>NC_137581.1:1200000-1800000 GCF_963210335.1 Falco punctatus
CATCTACTAAATTAAGTCATTATCTCTAAGGTTTAACAGAACACAATGAACAATTTAATTAATAGGAGCAGTTTAAAAAATGTATTTCTAATATTCTTTAGCTTGAACTAAAAGCCCAATTTCTACGTATCTCCACACACCCACACCCGGTTTTATACTTCAGTCAAAAGTAGCTTCTCCCAATAAATTTAGGCACTCAAAAATTGGGATATTGTCAGGATTCTTTCAAGTATTTTCCCAGTATCTTTAGATCATTTTGAGCTCGCATAACTCTTGAGCTGCACTGAACAGGTTCATCCTGTTAACAATGGGCAACACTGGGTATACCAGAGAGACATCATTTCTTTTAATTAGCATTCACATTCTATAAGCAGTTACCTCAGTGCTTTAATAATTTGTAAAACATTATAAAATAATACCCTTGTTCAGCTGGACTACACTATTCCTGCATTACAGATCTAATGAATATACTGGTGGGGAATATTTGCTTCCCTTCCACGATGAGGGGGTTTATCCTAGCTATAAAACCTTTTTAGCAGAGATGACAACTTGAACAGATGGGATTTATGGAGGGTTTTTTCTGTATGAAAACCAGCAGGTAGATGGACAAATCATATTGCAGGATGCCCCCTCCTCCTCTTCCTCCGTTGACCGAGCTTCTTGGCCAGCTTTCCAATCAATTATCTCCCTAGCAATTTGTAAATACTGAATAGGAATTTCTTGCCTCCTAATGCCCTTCTGTGGCCTAATTCCAGCGGTGCCTGGATCAGCTCTGTTCTTTTCCTTTCAGAGCAGCTCACAGGGAAGGAACAGTTCTCTCTTCTGATACCATTCATGGCTGATGGAGCCCTGAGCTATTTACTGACCTCTCAAAAGGAGCCGAAACCCCATGTTGTGCGCTGCTTTTTGAATGCGCGCTGCACGCCACGGCACCCGTAAAGGCTCACAAGCACGAGCCCAGAATTCAGCTGCAGGAAAAGGATCTTAAGGCAAGAAAGTTTTTGAAAGACCGTGCCAAAACGACAGCTCAAACAGCCATTGTCCACGCAGGCTCTGAGAACTGGCGAGCAGCTCCTCACCTCCATCCATCCATCCCAGCGAACACCACTATATCAAACGGACTTATATTGCAACAGAGAAGCAAAGCTTTTGAAGCTGGAAGGACAAAAAGTTTGACAGCTGAACCCTACATAAACGTTCTCAACTCTGAAAAATCTCTTACGAGGTTTGCCTCGCTCCAGGGTGACACTGAGATGCAAAAAAATATAATAGATTAGAAGCCGTTTTCCCAATAACGTCTATTGGGATTTAATTATGCTTCAAATTCAGTGTGACGTTTTCCAGCTTACATTTATTGGGCTTGTGCTGTTTTGGGTCTTATCTCCTTCTTTTAATTCTTCTACCTCCTTCATAAGTCACTCAGAAATGTTTTTTCCTGCCGTTTATGCTATATCAGTCCTCAGTCTGCATCAAAAGATGGTCATTATAACATGTTTTGCCGCCTTCTAAACCACTTTCCACATTCTTTGAAGACCACAAAATCTATAGCAAGGCTTCAAACACTTGTAATTTTTTCCTACCATTTGTAGAAGCTTTGCTAGAGGATTAAAACCAGCTCATCTTTGCTACTAGCTCTACTGCATCCACATGACCACTTTCGATTTGCAACCTATACTGGCTAAGTTTCATCAAAAAAGAAATACCTAGCAAGACAGCAAGACATTTCTGACAAAGCAGCGGTTGTTCATGGAATCCTTTGGATTTTGCTTTGAATCATCCAACGTTATCGTATTTTCCATACCAGCTCCATTATCACTTCTGTCCTACAATAACCACTCTGGGGGCACAGGACAGCTCGTTTCTCATACGGAGAAGTCCTACAGACTGCCACTCAACTTACATATATATACATATAATCCACAGTTTCTGTAATGTTTACAGTTTAATACCTCATTTAACAGGACAAACAAATGGCACATGCATTCTATTTTAAAAGCAGTACATGTGCTTTTCACCTAGTTTCAATGTAAATATGTGTAAATTCCAGGTAACTTAGTGAAACATTGGGTGGTTACAAGTAATAGCAGATAAAAATGCTGAGGGGGAAAAAAACACCTCTTCCCTTGTATCTTCAAGTGAATCTGGAGTTGCTAAAAAACAAACCCCCCAACCAAACAAAAACTCATGAATGATCTGTTTGGGATGTCTGTCTCCATGACTTCTAAAATAGGAATGTCACATGTTTCTAGTTAAATCTTTTCAATGTAGCCCCACCTGCCTCCCAAGCGGAGCACACCAGGTGCTTCCTGAGTTTGGTTCTTTCTCCGCGCTAGCTGCACGGCTACTTGAAGGCATGCACGCTGCTTTCTGGCACAGCCGAGTATTTCGGGAACCGTTCTCATTGTGTTACAGCGTGGCTTTGAAACAAGATGGCAAAGTTTCATTTCCTGTTCAAAATGAATAGTTTTATGACATTTGACAGAAAAAATCTTGAAGCCCCATTCAAATCCTAAACGGTTTCTACATAACATCTTTAAAAGCAAAAAAGTCTGTAAGTTTTCTGTTAACTCCTTAACTCCTTCAACTAGATTTCCCAACAAGACCAGCTGGATTCCTGTTAAGTACCTCCTTCCTGATCTTAACCCTTACAGTGCTTTCTTTGTGCCGTCTTCCTAGCACTGATTTGGAAATTTTTTTGGCTTTCAAGTAATTATCCTTGTTCTACTGCA
The DNA here is from genome assembly GCF_963210335.1 of Falco punctatus. Taxonomy (NCBI): domain Eukaryota; kingdom Metazoa; phylum Chordata; class Aves; order Falconiformes; family Falconidae; genus Falco; species Falco punctatus. Next base: position 1,202,730 of record NC_137581.1, read on the forward strand.
CTGCATTCAGCTTGCATCACTGATAATTTCTCTTTATCCCTCCCCAAGGCACTCCCACCCACTGCAACAATGCTACCGACCTCTTGTTAACTGTCTCATATAAATATATCCATGACTTCTTCCACATAACCTCCCATAAAGGAAATACCTTTCATGAGCATCTGTAAAATCACACTGTATTTCTCCACCGTCAACCCTTTTCTAAAGTTATTTCTGTCAAAATGCCAAAGGAAAACTCACTGACAAGTCAGAAGGATTATCAAGAAATAGTTTTATTATCCCATGCAAAATGATTATTGTTTGAAGATAATTAAGTTGCCCTGACATATACTAGGCTTTGCTATGCTTTGTCTTTACACGTTACACTCCTCACCCACGGAGGAATAAATACCCAGCCCCCCTGGAAATAAACAGCCTTTTATGGACCAAACGCTTAAACAAGGAATTAACTTGTGGCTAAAACAAAGGTGAGGCAGAGCTGACTGTCATCAGGCAAATGTGACTATCACTCAGTTTTTCATCTGTATGACAGAAATAGTTGGGATTCCGATCCACTATTTTGTCTCCAGTTAGCTTGGAAAGGCTGCGTGATGAGTAATGTGACCTTTCACGGTATGAGCAGTGCATTTGAAACTGAAAATACTAGATGCTACTATAGCTAGTGGTGGTAGTACCACTTATTGTTCAGGCTCTCTAAACTTCCCTTGCTTGTGATTTTGACAAAATTACCACCACCAGAAGTGGTTGTCTTTCCAGTGGGAGGCCTCTTTTCACTTCCCTGTACATGTTTACTCACAGTCAGCTGGAATATAAATGCTCAAAAAATAAGAGCTGAAGTTCTCCGCAGCGGCACTTAGGTATCAACTGGGAAGTGTGATACATGAGCGTTTAAGGAAAAGCCTAAACAAGAGAGCACAATTTTGTATTAATTATTTAGCAATTTACGTGGATCCTTAATCGCACTACAAACAGGGCCTTATTAAAGCAATTAATTTCCCCATGGCTTTACGTGCACGTAGGCACACAGACTGATGTCCCTGGAAGGGAAAACAGCACGGTATCAGCTATTGTGAAGTCTACAATGAGCATCTTCTGGAACACTTGTATCATGTGTTGGGCAATTGCCCCCCTTCACTCATCCTCCATTCATAGGAATGAATATGAGAAAGCAACGTACACTCATCAACCGTCTGTAAAAGAAAGTTACTGTGCCCATCTGATACTGTAGATAACGCAATCTATGGCTGGCTTAATTGTAATTACAAAATATTTGTGGCTTACAGCTGACAAGAACGGGAAGTAAAACAATAGTTCTTTCACTTACATAAGTTCCCTCTACATTTTAAAGGGAGTATTACAGGATCTTAAAAGAATAGCTAGTACTGAATTAATAGAAGAGATTTATAGAAGAAAATGGAAACCTCTAGTGACTTCAATATTATTTTATCTTAATGCTATTTTTTCATTTAGGACAGAATCTCCATTTTAGAAAAGTAATTCCCTGGGTGCTTCCAAATCATTCTAAAAAGCATAAAACAATAACATGTATGTAGAATGATTTCTTACAGTGATAATATTGGTTCTGCTTGTTCTCCAGTCTACAGAAATACGCGCTCATGTAAATGTTAACCTTTTATTTATACAGGACACACAGTGTCCAACCACTGCCAGGGTAACATTCCTGAGACAATTTAAGACCTTCAGCTAACATGTCAGCTTACTTTTCAAGTCAAATAAAGCCACCAGAGGAAAGAACCATTTGCCATACACATCCTGTTAATTTCTGGGCATAAATCAAATTCCTAACTGAAAACCCCCAAGTCCTCAATATTGGGTCAGTTTTATGCACACTGCCAGCTTCAGCTGAATCTCATTTGTGCAAGTCATGTTTGGAGTCTGCATTTACATTTGTTTCAAATGATCATTAAAAGTGCTCAGTAAACTGAAACACACATGTCAACTCAGTTTCACAAAACCTCCCAACAATGCTATTAAAGAAAAAACAGGGTTCATCAAAACATGAATATTCTAGCGCTGTTGACTCATGCAGTTACTCCAGTTAATGGTAGAAAAAAGCCCAGAAAGCAGAAGTTAGGGGTTCCCAAGCAGAATCTTCTTAACAGAAAATGTGATTTCATGGAATCATAGAATAATTTAGGTTGAAAGGGTGATAGCGGTGCAACCTCTGTTCAGAGCAGGGCCAAATAGATGAGGCTGCTCAAGGCTGTGTCAAGTTCTCAATGCCACTAAGGTATGAGGCTTCTCCCCTCCCTGAGCCCCTGCTTCTGTGTGATCGCCTTGAAAGCAAAAATTTTCCCTTACATTTAATCCTAATTTCCTGGGTTTCAATTTGTGTGCCTCCCACTGTGCCATCACCTCGAAAAGAAAAGCCTGAGGCAGTGGCTCAGTCTTCTCCACATGTGCCCACGACGCAGCTGTAGATCACTCAGACTGTTAATATGTCCCTTTCTGTTCTTAGGCTGAGCAAACTCGAGTTTTTTCTCAGAATCTCCTTCTTCATTGTGTGTTCCCGGTACTATACTCACTCTTGGTGTTCCCTTGTAACGGCCCAACTCACCTTAATACCCATGACTGCCAGCTCATTCCTCAGGAGCCAGACAGATCCCTTCCTCTACAAGACAGTGCTAAGAAACAGGCGTGGATGTGAAAACGGTACACATCACTTGTAATTTTAAAAACTGATCTCTCAAATTAACAAAGCAATGCTGCAACATGTCCCGGTATTATCACCCCTGCGTAAGTGAAGATCTGTTCCGGGGAAATTACCTAACATGAAGTTTCTATTTAAATCTGCCATTTCCCCACAAGAACCCTGATCAAGAGTAAGAGCCAAATTATACAGCTGCATTTCCTCATGTCAAGCAAACTGGAAAGTACAGAAAACACATAAAAGATGACTAATACAACAATATCAAAACCCCTACTGAAACCACAAAGACAAAAAAATAAGAAAGCACACTAGCTTTTGACACTATTCCTCCAATGCAGTCCTCAACACTAAAGACCACACTAGGTATGATGCATTTTTTTTTAAAAAGCAGTTTTATTTAGAAATATCTGCTGTTACTGTTTTCCACCTTATCAGTAATTTTTCATTGTTTATAAAAAAAAGCGTCAGTATCTGTGTATGTTCCCCAACGTTTGGATCAGTAGTGACTGCCAACTGTTTGGTGAGATTTCTTTTTTGTGGGGTGTCATGGTTTGTTTTTTGGTTTTGTTTTTGTTTTGTTTTTAATTATACCCAATTATAATTTAATTTTAATTATACCATTCAGGACTGCTATAGCTACAAAGGTGACTGTATGTTTGGCATCAGCCATGAAGCTCCACTGATGACCCAGCTCTACAAAATACTTTTGAAATCTTAAGTCAGATTTTCTTTAAAGATATCAACTTTGAAGTACAAGCATTAAAAGGGAAATCCTTGAAAGCAACAGATTTTGAAACTGTACCACAGAAACAAAATAAAGTAGTTTATGAAAATATTTTACTTTGTCTCAAAGACATTGGTTTATGTGAAGATCAGATGAGATGGTCTTGAGCCCCATGACTCACATGCACACGTGCACCCATGTGCCACTGACAATAATGGAATAAACTGCTGAGATGACGCTTGTGTCATCTATAAAAACATAAACTTTGAAATAAATTGAAATTTTACTTCTCTCTTCCTACTAAAAATAATCTAAGAACAATTTCAAATGGTCATGACACCTCCCCTTTTTTTTTTTTTTTAGATCAGCATTTCCTCATTATAAATTGCTTTACAAAGTCATATTGTAAGGTGGTTCATGCGAGGAACTTACAGAGCAGAGCAGTACACAATGAAAAGCAATGACAATAAAGTTTCTAAAAAGACAGGTATCAAAACAGCCCTGAATTTGCTTCACCCATCATCTTACACTTCCTTCTGACCTCAGTTTAAACCTCTGCAGAAGCCCGAGCACCAGGCAGACAATGTACGCTCCGAAGCGTTTGCCGGCTGTACCTTAGCAATCAGGTGATGGTAACTGCTCCTAAGCAGCTTGTCAGGAAACTGGCAAAGAATAAAACATTCACGATGCTTTAGTGTAGGCTTTTGTTTTATTTTCACTACAGAGACTGAAATGCAGAGCTTGGGTCTTTGGCATAACTTTGTTATGTCCAGATGTAAATTCTGGACATAAAGGACAGATGCAGAAAAAGGCAAATAGGATTAAAGTCTTTTCTAAAGGGAAATCTAAAGCTGTTTTGCTTCTTATTTAGTGTAGTATTTGGTAAACCAGGATGGCACTGTAGAAACCAGTTCTTGATTCTTTCAAAAATGCTGGAAGCATTTTGTATTTTCTTTCATAGCATCCCTGTTTTGTTTGTAATGGCTTTCACAGTTATCAACATAACAGAGTGAATAATTTCTTCTCCTCTGCATAAAAATATTGCAAAATAAAGTAACATATTCTAAACTACTGAAAATTATCAGAAGCTGTATGTCACCAGGAATCCTGCCAATGGAAATGTCAATTTGTTGGTTATTACAGAAAACTAAATAAGGCCACGATGTATATTGGCGATTCATTTGCCAGAGGACAGCACAACAGCAGCATTTCTGAGTCACATAGAAGGAACAAAATCAACGCTGGCTTCTTCTGAACACGGAGTAACTCAAGGTGTCTCTCAGCCACAACACATGCTTTTCTGACATTAGTTTCACAAATACAAGCATAAATGAATGCTGCTACTGCAAAAATATCACCACTCCTCCTTTCTCTTAACGATACTATGAACTTTTGTTGGATTTTATTGCTAATAAACAACTGTCTAGGCTGTGGGCAAGCCAAGGTATGCGTTAACATCACTCGTCAGTGTTCAGTTCAAGTTGCACAGGATGCAACAACCAACCTTTCACGTGCACATCCTATAATAATCACTGGTTTGCCCTCTTCACTAAGTAGGAGTCAAGGGACGTGTGTAGCAAAAGAGTTCTTGACAGCTGGGTACTAGAAAACTGAAGGCATAATTATAAAATTACAACCTGGTTAAATGTGCACAGAAGAGCTTTCTTTAAGTCAAGTCACACAAATTGCCACCTCTGGATCAAATGTCACTAAGTAAGACCTAGGTTTTAGCAAATTGAAATAAAAGGGAATTTAATACAAGAAGAAAACAGCTAACAAAAGACAGCCAAATCAGCTTATTTATTTCAATCTACTATTTATCAGTTAAAGTTTTTATCATCTTTGGGTAACCTAAATAGAAAAATGTGGAAAGCTTCGACTCTTAGTGAAGTCCATACTGATGTACTCCAAAGAAGCAGTACCAAACAGCCATCATTTTATACCTAAATGCCACTTAAAACAACCATGCTAGACAAAGGATATATAAGATCTGTCTTTAAAAATGGAACAAAATTACTTTTTTTCCACTTTCCACATGATTTCTAATGGCTCTATTGTAAAACTGATACTTAAGATGAGGAGCAGGGAGATTTTGAAGGCAGGGAAGGTGGGGTGGTCTATTTTTCAAATCTGAAGGTATTAAACAAGTCACATTCTGAAGTATTATTTAAGTAAAGGATTTATCTACAGGTTACATTCAGTAACTGAAAATAATTCAAAACGTACCTATCTGCCACATACAAAAATAGTTTCCCTGATAAAAAGGTGAGATAACGGACCTGATTTCAAACAAACTAATTCAGTTGGTACTAGAGTCACATCTCACTATACAGACGGTGCGTGTGACAGGAGTCTCACCTGGTCTACAGAGTGGAGATAAACGATTTGCAGAGCTCATCCTGAAAGAGCAGACACCAAATAACTAAGTCCTATGATGTCTGAGATGACAGTGATTCTGCTCAACAACCCCTACTTGCTCCTTACAGGAGTCAGTCTTCCAGTCTGCCATCGAACAGGGCAGCTGGTATGAGAAGTGAATTTTTCAGGAATGCTTAGGTCTGTCTGAGCACTTCAGTCAAGAAAGAACCAACAAAAGAAGCCGAGTATCTGCAGGAAGGCAGTAACTCCAAAAGTGCTGCAAGGCAGATAAAATCTGAGCAGTTTAAGGAGAGACCTGATGTGATTTAGAAACCCGGACAGCCCTGCAGAGTTCAAACAGAAGGTGTTACCAGCTCAACAGCAGCTAAATGGAGAAATACAGAGAGCAGGGTGGCCACACTACAGGAGTATTTAAGGAATTACTAATATATACTAATACAAGGCACATTTTTAGAATGTCAATCTCAACACATAAATCAACATTATTATATATATTATTATTATTATATGTAGTTTAGCCACTACAGCTGTATTACAACACGTAACGTATATTGGGTCACACTGCCACTCAACCTACTAAAACAAGAACTGCGCTGCCCAGAAGGTGTTTTGACACCCTTTGGGAATACCTCCCTTCCCGGTGTTGTTACCTACAGGAAGAATTAGAATGTTTAATAGATGAAGTTTCCATTTCTCTATCCTTCACTTTTGTTTTCCAGTTCCAGTATCTCTTTCATAAACAGCAATGGCTATGCAGAGATCTTTATTCTGTAGGCAACAATTTTCTCCCCAACTGACTGCTTTTCTCTTTTAAATGTTATTTTCATGTGCCATTTTTTTGCCTGGTCACCCAAAATTGTCAAGATCTTACTACACCTCTTGGTCATAAAGCTTTACATTTGCTTATAATTCATATATAACGCTTATATTCTTCATCTTCAAATCATCACCTCTCTCTTCAGCTCCTTCTCCATTTTATGTTAAATTGTGATGCTAAATAAAATAATAATTTTCTCAGTACTTTAAACAGCATGGTCTCCACACACATTTCAGAATGAGGAGATAGGCAAGAGAGAAACCAGAACCTTGCCAGCAAATCTCCTTCCCTTATAAACCCCAAGCATTAACTTTAATTCTACATCTTCTGTATCTCTTCATCAGCTATTAACCTATGAGAAAACCCTCACCGCCCTACCTGTAACAACTTCCTTCTTTTACGTAAGCAGAGACTGAGGGGGAAGTTTGTTGAGAGCTCCCGGCAAAAACGAGACATCAAATCAGATGAATCACCCTTATCCCCAGGCTGACTGACTCCTTCAAGATCTCTTTTTCAAGGATGCTTTCCCTCTTCAAAATAACTCACGTTGATTGTTCCCACTGTATCGTACCTACCCGCATGTGAACTGCCTCCACTCATCACTGCACTGGTTTTATCACCCTGCCTGGTAGGGAATTGGATTTCTTCATCTAGAATTCACAGGGCCCCTCCTGGATCCCTTTGCAAAGGCTGGGACACACTTGTTGCATTCTGTTGGCACTGGGGCAGGTTTTAGTACCAGATTACACACTGCTGTTTGTATTTACGCAGTTTCACATTTGAATTTACCTTAGAGCTCTTGGAGGAACGCAGTTGGAGCCTGGTGACACACTGCACTTGATTTTCCTGAGGATTTAAACCCCTCCTCTAAAACAGTAGCCATTTCAATTGGAGACCTTGTCTTTGACTTACTCTCTCCCTTACTCCAAAGAACGAGCCTGTTGCAAAGACATGTGGGTGTACTCCCACGTATTTCTGCTCATGAGTAACAGTGCAAAACCACCACATTTACAGTTCTTCATAAAGAACACAGTTGTTTACCTGATGAGGAGACTCAACTACTATAAATATCCGAGAGATGCAGAAGAACCCTGAATGTTGTCCCTTCCCTCCAAAGTAACTTGGCTCTGTGAAAGTACTTTCAACATAGGTTTTCAGTAAAGCTTATTTTAAAAATAATTTTAAAGTAAAATTATTATATAGACTAGGTTGCACAGAAATCCTTCTATATTAAAAAAAAAAGCTCACTATGAAGAAAGATTCATACTAAGTTCTACAAAAGAAGGGACTGGATAAGACGGAGCCCAGTAACCGAGTAAACAAACCACCATAGATCAGCAGCGACTTTAGCAACTGGATCCCATGCATGTAGAACACCTATGGACAACAGCACACATGCAGAAGAATGGCACCAGCATGACTTGGTTTTCCATTATTGTATTTTTCAGCCTTTCAAAAATTATTCAGTGGTTTTCACCTTGATGTTCTATTGCAACTTATAAAAACCTCCACGTTCCTCGGGTATCTGTGGGTTCCTGACATCACAGCACAGAAAGCCCACACCATCCAAAAGACATAAATGTTTATGGAAACTCAAAGAGATGAAGATCCTGTCTAGTTCACTATGTGCTTAGTTCGTAATACACACAAAACGCAACCAGACGTACAAAGGAAACGAGAATTCCTTTGCAGGAATTATGTTGCAGTGCCCTGAGATGAGAACAGCCATAACCCACCAGAGCCAGTCATAATCTTACCTGGGCTATCTGCTCTTTTTTTTTTATTATTTCAAATGTCCTTTTTGTTTGTTTTGTTGTGAACATAATAAATTCACTTCTGACACTACTTCAGAGTGAAAGCATTAACTTATGGCAGCCAACTATGCATGTAAGCATGGAATTATCTTATGTAAGCATCAATTAATAATTTTATCTCCGGTATTATAAGGAAATATTTTATAATAATTTCCATGTACTAAACATTTAGTCAGCATGTTTTACTAACAGAAAAGCACAAACACACACACACACAGAGCAAAGACAGGGTTGCTGCCTCAAGGACTACCAGACCTGCACTGCCTCTGAGATACCCAGAACTGATTTAGCCTTCCAGGAAGTCAGACACTAGACACAGCAATAAATTTATGAGAACAGCTCTGATTTACTCTAAGAGGCATGCATATATTGCCAGAGGAGTAGTTAACTTAGTCAAGATATAATGGAATTACATATACGAAGCCCTTGGAGGCCTCGCTTGATGCTCTCATTTTCTATTTTGGTTACCTTCTTTTCATATCAGTATTTTTTTCCTCCCGGTATGCCAAAGCATGCTGATAATACAGTGATTTGTTATAATACAGTGATAGTTCTTCAATAAAGCAATTTTAAATGCAAATTACAGACTTCGAAGTCGCTTTGATTGCATCATCTGGAAACAGTTTGTAGGTAGCAAATTTAAATAAAACTTTGAAAACATCAATATATAAAATTCAACTACATAAAGTGTGAATTAGCTTTAAATAGCTGATTTTACAAACTTTACAATTTATCTGTAACTAATTCTAAGATACAGAAATAGCATACGTTTAAGTAAATCTAAGATGGTATTTAAAAAAACCAACCTGTGAGCAATCATATTTAAACTTTTTTAAGTATGTAATTTCCTGTGAGTTCAAGTATCAACTCTCAGCTTGATTTGGCAAGCTGCCATGTGTGAGAACAGCAATGCTGATTTGCTATTCTCTAAAATTCATCATTTGAAATGAAGGTATTTAATGACTATATATTCATTAATCATACCATAAAGAGATGTTCTGATCAGATAACTGGATACAAAAAAAGGATTATGTGATACGCTACTGAAGAACTAAAAATTCTCCAGCTTGCTTAAGGTCAACCATAATAGGAAAATACAGGTCCTAGTTTTACAAGCTTGATTCCTTTATTCAAGTGAGTTTTTCAGAAAAAAAGTGAACTAAATAATAAAGGTGACTGCTTAGCTTTGGAGCTTGATAACTGGACCAAGATTCCTGCAAACTATTGCAGGATCTATCTACTGCACTCTCATATATTGCAGCATATTGGAAACCTCAACATTGCTGTCGCAAAGCAGCCTGAAATCTTGTACTTCACCCATTCTGCTTTCTACATTTTCACACTTCCCAACTCCCATACATAATTCATCTTCCTTACCTTCATAATGTTTACTAAGTCTGTTTGATAATAGCGATCTTGGTGTGCATTAGCAGCTGCTAAAGTGAGAAGATAGTCATTCCTTGCATGGATAGCCTTGGAATTACACTCGGATCGTCGTGCTTTTAACTACAAGAAATGAAAGTTTGGAGATAGGTACTCATGAGAAATTAAACAACAAAACCATGTCTTAATAGTAAATTAGCATGCATATGTATGTATTAATAGTCAAAACTTTAAGGGATTAATAGCTTAAGAGTAAAGCTTAAGGTAAATAAATAAATAAATAAAAATAAATAGCTTAAGGTAAAGAGATTTCTAATGTATTTTTCTCTCATGCAGTGGTAATTTCTCATGTGGTCTTCAAAGAACAGTTATAACTCCCATTAGAAAAAAATTCCTTGCAAACTTGGTCATATGTGATTCTGCACTCTGACTGCTCAAAGAGTGTTCTTCGCACTTGTTTGTATCACTTGTTCTGACAATATAATTTTGTAATGTCAGTCATCTCTGAATTCCAGACAACTCTGGTCATATGCCACATGAAATTAGCAGCAAAATGTAAGTTCTTCTTACACTCACCTTTACACTTGCCTTCTGCAAGCTTATTCTTGACTGAAAAAGACTAAGTTTGGACCTAAAACAGAAATTAACAGAATACATTACTGTCTTATACCATTTCTACAAAAGTACAGGATAAACAGGCCACTGCACTTCACTTCTGCAAGATTTTAATTGAAATAATTTTTTTATGCGTTCATTTTTATTTGTATAACATTAAGTAAAGTTTAACGATTAAGGAAAATATTACTAAATATGCTGAGCTACATCAATGGTATCTTCATTGCATGTTCTGAAATCTTTTACACAGCCTACCCTGATTTTGGAACAAAATTTAAATACATCATGAAAGGGAAACTGGGTGGCGGCTGCAACTTGGGTTATTTTAGCGTTTGATGGATTTTGAGTTAGCCCTCTAGACACAAAGTGCTAAAAATCTGAACTGCTGGTCATCTGAAGGAATATTAATTCAAAATCATTAGTAATTATATTCTAGGAAGCTGCAGGAGTACCCAAGTACACACATGTATTTTTAAAAGCAGAACTATTCTGATTTTCACAACTGGATTAATGAAAGAGAAATTTGAGAAGGACTTTATTAGCTATTTGAAAGACAGTGGCGTAAAAAGTAAATAAGAAAAAAAAAATCAAGTAAATAGCTATTTTAATCTGAACAATACTGCAGTATGAATCTATCCCCAAATTCCCAACCTCAAGTTTTTGCTTACTTTGTTGGTTTGTTTCTTGGGGCTTTTTTACCTATAATACCTGATGAAAGTAATCTTATTAAAAGATTGTATTTTCATCGAGCCCTCATAAAGTGAAAGACAGAAAAAACCTCTAATGAAACTGTAATTTCTTTTCATTCCCTGAGAACAATTCTGAGTGATTTCTAAAAATAAATCTAAAAAAATAAATAATTTTGCAAACAAGGGTGAGGCAAACTCCCATAAGTCAGGCCAAACTCCAAACTGAAAACATGTGAGTTGCTTTCCTGAAAGGAAGGAAATCAACCTCTTTAGGATGTCAAGGAGCATAAAACCCTAAAGTTTCAAAAAATTATCTTGAAAAATGGAAAACAGCATCACATCCCCTCTCCCCCTTGAAATGGACTGATACCAAATATGACAGCTGTGGAGAGAAAATGAGGCAAGCAGCCTTTAATACCAAAAAGAGTGCCAGCTCACACACTGTCCTTAGAAAATGTCAAATTAAAGCAGTTAGTTTAACTTCCTTCCTAAAGAACCCAGCCTAAAAAAAAGTTACACTTTACTATCAGGGTAGCACCGTGCTTGAAATGGTTACAAAAATGTATATAAGCAAAAATGGAAAAAAAAAAAAAAAAAGGCATAAGTTCATTGAAAGCAATTATCTCCCTTCTAAAATAATATCAAGTGTAAAACTAATACAAGTACAAATCTACTTTATACACATGCAATTATTTATACATATGCTATTACAAAAACATACTTGGCCTCAATATCAGCTTTCTCCCGCACTGCTTGAGCCATCTGTTCAGTCTCAAAATATTTCTTTTTGCCTTTGGCTAAATCTTTTACTGTCTCCTGTAATTCAGCTTGGATCCTTGTCAACTGGTCCACGCACTGATAAAAAGCATTCAAGAAGCAAAACATTAGTGTTTTTTTGCACCCAAATAACACCATCATCATCATTTTACTACTCTTTATTACATTTTATATGGAACAACACGGTCTCCAAGTCATTCATGGTCAATTATTCATGCCTTTCTTTTAAAGCTGATCAGAACATAAAACCGCATTTTTCTTTCTTTCTTTCTTTCTGCTGCTGTTTAACTATTCAAATTCAATGATAACTTGCAAATTAAACCTACAAGTTCTGAAAGCTTTGGATGAGGTAATTATTTGAAATAATTGGAATACAACTGGGAAAAATCCAAAGGCAATTTACTGGAGGTGATACAAAAAATGATTAATCTTTCCTTGTCTGAAATTTAAAACGTAAGACAAAGGCTACCATGCAAAACACAACAGCGACAAGAACAATGGGATAAACGTTATTTTAAGAGCTCGTTTTTCTTCAACTATTTTGAGAGCTTTCCAACAAATAAGAAATGCAACAAATCAGATTATCAGTGTTGTTCACAAAGAAAACCTAGAGGCCTAAAACGCGTAGCAAGCTAGCCAAGGAGTGAAAATAATTCCATTCATTTTCCATACAACCCAACAAGCGTTACAATATTTTAATGTCAAAAAATTATATTCAAAGGAATAGCAGCAAAATTACTGTACTGGTTTTGGCTGGGAGAGTGTCAACTTTCTGTGTAGTATGGTGCTGTATTTTGGTTTTGTGACCAAAACTGTGTAAACAACACAGGCTCGTGTTAGGGGTCTCTGAGCAGCGCTTACACAGCAGCAAGGTCTTTGCTTCTCACACACACACACCCCACACCACCACCCCCCCCCAGCGAGCAGGCTGGGGGTGCACAAGGAGCGGGGAGGGGACCCAGCTGCAACAGCTGACCCCCACTGACCAAAGGGATATTCCATACCCTACAACGTCATGCTCAGCAATAAGAGCTGGGAAGAGGAGGAAGGGGGGATGTTCGGAGTGATGGTGTTTGTCTTCCCAAGTCGCTGCCATGCGTCATGGAGCCCTGCTGCCCTGGGGATGGCTGAGCGCCTGCCTGCCCATGGGAAGGCGTGAAGAAATTCCTTGCTTTGCTTTGCTTATTAAACTGTCTTTATCTCAATTCATGAGTTTTTACACTTTTACCCTTCTGATTCTCTCCAGGGGAGTAAGCAAGCAGCTGCATGGGGCTGAGCTGCTGACAGTGAACCCACAACAATTACCAAAATGTTCAGCAATTCTCCAAACATCCTATCAGCTTCAAAAAAAATAACTTTCTGGGAAAGGATCTATGTTAAGTAGAAAGGATCTACCTAACAAAACAAACGTGAATTATCAATGTCTAGAATTATACTAATTTTGAAGAGATTTGCAAAGGTTTTCTTTTACCCGAAGTAGCTTAAGTATATGGAAGAGTGATAGTTCAATGCATTTATATTTAATTATTATAGACACTACAGGCTAGATGTGGTCAATGAAGGCTCCAGGCAATACTCAGGAGGCAGAGCCCCAAGCCAGCTTAAGGAAACCAACTGGCTGTTCAGTTTGCATTTCTCTCCTTCAAAGACCAGGCCCAAGCTCCCACCCCTTTTCACATCGTTATCACATGCCCGACTTCACAGAATCATAGAATCACAGCATGGTTTGGGCTGGAAGGGACCTTCAAGACCAGCCAGTCCCACCCCCCGCCAGGGGCAGGGCCCCCTCCCCCCAGCCCAGGCTGCTCCCAGCCCCGTCCAGCCTGGCCTTGAGCCCTGCCAGGGATGGGGCACCCACAGCTGCTCTAGGCAGCCTGGGCCAGCGCCTCGCCGCCCTCACGGGGAAGGGTTTCTTCCCAATATCTAATCTAAATCCCCCCTCTTTCAGTTTAAAGCCATTCCCCCTGTCCCATCACTACAGGCCCTTGTAAAAAGTCTCTCTACAGCTCCTCTCATTTAAGGTGCCCCATGTTGTCCACTTGCTGAACTGAATTATTAATGCATGTAACTTACTTTACAAGCACTGCAAGATTAATAAGGTGATGCTACCCAACAACCTAACATTAATTTCACAGAATTCAACAATAGTTAAAATAACATCCAGCCACCTGTAAAAAAACCCCTCTTTGTTTCAGTCAATAGAAATTGCTCGTCTTCCCACCACACAATTCTGCTCTCACTAAAAATGTCAAATTCCTTACTGGTTATAAAGTACATAAAAGTTCATGTAACTTCACACTAAATCCAGTATTTGATGTGTGCAGACCAATAAAGCAATGGGCTCTATAAGGTAAGCTTTGTGGTGGGTGGTTTGGGGAGTGGTGGAAGGCAGGACTGGGTTTTTTTGAAGACCTCTGAGTATATGATTGACGAATGAAAGGCAGAAAAATCCATATATATTGGACAGCTGACAGAGACCTAAAATAATTTCAAAAGGACTGGGTTTTTTTGCTACAGCAATCAGTATTTTGATCCCTGAAGTATCCTGCCGGCATCAAAAAACTAAAATATCAAATAACCCCAGTTATTAACATGATCTTTTGAAAAGCATAAAATAATCTTGCTTTTTGCATCTCTGGAGAATAAAAAATTGTCAGGAGACTGGATGCCATTTAGGGGGTTTGGGTTGGGTAGACATCGGTTTCAGAGAGCTGACAGAGGTGGCTGCTGGTTGCATTGCCTCCGTGCAGACTGTTTTTATTCTATTAGCCTTCCAGTCTTCTGATACAGATCCATGCAAATGTCGGCACGGCGGCCACACCAACATTCCTGAAGATACCCGATGAACGTACACTGCAGTTCCCTGCCTTACCTTCCAAGGCCAAAGTATGAAACCGCACATCGCTTATGAGATAAGCTTACAAAATCTCTGGGGAAAGATAACGGCAGGGGGTGGGCTGCTGCCCTCAAAACAGCCTTCTCGTCTGCGTCCAAGAGCTGCTGAGGGAGAGCCGGGGATCGGTTCTCTGAAGAGCTCAGGCATGGTCTACAGGAGAGACCATTTATTACCCCTGCTCCAGAGATCTTGTGATTTAGCAATTTTTTCAGCGAATTATGATGGGGTTTTCTGGAATTTTTCCAGTTTAGTATTAAAATGAGTCATAAAAATGAAGTTTTTATATGCTATCAAGTCAAGGAAGTAAAGGTTTACAGAAACATCTGGAAAATAAAGATGGCTTCTCATCAAGAGCAACTCAATACCTACTGCAATCCTGGAAGAGGACACTGCTTTTAACAGAAGCTCAGTTTTAGATGGCCATTCCAGTGTAATGTTACAAGTATTTTACTAACTCTGAATTTCAATTTTGGTAAGCTTGTGTCTGGATGGAGGTTAACGTAACTGATTATTTACCTGTTTGGAAATCCAAAGGAAAGGGTGAGAGATTGCACTGTATAAAACAACAAACTTCTCGTGGAGGAAAATTAGTACCACCAAGTGGATGGTTATTTCACATTGCAGAGAAAGTATATTGCTGTTAGAATACTTTGAACCTGAAGTACTGCCCTGATAGTTGTCATAACTTGTTCCGCTAGTTCAAAAATGCAGAAAAAAAGGAACCTCTATCATTTACATAAATTTAAGGAAGTGGTCCCTACTTCTGCTCCTGACTCATAAACACTGAACTATCAGCACTTGCAGAAGAATAAAAATGCGGATTATTTACCCAGTTATGATACTATAAAATTGTTACAGTGTTGTTTGGAAAGCTTCACAGGAAAATAAAATTCCAGAGGACAATAAAATAACATTAATAAAGTTCATTTTTCCTCCACAAAAACAGATATTGCACGTGCTTCTAAGAGCTGTACAATAATTTGTTCAGAAACTGAGAGCTCATGTTATGCTATACATCTATTTAAAAGTTTGTAGTCAAATATTTTACAAAATGCTTCTCTAGAACCTCTAACTAGGTGAGTTACCGTTAGTTGTCACCACTCTTTAGCAAACAAAACTGAAATGGTGTGTTGTGTGGGGGTGGGGGTTTTGTCTTTTACCTTGAATGGATCATTCAGCCAACCTCACATTAAACCCAGAGATGACATTAATAAATGCTCAATAATAATTTATGGTAAGAATATTTACAACTACCAACTAACGTCTGAGGAAGTCTGTTCCACCACCGTTTCTGTTTCCCCCCTTATGTCACGTTTCCCCCAAGCCAGACAGTGAGCATTTCAAAAGATCATTCTTGAATACTTCCAAACATGTATGTTTGGTGCAGTAGCGACTTTGTGTAAACTACGCTTACTTATTAAAACAGGAGGCTTTCTCCTCAATCCAGTGAAATCCACAGAACACAAACGCGAAATAATTAAAATATGAAGAGTACTTCGCTTTACATAAATACACATCACTGTAGTTGTAAAACATGTCTTACTGCCTTATGGAAACAGATGGAACACTGCCTTTTATTTGAAACACATTCTGTATTAAGCGGGTGCGGTAGAGACCTCTTAAATGACTTTTAAATTCAACAACCAATTAAATGCATGTCAAGTTTACTTTTTCCCTTGAACCATGCCATTTTCTTTGCACGGATTAACAGAGTAATTACAGCAGCTTTTGGAACACTTACTTGGAATACCTTTACAGGAGGGTGGCTGGATAACCTGTATTCTACATCTTGAAGACTTCACAAGTCATTCTTTCAGGTTTAATTAAGATAGGCCTTTTCTTAAAATTCAGAGCCTGTTCTCACAGAACCCGCTCGCAATTGTCACTGCAGAACCCATCCAATGTCATTGCCACAGCACGATGTTAGATTTGCAGAGATAGTTTTGACCTACTGTGTATTGTATTCTAAAAGAATCATTTCCAAGCAATTTTCATTTCAGATAATGTAATTCTGAACTCTGATCCCTCTTCAACAAGCTGGCTATATTACTTCTATAACAACATCCATAGGAAAAGACTGAAAAGCATTTACATATTTTAGAAGTACCATACTAAAAGATTCATAATCACCACTTTTTACAAATAAAAATGACAAAAAGTTTAAAGAACTTGTTAAAGCGTGAATACCTTCTTCAACTGCTGTTCCTTAAAGCACCGTACAGTCCTGGCTGGCTCAGAAATTAAGTTTTTATAGTTCTCACAGATATTGAGTCGGGATTGGGCCACTTGCATCGTGCCTTCTAAAAGTGACTTCCAAACTGAGTACATGCTCCTAAAATAATGAAACACAGAAACATTGGGGGAAAGAAGAAAGGGAGGCCAGGCATTACACTGAAAATACAGGTTCGTTTACATAACAGTAGCGTACATTCTTCCAGGGACTGCTTTTAAGAGTAATGCTACAGTGCAATTCTTCATGCTGATCTAGCAAATATCTGTACTTTAAACAAAAATTTTCACCAAAGTTTTACCAAAAAAACAGTATTACCAAACATTTTCCTTCTTGTCCCTGTTTTGTGATTTTTGGCTGAACATTTTTTGGTTGAAGCTCCAGTGGAAGAGACCCTACAGAACGCAGCAGCCAGAGCCAGATCAGATGATGGCAATTTTTTTTAAGATCATGAATTTGAGGCATCTTGCAATCAGGCAGGTAGTTACAGACTGCTCATCAATTTTACCTTGGCTACCTGTAGATCCTTCATCATCTGTAATGTGCCAAAGATAACCATAGCTGTGTAGTGAGCTTTGCAGGACTCCAGTAATTCACCACAAAAGCTCCCAAGTGCCCAAGTTGGAAGGAGAAGGTTGAGCAGGGAGAGTGGGGAAAGGTGACAAGATCTCCCTGCAGCTGGCAGAAAGGAAAGGTTGCTGGAGCTTGCAGAGCCCAAGGACTTGGTCATAGGGAGTGAGGGGGCGGCAGGTATTTGGAGAAGATTTCTGGGCACTGTGGGTGTATCTGATGGCATGAAAGGCTTGCTGAGTGGGGAGCAAACTGCAGCTAGCAGGGGCCTAGGGTGTGTTATGGGAGCATTTTATATACACTTAAGACTGATAATTAGGTTTCTTTCTTCTTAGACACACAGGTGGTGTGAAGGTACTGGAAGTCTAAAACACAAATCTATCAACTATTTCTTTCTGTGTGAAATAAAACGTGTCAGAGTACAAAGAACACATTAAAATACAGTATCTTAAAACTTTCTCAAAATATTTAGGAGGTAGTACTCAAAGGTAGGAGGCTTTCAGTAACTGAGTCTTTTCTGTTTTCATGTTATGATCCACCTTTTATGTTAATGAAACTAAGTTTTGTAAACAACTGCTTTGCCTCCTCCTTGCTGTCAGATGTGCTCTTCATGAAGAATGGCATTCTAACAAGAAATCTGTTGCTGTATTTTCCCATGCAGAAATCCACATGCTTACTACTCTAACTGAAAGCTATTTATCAAAAGATATATTCAGATACAAGCACTAATAACCAAACATGCTGCACTACCACAGTTGTCCTGTCATGCCATTTTGTTTTTCCAATCTTCCTAAATTATTCAAGGAACAAGTATCTATTTAAGACTATTCTGAGAATTTCAGTGGAAAACAAAGCTTCATTTTTAACTGGCAATGATCTACAACAAATTAAAAAATAACTTCTAACTACAGAAGAGCAGTGTTTCATTAAGTAAAATAATTATACAAATTGAAATTATAAAGACAGCCATTTCAAGATATCCAACTGTTAAATTACCTATAATCACTTCGTTCATCAGCTTTTATTCCAAGCCAGTCTTTCTTTAAGTATTGGCTAGCCAGCTTCTGAATGCTCTGTTAAAAGAAGGGGAAAAAAAGTTAAAAATAAGAAGTAACTAAATCAACATTTTTTGTTCTCATAGCAGACAAATGATAACCTGACATATAAAGAAAGAATCGATTCATAGTATTAGCAAACTACTATCATGCAAGACTGTTATTTTCACCCCTTTTAATATTTTTTTTTGCTTTAGTTTCTGTTGAGAACAATGAATGAACGTAATGTTTATATTTTAAATCAGAGGGACTCTAGCTGAGATCTATACATGCACACCTCAACTCTAAAAATATTTCTGCATTGTAACCTACCTCCAGTGAAACTACAATACAGAAGATGTTTGAGCAGCATGTGGTATAGTCAGAGGCAGGAATTTTGCCAGTAAAATGCCTCAGTTTGTCACAGATATAAGAATAAAATTTTTTATTTAAGTGAATGAGGACATGGGGTTCTGAGAAGCAATGAAATATCTGGTCGTTTATGTGCCCAGACTGAAATGCTCAACTTTTATCACTCACGGTTGCACCGTTATCAGCAAACTAAAGAAGCTCTACTGCTCATAGGATCAGGCCTTTACTCAGAGGATTACAACAGACTAGAGATCAAAAAATGCAGTTCATTTTTAATTATTAATGTTAATGATGCTCTTTAGTCTCTGCATTTCACTTTGCACGGTCTCAGAAAATCAGTAACAACGTTTTCATATTGAAGCTCAGAGAGCAGCAAGATTTAATTTGTGAAAAATGCAAGGGAGGGTGTGTCACTGTCGCAGCGATCCCTCCTTTCGCTTGTAATCTCATTTAACAGTATCCATCACTTATGAATTGAGTACCACCAAATGCAAGAGGATGTATATTACCCAACCTGCAGAGCCGGATAACGGGTTTATGAACATGGAGCAGTGTTGTTCCTTCTTCAAAAGAACCATCACCAGAGAAGCACTCTCCAGCTTTCCTATAAAAGTCTACTTAGCAAAGAAGTGGGAGACCTGGGTTGAAATTCCCTTTCCAGCTAAGGAAAATCAACCACACAGATGATTTCCAGAAGAGTGCATCCTGAGAAAACACCTGGGGTGGGACATGTTTGCATCTAACCCACTCAATGAGAGGCAAGGCACAGCATCATTTTTTTACATTTGCCATACTATATCCAGGATGCTACCACCTGCTAGGATAGCATTTAAGTTCTCTAAGAGAAAAACATTGAAAGTATCTCAAAAAGCACAACCAGATTTCATTCTTGTCTTACCAGCCCATTGGATACTAAAAATTTATTATTGAGTTTACAATCTGATTGACATTTTCACATAGAAAAATGTTAATTGTTGCTAATATATCATTGGCAGAAAATTTGTGTTCCCTCCTATTAAATAATCTATTTCACCATGCCAACTGCTCTGAACCAAACCAGTTTTTGCTGTTAATGATGCTTACAGCCGGGTAATGCTAATAGTCCTTGTGAAGCCAGTTGTTGAAAGCTGTTATTTCCCATTCCGAGCTTCCATGTCTTCTCAGGTTACTTCCCTGACTTCCATGGCACTTTTTGCTCAGTTAAGGATCATTTTCAAATTCCACAATGATATTTCATCACGGAACATACAATACGTGAACATATCTGTCCAAATACACAGTCAACCAGTCTGTTCATAGGTAAAGTTATGCCTGTAACTATAAATTCTTGCATTTTCATTGCCGTTTCTTCCATTTAAAAAAAAAAAGAGGCACAGATTGCATTGGATAGCTGTTTAAAAAGCCAGATAAAAGGCAAAGTAACATTTCCTTTACCTCTGGGAGAGCAATTCATGGTAAGATTTGGAGCTTCAGTAGGTACCCGTACCTGGTGCTATTTTCATGTTTCCATCCCTTTTGTATCAGACTCCACCCATGAGATCTGCCCCAAGATGCTGAACAAACATTCCCAAACACAAAACTAACCACAAAAAACCCTCACTGGCAGTTGAGGACAAGCTATGCAAAAAAGACACAACAGGGATAAATAAAATCATTCTTGCCACAGAAACCCTCAGTAATACTGATGTCAGCAAATCAATGATAAAAGTAGCACGATTAATCATTTATTTCCAAACTAAACAAGCTCACCACCAAAATCAATGAATTGTCGAAGACAGGGCTCCAGCTGCATAGTGAAGATGCCTAATCATTTAGTATTTTGTTCATGAAGATTTGGCATTTCATACAAAACGAGCCACATGTATGGTTTTTCATTAGACCAGTCTAGTAGGTTTGCTTTCCTAAACTTTATGTTGAATGTAATCTTTTTGTGTGAGATCCTCCTTGTTCTGTTCTCCATAACACTTCTTGTTTTGCCATACCGAAACAAAGAATGCCACTGTTGGGCTCAAGCGGGGAAGTCAACCAGTTGTTTAACCTTTGGCATCGCTTGAATTTACCCGCAGCCCAGAAGTGTGCTCGTTCCTTCCTCAAAGGTGCACATCGATCAATGTAACAGGTTTGAGATAATATTTAAAGGCAATAATAAATTGGTAGAGTGGCAAGAACAGAAGTCCCTGCAGAATGCTTTCCCCATTTCAGTACTGTTTGATGATAACATTTCCTTAATATTTATTTAAACGTCATTTTAGAGAATGGGACAGCACTTCACTGAGTAAAGAGGCTATCAAAAATGACGATGTAAATCCCCACCCGAAGTTGAGCAAAATCCATAAAACCTCTCCTTCCTCATTTTTGTTGGGCTAAGGACAGTTGGAGTATCATGACTTAAAATCGTGTTCGGTAGAAGCAATATTGTGAGGTCAGTGTATCTGCATCCCCAGCCACCACGTGGCTCACGAGCCCTGTGTCCCGCTGTGCTGGGCACCTCCATGTACAGTGCAAAGGCATGGACCTGCCTTCAAAACCTTTGATATCCGAAGAAACACTAAAACAATTTTTAGTATAAATATGTAAAACCATAGTTCATCAAAACTACAAAACCAGTCTGCTCTCCAGTGGCTGCCAAACAAGGTTTCCTGATTTAATTTTTCAGATTCATTCTAAAGTGTGTATCACTGAATTTGAAAAAAATGTTCAGTTAATTATTTTTGAATGGCAATAACAATCAATTGATTTTAAAGTACACTATTTTTTATCAATAAGTATTGACACAAAAGGTCAAAAATGTCTGAACTCCCCTGCAAGCATTGTGCAACCTCTGCTCACCTTTTGGTTGAAAGAAACACACGTGGCGACTCCGCTTATGTGAGTTATTAACACATTAAACAGAATTTAGAGAGAGTAAATATAAACCAGTGTAAATAGAGAGGCTGTCACATAAACCCAACTTTAATTCATCTGAAGACGATACCTATCATTCTTCCATGTCTTGGTTTTCCATCCTCCTCTCCATCAAAACGCATGTTGCATCACTATGCTATGAAAACATTAATATTTCACATTCGTGGGTACTTCAACTGTTTGCAGATCTGCCTAACAGATGGATGGATGTGACATAAAATTGTGTCAATCAGTCATCCAAGGAACCAACACCTATAAATGAAATTCTGCTGAATGGAAAGACCATCAAAAAATCAGCCCAGTTTCACGTATGCTCAAATTCCTCTTTCCCAGTGCTGCAGCTCCTATTTGATGTTTACAATCACCAGACCTTACCTCAAATCTATTTACTTGTATTTTCTAATAAGGCCAGTTGTGACAGATACTGGAGGAAGAAGAAAGACTATTAATATTAGCTATAATACTAACAGAAAGTAATTACCGACAGAAAAGGAAAGAGATAGATGTCCCAGGTTAAAAAAATAATTGATAGGAAATTATGCAGCTTGTAAAAAGTCACAGCAGCCATCCTTTTCAAAGCAGCCCTAAGATCTTTATCTGTAATATTTGAGAGGTGCTGATGACAGCCAGGACCCCTAAAACCTGTTACTGATTGCAGAAAGCATGGCAGACACTGATGCAATGCCGACTTTTGGAAAGTACCTATCAACCAGACAAATTTAGTGCTCTTTTTCATTTAGGTGGTTTCAGTATCTTGCATCACTTCAATCACTTCTCTTTATCAGAGCAGAATCCATCAACCAACCTCTTATAACTTTCATTTCTACAAATAAATCTACACTTTGCTATTATGTTGCATTAAAAAGGAACCTTGAATTCAGATGGCGAGAGGAATACTGTCCTCTGAGTAATCTCCAATAATCAGCGATCCAAGGAACACCAACACAGGCTGTAAGTAAGTGGCCCAAATAATCCTCCCCCGAGTGGGAAAAAGGAACTGGATGGTAGAAAAAGCCCAGCCAGAAGGTGAGGCCTTAGGCAACATGCAAAATCTGTGCCTGGCGGAGGAGAAGGGCATATGGACAGCAGCTGCTGTAACAAGTCTGTGATTGAAAAGCTTCCTCCGGCCATGCTGTCTGCAGTGATGGAGGGACCCTGAAACCGTCAGCAACAGAGAAGAAGCAAAGGAGAATCAAAGCAGGAGAAAAGGGGAGAGTTTCTACCTGAAGCCAACTCCAAGCTGGGAAGATGATGTCCTCTATGTTTAATATTCATTAGCTACTACATGATGTTAAAACACTTTTTTTCTAGTCTGAAGGGCAACTTTTTAGTCACCGATCACTGCCAAGTGACAAAAAATAATACTTTTTGTTTTTCCCCACACATGCATGCAAGGCAATTTGCTTGACTGACCCTGGAAATCACTGCCCATGTAGTACGTGCCACAGCAGCAGCGTTCTGACGTTATTTTGTTTACTACGTAGCATTACTTTGTTTGCTAAGTACTCTTCTGGCAGACAAACAGTCCACAAGGGAGGAGTTTTTAGCATCTCTTTCTTCACTTCTTCTCTGGGAGGAGCGAGGCTACTGCCAACTGAACTGACTTCACGGAGGTTTGAAAGCCAGTTGTGCTATTCAACACCTGCAAATTAAGGCTCTCCAGTAGCAGCAAGAAAAAATAATAGTTTTATTATGCATAAATTCTTATTACCATCCGCTCTTGCTCATGCACAAGAGAGTTTGGGTTTGTGTTATTTTTAAATGAAAAAAAAAAAAAAAAAATCTGTGATCTTGGACCGTTATTATGAGTTGCATGTAAGATGGAAAATTCCATTTTATTTCAGTACTGCTCGTTCTTCACAAATAAAACTGACAGGTACATCAAGATTTTTTTTGCCATTGTAAAATGTTTGCTTTTTTGCAGTGTTTTGCATTTTGACTGCTATCAGCTATTTTTAAAATCACATTTTTAGTTGTAGGAGAGTAATCTGGCTGAGAATGAAGAGAAACTGCTGTATACAGAGAATCCTCCAAAAAGAGAAGGGAAAAACTCCACACAACTGAGGTATGTGAAATTTCTACATTTTGAAGAACGCTTCTACTATAAAAACGAAAAAAAAATGTAGATGCATCCAAAAAAGGCATTTCAGATAGTCATGCTTTCCCCGTGCTCTCAGATTCTTTTCTTAACTCAGGAAGATTTTACATTACTTCAGCAAGCTCAACGAGTCTGACTCACGAAACATGTTGCAAGATACTCAGTGCCAAAAATTTAGTAGACAGCTTTATCGATCATACAGATGTTTTTTTCACAAGCTTGAAGAGTAACTTGAAACATATTTTACGCTGTTGCCAAAATCTTCAAAACATTTGGACAGGGAGAAGGGAACGTGTGGGAGCAGAAAATGCAGTCTGAGTGGTGAGGACTCTGGCTCCTGAATATAGAAAAACAGTTTTGTCTCAATATTAAATTCCAAGATAGTTATTAACTGTTCACAGTGATTATTTCAAGTGGTATTTTTATTTACTAGAGCTAGATTCAATAAAACCTTTAATGATTTAATGAGAGTGAACTCCGTTCAGCACGGACTCAATTCAGGGATTCCACGCAGGATATGACTTGGACCAATTTACATTATAAGCTGACGACAAAAACACTGTCAGACACAATTATTTTGCTCGGAGCTTACACAGGGCCTTAGGCAATGAGACCGTGACTAAAGCACTCCTGCAGCACAAATGAAAATGAAAACAAACCACGTAACAGGCAGCACATGAACTTCTGCAGCGCATCCCGACACTTTCCAAAAGGAGCAGATCAAAACTATGCCAGGACTGTTTATCTGCATTGCCTTTAATATAGTTAAACAATCAATAAAAGAGGTTTCTGTGTGCCTGCAGCACCAATTGTAGAACTCCCCAGAAACATGAGGAAAGGCTGGCTACCTAGTGTAAAGCTGCATCTCTAATCATGTTGCTGCTTCTTCCTGGAGACGGGCTATTCCTTCCTACCATTAGATTAATCCAGTTCCAGAAAATACGGAGTTTCATTCTTTCACTCTCAATTCATTTTCAAGCTGCTTCATTTCTCACCGACCCCCCTGCCTTTTTTTTTATATATATATATTTGAAGTATGACAAGAAAGCAAATGAAAACAAAGAGGAAAGCTTAAAAAGTCATTTATAGCCGTTAAATGTCACCTAGGGCACTCTCACAATGAGGTTTAGAAAAGGAAATGTCAAATCTCTTACCCTTCATGGGTTTTGTTAATTTGTTAACTTAAAGCTAAACCTGTTACTTCACTGGAAGCATGTTAATTCTTCCCAAAATGTCTTGCTTCTGGAGTTTAGTGATATTTTATTCAATCCTTAAAAGGGATTAAAAAACCCCAACGCCCACTCCCCAAAATTGCTTATTCCACTGGTAGAAGACGTATCTGTGAGATCACACAGAAAGGAAAGGCAAAAGGCTACCTATATAATGGTCCCCCAGGTTCAAGGGGGAATGATCCTACACCAGTGAAGACCATTCGAGAAAGGTCATGCAGTCTTATCCCAACACCTAAATATTTTTACTCTGATGTGCCTAATAACACTTACTGTAATCTGCAGCATGCAATACAGCAGATTTTTTTTTTTAAATATTACAAGCCTGTCTAGTGTTTCAAGACTTCCTTAATGCTTTAAAGTAAACATGTGCCTCTTCATTCAAACCTAAATTATTCAGTTTTAATTTGTAACTTGCTTATTTTCTTTGCCCTCGATTTTCACTGTTCTCCCCTGGCCTCTCTCCATTTGGTCCAAACTCTTCCTTGAAACGTAGTATCCAACACTTGAAAGACAGCACACTGATTCTGCAAGCAGATTTTAAACTTCAGTATTGTTGGTAAGCTCACCTGCCACCCATCCTCAGTATCAATAAACTGAATGAGCATACATCCTACTCCCCCCATCCAGGCTATTAATGATAATGCTGACTAGCACCAGATTAAGGACAGGTCCTAAGAAAACGCATTAATTTTAACAAAGAATCACTTGATATCTACACGATTTTCCAAATATTCTTCACCACAGCTTTGTCATTTAATCCCAACCACACTTCCCTAGCATACATTTTATACCATTGCATGAAAGAATAACCTCCCTAATGTTAAGATACCCAGCACCTTCTCTATTTACAGACCTGTTACCCTGTAACTATTCTGTCAGAATAAATGTTGGAAGTCTCTTCATCTGCGTACCTCCGTTATTAAGAGTATTCTCACAGAATAGTTCAATGAATTTTAAGTAATAAACCCATATTTTACTAAGCTTCAAACTGTATGCTTTTTCTCTAAGTTCTCCTGTCTTTGGATTCCAAATTTTAGGCACTCAAAAAAATAACTGTCAAGTTCATGATGTGGCACCATGTTCATACCTGAACTGCAGATCCTACTAACTCTGAGCAAGTCACACACTAGAATGAAACCAGTTACCGCGCCCAAGCTGAGTATTCACCTGTAGAAATTATTTCCACTTTCTAAATTATGTACTTTAAATTGCTAAACTAGAGATATGTTGCCATTCAGAAAATTCCAGTTTATTTTTCAGGCCTTTTGCTAAATTACTCCTAACAAAATGTCTATGTTGATGCAAAATTGTCTTATTGCATGGTCCAGTGAGAATTTCAACATGTTTCATATTCTGAATCCACTGGAGGGCTGCCTGACTGGTACTGAGAGCCAGCTTCAAGTTTAGGGACATTCTTCTTGCAGACACAGCAATTTTAGCTCCACAACCTTGCTCTCAACTGGGTTTGAGAGGTGGGCCTGTGTGAACCTCATGAAGTTCAACAAGGCCAAGTGCAAGGTCCTGCACATGGGCCAGGGCAATCCTAAGCACAAGAACAGACTGAGTGGAGAATGGATGGAGAGCAGCCCTGCGGAGAAGGGCTTGGGGGTGCTGGGGGATGAAAAGCTGGACATGACCCAGCAATGTGCGCTCGCAGCCCAGAAAGCCGCCCGTGCCCTGGGCTGCATCCCCAGCAGCGTGGCCGGCAGGGCGAGGGAGGGGGCTCTGCCCCTCTGCTCCCCTCTGCTGAGACCCCCCCACAGCGCTGCGTCCAGCTCGGGGGTCCTCAGCATCAGAAGGACACGGACCTGTTGGAGCGGGCCCGTCGGAGGCCACGGAGCTGGTCAGAGGGCTGGAGCCCCTCTGCTGTGGGGACAGGCTGGGAGAGCTGGGGCTGTGCAGCCTGGGGAGGAGAAGGCTCCGGGGAGACCTTAGAGCAGCTCCCAGTGCCTGGAGGGGCCGACAGGAAAGCTGGGGAGG
Source organism: Falco punctatus (assembly GCF_963210335.1). Lineage (NCBI taxonomy): Eukaryota > Metazoa > Chordata > Aves > Falconiformes > Falconidae > Falco > Falco punctatus. Next base: position 1,229,915 of record NC_137581.1, read on the forward strand.
GGCTTTGGGCAAGGGCAGGGAGCGGTGGGACAGGGGGGAATGGCTTGAAGCTGAGAGAGGGGAGATTTAGGTTGGACGTGAGGAAGAAACCCTTCCCCGTGAGGGCGGCGAGGCGCTGGCCCAGGCTGCCCAGAGCAGCTGTGGGTGCCCCATCCCTGGCAGGGCTCAAGGCCAGGCTGGACGGGGCTGGGAGCAGCCTGGGCTGGGGGGAGGGGGCCCTGCCCCTGGCAGGGGTGGGATTGGGTGCTCTTTAGGGTCCCTTCCAGCCCAAACCCTTCTGTGATTCTATGAACCTATGAGGAGGTACAATATGCCAATCAAACAGACATCCCCCAACTCTCCAAGACAACAAGAGAAGCAGAAGCAGCCTGAGGAAAATTATCCCCCAGACTGAGTTTGAAATGTGGGAAACTGCTAAACAGGGGTTTTTTTTAGTCTTCAAAATATAAGTAGCTTGTGTTTAGACCACATACAACTACTCTTCCCTATGTGTGCAGTAACTTTTTCTGGACTGTGAAGCTGTCCTTCATAAATCTAAGCACAGAGTCCTTTTTCATAGCCAGCTTGCTTAAAGTCACTATAAAACTGTTAGAAAACCTCAGGAAAGAGCAGAACCTTAGATTACATTAAAAGAATTCAAAAGATTCCCACTGTATCACTTTTCTGTGTAGCTGAAGGCAGATTAGCAGCTCTGGAAAAGAAATGTATTTGCTCTTGGTTCAAAAGTCTGTGCTTCTGGAGCAAATCCCCACTCCTAACAGGTAAACCAAAGTCATGTAGAGTATTACTGAACAGGGCACCATTGTCTTCCATAGATTCTTATAAAACAGATCTCTTTGCCATTGCCCAGCACACTAGACAATACAATGTTTGGCTGAGTTAATTTTATATTTCTAGGTAAACTTTTAGGAACTTTGGGCCTTGACTAGCACGCTAGGCATTAAGGACAAAGCCTCTGAAATCTATTTAGTATTCTACGAACATTCAGCATGGAGAATGACTGATGCATTTTTATTAGATGAAGATGCTTTCTATCAGTGAGTTTTAGAAAGTAGCAGGTGCCACACTGCAACAGAAAGGTCTGCAGAACCCTGCATCTGTCAATGGGAGATATTTTACCTTCAGACCCCGCGAAGCAGAGGTTAGAAGTGCCAGCACCATCATTTAACTAACCCCTGACAGAGAGGAAGAGCGCAGTTTCTTCCAGCCTCCATCCATAAACAGCATTTGGGAGGAACGTGCTAAGATGCCAGCAGAGAAGTGCTACCAGCTCTGCTGCTCACAGCCAGCCTTGGCAGACTGCTGCACCTCCTGCAGCCACCCAAAACTGTTTAAACTATTCAATATCTTCTCCAGGCTCCAGAATAGCTGGGAAGCAACAGGGCACAAGGCACCATTTGTAAAGATTCCCTCACTCTAAGTTTTGATGCGCAGACTATATAAAACTGGTATTAAGAGAACATAGTCATGGCTGAACACGTGGTTTTCTCCAGTTACAGGTCTGATTGCTAGCATTAATTCAAAGTAAAGTTTCTCAGGACACAACATCTTCACCCATGCAAAATGTAATTCAAACAGCAATGTAAAAGTGATAGAAAGAAGCAGTTGGATCATTCACTCAGAGGAACCACTTTCACACCTACTAGACCCACGCGTCTCTCCGGCACTCCGTGAAAGAAATGCCACATCCTTCCTCTGTCTCAAATGAGCCATTTGCACAAACCTTATCTGAGCAAGCACTGCCCGTGAAGGAGGAGATGGGAGAGACCTGTATTGCTTCCTCACCATCATTTTCTGCTATTTTAAGGGAGACAAGCCAAAAGCACTTCTTTAATATGTCTTTGAAGGCATTTGATGTGGGATTTGAACTAGCGCTGCTGTCAGGTCGAGGTATGTTTCTTCTCTGCACAGCTTCCTGTTTGAACTGCTGAGAAATAATCACTTGCAACATGTACAAAACTGAGTCTTACAGTCTCCCAAAACACTCATTGCTTCCGTCCCCCCACCCAAGCGGGATCTCCATCTTGGTGGAGAGACAGACAGACAAGCATCAGGACCTGGTGCTGTAGGAAAAAGCAAAGCACCAATTAGGAGAAAAAAAACAAACTAAACCCCTCAAAAAACAAACCAAAAGGCAAAAAGCAACAGCTCCTCAATTTTTTACCTTCCCCATAATTATCTCCACAAGTTCTGTTTTGCTGAGCGAGACCATAACCTGTCACTTCCCTGTCCTGTAATATGTGAGGATTTAGTGTAGTGTTAAATTCAAAATTTCCTGTAATTCAGATCTTGGGTGGCTGATGAAGTATGGCAACAACTTTGTCTTCCACACTATTTTTGGCTGGAGAATAATGTGAACCACTACTCTACAAAACAGAAGGATCAGGACAGGATCTCATAAGCAAAGACTGAACAAAGGATTAAAAATTGACATTAACTAGTTTACTTGCCTGATGAAGAATTTGAAAGAGAAAAACCTTTTTCACCCTTTCAGTGAAACAGCTCTAACAGCATCAGTCTGCACCAGAGCACCGCCCCGCATGAGCACCTTCAACATCACTACTGGAACCAGTTTCTGATTCAAAACATTTGTTAAAGTAGCAAAAAGGTTAATGTAACTCCCAAATCTGATAACCCATTCACACAGCTGTCCTGTCCTCAATAACTTAAACCTGTCATGGTCTACACTTGCTGGTTTTTTCTTTATAGAAAGAGAAATGCTTTCTTTACCACTTTTAAAAAAGGAAAAAAAAAAAAAAAGAAAAGATATATTTATAATCTAACCGAACCCTTTTTGGAGGAGACTGGTCAAGCAATGCTGCCAGATGATCCTGACACTTAAGCCTGGTTTTTAAAGGAACCTGAAAATCAAAACTTTGGCTTTCAAAATAGCACTTAATGCTTGATGGCAGAGAAGTGGTTGAAAACAGGATAAGCGCATTCTCACAGTGCCAGTTCAAATGTGGTTTTCTGAAGCAACTTAATGGTGGAGTCAACTCTGCAGCAATTTTCTGGGAGACAAAAGGATGCCCAATTCATGCAGATGTGCAGCAAAAATTAAGCAGAACTGTACAAGAATAAAAACATAGTGACTCCACAGGACATAGCACTGCAAGTAAGCCATAGTAGAATGTAACATTACAGAATGTATATATTTTCTTACATAGTTACATTCAAGTACAGAAAGATATGAAATAAAGTGTAAATTGAAAACACAGGCTGGAAAATATCTGAAAATATGATGATAAAATTACATACTACATCAGTCACCACAAAGACAGATTAAGCTATAACAAAAACAGACTCTTCAAAATTACTGACCTACAGAGACTGTAGGAAAGGGGACTTTAAGAAAACTTGTAAAATACATATGTAACATCAAAAGCAGTATGTTAACTAAGGAAGTTCAGTTAAGGAAAATTCCACAGTCCAATTTTACTTCCACTTGCTCACAAAGTTATAAAACACACGTAGCTGAATTTTGACATGGTGAAATATAGAGTTTCAGAAAATAATCATAGACATGGGAAGTTCAAATTACAACTAGCTTTAAAAGCCTGCAAGCGCAGTGTCACAGAAAGATGGAAATATTCTAATAACTTCAGTAACTGAGACTATTAATAAAATGCAGAATTATGACCTAAGCAGCATAAGAACCTTACCAAAATTAAATGTGTTAATCTTCAGTTTATTTAAAGAAAACAGATGTACATGGAAAGAGCATGGAGTTCTCTGGCATTGTCAATAGCGGCAACAGCATCTTAGCCACCGTGCTGGTTTATAAAGCTACACAACTCATCTCTTGAATCTAACAGGTTATTGTATTTTCTCAAAAACTGCAGACAGATAAACCCATACCAGCCCAACAGATTTCAGTTTCCATGCTAAAGTGACTTTTTGCCTGCAGGCAAGCACCGCTCTCTACAGATCAATTCACTTGCATAACTGTCCCTCGATAACACGCAGCACAGCTGAATTTCAGATGCTTCGGCAAAAGGTGAGATTTCAAAGAAATCAGGCGTACAGAGGAATACATAAATTGGAGTTATTTATTAGCTGGGATGCAGGAATATAGACTTGGTATCTCTTAACCTAACTCAGGTTAGTCTAATTTAAGGCAACAAATTTACTGAAATATTCCACGTACGCACAAACCAGCACACCATGTAACCTTAACATAATTGTTTACTTTAAGGTTACTTTGAACTAGTTCAAGAAGCAGTGAAACATTATAAGAGCTAAAAAGACGGCATAGAAAAATGTCAGACTGAAACAAAGACTGGTTAGCGACCTATCTTGTTTTGGAGACAGACTGCTACTGAAAATTGTATTTAGGATTGGCAAGTCAGCCACAGAGCCTGGGAATGTAGAATTATGGTTCTTTCATCCTTGTTGTGTGACTGCACATTTATAGGTATAAATAAACCATAGATACAGCTAGGTGGTGTTTTTTTTTAATAATGCGATTTATGATAATTCAATTTTTGAATATTTAATGTTTTGGAAAAATATAACTGTAAATACTAGCATTTAATGCCATGGATATATTATAAGAAATCTCAGAAGGTAAGGAACTGCAAAATATTTCTGGCAGCTATTCCTGCCAAGTTATTAGAGATCTTAACTAATGAATCTGGAATGTTCACCTCTAATAAGCATTTCTTGAAAAAGTCTCTATTTTATTGCACTAGAAACAGACTGCAAAACATTACTTCTTTCCATTCTCCATCTGCAGAGGAATACAGCCTATGTTCACGTTCCTCTGTGTCGTAAAACACGTTTCTGAATTTGTTTTATTCTCTGAAGTGCAGTTACCAGCCGTTTCTGAAGTTGCTCGGTGTTATTCATTGTACTTGTCTTCGCAGCTGAGCAGGTTTGCATTTTGTGTTCTGTGGGAACTTCTTAATTAAAGGTTCACATGATTACAAAGCATTGACATGGCTCCATGTTTTATGTAGCATAAAGCTTATTTTTTTCCTATCCAAAAACAGCTGGCAAATAACTATTACAATTGTTGTGTTTCACATAATATTTATTGGTTGGTTTATAACAACTAAAATGTTACTATTTTGAAGTTTATCACACCACAGTGTCAAAATTAATTCTGCATTTGGCAATTAGCTTCCGAGCTTGTTATATCTTCAGAATATGGAAAGTGCCATTAGTAACCTTTACATATTCAAATACATATGATTATATAGTATTCTTTATATATTAAAATTTTGTAAGTCAGTTTTTGGCATTAGTTTAAACGTGTACATCATATTGTGGCGGAAAACACAAAAATCTGGCTGAAAACACAATGGTATGTTTTTCATGAATTTGGTGTGTTTTGGTATTTGATATGTCTGGCAAAGTTTACATGAACAAATTTAACTCTGGGAATCATTATCACCACTATTCAGACTACATGGTTTTCTTGGTGTTTTTTTTTTACCAATATTTCTTGTCCATTCTGTTGAACACTAAGCCCTGAAAGTCTACTTTCAGCACTGCTGAAATCTTACACCCTCTAATTCAAGATGATGGCGACAATGAAATTAATACTAACAAAAGATTATGCACAGCCAGACTGCTTCTGCAGCTATGTATTTATTGACTTAATGTAGTCTGGGCTAACCGAGCAAAGCACCTCTTCCTGAAGCACTTCAGAGAACACCTATTTGCCTGGAAAACAGATCACCTCATTCTACATTGCAAGTGTTACTGGTATGCCCATCCCACCCCACAACCATCACAAACACTCTAAACCATAAATGCAGTTTTCTTCAAAAAACCATCTACTTTCTCTGACAGCATCCTTGATGCCAGACCTCTTTGGTTCAGGAATTATTTCACATACTCTCATTGAAAAAGAAGTATCCTGATAAGGACAAATTACAATGTTTATTACGCAACATAGAAGTTAAATACAAACACATAATTTTGACAGTAAAATTTGATAATGTGAGGAGGCACAAGGCGAAACCTACCCATTTCAGGAGTCAAATGGCAGTCATTTCCAAGGCTCGCTCAGTACCACCCTCCTTTCCTGTACCCTCCCAGCTTATTTTCTTCCAACTAATGCAACAGCAAAGGAGGAGGAAAGGTTCACCACTGCTTGTCTAATTAAGCATAGATCAGTAAAATAGCCAATTATAGTGTAAACACTACAATAGGCTGCTTCAGCCAGTACATTTAATCTCTAGACTGAAAGTTTTGGGTTGTTCTGAACAAGTATGTACTAAAAGTACTGTTACACATGTTAAGGGTAGAAGACAAAGACACATAGAGCTGCAAATTTTTAAAGTGATTCACTTTGGCAGGACAACTCTTTCAGCTGAAAAAACAACCCAATTGTTTTCTGGAAATCAGAAAGAAAAGTGTGCATGCTTGCATCTGCAAGGAACTTTTGGCATCATGATCCAGTTATGAAAAGCAAAGGTTTAAAGTTCTTAAGTAAAGCAGCTGGCTTAATCAGCTGGCTCGAGGAGGAGGAGGTAAGTAGGAGGCCATTTGTACCCAACACTAATGTCAACATTGGAGGTCAGCAGACACTGAAGCTACTTTCTTCTGCTCGTTAGTGACATTTGAAAATTGATGCAGGAAAAGGGGCTGGTCAACTATTTCTCAACAAGTTCAGTGGAGATGGGTTGTGGTAGAGAAAAGGAAGAATAAATACATTCTGGGTGAGGGCAATTCCAAAGAGTTTTCCAGAAGAACTCACATTCATGTAAAGACATAAAAAATGATGGGATTCTGTCCTGCAGGGAAATGCAGAAGAAACTAATAAGCTCAGGACATACTATTTCAGGAGAAACGTGGCCAAATACAGGTTTTTTTCCAATCTCTGACTGGCCTGCTCATGACAGCTGATCTGGAAGTTGATGTGAGCTGATAACTGGATTCATAGGCCTTTAAGAATGAAAAAAATCTCAACTTCCACTTACACAGGCAAGAGAGTTTGGAAGACATTCCCAGCAAGAATAAAATGCAAGTACTGTTTCCTCCTCATAGCTCCAAACTTCGGTCTTTATTATACATCAGTCAGAGCAACACAGTATTGATGAGTTGGGACAGCTCAAATTTTTCCAATTTCTGTTTTTAAACATCAAAAGAAGTTCCTTCAATCCTTCAGCTGAGCCAAGATGAAAAATGACATTCTCAAAAATCTTTAACCCATGGTCTACTACTTCAGTTAATGTTTGAGTCAGTACCGATAGATTGCTACACCACATACTTGACACTGCAGCACATGAAATGCTAGGTGTCAACGCAGCATTCAAGTTCAAATGATAAGAAATTTAACTGCTTGCCTGAAATTGTCAACGTTCACAACCCAAGATGACAGAGTGGAGCCAAGATTTCCCCATGCTAAATGCAAAGCCGAATTTTACACTTCTGGGATGAATATAAAAATCAATGTTAGAAAATCAAGCTTGCTGCTTCTCTCACATGCTGATAAGAAAGGACAGCTGCTTCTCTGCACATCCTCACTCTTCTTGGCATGGCAGCAGGTCCAGCTGTCCTGGAGAGGCAGTCAGGCTGTCCTTGCCCCTTGCCCAGTGCTGTAGTGCAGTCACAGAATCATGAGATCGCTTAGGTTGGAAAAGACCTTTAAGATCATTGAGTCCAACCATTAACCCAGCACCATCAAGGCCACCACTGAACCATGTCCCTCAGTGTCAGTCAGGTCTACACATCTTCTGCCCCCCCCATGGACGGTGCCTGCACCCCGTCCCCGGGCAGCCTGTGCCAGCGCTTGGCCACCCTGTCGGGGAAGACATTTCTCCCCGTGCCCACCCTGAACCTGCCCTGGTGCGGCTGGAGGCCGTTCCCTCCTGTCCTGCCGCTGGTTCCTTGGGAGCAGAGACCGACCCCCCTCGCTGCAGCCTCCTGCCAGGCAGCTGTAGGGAGCCAGAAGGGCCCCCCTGAGCCCTCTGTTCTCCGGGCTGAGCCCCCCCAACTCCCCCAGCCCCTTCCCCAGCCCCTGCCCGGCTCTGGACACGCTCCAGCCCCTCCGGGTCTGTCTGGGGGTGAGGGGCCCAACGCTGAGCCCAGGGCTCGAGGGGCGGCCGCACCAGGGCCCAGCACAGGGGGACGGGCACTGCCTGGCCCTGCTGGCCACGCTGCTGCTGACACCGGCCAGGGCGCTGCTGGCCGCCGTGGCCACCTGGGCACACTGCCAGCTCTCTGCAGTCCCAGCTCTCTGCAGCTTTAGGCAGCTATTTCTTTCATCTGCCCTGAAGACACTTACATATGTTCAGCTGTGCAAGGGTCTGAATGCACAGGTTACACAGTATTTTACAATGTCTCTCATTCTAGCCCTGCAAATCCATTGGCAGATTTTCATTCTTTACTTATTTTCAAAGAAGCATTTAGAACAAATCTGGTTTAGGTCCATGAAAATCATATGCCCTGCTTCGTAAAAATCTCTGGTGGCTTTTTTCCACAGAGCAGTAGAAATATGCAACAGACATATTCCCTGTGAAGATGCACAAAGTTTGCTGTGAGAAGACCCCAGGTGAACGTAGCATGGCAAACTATGGCTAATAATTCAGCAAGGTCTAAGGGAGATCACCAACACCAGCACGCCAGTTTTCAAAACGCAGCAGTGATTTTCAGGGTTCACAGGCTTTGCACTTCCCTTATCAAGGACCCTCACCATAATCAGTCTCCCACCCCCCTAAGACTCCATATTAACTCTGAGTGGAAGTAAAACATAATTAAACAGTTACTTAGTGCTTACACAGAATGCCTGCCTTCATATATCCCACAGGTCATGCAAGAAACTTCTGAGATGATATCCATATTCCTTTATCTGGTCTTTAAAAGCATTATCTGGTCTATATATTTCAGAGGATTACTGTGCTTTTTGTTTTGTCCTTTTTAAACCAAACAGTAGCGGAGACACAATGTAAGGCTGTGTAACAGAGATATACAAACCATGCACAGTTTTAACTAAGGTCTGAGTGACACTGAACTCTTTACTAGTGTTTTAAGTTTAGCAAGGGTAAATCGGCTACCTCAAGATATCCTGGTACTTTAAATCAAGGGTTATCTTTTTTAAAAAAGAACTATCTATTTTCAACTGCACAGAAGAGCATGCAGTTGCAACTACTGCAGAGATGTTAAAGATTGTGTTCATGTTTCAACATCTGTAGCACAAAACCCCTCCGCAGCCCAGGATACAGGTGCCAAAGCACTCATTAAGGGGAAAAACAGTCTATTAGAAAGTGTTTTTTCTCTGAAGTCGTAAGGCAAGCCAACTCTTGAAAGAGCTGCCAAGAGCATCCAAGTCCAACTCAGTTTGACTTCATTCACGTAAAAAAAAAAAATTCCTTCCTGCTCATTTAGGAAAGAATTTAACAGGAACAACTCAGAAAAAAACTAATCATTGAGCTGATCTCTGCGCAGAAAACAAACTAGTGAAAACTAGCCAGAAGAGAAGGAAAGGAAAGCTTGTCTTTGAATAAATCTGTGTTGTGAATACCCAGTCTCGATGTCTGCAAAGTGCAGGTCCGCCCACGGGAACTTTTTTATATACATATATATATATAATCTATACATATTTCAGAACTGAAACTTACGGACTTGGTATTATCAGACAAACAGAACAACCGAGAAAAGCAAGAAAATGCCCAGTGATGGGGGAAGCGGACCATCTGGTCTGTAACACGCTAACACAATAGGGAAAGAGTTGAGTTTGGCAGCTAAGGACTGCAAACCATATGGTACGTTTCCTCTTAACTGGGCATTTTCTGGCTTTTCTTAGCTTGTGTCAGAACCTTAACAGGCCTTGAGTAGTTTGCACTAAGCTTTTTCATACTGAAAATTAAACCACAGAAAGAGCCTCAGAGTTTTTTGCTTTGGATAATTCTAAAGCAGGTTAGGTAGGAAAAAGAAGTTCAAAACCCTCTGTAATCTTTTGAGATTGCTGTGTTGGTATTTTTTTTCTGCTTTCTGAATAGGCTGTGTGCTAATTTTTCCACCTGAAATATGCAATGTCCTCCTGTACTATTTTCAACACTAGATACGGCAAATTCCCATGTCTGTTTCTGGGGGGGGGGGGGGGGGGGGGGGGGGCAGGGAAAAAAGGGAAAAAAAAAAGAGAGAAAAAGGGAACAAAGTGAAAAAAGGGGGGAAGAAAGGAAAAAAAGGGGAAAGAAAGGAGAAAAAAAGGACACCAAAAAAGGAAGGAAAACAAATACTGCAGTGAAAGCATACTAAGATTATTTGGACCAAACTTATCTGGCCTCAGAGTAATTTCATTCTCAAAAACCCCAAAGTTAATCTTTTTATCAGTGTGTTTACTGACGGTTACAAGACAAGCTCTCAAGCACCAAGTTTACTCATGTATTGACAAAACAGATCAGAGAAGTCTGAAATGACCACAAATATGAGATTTAAAAATAGGTGCTGGTGGCAAGTATACTACATTGTAATGTAAAATTAGCCGAGTACAGGACTGAAATGACTGACTTGGAAACACATTCACATTTCACCAATACTCACACTAGTATTAAAGGCAGCTTCTTGGGTTTTTTGTCTGTCACGTTTATAATTATGATAAGGTTTCACTTCAATGATAAACAAAGGTTCTCAATTATATTTTCAGATCAGCAATTTAAATGAGATAAGTGCGTATTGCTGTAGATTTTCCCATGTAGACTCCTGTGGTGTTTGGGAGCACCAGTACCCTCTGTGTGGGTCAGATAGGGCGGAAAGATAGAAACCAAAACCTCCAAAAATCAAATACAGTAACAACTCCTTAAGTTTAATACAAAAATTATATGCAAATATTAATCTAATGTAAATTAATTGAGCACAGGAAAGAATGAGACATTAGTCAATGCAACACTGATAGCACACCAGCACCTTAGAGATTACACAGCAGTTACGTGAAGTTGAACTACTTCATACTGCAATATGTTTAGCTATTATGTACTCAGTCCTGATGAGTATGTAGCATTACTTTTTTGTACCTAGCAGCAACACTCAGTTTGCAAAGATTAGTAGGTACTAATCTTATCCCTGTATCTAAAAAGATACAAGGATAAAGAAAAAAATCTGCAACTTCCAGGAATAAATATTAGCAAATACTACAAGTTTATTCCAACAGGAATAGCCTTGCACAAGCCTGCTTAGAAAACCACAAACTGTTTCTATCAAAACCAATGCAGCTGAGCTGGAGGGAGAGGGAAAACTGCATTTGCAAAGATGGGGCCAACAGAACCGGCTGAGTCTCTCAGGTGCTGCACCTTCGCCGCTAAAAAAAAAAAAAAAAAAAAAAAAATAAAAATAAAAAAAATCACTAAACTTTCTGGATGTAATCATGATGAAACAGCCATAAAATTAAGATTACTACGCATCAAAGAAAAAGCAGTAACTGCGTGCTTGGTCTTACCAGTGACAAATACAAGACTGGATTCATTCAGCGCAGAGTCAAACATTGTTGATGCAGCAGACGTGTTAGAAAAGGAATCGCCTGAGGGCACACACAGCTATACTGCCATCAGCAGCTGGAGCTGAGCTCTGTGGAAACTGTAACTTTCCTACGCTAAGCGGCATGGTTGAGCATTTTATTCTTCTAATGGCTTGAGTACTCCATGATAATGGTAACTGCTTGAACTGCTCTGCTTTCTTCCAAAACAACAGTGTGTTGAACCCTCAGCAGCAGCCGATGGTGCCAGCCAAGAGCATGCCAAGAGTAGCCCAGGCTCAGCAGACCTACCCAGCCAAGCTACAGCACAGCAGCACGATCACCAGCTCTGCTGCTTCTAACTAGAGTTCACTTTGCAGTTATCCATACGTACAATGATGAACATTACATCTAGCAAAGTCATTCTACGACTACCAGTACATCAAAAGTAGTATTTCTTATACAAATCCTTGCATTTCAGCAGCTTCAGAAAAAAAAACATCACAACTCAAATTGACATATTCCAATCCTTAAAGTAGAAACAATGTTATCCAAAGAGTACTGTTAAGCACACTCAAAGGGTGACTGGGTAGCTCTGATAAAGTACCAAAGTTGAAAATTTTTAGGAAAAAGCAATAACATTTAATACTGATATTGCAAGAAACACTGTGCAATGAAGACCAGCTCCACCAAAGGACAGTCTTGGAAAAAAGAGATGAGTTTGACTGCAAAAAGGGAAAGACAGAATAAAGTAAGGAAAAGTGAATTCACACTATAATTCTGGAAAACATGCAGCAGAATCGAATTCAAAGCAATACGAAAGAAAAAAAAAACAGGTCTACATTTTGAATAATATCCTTGCAACAACAGGAATAAGCCAAAGAAAGAACTACTGAATATCAATAATGTCATCAAAACGTCTCCGAATATCTGTATAAATTCAGTGCTAGGGTTAACAGCAGAACTAAAACTGAGCAAAGCCACTGCTCATCGACTGCCGATGGAACAGCCACATCTAAGAATGTCAGCAACATATTTTGTAAATATTTCTTGTGACACTATCATTAGACATTGCTCATAACTTTTTGATTGTATAATGTTTATAGAAGTGGAAAAAGCTGACAGAAAAACTCGTTTACTTATGAAAATGGAGATAGCATTTACTGACAGTACATTGTACAAGGAGCTCTGGACTGTGTTTTTGGTTCTCTTTGCCTGTGCACATCTTCAGGCAACTTGGTCTAACGGCGCTTCATTCTCCTGCACCTGAAAACTCAGGTGCACTTTTCTTTCTTTGATGTAGCAAAGGTTGGGAATCTCAGTATTTTGTTAAATATTAAACAACTAGAAATTATTTCACCATAAAGTATCCATACAATTTCTAAGAACAGTCACTCATATCAACAGCAATTATACTGAAATGACGATCTAGCAAACATGCAATTGCTTTCCTCCTCTGGCATTACATTCATCTTCCAGTTTAATATAATATTTAAGGTTAGAGAACACGAAAAAGTCACTCAGTTACAAGTAAATTCAAGTGAAAAGAATTTAACAAATGTATATGACAAGATTTGCTAAAAAAATACTGTTGTTCATTTTCTGCTTCACAAAGGTTTTTATGTACTCACAATACACTGCAGTTCAGAGTGATCTGAGCAAACTGTTATATTTAGGTAGCAACACAAAGCATTAATTAATAGATGACAAAGTCATCTGGTTCTGTATCCTTCACTGCTCTTCAAAGGAAAACAATTTCTAACCTAAATATAGGTTTCACAGAAAGCACTGAAAGGTTAAACAAAAACCTCTTTCGTCAAAATGCTTACAACTCTTAAAAGACAGCAAGCTATAAATTATTAAGTAGCTTGTCTAATTGCTTCATGATGGCATCCAAAGATTCCAGTCCCCCCTACCCACCCCCCATCCCAAGACACAATTCCAGCTGGATGCACTTTCAACACAGACCATTATTCACAAAAGTCCGCTCTAATGTTAAAATGAGGTACCAGAGGTCAGGCTCCTAATAAGAAAACAAAGAGTAAGATTCCCATACCCACATAACATCCTAAATCTCAAAGCTCCATCAGCAAGCTGACAACTGGAAAACCTAGGAAACCTCATCAATGAGTAATGGAGAAAGGAATCAGATTACACTCAGCAGTCAGATTTTAAATCTTCCAAATTAAGTCATACATGCAGAACTGCTCCTACAAACATTGCTCTGAACCACGGCTGTAAATCGGAAACTAACGCTAAGAATTAGGGAACTTCCAGGTCTTCAGCCAGAGCATGAGACTATAAAAAGCAAGATCAATTTCAAGTTATTATGGAAGAGACAGGCAAAGCAGGTAAAAACAGCACGAGGTAAAAAAAAATCTACGTCCAATTCTTCAACATACACAGATTTTCCAATTCACTACTTTGTTGGATTTTAAACACCACATTTCAGGCAGAGAAAACACATATTTAATGGCTCAGGGTTTACCAACTATAGTATGATTTGCAAGCCAAACAAAATAGCTCTTTTTTACTGGGTAATAGTAAGTAACAGCATTCATCATTTTATAAAATACATAAATATATCATCCATTCACACAAAATCAAAATGTATGTGAAAATGTTCACTGCTAAAGTAGTAAGTCTTGGCCTGAAACTTCTTGTCATCTTAATTTAGACATTTAATATTTATCCTTTCCTGCCTGCCATCTTTCAACATCATGAAATTATTTTGCATTATAGCAAAATGTAATGGATTTGATTTTAGCGTTCTCCCTCGGAAAAATAAGTATGTGATCTGGCAGACACACTTGGCTTTCTTAAAACCAGCACTACTGACCAACAGCTACCTGAGGCACAGATCAGACAGTCTTTGGTAGCAAAACTCCATGGAAAGTCCAAAATAATTCAAATACCTGCACAGCTGATACTGCTGACACATAAGTCACCTGTAATGTGCAACGTTCATCACAAGTGTTATCAAGTGATTGCTAACTAAGGGAACAGCTCTATACCCATTCAAAGGGTGGTACGTGTGTATCAGGAACAAAAGAGAAGCAAAACACGGTAGTAAACCGTACGTGGTCTATGTCTTGTCTCCTAACTGCAAAAGCAGTTGCTGATTGACAGCTATCTCCCATCCTCTGATCCACTGGCACCAGTCACAAATGCCACAGATAGTGCAGAGCATTGAATAAGGGCTCAAAAAGAGAGTTAAAGTAATAGTGTTCTACTGGCTCAATGCACCTCTTAACTGCTGCTGAAAAGACAGAAGGCAGGGGAAGAAAAAACCACCATGTTCCTCTTACTCATAACTCAGTAACAATTACTTAGCCAAATTCTGGCCAATGCTTTTTCAATACAGGCAAAAGATCCCAGCAGTAAAAGAGACAAGTATGACAGTAAAAAAGAGCAACACGGAAATCTTACTCTCCACGTTAATCTACATGCTTTTCATGGCCAAAAATAGCATGGAAGGGTTTGTTTTGCTTTATCATAATGCAGCAATTGAAACTCAATCTTTGTATACCGAGACACCCTCAGTGCAAAGGTCGATGTGCAATAACATGTGGCACCAAGAGTTTGTCCTTCCTACACCTTGGCTATCAAAAGCACACCTTTCATACTCTTCCCCTTAAATACAGAAATTGAAATTAGTTTGTTATTGTGTCTTTAGTCACAGGGGTACAAAAGATCAAGAAGTAACATTCATACAGGCAAACATCCAAAAAATGTGTATAGCAAAAAGCTTAATTCTTGTGACGAAGCACCAGCAGGGGTAGTGTCCTCAGCACCCTTTCCTACCTTCCTCTCCTTCCTTCGCGAAGAACTCAATTGTTTAATTAATTGTTTTACATAGGTGAAATGGACCATTAGAAAACATTAGACAACACTTAATTTATCATTTATACAAGGATGAATGCAAATCATTTTGAGGTTTGGGGGTTTTTTCTTCCCACACCCCTAATTAATATTCATGAGGATAATTTCACAAAGGCAGTTATAAAACTATGTCAGAGGCAGCTTGAAAATATAGTTGTGCTAACACAGAAAGAGGAAATTCTCTCCCCTCCCTCCCCACCTCTGAAAGGGGGGATTTAAACCCAACGTAAACATTTACTGAATGATGGGGGTTTATAATATTTTAATCAAGTTATTCATTACACAAAAATAACACTGTGGAAAACCAGATAACGTTATACAAAAGCTAAGTTCATTTGTTCTGGACAGGTGGCCAGTCTGCAACTCTGTGCCGGCATCCAAAGCCCGCCCACAATAGCACTAAAGACGATTATGCAAATGTTCCCTATTCCCTGCTATTTTCCCAGGAATGGGAGAAGGGCTCCATGTGGAAGAAGCAATTGTTTCCCAGTCATGTGGAAAACAAACCAAGAGAAAGAAGGGAGGGAATGTGAACAGGAGATAGCAACACATACCCTTACCAGACTGGTCTTCTGCTCTCTCTCGCTAAGAAATGCTTGAAATGATCATAACAGTAACGTGATTTCCATACCGGAGTGCGGATAGCAGGGGTCAGACACGGAGTTCAGAGCCCAGGAAATGTATTCTTCATACGCAGCTATTCTACATTTTCCCTTGTATTCTAGCAAGGGACAAAGCCGTTTAAAGATGGTAACTCTCCTTTGGCTGCAATACATCACTTCAACGTGAGTGGTGGAGCTGGCTGAGTGATGCTTTACTAGAACAAGCAGAAAGCTTGTAAAAGATGGGCAGCAGATCACCTAGTTTTCTGGGAGCCTGAATTTTGTCTGGATTTCATGCTATTGAAGATATATTTTTTTTCTATTTCCATAGCTTGATCACAGGATAATTAAAAAACAAATGTGAAATCTAAACCAATGCATTTGCTTCACTTCGGTCCTCCAGTGATATTAAACATGTTTTACTTAAGTACAGCATTTTATACCACAATATAGACTAGTTTAAAGGAACATAAAAACTATTCTTAAAAAGTACTAGAATGTTTCTTATATTTCAAACACAGCTCTTCAGATCCCATGGTTTAAATCATCCATTTCTATATAAAATGCTTTTCATCTCTCCCAAATATCAATTTTCCACCTAAGTACTCATCTAAATAATTCAGCTATCCTTCTGCTTATGATAACTGTATCTTAGAGGATTCAGCAGGACACAAAAAAAGACTGTAGACCAACAAATGCGATGGGACCAACCACCAGTCTGCAAATTTATTAATTATAAATTAGACATGAATAATTATAAGGGCATGACTGTCCATTCCCACAAAGCACCAGTTATTAAATGGATGCAGAGCAGCATTAATGGGCTAGAAGTTGTAACAGATATAAACACCTGTCCCATTAGCATCAACTTTTACACAGGGCGAGATTTCAGCTCCGCAGATGAACCCTTCCAGCCACGAATGTGTACAGGAGCAGCTGGTTTAGTCAGGGGAAGATTCCCCAACCACCACAACTACCAGAGCCCAGCCAGCTGCATCCCACTGAGATGTTGTACTCTAACTGGTTTCATGTGAGCTGGACAATGGCTACAAGTTGTGATATTTGATTCAAGAAGCATTATTTTTTCTTCAGTTAGCTTTATCCTTTGCTCTTTACTATTCTAAAGGAACGAGGCTTCTACAGCTGGTTTCAGAAGACTCAAATAAGAAATAATCATCTCATTAACCTTGCTCAAATGAATAATGAAATAAAATAAAGATCTCTTCTCATTCAAAAAAAAAAAAAAAAGACAAGGAAATCAGAGTTACAGTGGGCCTCAAGTTTTGTTGAGTATAACTTGCAGGAGCAGCGTTAATGATAATCAGTATTTGGTGATTTAAAGACCAATACCTCCTCCACCTCAAGTAAAGCAACACAGCTTTTCACCCCATTCCAGTCCTGTAATTTGAATTAGTACAGATAAAAGTTGCCTCCTATACAAAGAGGGGGTTTTAACTTTTAAAATCATAGCTCTTCAGAGCTTAGGGGTTTACGCTTCTTTTTGCTTCACCTCAACACCACCTAGTCCTTGAACCAGGTTTCCAAAACATACACGCTCTGCTTTCCCAGTTGCTGGTATTTGTTTCTGTTTCCGATCACTACCTCCTTCTCCATTCAGATCCCGACAAATTGAAAGACTTCATGCTGATCTTCAATTCAAAAGAATTTCTTGGCAGTTTCTGCCATTGCTTTAAAGCGATTAATAAAATCCTCCTTACATCACTGATATTATTGCTACTTTTCTTCATTCAACAGAATTTACAAATAAAAGTGCTGTATAAAGCCTCTTGTTCATATGTTCATCATATGTACGCTGCCTTTTGTCGTGTCTCCTGCCTGTCTATAATTACACCATGGTTATTCCAACACTCCTTAGGACTTGGTGTCTTCCTTTTTCCCAAGCTATCAAGTGCTTTGCATTTCCATTAACTCCACTGTTCTCTCTCTTTCTTGGAGAAGCTCCTCCAGGATCAGGCTACCTGCTGGGTCTGGGCTCTTTGCAGATCTTCCAAATATCTTTCAGCTACTTCCTTTTGCATGCTTGCTTCTTCTCAATTATTACTTGTCTTTCAGTATCGACATTTTTGATTCAAATGCTCTACTTCAGAGTTCTCTTACTTTGCAACACAACTCATTTCAGGTTTCTCTCTGCAAGCTCTTCTGACCATTCTTTCCATACCCAGGCGCTTCTGTGTTTCCACTTTCAACGCCAACTATCTGGTCAATCTCCTGAATCTCTTTTTTTCTTCCCCCTCCTGCAACTTCGAACACTTCTCAGCTCAGCAGCTCCTCATTCCTTACCCACCTCTATTTCTTTTTCTTGGCCTGGAAACACAAAACTTGATCGGGCATTCCTATAATCTCATTTTTTATGCTGTTCCACAGCTCTTCACCATTCACTACTTCTTTCACCAGAGACAAAATTCCACCCCCCAACTCCTTTGTTTTCTTTCCTGTATCTGGCTCTTTCCATCTGTGCTTATCGTAGATCTTCGTTCTTGACACTTTTTTGGTTGCTTTTAGCTTCACTGATGCCAGTACTAGCTTCAGCTCTGGAGGTAATTCTGTGAGAGAGGAAGCCTTCGACAGCCTTAGGAACATATCCTGATTTACTGCTAACTCCCTCTAGAGTTATCAATTCTTGTTCACTGTCATGTGCAATTCACTGAATCTTTAGAGGATAGGGATTATTTTGAGTCTGAACTATATACTTGCTCACGTAAATAACCAGGAATTTCAGAGAGAGTTAAAAAGGTAAGCACAAGCACAGCTAAAAAAATATACACATTCCCTATTTTAATTAAAGCATGCCTGCAGGTCATGGCAGCATTCATACTGCTTTGGGGGTTATTTCTGCATAGCAGAAATTTTTTTTGCATATGAGAATATACCACTACCAGCTGTAAGCGTATGACCGTACATAACTGGATTTTACTTAAAAGTTCTGCTCTCTTTCATTTAGTAGATTTAATATATTAATTATTATTGGTCTTTTTTTCCAGGTATACAGAAGATACATTGACAGAGGGAAAAAAACATACAGAATACGAAAATAGGCTGACAGAGACAATGCTGCTTGCTAAAGGCAGAATAAATCCAGCCTGCTGCAACAGAGCCGAATCCACGGTCTTCTCCACACCACCTTTTTTCCACCCAAAATTCCCACAATCAGAAATCACATCACATGAGCCACTGCAGTGCTGTGTATGCTCTCCCTCTCAGGATTGCGTTTCTTCCACCACCATGCTGGCATGTCACTGGGCTCCCGTCCATAACAGGACCCGCATGGAGGTGCTCCCCTCTCTCCTCCATTGCAATTACTTGACAAATCCATTTGACTGAAGAGACTCTTGCTGAGGCAAGGACTGGCATGGGACATGCCCCTTCTCCAGCTAATGCTCACCAGCCCAGTGACGCTGAGACTTTTACAGGCACTCTCAGCAAACTCACGCCTTCCAAAAAATTGATAAGAGTGCACGTCAAAAAATTAGAAAAGGTAGCGCTAATAAACAGATTTTGTTGGCTTTTTTTTGGTATTACAACAAATTCTCTTTTGAAAATGAGATCCAAATAGCTCCTTCTTCTTATTCACATCATTATTATACCTGAAAGGAAAGAAAACACACTTTCCTCTTTATTGGCATATAATACCCTATGATTAATTTAGCAAATAATTAACATATGTTTGTCGACTCCTTGTTTCACTGCAAGCCTCTAGCCCAATATTTTCTGTAGAGCTATATAGATAGTGCCACCATTCATTATTCATTGGTTTCTGCTGCAAACCAAAGATGTCCTGGTAAATAACAGTTTTGGACTCATTACAAGGTGAGTCATGTTTGAGTTTCCAGTTGTTACAGGTAACTCAGCTATTCGTTCTTGAAATATTTCTGGTCTTTGCGTACTATTCAGAGTTGTGTTGAGAAAAATCTTCGCTATAGGCCATAGGGAGAAGAGGAAAAAGAAATTCATTGTAAATAATCAGCTGCTCCTGGGAGACAGAGACATTGCAGTGTGCCAAGTCAAATTAATCCCAGACACAAAGATGTGAATAAAGCCTTAAAACTGAGATAAAGCAGGGAAATTAATTAGATCACTTAGAGAAATAAAACTAATTTAATTCGGTACTGTATTTTACACACTGGCCAACGTGTGCCTAAAATTCAAAGTTTCTGCAGAGGAAAAATGCTCTTCACATGAATGCTTAAAGCCAGAAAGAAGAGAGCACTGTATATAAAGACTGGAGAATGCAGATGGGCTTTCTAAAGTCTTGTTTTAAGCAAATGCATTAAGAACAAATTTCTGCTAAGAAAAGCCAACAAAATCTGTTTTTAAAAGATCTGAAATAGAATCACAACCAAAGTGAACTGCATTCATATTGAAATCAGCATTGCTAGATAATAGATTTTAAAAGAACAACTTCTGTCTAGCTTAGGGCAAGCTTCAAATTTGTAGTCTGGTCTCATCTCTCCACTCAAACCTTTCTTTACCACATTTTTCGTTTTGGCTCCTTTAAATAAATGATGTGTTTCTGAACACAAGACATCAAACTCAGCTCTGATGTGACTTAACTTCTACGGGGTGGGTCATTAGAAAACATTTAAATACTGTTGCCTATTTACATAGTGCCGTACAAACACAGTCGGAAACAGATTTCCTACCTGGAAGCACCAACACAAATAAACCCACCAATAATCAGGGTAACCAGAGCATGTTGTGACCTGGCAGATGCAGAAATTAGGCAGTGTTTTAGGAGCACATAACAGTATCACCAAAGGCAAAACAGTCACGACACTGGGAGAAGGGAACTAAAACCAGAGGCAAGCTGCTACACAAGGGCATGGCGCTTTAGAGCTTCACAAACAAGGAGCTTAACTGTAATACAGTAACAGACAGAAAAACACTCGTGCATAGAAGAAAAGCAGAGGAATCTGTCTCAAATATTTCCATGAATACTGAAATAAAGCTTTTGTTCAAGTCATTTTAGTTGCTATACAAGGGATGTTAGTTCTTGGGCAACTCAGAAAGGCATTCTGGCAATAACAAAGAGGCAAAAATGAATCGAAACGTGAAATACGAAAAAATGTTCACTGAGAAAGATGATGCCTCACTGTTTTCGAAATCAGAATCTCATTTGTTTGAGAAGGAAAGACAAAAGGGCAGATTTGGAAATTAAAAGCAAACACATTGCTGGTTAGAGGCAGGGAACATCTACCTGAGACAGGACTGAAATCACAACACTGCACATTTGAATACAGAAAGAGGATTCATGCAAACAGTTTGCTCCCTCACAGAGATACTCAATGTGCGGGCAAGTGATGACCGAAAACTGAATCAGCTATCAAAAAGCTTCCAGATAAATCAGGCATCATAAAACAGAGACTAACAACCACCACCACCACACATACATATATAAAGCCACCTTAGCAGCAGCATATGAGAGATTTAATGAGTCCACATGCAAGCAGGGATGATTAAAAAACGTTCTGGTGTCATGTGATATTGATGTAAATGAGGGGCAATTAATGAGACTAAATTGCTTCTCACCTTTAAACAATATCCTAAAACTATGCATGATTTTTCTTCATTTATTTTTGTATCTCATTCTTTTCCTAATGTGGCCTTCTGTGACATTTGATCACAACCAGTACTGAGATTACTAAAAACACATACACAAGGTCATCCTGACACAGTAGCTGCTCTGTGTATTTGTATTTTTATTAGCATTAGTATTTGGTAGTGTATCTGCACATACAAGCAAATACATCTTCCAGACACTCTGAAAGGCAGCAGCAGCAGTTCTTAATTTTGTTTTTCATTCTCCACTCCCACAACAGTGAAATTTCTGGGCACCTTGCCAAATGATATTTAATTAAAAGCTACTCTGCTTTTGATTCTTTAGTAACTTGGTTACCAGCTCCATTGACCATTTATGCAATGAAAGGAATTTAATATAAAACCGGTTTTCTATTTTGTTTGCAGAACTGGTGTTGGTATAATTTTGAGTGTAGAGACAGCTGGCAATGCAGTTTGCTTTAAAAAGTCACAGAGGTAAAATATAGAAAAAGTTGAGATGGAAAAAGCCTAAAATCAATGGAGTATTATGTACAAAAGCTATTTAGTTTAGTTTACCCTTTGGCAAACAAACCTGTTTTCTTCAGCAGAGAGGCCATTCTCCTGGAGTACCTCAGTAAGGCTCTCCATTCCTGCACTGAAGCCTACTATCAGAAAATAGGAAAAAAAGGATCTTTCATTTAAACTACATCTCCTGCACTCAAAGAGGGCTAATGAAACACATCTAGTACAGAGACACACACCAAGTGGGTGTACAAACATTTCTTGGATGATGAAAGAATAAAAGTGGCTGGCTGAAGAATGCGCTAGTAGTACTTTTTATTTTGAGGCTGGGTTTCCTCTGTCTTTTTTAAATGGTAAAAAAATATCTCTGAACCTATCAGTAGCCTCTGGTCATAGTTTTAAACATGTGAAATTGTATCTTAGCCTCAGCAAACCAATTACTGGCCTTTCTGATAACCTGAGTACAGCAGCATTTAGAACCCAGCCCACATAACTACCTACAGAAAAACTCACTCCAGACATTTCTCAGTGCAGCAGCCACAGAGGTTCCTGAGGACAACTAATGATTCTGCCCGAAAATGATTAAGGCAAAGTGAGTTTCAACACCAGAAGTCTGAGCAAAATAAAAGAGAACCGATACAGGCGATATGTTCAGAAGAGCTGGCATTGTATTTTCAATCCTAACTTCAAATAAAGAAAAAACAGACAATACTACGTGAGCCGGGTTGGACATGCATGCACAGCAGAACAAGCTCAGATGTCCTCCCCATTTCACTGGAAGATACTTTTGTTTGTAAACATGCTGAACACTTTAAACTTCAGATAACATCAGAAAAATCACATCAGAAAAATTACAATATATCAGAAAAAAACACTGAATATACCTAAACAATAGAATTAACGTAGGGCTTATTCCTTCATCCCACAGTGCTGAACACACATGCTGATACCATCAGCCAGCCAGGCTACACTCGTGCTCACAAGTCTAAATTCCAGCAGTGCTTCCTCAGCATGTCCTAATCCTGCCATGAATCATCAAGCATTTCACGGTCCTGAACACGGATAAACTGTAAGAATAATCAGGGAGAAACTTTGTCAAACACACCATCAGAAATCAGTTGAAAGAGTAAATCTCTATTACTGTTACATGCAACCCTGTGAAGCTTGAAGTTGGTGGAATGTTACAGCTTGCTTAGTGTAAACGGTTTTAGTGAAGAAAGTATCACCACTTAGTGAAAAGTAATTTTTGTAAACCAGAGTATTCTATTTTTAAGTATAGTCTAGGACTTAAATTTAGCTACATTTCATATCTTAATTCAGAAGTTAAGCCTTACTTCAGCTCAGTGGCTTACCAGAAAGAACACAAATATTAGGAACTGAGAAGTATTTCAGAAGGATGTTTTCAACATTTCTACCTTACAAGCTCTTTGCCTAAATTATTAACAACTGAGACACGCGGGGAAAAAATAAAGAACCCAAGAAAAAAAACTTAGATAAGCCATACAAACTTGCAAAGCAAGTAGTAAGATACAGCCTTTTTTTAGAGTCAAGAGCTCAATTTACTAACCCACAGCAACAACCCTTCTTCTCGTGGATTTCTCACCAGAGACTTTTAAAGAAACCAAGCAGTCACAGCAAAAGAGTGAAGGTCACTGTAAAACTGATAACTGCTTACAAGATCCAAAGCAGAGGGATGACATCAGCTGCAGCAGTGGACAGGACTTTGTGCTGGGACTCAGCTATTACGTGTGTTTATGAACGGTCTGCAGGTGAGGAGGAACGGGTTGACATTTGCCGATACCAGGCTGAATAACTGGTAAAGTTAAGGGCTGATATCAAGAACTGGAAAAGGATTTTACTGAGACTGAGTCACAGGCTAATAAAATGGGAAGGAAATTCAATACAAACAAATGTAAAGAGAAGCAAACGAGGGGAAAAAAACAGTATGCTAGGCGGACCTTTTCCATACAGGGTCAAGATCCTGGGGTTATAACAGGCAGGTGCATGAAAAACATCAGTGTCTATTAACAGTCAAAACCCCCCACAATCCAGAATAAAAAAATGCAACAGTGATAGGAGTTAAGACAGGAAGGAAGAACATAACAGATTATTGCTATCACTGCAGGAATAGATGGGGCACCATCTCAGCTGTCTGTGTGCTGTTAGTGTCTTTCCCTCCGCTGCATCTCCAAGAAACAGTGAAGAGGCGGAGAAGAACAAGGATGGTAAGAATGCATGGATCAATGGCTGTATCAGGAATGACTCTGAGATCTTAGATTCTCCGGTTCTCCTAGGAAATGGGACAACTGAAGGGACAAGATAACGCCATGTTGATTTATGAAATCATGACCAACATGGTGACAATAGATGGAAATTAACTGTTTCCTCTTTCTCCATACATTGAGGGCACCAGACGAAACTAGCAGAAGTAAGGTTCAAAGAACACATAAGCTGGGTTACATCAACAACAGAAAGTACTGTAATCTCATGAGTTCCAGACAAACAACAAACCTCTTTTAATTCAGAAATAATATCGTAAGAAAGAAATCCTCTTAAAATTTCAAGGGGAAAAAATGGCAACCTAAACCATCTTAGACCAGGCTGGATATCAAGACCAGATGAAAGCTGACATGTGGACTATGATGTACATCCTGAAAGAATGCTCTAAAATAAAATCACGGTAAGAGCGGGAACACAGGCAGAGATCTACAGCAAACGAGCCTAAAGCCCAGTGCCTTCCTGCCAAATTTGCTGACACAGCTACAGGTTCTCCATACTTTCTCATAGGGGTTTTCTTCAAGACTTGTCCTAACGTCTTCCACCTTTTGAAAGAACCTGAGGTGACGTCTGTGCTGCTCCAGAACACAAAGGGTATCAGGGATTTTGCATTAAGTTGCTTTGGAAGGTTGGTGGAACAGCACTAGGGGAACAGGCATGAAGAGCAGGTCATTTGGAGCAGAGACAGGCAGCATACGGCTGCTAAAACCAGAAGCTGGCAAATTTTCAATGTTGTGCAATAATACTAGTAGTGGAAGGCTGTGAGCTGTAACAACTATAGTAAAACACCTGCAAGAACAACTTACCAGGAAGCAGAACTACTACCTTGTATTTAGGCAATACTTCTACTGATTACTGATCAAGACCTCTTGCTTCAGGTAGTTTTATTCCATCGACTTTCCTGTATGCTGAATACACCCTGACCGCAGCACAAGGGCCCTACAGGATCCTCTGCCTCCTATTTTGTGTCCCCTCTTTGACACACAATCTGTCCAACAGCCACCACACCTCATACCGGGAACATAATCTGGCCCATACGTCGAGGACACCAGCTACCTCTGATGGCAATGGTGAGTTAGGAAGTCTTGCCATGCTACGCATCATGATGCCATCCTCAGACATCAGCCCCAGCAGATCCAATGCCTCACCCTGTCCCACAGAATGACGTGCTTGTTTTTACATAGCTCAGTTCTAGTGATCCACCATCAACAACAACCCCAAAATTGGAGCTACGATGACTGAGTGATCAATGCACATCACATAGGGAGAATTTCTGAAAATGCAGGTAGCCAAACGTGTCACAACAACTGCATTTTCAACCGTGACCTGGAGCCGAGGCATTAATGAAGACAACCTAAATAGAAAGAAGATCGACCACAGAAGGATAATAGCAACGGATCCAAACGTTTTTCACCATTTGGAGTTTTAGAGACAGGAACAAAAGATATAATTTGTGGTTTTACTGAAATAATAATAAAAAAATGCTCATAAAATTTATGCTTCATCTATCACAATGGCTGTTGCCGTTATTGTCCCTTCCTTCACAGATGTTCAAATGGGCAATCAAAAATGGTTTCGCTTTGTCAGTTTTTCCACTGCCATCAGTCATAGAAAGAAACAGCTCAAGAGAAACAAAAGGCTGGAAGAGAAGGAACTGAAATGCTCATCTTTGCTTTAGGTTTTACAAAGAAGTCTCCACATACCAAAACAGCTAGTTAAGTACCATCATTTCTCCTTGCAATCAAACCTCTTTATTTCTTTCTGGAGTCTACTGCAAGAACAGAATTGCACGACATCCCTCTATCATTGAACGCTTCACATGAGTACACTGTGTGAATGCAAGGTGATGCAATGAATAGACCACGTCAGAAATAAGAGCACTAATACCAGAAATTAATTGTGCAGCATTGATGAAGCCCTCAAATATGCTAGCAGCTGTAAGTTTCACCTTCAAAAAATAGACCTGCGTTCCCCCTGATTTTTACACCTGCAAAAATACTTCTGTTGTTATATGAAGTCTTGCACTGCTGATACAGAGCAAAAATGCTTATCTAAAGATATTACAGTACCATAAAAAATATTAAAAAAGGGGGGGGGGGGGGGGGAACACACTTTTAAAACTCTGTAAGCTACTTGAAAACACATTTCATTGTAGTACAGCAAGTTAAACAAGTAGGATCTATCCAATTCCATTTAATAATTTTGTATTTTATATTACTTTCAAGAATTGCCAGGAAAAATAAAAAGGCAGCTAATTCCCCAAATCTTCACAATCTTCAATAGATCTAGTTCAATCTACTATTTAATAGAACAACAAAGCACACAGTCCACGCCAACTTCTGTAGATGATCTGTACAATATTAACTTGTCAGCCTCCATGCTTCCTCTCTACTCCCCTCTGCTGAGACACACACACCAGACACCCCCCAGTGCTGCATCCAGCTCGGGGGTCTTCAGCATCAGAAATCAGAAGGACACGGACCTGTTGGAGCGGGCCCGTCGGAGGCCACGGAGCTGGTCAGAGGGCTGGAGCCCCTCTGCTGTGGGGACAGGCTGGGAGAGCTGGGGCTGTGCAGCCTGGGGAGGAGAAGGCTCCGGGGAGACCTTAGAGCAGCTCCCAGTGCCTGGAGGGGCCGACAGGAAAGCTGGGGAGGGGCTTTGGGCAAGGGCAGGGAGCGGTGGGACAGGGGGGAATGGCTTGAAGCTGAGAGAGGGGAGATTTAGGTTGGACGTGAGGAAGAAACCCTTCCCCGTGAGGGCGGCGAGGCGCTGGCCCAGGCTGCCCAGAGCAGCTGTGGGTGCCCCATCCCTGGCAGGGCTCAAGGCCAGGCTGGACGGGGCTGGGAGCAGCCTGGGCTGGGGGGAGGGGGCCCTGGGGGAGGGACTGGCTGGTCTTGAAGGTCCCTTCCAACCCAAACCATTTTGTGAATCTGTATAATTTCACTGTTGGTGATGCTGTTGGGGTTGTTAGGCGAGAGGGATTTCACTTTAAGTGGAGGAGACACAAAATCTAACATGCTATCTATAGGCTACCAGAATGATCAGAAATAAACATTTTGATGGATTTCAGCTGTTTCTGTCTCCACACAACCCCTTTTAGGAGAGAGCAAGGGTTAAGCAGCTGATGAACAAAGGTCTTCACACTGCTGCCATGTCTTTTATTTAAAAGCACGCAACATGATGGAATGAAATGGAAAGCTGTGTTTAAAGAAACTTTTGATCTTTGATCCTCATGTCCCTTTGAGAACCTTTCCTTGGCCATCTATTGGCATGAAACCTTTTGTTCCTGACTTTGAGGAACAACTGACAAGTCAGTCATGGTGGCAAGCTTGGTGGCAAAGAAAATTCAAGTAGAACGTGGCAGGATCTCAGACTTTAGATGTAAGAGTACAGGTGAATGATGATCTTTCAAACAAGGAATGCTTATGTACTCTTTTCTTTTACATGTATGAAACTCACTATGGAAGACTTAGTTCAGTTTTACAGGACTATACACTATTCTGGTTTCATTCATGTTCTGTCACAGCCTCCACAACCTGGATTAATTTCTACAGCTTTCTTCTTTATGTTTTTCTGTCTAAGAGCAGTATGCACGTATTTACAGCTTGTTTTCAAAACCAAAGGCCTAAAACCGCGCACATCAACTGAAAAGTTTGCTTTCCCTCCTCATTTTTCATCAAATATTCTTATAAAAGTGAAATTAAAAATTGTATCATCGTTACATCTGTAATAGTTGTATATTTGAAAGCTCATTTAAAAAAAATAGCACACTATTCTTATCCAGAAGACAATACTTTTATGAACACACCAAAAAAAAATTAATCCTACTACACAAATCCCCGCCCCCCCCCCCCCCCCCCCGGGGACATATACTGGTGGGCATTCATACAGATGCTTTGCTCTACCTGAAGTGAACAGAAATTATCAGGAAAAACAAACCCAGAAAACCAACACCAGGCAGAAAATGTCTTTCAGGACACTACTATAAACAGAAGAAAAATAGTTTGATAGGAAAAATGAAAATTTCTAGCTAGCCTATATGGACAATCAAAAAGCAAACACAGATGTACTTGGCATCCTGAACAAAAATAAATCCAGGAAATCCAGTAGCTCACAAATTTTGTATCTCAAAAAATGCGACCAGCCTTTACTGTTTGTTTTCTGTTTGTTTGTTGGGGTTTTTTTCTTAAATTACCTCTTTATGGTTTGTGAAGGTGAAAAAAGCTTGGAGCTACATTTGTACACAATCAGAGCTAAGAAAACCAGTGCTGAGCTTTGTTTTGTTTTGTTTTTATAAATCTGCAGGCTTCCTCCTACTCAATTCGTTTCTGTTTGCAACTAGTATGAAATATGCTTTTATTCTTGTTGAAAATATGACAAACTACCATTTGAACTGCAAATGGCAGTGTATGAAGCACATTGCCAGTGAAATGAACACCCGTAAGAATATCTGTCAAGCAGAAAATACAGAATAATATTCAAAAAAATAAAACGGGATAGGAGGAAAAATTCTATACAATCACTGAAACAATTTTGGTGACTGAAAGGAACATTTAACATACACAAATCAAAATGCAAATCAATGTTAAGGATTTGTTCCTGCACTATACTTATGCTAGATTTCTACTTCATGTGTGACATTCATGTTTATTGATGATGATGTCACTAACTTACCTGTCAAACTGTATTTCAAAATGTTTGCTCAATATAATTGAAGTACAGAGTTAATTTATTTTAATATACATGGAAATTTCCCAATATGAAGCTTAACTGCATAGACTTTTTCATGGAAAACGCTGAAAAATTATTATTCTGTTCTCAAGTACAGTGCTGCGACTAGTAGGATACAAACCAATGAACGCTACCGAGTAAAGATTAAGTCAAACAGTTTCAGAGATTAAGAAAACAACCACCATACCACTTTCATTGACATTTCAAGAGACTAATCCCCAATATGTTTTCACTATTTCATACTTGCAATTAGGAGATTCATACACATACATGAATTTTATATAATTAGAATGTATGTCATAACACAGATTGCTTCCCCATATTGGCTTCAGTTCAGCATTGTACTTCAAGAACATGCTTACGTCTATCCCAATTTTTTACAGCTAAGGTAAGTAACAGTTTTGTTGAATTTGTCCAAAATGTCATGATTTGGTTAAAACCTTTCACCTAAGTAGCAAACAACTGTTGACTTACACTGAAGTTTCACTGAGTGCTCTAGAAAACACTGCAGGTTTTTTTGCTTAATTATTATTTCAGTGATAGTACAAACCCAGTAAACAAGTGGAGCACATAATCTATATTTACTGTATACCAGACCATGTATTTTTTCCAGAATCTGGATGGAAAGCAGCTCCCTCATCAATGCTGGCTTTGTATTAAAAATAAAACAAAACACTATTCTAGGGTTGGAGTGTTTTTTATTATATAAAAAACCCCCAACAACCAACACCTAAAAAAAACACTTCTAAACTGGCATCTCAAAGATCTTTGGCACTGCACTGACAAAAAAAACAGAGTACCAAGCTTTTAAGATACTGTTATTTATTGCTTCTAAAACAATGTGTAAAGGAATGACCCAGCTGAGGTGAGGCTTCACTGCTGGCCACACAGACCTGAAAATATAACAAGAAATGTTTGAGGCAACAGCCATTTTTTGGAGGACTATCAGAAATAAGCCCCTAGGATCTAAAATCTGATGTGATACCTACCTTTTGGTCATGTTTTGCAACAGTTCCTTTAAATATGTGCAAATCACTTTTATTGTTAAATGAATGCTTGCATATTACTGGCAAAGAGTAAGAAGATGGCAATGTTTCTTATCTACAGTTTATAAATATGCCATGTCTTCAGCAAAAAGCATGCAAGTCAGTAAAAGAGTTGCACAGTTGTAGCTCCAGAGCCTGCAGTGGACATGAAGAATAAGACTTATTTCTGTAACCTGTGGAAGAAGCATCCTAGCCATTTACTTAAGTATTTACCGTAACAGTAAGCCATATGAACAGCAGCACACACGCACTTTTCTAGATCACACAGAGAGAGTTCTTTGCTGCTAGCACATATTTATTAGATTAGCAGCACATCTTTTATTACTTTGCAGATGCCAACTGGACTCCTCTCTTGCACTGGCCTAGGTAACCTTACGTTTCCTTTCTCCCTCCTCTTTCTTGGGAGAGTAAGCAGGACTGGCTGATAAAAGGCCTTTTATCTGTATGAAACTGAACAAGTCCACTACTGTGTACGTAGAGTCTCATACTGAATAATCATTTATGGTAGATTTGACTTAAACATTCTCTCTCTGTCTTTTGGGGTTTTTTAGCTGTCAACACATTCTGGTTTGTACAGGTCTGAAAGTGTAACTTCCAAGGTTGCAAAGAGGAAGTAGGGAGTATAGTTTTTAAAAATAGCTAAGAACACATCTACTGTACCCTTTAAAGTAATCCTCTGTCTAAGACAAACAGCTTTAGTAGCCAAGGTGGTCTGCCCAGTTTACCTTACATTCATCTAATAAACTACTAAGTGTCAAGCGTAAAACCTGGATCACTAGGGTCAGGGACCGCTCTAGAACTGAAAGGATGACAGGCCACTCCTGTGAAAAGTATGTTCAGGCATTTTTCACAGTGCACATACAAGTTTATGTGTTTTAATTATTGCACAGTAGGTTAAATGAGCTAACTTTTTTTTTTAACCAATTGAGACCTTATTAGTAAAATTCAGGTAACATTATCCAAGAAATACAAAAAAATAAGAATAACTTCTCAGAAATATCACTGCATAAAACACATGGAGTCATAGTCCAAAATTGCTCTAGTTACCACTCAGAAGGTACAATCAAACAAGTCCCGCAGAAGAAAGAGTAACAACTCTTATGAATTACTTTTGTCTGCTTTACATTTGAAAACCAGCAAACTCTCTGAATTGCAGAAAAATTAATTAGCTGAATTAACCACCTGCACGTCAGGATAAAACAAAGAATGAAACTCTACATACCTTTATTTCTATATGGATTTTGTGTTTTAACAAACATTTTCTTTTTAATTACACTCTCCAGAGTACCATTCTCAGGCAATTCAGTGATTGCTGTTTTTCCCTAAATTATGGGCTTTTGATTGTAACAGAGAACATGCTCATTAGGTAAAGCAGCAATGTTATGTTGAAATACAAAGGAATTTTTTTTTAAACTGACGGCTCCAGAACAAATGCTAACTGAGAAAGGGCATAAATACAAACAGAAGACAAAAGAAAGTTAAAAGACAAATGGTTTTTTACTTGTTTGCAGTGTGCTAGAAAATAGAGGAATGGTTGATAGGTGATGCTTGTCTGCCAAATATTTGCCTTCTTACCTAGAAACTTTGGGGATTTAAAAAAATCCACCAAAACCCACCAAACCATACAAGATACACCTAGAGCATTCACAGACACATTGACAGCTTGTAGATCTCTGCACAGAAATCTCCAGTGTGGTTTGCAAACCAGGATGCATTTCCCACCCCTGGGGAAATGAAACCAGCCCAAAAGGCAAGAGCAAGGGCACGAATTGAATAAAGCATGGAAAGGCAGGTACAGCCATTGCCAGAGGACTGTGAAAAAGGAGGGTGGTAAACGGCCAAAGAGGTGGCTCAGGTAGGCTGGCACTATCAAACAGCTGTGAGAATGAAGACACCTTTCTCATGAGGCTGCTGAATGCTGGAACAGCCCCACAGAGGTTTGGGCATCTCCATGCTTCACCATTTTGTAAAGTTAAAAAGGATGAAGGCCTCACAAACCTCACTGAACTTTAAAGTCAACCCAGCTTTGACCAGCAGGTTGGACCAGATGACATGCAGGAATCTCTTCCACCCAAAATTATCCTGATTCTACAATTAACAGTAGAAACAGAGTTCCATTATTGAGCAAAGGCCCCAGGAAAGGAAGAGGCAGCCATGACTGTGGCTCCATGAGGGACAACTTAATGGCAATGACACCACCTTCACTCCTGGTCTGTGAACTGCTTAACCCTCCACCACTGCCTGCTCTCCATTTACTCAAGAGTGTTCTTACTACATACCTGACCCAGACACCTTGTTCCCCACTTCAGCCACCTCCTCTCTAACTGCTCCCCAGAAACACTGCAGGGATAATCCTGCCACCCATCCCCTTGGATGTAAAAACTAGTTTTTGATCAAGGGAAGGAAGTGCATGAGAACTAGAATGAAACAAACTACCATTAAAATATGGTTGGAACAATCTTTCTTTTTTCCCCAAAAAACCCTAAACACGAATAGGATGTGGGCTCTTTTACTGTAAGCTGTATGCCTCGCCTTAGTAGTAATTTTTCACGTTCTAAAACATCACAGAGTTATCACAGAATGGTCTGGGTTGCAAGGGACCTTTATAGATCATTTTTTGTCCAACTCCCCTGCCACAGGCAGAGATATCTTGCAACAGATGTTGGTTAGTACCAACTTGGTTGACTTTTGTTCTAAAAATCTCAGGTAAGACTTCCCCTCCCCAAGGAAACCTGCTCTTAACGCTGAGAAAAAAAGTCTCAGAGAGGAACTGTGAACAGTATCATTGCTGCCACTGAAAAAGATGCAGGCAGACACATCACCAAGCGGAAAAGCTCTTTGTTCCTTTGGGAGAGCTCTTACGGTCACATCTTGCTAGAGATGTTCACTTTGACCCCTGAGCTGGCTCACTGTTACATTTTACCAGTTTAGCATCTCCAGGTTACTCAACTTTTCTCACCAATCTTATAAAGAAAGCAAATGTTCAAGTATTTTGTGTCCTGAACTAGACTCTGCTGATCAAGACCATCTACTAATACCTCTTTGTATTCCACTCCCTTCTCCCAAGTCATTCCTAAGGTTTAAAAGAAACAGGTACAAAGTATTTGTGTTAGGAGGATGACATAAATCCAGAATTAAATAACTTCCAGATGAACACGTGATGAGTATGAGGCATACTGGTATGGAAAGCTAGGAAACAAGAGTCTTCCATTTGTACACCCAGGACAAGACATATGAAAAAGGAATCCAGACAGAGGTGGAAAAGACTAGGTAGCATACTGCTGGTATGGACTTCTGACTCAGTGCTGGTATTGCCACTACTTTGGAGGCCCGAAGTTTCCATTTTGTTTATTTTTAAAGTATTGAGCTGTGACTTGCCTGGTCCTCTTAAATCACAGGAAAGACAAAAGCAGATGTTGGGAAGGATGACCGTTTGGATTGAACATATTAGAAGAAAGCTGAAATGCTGATGCAGGAAGAAACGAACACACACAACCTACAGTAGAGAAAAGAGTGATGCCCACAGAAGCAGCTCGCAGGTAACTGCAGACCAAAAGATACGCTGCCTGGTTCGCTACAACTGAAAGACCAAGAAAAAATGAACAGTTTTTTAAGAATAAAGTTTTTCACCTGAAAGTAGAGCCACTTACACGTATCAAAATTCCAGGCAGTGGATGCTTACGAGCACAGTAATTGGAAAGAAAAACAAGGGCTAAAAGCAGGCTAAGAGAAATTTACTTGCATCAGTTCAGCAAAAAATGTAGTTTCTTTATGAAGGGCTTTCTTTGTAGAAATAGCGTAATCCTAAGCTTAGCAACCCCTTTATAAGGAACTAGATGTTTTCACTGAAAATAGAAGCTGACAGTCCACCTCTGTTCTTACAGAAATATTATTTTAACCTAAAGAATTCCATAAAAACTAGCAGATAGCTTAGCATTTTTAAAAGGCTGCCTTTTAAATTTTTAAATGGACAAATATTTCAGTACAAAGC
Organism: Falco punctatus; assembly: GCF_963210335.1. Taxonomy (NCBI): domain Eukaryota; kingdom Metazoa; phylum Chordata; class Aves; order Falconiformes; family Falconidae; genus Falco; species Falco punctatus. The sequence goes on from NC_137581.1 coordinate 1,263,923, forward strand.
ATTTTAATTTTTCATCTAAGAGAACAGATCAGTCAGTGAGACGAGACTTAAATCAGATACCTGACTTTTTTCACCCCCCACTTTAAGTGCTGACATGTGTTTCTTGGAGAAGAAAGTACATGAACGACTGAATGCAAAATCTACATAAAAAGAGGTCACCCATAATATTGTTTGGAATGTCACACACAGACCCATAGTCTTTGTTCCATGCAAAGTATATTATATTAAATGTTAAACGGACATTTAATATAGAGAATTCTAAAGAGCTTCTTGTTTTGCAGTAAAAAGGGAAACGTGCACTAAGAGGCTGAAGTGTGACAAGTGCAGAATAGTATCAATAATCCCATTATAACACCTGATTTGCCAAACTTGTCTCTACAAGTTATTCTAAAATTCACAATAGTGTTCTTAACCATTTATGAAATGGAGCAGATCATGTCTTTGTAGCATTCACAGCCACTGATTCTCCATGCTTTGTTGGAAAGAATGGCATGAATAGCTACCAAGTCTTACACTTCATTTTCTTCAACTTCTTATTGATATCCTGGTGTTTTGAATGGTGTTTGACTATAGGAGAATATAATACAAAGGTAGTATAAAGCAGGTGTTTTCTTTCGGGAACCAGTAAGTTCTGTTGATGTATTATGCAGGATCACGGCTTAACGGACCAAACCAGGTCATCAATATGCATGATCTCCACATCGAGCAGTGACCAGGAAGCGGGTATGGATCCTCTCCTGAAAACTGGAAAGCCTGTCAAGCTGAGATTTAAGACAAAAATAGTACAGGCTCCAGGTGCATCTGAAATCATGTGCATACACACAACGCACACCAAATACAAGATTTTTCAGGAAAACGGCAAGGGATAAAGACACTTATGGAGTGTGATTACTCATTGATGAATACATACTTCCCATAATCTAGATAGAAAAACAGGTTTTTCTTAGTTCTGTACCTTAACTGAATGAACCTAAGCCTCTCTTAGGGATCATCACAGATCATCCAGAAGAAATATCGTAAACTGAATGATGGCATAGAATAAAGAGAACTTACTTTGCCAAGGAGATATATGAAATAAACTTTTTTCCTGCTAGAAATCTGCCTTCCAGAAAAATGTTTTTGGAGCTATTACTAATTGCAGGACACTTCTAGAAAGTAGAACATGAGATGGTTCTTATAAATTATAAGGTTATTTTTTAAACAGAAAATGAAAGCATACAGCAAGACAACTATTTAACTTTTGTTTAGACAAAGATTATTAAATTCTTAAACTGGAAGGTGGAGATGCCTTATAGATCACTGATTTTAATCCAATTAAGTTGTGTAAGCAGAGAAAGTCTCAAACAAAGATATGCAAAAATTCTGTCCAGCTCTTAAAAAGGGAATAATCACTCCAAAATAAGAAAAACAAGCAAAACTAACAACAATCAAAAATTTGGACAGACCGGGACAAATTAATTTGTCAGATAAATAAACAAAAGTCACAATTCGTGTACAAGGCTTTAAGAAAAAAAATATATACGCAAAGTGGAAAAAGAGGAGATGGAGGCTACCGAGAAGTTCAAACTGGGGAGGGGAAATTCTGTTGGCTAATGGAGTGATGGACAATGAACTGGCATTAGCAGCAATACTAGGCCCACTATCAGGTGCAGAGATTAAATTTATAAATGGACTTCGAAAAAGCAAACATGATCAATATTCTGTATTTGGAAAGCAGCAGTTTCCTTATGTTTCTAACATAAACAAGCGTATTAGTACCACAGAGAATGTGCGACATTAATGAGGAAAGACTTTCTAATCAACATACCTATACACCTCACATTTTAAAAGAGAAAACAGTTGACCCACTGATATTCATTTTTATAAATGCTGGAATATCAGGACAAGATAAATGTGCATGGAGATGCTCTTTCTCATATAAGAAACAGCTATTTAATTAACATTTAGACCAACTGGATTCTGCCTTTTACAAAAATAAAACAGGTAATATTTTCATGAGAACCACTCTGACATTTCCCACCATTTTTTCCAGGTGATTCATAGATCAGTGTGTCATAGCAAATGGAGTCATAGGTCAGCATTTGAACACTGCCAAACTGTTATGCATTGGCAAGGTAGATGCAACATATTTTCATGAAGTATCTAATGAATTTTTAATTTAAAACCAACATTAGATACCAGTAACTAAGACTTCAAAACACAACAGTCAAAAGAATCATTGATCTAAGCCATGTTCAGCTGAGTTTTCCAAGCACCTGCACAAGGCCCTCTTAGTATTCTGTGCTTTCATCAACTAAACACAACAAAAACAAGCAAAGGAGTAACTAACCAAGAGGACAAAATAGTCCCCAAAAATAATCTGAGTCACTAGGTAAACTAGGGAAGTTGAAACAAAATGCATTCTCATACAGTTCTTCAGGCTTGCATCAAGCCATGTGCTTCAGGAGTAAGAGATGTCCACAGGCAGGACCGCTGGAGCTGGAAGGTGGAAAGTGAGAACTCCTACCGGTTGCCCTGTGCTTCAAGTGCCCCGTGGTGACATGGGTGTCAACCAACGACAACATCACCCAGAAAGCATCAACTGCTTGTGAAGGTCTACATCCTTCCTGGTTTCTGGGGTTAGGAACATACTTTTTTTCCACTTGGTTTTTCCTCCCAGAAACCTGCTCAGGCTTTTATATTTTTATTCACAAAGCAGGAAGAAATCTACAGAAAGCAGCACAGTATGTTTAGAAGCAAACCTGCCTGACACGGTTTTCTATCACAGATCGGATCAACAGAGCACGATTCCAAAGCGGGAGAAACACGGAAGCCTCACAGCCCCAAAGTACACATGAGGGAATATCACTGTGCAGGAATCGACCTGAACAGCTCCGGCACTTTTGCATTTGGATCCACAGGTTTCTTGAATCTGACTTTCCCCCCTCCCCCAAGTAGCTGTGCCAACAAGGCTTAAGGGAGTAACATCCAAAAAAAAGTCAGGCGAAGCTTCAGTGGGTCCGCTGACTTTTCCTACAGAAATTCCTACAACTGGCAAGGCAGAAAATTCAATTTGGACCTTGGATTTCAGTAGGTGTTCCTGTACAGACAGGTAAAAACTGGACTCTCCTAGGCCAAAGAGGTGCCATATTCACACAGCCACTATGGGAAACCACTGAAGCTGGATAAAGCCTGTGCAGAAAGTGTCCCTCCAGGCTCTGATGGTGAGGCCACAGCTCTGGCTGGGAGGAAAACATTCCCCAGCACCGGTGGGCAAAAACATGGTCTTCAGATTCAGTTAAGAAAACACTGCACGATTACTAAAATGCTGTGCAATACTACTGATAAAATAGAAGGAAGCCACCTCAAACCTATTAACATACTTTTGAGTAATGCACATGGACTATCTCGGCCCTGCGGGGCCACCTCACGCAGCCAGCATGAGCTGGGCTGGATGAGGCTTTCTAAAGAGATCTCAGTCAGTACAGCAGAGATACTGAAAGTCTCAAGAGAAGGATTATATGGACAAAATTCAAAAATTTAAAGATTTATGTTTTTTAAGAATTTTTTGTCTGTCTTAAAATAGCAATGATAAAGCTAACACCTGCAAGACATGCAGTAAGCTCCTCTATGGAAAAATACTTTACACTGGGTTTTCCCCAGTGTCTCCTTCAGAAAGTTTGAAAATACAATACACACAGAGACAAATTTCAAAGCAATTTGCTGTCTTCCAAAATTAACTGCAATCAAGTGCATCCAGATATAGCAATCATTCACCTCACTGCCCAATATGGAAATTTCTGCATAGTTTACTAATTTACTACAAGCAGAAGTTTCTCTGCAGAGAAACCATGGAATACCCAACTTTCTTTTCTATAAGCCTGAGAAAAAAACCAGTTTCTGTCTGTCTGTTAATTGACATTTAAACCCCTCCTCAGGTGATCTGGGGTACTGAGGTCAAAGCTCTTAATTCCCTAAAAGATGAAGTATGCCTAAGTCTTAAAAATACATCTTCTCCACCCCAAAAGGTCATTTCACAGGTATTTTTTAAATTACTGCTTGATTACAAAGGTCATTGATAAACTAAAACCAAGATACATCTCTTAAATATTACAGAAATACTCTAGAGGAGATTTACTGCAGCAGTAAACCTAATTATCATCCTCAAGTCCATCCGGTAACGAAACAGGCTGCTGACGGTCACCCTACAGCTGCTTCTTGTTTGTCCCCAAGCCAGGGACCCACCCGTAGAGTCTACAGTCTCTCCCTGCTCTCCATAAGGCTACAGTAACCTTCTGTATCCTTTGGGCTGAAAAAAATAGAAAACCCACATTCTGGCCAGACTACAGGGCCTGAAGTAATAGAAAGTTGCTTGTCGGAGATTCAAGGCAGGTACCTTAAGTTTTCTTTACTGACGCCCCAGGGTTAGCTAGGTGCCAAGTCAGGGGGAACACTTCATTTCACCCCAATTTTTTTTTTATTATTTTTATTATGATTCCAAACCTGTTGTAAGGTTGTGTTTACCAAACTGCAGTTGTTTTAGTTGTTTTGCCACGCAGGATTTCTGAATTAATCCAGGTAACTTGCGTTCGATACTGAAATGGCTGCATTTACAGAACTCACTAGCATGGTCCCGAAGCCTCACAGACATTGCTGCTCCTGCGTAGTGTCTGCCACCCTCCTGCTTTCACAGTCAATACTGCACCATTGCAATAAAGGAATGTATTTTCACAAAAGGAGCACTTTTCCTAGCACCTGACCTTTCTTTCTTGAAAGGTTCTAATTTTACTACAAGTACAACAATTTGATTTTCAATAAAGTTGTCTGCAATCTACTGAAGCACACCTCACTTCTTCCTAATATGCCAGCACAGGTACTTTGCAAGTACATACTTGTACAGGGCTCCTACTCTATAAACCTCAAAACATTTTACAAGGCAAAGGAGGAAAAATAATTGCGATTCTATTCCTGAAGCAGAAGTTGCATTCATTGCCAAAGACTTCTGTTTTTTTAAAAAAAATTTAAAAGTATTGAAAAGACCAGGGATCTAGTTCCCATTCCATCAGAGCCACCCATATTATGTTGGCTAGAATTCACTTAATTTCTCTTAATTTCTTACTAGGGAAATAGTATCACCTTTCCAGTCTTCAGAGTAGAAGGATAAATCCATTAACATTTGCAAAGCATTGGACTACATGGTAAAGAACAGCAAAGAAAAACCAAAAGCCACAGCACAAGTTAGTAAAACACGGCAGGGGGAAAATCACTTGATTTTAACCGTCTGAATTTTAATCCACTGAAAAATTTTTAAAAAGGCCACTTTATCGTAAGTAAAGCAAATCCTTGTCAGAAGATGGTAGAAGAAATGGTCAGCTCCTATCTTCTGATTTTAAGCAATGGAAAACCAATACAGTAAGGGGAAAAAAAAAAGAATCAAGCAACTATTTGGGCACTGCAGCCCGTAAATATTTAGTTATGTAAAATAAATTATATTTATTTATTATATGTGTTTGTATATAAGCTATACACATACACACATACTATATATACACAAAAAATGCTATTGCAATTTTCTAGAAAACAGGTTTTCACATATTTCTGATATCTTGAAAGAAGGTTTTTTTCAAGTCTGGTGGGACACGGGGTGAGGAAAGCTGGTAAAGGTAATCATACTATCTGCTTACATCCACCTTTCCTCTTGCCTTTAGTGCTCGTCTCTCCCCTCTATCTCCTTTCCCTTTGGCATTCATTTTACCTTATTTTAAGGCTCCTCTCCTGATCACTGTCATAAATAACACCAAAAGATGCTGCACTTCACTCATAGCTGCCAAGAGGAATGTGTGGATAGAAACAATACTACCTTTTATTTGCTCCATATTTTAAAATGTTTTAAACGTATCATGTTTCTCATTGCCACTGACACAGCAATCGACACCAAGTGACCTGTCCACTCTCTCCAGATCACAGATAACATAGCTATTTTTACCAAGCAGGCATATCTCCTCAGGGTTAATTGGCCTTCCAGAAAAAAATGGACAGGGAAAAACATCATAACAATTAGCACCTTTTTAAAAAATCTGAACAGAAACTTGTACTTGCACTTTAGTTCAAATTTAAAGCTCCTCATGGGCATCTCACAGAATGGACTTTCCTACCTTTTTTCTATGTTATCAATGCCTTCAGCTGAGGTACTACAGTCAGCAACTAATTAGCATGCACTGAAACAAGCAGCAGGTTTCACAGCTCAGGCTCTTTAGGGTTACTCTCAACCTCACAGAGGCAGGCCACGCTGACTGCCTAGAGACACTTTTTACTCTGAAACAATGGTAGCTAAATGTCGAGCAAAAACAAAGCATGACGAAACATGACAAGGAAGGTCACCTACATGTTCCCTGCAAACAACACAGACTGTGAAAGACTGCTGCTGAGTTTAAAGTGTGAATTAATAATAAAAAATTCAGCAGAGATGTACTTAGGATCTGAAAAAAAATCCCACAAACATTTTACCTAATTAACATGCTAGGTAAAACAGTCTTTTACTAGATAGCAGCAAAAGCACACATTGACTAAATCAGTGTTCTAAGCCACTGATTTCAACTACCTTATTCATTGTGATAGCTAATAATAATACAAAATTGCAATATAAATACTATTAGTTGGAATACTGTTAATGGGAAATGAGGGCCTTTCTACAGTCTCAATTCTGAATATTAAGGGAAGCCTCTAAGCGTATATTAAATAATGCTGTACTGAAAATACAAGTGAAACAGCCCAGTGCATCTCCACAACAGATCTAGAAAGGACTGCAGAACTGCAGTACCAGGGCTGATACATCAGATACTTCTCCCATTTATACCACAGCACAGCCTAGAAAAGCTGGTAAAGAACCTGCTGGAGGCAAACAATAAGCAAAAAAACAGCCCCCAAAAATCTTTGACACCAACAGGTACAATAGGGTGAAAAGACTCATTAAAACAACTCCCTTGATAAAATAAGACATAGGGCAATTTACATATGGATCCTGTAATTCATCACATACATTCAAGCCACTTACCATGTAATTAGGGATAAATTATAAACACTGAACCATGGTATTTCACTAGCGTTTGTGCAGGTTCTCCTTCTCCAAACAAAAGCACTCTGTGTATAGAAACTTGGCACCCAAGTGCACTGCATCAGCGGACAATTTTTTAAAACCAACAAAGTATTCATTTCTGGGAAACTTATTTTCACTGTCCACCCTTACTTTTTTTTTTTTTTTAAACTTGCCAAAAAAGTCCTAAGTTAGAATATTTTGAGTTCCCTAAGGTGACAAAAGGCATTTGGACAGAATCTGTGAAGAGATTTAGAAATCTTGCTTCAGAAACTAACTACTGAGAATTTCCAGTTCCCTTTATAACTGGTTTAAAAGGAATATCCCACTGTTGGTGAATACAACTTCACATTTATTTTGATTGCACTGTCTCTTAGCAAAAGGCTTTATGTGAAATTTTATTACCATCTCAAAAACAGAAATCCTTTTACAGGCCCAAGAAGAAACATCCAGCATTGTTCCTGAACTGTACACTTATCAGCAAACCAAGGAAGCGATCCCACAAGACTTCATTCATATAAGCAGCCATTCAGTGAATCTCAAACGATGCAGCTGTATGGCTGGAAAGTTGGGTTTTTCAAATGCAAGTATCTGAAAGCCTCCGTTGTTAAGACAGCCTTCCGAAACTGAGAATGTAATTATTTTTCCAACTTAGCAAGACTATTCCCTAAATGCGGCGACTGCTGTAAGTGTGTCTGCATATAAAAAACATTCCCAGTGTAGAAGGGATAAATGTTTTTAAGAACTGATCTTAAATTCTCTACAGTGTCATTACAAAAGTCACTAAATACATACTTTTAATCAAAGTTTCATGAGGCTTATATCGATTCTGTCACTGAAAACCTGATATATTTAATCAAATTCAGCGCAACTGCCAACGTAATCAATGTATGCTAATGTAAATTCATGTACAATGAAAGAATTGGAGCACCAGTAACTGCAGGCCCTTATAGCACTACTGTGAGCCTTTGGATTAAATTCAGCACAAATTTCATTTGATTTGCAAAGTGTTTTCTACTGAGTTTTGGGCTTGAGACAACACACAGGAAATCTAGGACTAGAAAATGTTTACATCGCAGATACAGAAATCCTCTTTCATAAACTGACAGTAAAGTCTGGCCCACAGAAAACGTTTGTTCTGTATATACTTGTGGGTGATGCAGCACTGATGACTAAAAGGATGCTTAACACAACAGCCTACAAACTACATTTGGAAACATCCTAGCGACAGCTTGTGTTTTCACATTTCACTGCTGTCACTGCCCCAACATCAACAATTGTAATGTCAGGCACATCTCCAGTTGTATTTTACCATATACTGAGCTCCACAAGCTCCCTTACTTATATTTTATTCCACCTTTAATCTATTTTAAAATAAATTTATTATTTTGAATCTGTTGTACTTGAACTTAAGCGCCAAGAGCCTTTACTGTAAATTTTGCAGGCAGCTGCCCCTTATTAGATGCTTTCTAATTTTGGAACAAGGGAGAAAAATCAATCCTCCCTCCTTTCTCACAAACAAATCAAAATTCATTCCACTTCCTATCACAAGCAGGAGGCCAAATCTGGCTGCTTTTATTTCACATGAATAGGAAGCTGCTCTCACTGAAGAATGTGAACGCAGATTTATTTTGGACTGAGTATGTCAGAAAACATTTCCTCTCCCTCTAATTGACCTGATTTTACTTTTTACACAGGTTTCACACTAACTTCTGAGAAACTCTCAAAGAGTTGATTGACTTTATAACAATTTGGAAAAAAACTTTAAAAATGTCTTCTGCACTCAAGAAATTCCTCAAGTCAAAACGTCCATGAAAGCACAGAATGGGCCCAAGTCCTGCATAGGCCAAAAGCTGCCTGATTCAGAACTTCAACAGATACTTTCATAGTAAGTAACTTATGGAAAGGATAAACAAAAAAACCACACTGTGGACAATTTGCTAATGAGTAAATTATATCAAGAGAACAATGCCATAGACAATAAAATTATTCCAGAACCTACCTGTGCATATTCTTTCTCAATTGAAGCTCTTTTCTGACTGAATGCTCTGAAAGAGGGGGAAAAACATAATCTGTTAATACATACAGCAAAGCACTATAAATTCAATAATTTACTTAAAAGTATTTTCTGCTACACACTCTTTATAGTTAAATGAGCAACAAAAAAAGCAAACTTGTTTGACAACTGTGTATCAGTACCCTAGCAACTAGCACATGTGGACTTCACATATGTGATGTTCAAATTTCCAAGTTTTATTGGACAAATTTAGTTCCCAGGACTACCAGTGTAAACACAGTTTACTTCATTAAAGGCTCATCAGCTTTCCACTGGTATAGCCCAGGGAAGAATTTGGTAGCACAGAACAGAATTTGGCTTTATGCATCTAGGCGGACTTACTTATTTTTTTCTGTTCTTTTTTTCTCCCCAAAATAATAATGAAAAAGTCCAGTTTCCTCAACAGCAACTGAACACACCTGATTTAGTTGCAGTCAGAAGACTAACAGCCTCTCTTTAAACCCATGCTGCCCCACAGCAATATCCTGATTTACCCATTAATGCAGCTCTATCACACTAGACCCACTGAACTCCATGCCAATCATAGCATGTCATTCCACACTAACATCAGGGCTGTACTCGCATGTACAGGCTCACGATGAACCATCTCAACCTATTATCAAATAGAGGGTTTCAACACTAGCACCGTTGTAACAGGAAGAAGGTTCAAATACCTAGATGTGTCAAAGCTCCTGCTTCAATAGCTTAAGCTATTCTGTCTGGCCTTTGAACAGTCAAAGCAGAGTCATTTTCTTCAAGATGTACTAAAACCCACAAAGCTTAAGGCTACGCCATCAGCAAAAGAAGATCTAATTCTATTTAAATTAGTTACACAATAATTATGGTGACATGTTAATAAAAAAATCCTCAGGAACATCCTATAATAAGGTTAACTCAATAAAAACAAACAAAAGGAGCTCTGAACAGGCTTTTTCTACTCCTGTCTACTCCATTTCACCCATGAAGAGTATCCACATGCTGATAGGGTATTACGGGCTCAGTTGCCCCAATGAGATGTAAAACAAAAGTCTAAATGCATCACAATTGCTTAAAATTCTTTCCAGATTAATGATAGCCCTGAAGATCTGGCCATATTCCAACTCCAATAATCACATCCCATCTTCTTAAATCCCCCTCGTGTAGCTCAGGTGGATGCACAGGGCTGCATGACCATGCGATATGAAACAATTATGTGAATAGGTAAAGCTCTCTGAGATGCTTGTAAATGAATCTACTTTGTAAAGCATTCAAGGTATTTCATCTAATATTACAAAGCAATTTATTTTTGGCTCTCCTGCTTCAAAGTCCAATATTGCAGCAGTTTAGTAAACATCTAAAAAACACAGTTTCCTTCTAGAAGAACTTATTTTTCTTTAGAAAGTATAAATAACTGCAGAAATAACTACTAGGAATAACTGAAACGCTTTATCAATACTGGAAAGGTAAAAGAAAACAAGCGTCTCTCTGCAACATAGATCTGGGAAGACTTTAGGCAAAGGCAGTTATTTTCCAATTCTAAAGCTAATCTTATTTGAAAACATAACATCAGAGCGAAGTGTTAAGGATACTCAGTTTACACAAAACCTAGATATGGAGCTGGGTATTTCACCATGAGGTCTTTTTTCCCCATACAAAACAAATTCCACTTAAACTAATTGCGTAACAACAATTGCGACAAGCTGGAAGCCTAAGATATCCCCTAAAAACGTTCTACATTAAAAGGTTTACACTAGAGAAGAAAAACAAAAGCATTCAACTGGCCCTAGTGTAGAATTACAAAATACCATGCAAATCAAATTTACTTGCAGAACCAACAGAAATCTTGGACTTGGAATGACTGCAAGCTCCAGCATGAAGAAAATGTATTGTACAGTAGCACCCCCATAAACTAGAAACATTTCAGAGCAGGTTTAGATTTTGTTCTGTATTTTAAATGGAGTTTTTACAAAAAAGTTGGCAATACAGCATGTAATTCAATTTATGTAATACTTAAATTTGTGTTTGATCTATGTTTTGCTGAATGACAAAAATTGTAAGTACTGACAGACTGGCAGGATCAGGCATCTGCATTCCTTGAATCTGGTGTTCTCTGCTGCTTTGTGGCTGCATTTCCCTTGATTAGTCAAACACAAAGCTGTTTTTAACCTCAGGACAGTTTATACCAGAATCCTTTTGTGACAACCATAAATATATTACAAAACATGACAAAATATGAGACTGAAGTAGACAAATTTCCCAGGAGAAAAATACTGGGGTGGGGGGTGGGGGGTGGGGGGGTGGGTGGGATGTGTGTGCAGAGTCTGACTAAAAAACGCATCATCATTTCTTAACTTGGAAAACCTGAAAACTTTCATGCGTGTATCTTGATTTGATGTGCAAAGCTGGGATAGTCTTGACATTACCATCATTCAAGATGGAATTTCAAGTTCATTCATATAAGGAAACATTTGGTTCCATAAGCTAATAAAATGTTCTCTTAACTTTTACTGAAAAGTTTTGAAGAAATTAATTCATATGTCTGCAAAAAAACAGGAACATTATTTAGGGTTTATTTGAACTAGGAAGTATTTTTGAACTAGGAAGTATTAGTATCTGTTATTATATCTTTGTCTCAAATTAAATAAGAGCAGGAAACACCAGAATTGCACATCCGAAAAAGTATCTTAGTTTTTGTTTCTGGACAGTAATTCCTAAATACCATCTCTATCTTGCAAATGTTAATTCATATGACAGGATTACTCCCTTCGCCCCACTAAATACCACTCAAAAGTATTTAAAGTATTTGACAGTTTAAAAAGAGAGTGAGAAAGAATAAATACAAAGAAATTCAGCAACATTTGATGTATATAATGATGCTACAACCATTTTCCATTGCAATTATCATACTTGCCACAATCCTCACATTGCAGGGAAATCCTGGCTTCGGTCTCCAAAAAGAGAAAACCAATAAAAATAAAACTACACTCACCATCAGGACAAGACGTCACCTTTTAAAAGAAATGCTATTTTATTACACCTCTGAAGTGTGACCAGGCACCTGTCTTTAAAAGAGCTTGCTGCTAGGGAAGACTGCTGCAAGTGCGAAGGAAAAGTCATACTCGGGAAAGTTATTTCAATGGTTTCAAACTACACGATTTAACATCAAGAAGCAATGCCGGTCACTCACGGCATTTCCTCACACACTGCTGCCTACAGCCCCTTCCCATAGCTTACAGCTCTGTATGACCAGAACAAACCTAATCCTGGAGGGATTACGAAGGAATGTTCTTTCCAAAGCACAAACAGCTAGAGAAGCTCTGCAGAGAAGTGTTGTCTTCCTTTGAAATGTCAGCAATTGGCCAAGTCTGGTCAAAAACAGAGCAGTGGAATTACACGGCAGTCGTTCCTACTGTCATTAGGACAGTAAGGACTAAAAATGGGGTTGGAAAGGACTTCTCTTTCAGACTGAAAACTACTAAGAATACCTGAGGAGGAGGAAGGTGGAGATTTTTCTGCTGCATACCAGGACTTTGCCCACTTCCACCTTCTTACATTCCTCACCAGGCTTCTGACCTGGGATAACATGCTCCAAGGTGCACCATGAGGGTAAGCTGGTCACTTTGTTTACTGAGGAAGGAAATTCTTTGGTCTTAATTCATAGGACTTGATGTGGTAAAACATATCTGGATGAAACGTAATGATCTGTTGTATTACATAAATTAGATTACACAATTTAACTTTCCCTTGAACTCTGTAACACAGTGGAACTGTAAGGGAGCAGAGGAATGAAAACTACACTTACTGCCATCCCTGCTTTGCCAACACCACTTTTACTAGTGCCAAACCCTCACTTGTCACTGCGACTTCCCAAATGCAAATTCCAGCAACTGCTAAGTATTTAAATGACTCATATCACTTTAAGATAACTGATGTGATGAAATATTGAGATATATTTTTAAGTTTCATTGTAAATATGATCTATGGAGTCAGGTCAGTGGAGAATGATACTTCCAAAAGTCTTCCTATAAAGAAACAGGAGAAACAGATGGGCTCAACTTGGTACATGGATGTCCACTTGGCCTGGAAATGCCTAAAGCTCCCATTTTTATGAAAAATCAGTATATTAACATTAAAATATACATTAGTTATATAACACAATGCTATATTTGCCAAGATTATCCAGTCATACAAATCTAAGAATGAAAGTCACAGCTTGCACAGTAAGCTAACAGTTAAACACAGTGACACCCTGAAAATCGGAAAGTAAATTACTCTCTATATTAAAAAAGCTAATTTAATTACATCTAGAGAGCTAAGCAAAAATGCAAACAGATGCTTCATGTATAAGTCTCTTGAATAAAAGAAAGGGCTTTGCATAGGTGAACTGTTTCCATTTAAAGGCTGAGAAATTCAACAATGAGCCAAGCAGGGCCCTGAATCACATTTGGAATGGGTTCCTGTGCAAGATCATGGTAATGGTAAAAAAACAGTGTATTCATTGCTAAATTTGTACAACTCACCTAGCACTAGCAGTTTGCGTTAATATAATTTGCTGGCTAGGGACATCCAGATATCTTGTTTAGAAATTTTAATTAAAAAAAAAAAATCCTTACAATTTATGCAACTATGCAAAGCACCAGACAATGTACAAATTAGCATCACATTCAAAACATTCAAGAATGTTAAAGAAAAACACCTGTTTTAACTGACCTTGACCTAAGAGAGTCCCCAATTGCTACGCTAAGAAAAGCAAGGAGCAGCAAATGAGAAAATAATATGCTCAGCTCTACAGAGACTGTATTTCACAGATCAGCAAAACAGAATAACAACACTGACACTTTCAGTACCATCTAGCTGAAAAACTGGGGAGGGGGGGCGGAATGATTACACATGCACAGGCTGCATGGTGATGGTAACTCTCTAAAACTTTTCTCTAACCCCTTTAATAGAGGCTACTGTAAACCTAACAGAATCAAAACAAAGTCAGTATTGTTTTCTCTTTGCTTTCCCAACCGTGGATCCCCCCCAAGACAACAAGAAGTGAAACCCACATTAAGTGATGCAGATGCAGATCAACAGAGTACACCTGTAAAGCCCCAATACAATGAGAAAAGGAATGGGAAAACAAATGGAAGAATAAAAGATTTTCCATTGTTTCTATTTTATGAGGTATTAAGGCAATATCAAAATTCAGTTTAAAAAATAATTCACTCCATCAAAAATTCTTTAATTAAATCTATGTAGGAATTGTAGAGCACATCGCAACTAATTTTAAACTGACTCAATCCAACGCTCAAGGAGGTGAATCAGTGAATCATGAAAAACTCCAAAATTTCCAGCTTCCCAAAAGTTGATCAAGAATAATTAATGACATCTAGTACTTATGCGAGTGGAAAATTATGACTTTGCAACTTCTGCTTATAATGAACACCGGTAACACACACATTCAGTGTGCAACGAGGTCCAAACTAATACTATATTGGTTTCCTTTTTTAAGATGAGAGGATAAACTCACTCGAAAAATCTCCATTAGAAACATTACAACAGACAGCTCTCATTTAAAAAAAAAAATAAAAGGGGGGGGGGGCAACCCCAGAAATCTCCAAAGCCATTATTGTGTAAAGTACAATTATACAGCTGATTTTATTAATTCTCTTTGTCCCATTCAGAGACAAAAATCACCACTGAACAAGCTAAAAATCACCTAACAGTGAAGCGCTCCCCCCCCTCAAAATACCCCGATCTACCTTTGAAACAAAAACTTGCACACAAGTTAAAATATAGCCTTAAACATCAATACTCTACCTCTTTCCACTGACAGATTTAGAATGCTTTTTACAGTGATGAGATGTATTTATTCTAAGCAAGGGAAACAGATCCTAATACATGAGTAACAGGGGAGGAACCCCGATGGTGAACCACACACATTTGAAATATTTATGTAGAAGGTGGCGTTGAAATTTCCAGCTGCCTGCCCCAGCCTGGCCCGTTGCTCAAGGCCGGTGTGTCCCTGGGGCAGGACTTGGCATTTACCTTTGTTGACCTTCACAATGTTCTTGCCAGCTCATGCCACCCATCTGCCAAGGTCACTCTGAACACGGCCCTGCCTCCAGCCTAACTAGCAGCCCTTCTCCCCCAGTCTGATACCCTTCTTCAACTTGCTGCGAGCATGCTCCATCCCATCATCCAGGTTGTTACTAAAGTCGTTTAACAGTACTGATCCAGTACTGACCTCTGAGGGATACCCAGCTGCCAGCTGGACTTTGCATTGCTCTCCACCACTTGCACTTTGGAAGTAGAGCCAATTTTCCACCCACTTATCAGTCCATATGTCCCTGAAGTGACTGCAAAGGTACTACAAGAGACTGTGTCAAAGACCTCGCTGAAGTCAACATGTACGACATGCACTGCTGTCACCTTGCCCACATTGCCAGCTTTCCCGGAAGGCAACCGGCCACAATTTGCCCTTTGTAAGGCCATGCTGGCTGCTCCAAATCACCTTCTTGCCTTGGAAATGGCTTCTAGGAGGTTTTGCTCCATAATCTTCCCAGGGACTAAAACGCGGCTGACCAGCCTACTATTCCCCAGATCTTACTTTCAGCAGTCTTTGAAAATCATTATGGCATTTGCCTTTTTCCAGTCATGGGGAACTTCTCCTGATTGCCATAACCTTTCAAAAATTACAGGGAACTATCTCGCCACACCTCTGTAGTCCCAATAAACTCACAGCTCTGCAACTGCACATGCACTTTTATTTCCTGCTATTTGTTTCCCAGCTGCACAGGCTCATGCACAGGCACCCGTGACAGAATCCCAGTCATACTGGGGCAAGCCTCTTCCAGGACACTGTCCCCCAGACACTTCATTAGACCCAGTGCCTTTGCTTCAGGTTATGGTAACTCCCCCTTAGCAGACCTAGTTTACAGCCTTCCTCACTAGGTCTAGCTGTTGGCAAAGGTGCTTGTGCCCCACTTTGTCAGACTGATCTCATCCCTCCTCAGCAGTCTTTGTTTCAGGGCTCCCACATTTGTAAGATCCAAAGCCCTGCCTGCAACATCAGCTGCACAGCCAGATGCAGACTTGCTGGATGCGTCCTCTCCTGCCCAAGGCCTTCACCTTCACAGGAGGGACCAAGAGCACCAAGGCTCTCCTGCACTTCACACTTGTCCCCAGAATCACACCATCGCTCTTTACACGTTCAAGGTCACCTCTGGTAGCATCCTAGGTGCCTGCATGGGATAACAGCACCCATGTTGGATGAGCCTCTGTAGCTGTTCTGCTGTATTCTGGATTTCACTCTCCAGCAAATATACCAAACATACCTCCCAAGATACTAAGTCAGCTGAGCTTATGGATGCTTCTGTTTCCTGTAGGAGGCAGGATCATTGCCTGCCTCTGATGGTACGCAGTCTGTTTGCTTCCTTCCGCAGCTCTTCACTCGGTGGCAACTTGGTACTTTATCAGAGCACATCTCCCACAAGGGAGACCACAGCTGACCACAGGGAGAGGCACCATGCACACCTTGCAGCCCAAGACCTGGACAGCAGCATCCTGGGGGAATCCCAGCATCCTTCTGGGATCAGGCCCAGCCAGCAGGGGTTATGAAAGGCAGGTCCGTCTTGACTCACCTGATCTCCTGCTATGACAAGGTGACCCAACTGGTGGATGAGGGAAAGGCAGCAGGTGCTGTCTACCCAGACCTCAGCAAAGCTTTGACACCATCTCCCACAGCATTCTCATACTCTGCACTGGGTACAACGCTGGCTGTGCCCAGAGCGTGGTGGGGAATGGAGTCACATCCCGCTGGCGGCCGGGCACAGGTGGTGTCCCCAGGGATCAGTGCTGGGGCCAGCCCCGTTTAATGCCCTTATTGATGACCTGGGTGAGGGGATCCAGCGCTCCCTCGGTCGGTTTGCAGAGGACACCAAGCTGGGGGGAGCAGCGCCCTGGCCGGTGTCAGCAGCAGCGTGGCCAGCAGGGCCAGGCAGTGCCCGTCCCCCTGTGCTGGGCCCTGGTGCGGCCGCCCCTCGAGCCCTGGGCTCAGCGTTGGGCCCCTCACCCCCAGACAGACCCGGAGGGGCTGGAGTGTGTCCAGAGCCGGGCAGGGGCTGGGGAAGGGGCTGGGGCACAGCTCTGATGGGGGGGGGCGGCGGGGGGAGCTGGGGGGGCTCAGCCCAAAGAAAATGGGGCTCAGAGGGGACCTTCTTGCTATTAGCAATGTGGGCGTCTGTCTCTTCTCCCAGATAACAAGTGACAAGACAAGAGGAAACAGCCTCAAGTTGCGCCAGGGGAGGTTTACATTGGATAGTGTGAAAAATGTCTTCACTGAAAGGGTGGTGAAGCACTGGCACAGGCTGCCCAGGGATGTAGGCAGAATCACCATCCCTGGAGGTGTTTAAAAAACACACAGATGTGGTGCTTAGGGACATGGTTTAGTGATGGACTTGGCAGCGCTGAGTTAATGGTTAGACCTGATGATCTTAAATGTCTTTTCCAACTTTAATGACTATGATTCTGTCCTCTGTCTGGGTTGAGATCTCTGTTGTGTCAGTGTAGTTGCTCCCATTGATGCTCCCGATACCATCATTGCTCAATTTCAAGCAATTCCACATCCTGAGCAGAATCTTTGGCCTACCTTGTATTCCTGCTGTGCCATCGGCTACCTGTTAGCTGTAATCCAGGCTAGCAGCTCTATAGCCAGTTTCTAAGTGTCTACGGAACAGTTGCTTGACACTCCCTGGTCATTCTGTTGAAGACAAAAAGTTTAAGTACTCCCCTGTCAGGAAACAGCCAAGAGAAGCTGTCTGCTAGAGCCAGCAGCAGTCAGCCCACAGCAGTGGCCAGAAGGTGATCACTGAAGCAGCAGCCTGAAACATGCTGCACCAGCTGCTATGTCAAGTAGCAAATTCTACTGCACTGTTTTGCCAGTGCTAAGAGAAACCCCACTGGAAGCACACGCACATGTAAGCAAAAGGCACAGCATACCAGAACAAACACCTTAACACTTCAAAGGTACAACAGCTGATGTTTAATAGACAGATAGTTATGTTTGATATGGCCATAGCTGAATGTGCTGGCTTTGGCTGGGGTAGAGTTAATTTTCTTCATAGTAGCTGGTATGGGGCCACATTTTGGATTTGTGCCAAAACAGCAATGTTTTCATTATCAGAGCAGTGCTTACACAGTCAAGGCCTCTTCTGCTCCTCACCTGACCAACAAGTAGGTTGGGTGTACACAAGAGGTTGGGAGGGGATCCAGCCAGGACAGCTGACGCAAACTAGCCAAAGGGATATTCCATACCATATGGCATCATGCTCAGCACATACAGCTGGGGGAAGAAGGAGGAAGGGGGGATGTTCAGAATGATGGTGTTTGTCTTCCCAAGTCACTGCCATGTGTCATGGAGCCCTGCTGCCCTGGGGATGGCTGAGCGCCTGCCTGCCCATGGGAAGCGGTGAATGAATTCCTTGTTTTGCTTTGCTTGCATGCACAGCTTTTGCTTTACCTATGGAACTGTCTTTATCTCGACCCACAAGTTTTGTCTCTTTTCCTGTTCTGATTCTTTCCCCCATCCCACTGTGAGAAGGAGTGAGTGAGCAGCTGTGTGGGGCTTCATTGCTGGCTGCAGTTAAACCAGAACATCGAATTGAAACATTCTTTGTAACTCCGGCTGCCGCTACAAAAATCAAAAGGGGAGCAATCCTGAAATACCTGGGAGGAGGGAAGGGGCCAAAACATTTTCCTGTCTTGTAGAAAAGCAGGATTTCTTTAGGAATGCCAAAGTTCTTGTTTGGAGGTTTAATTCACTGCTTTTATCTGGATGCCTCATCCCAGTTTCCCCAGTAACATGAAAAATGCACCATAATGAATCAATATCATATAAGCAAACAAATGCTTTTACCCGATTTTTAATTTAAGGACAGGTGTGTTCCTAACAAAGGCACAGCTGAATTCAAAAGTACTTCACTAACATAAATCATCACCGTAGCTGAGTTTAGGCCAGTGGTTGGCAATAAATGCTGAGATAACAGGGCACCCTAGCAGCTGCATGCCTAATTAGGTACTTCAGGAACATCCGTATATGCAGGGACAGACTGCATTAATATTCCCTTTCTGTGTCCAGCAGAGACAAAAGACAACATACCTGGAGCAATAATTAATCTACAGAAATTATTCATCATGACAAGGCTCCCAAAAGCTGCATGTAATAGGCTCCTCTTTGTGTTTTTCAGTTTACACTAAATGGAATTACCACTACCAAAGCACTTTAAAAGACATGCCTAAAATTCTGAGTGTCTGAAGGATAAACTACTTTACAGAAAAGCACTGACTTCTAATGTTATCTATATACAGACTTCAGAAGCCGGAGCACAGCACCACAGATTATTAAAATTAGAAACATACTTCTAATAGGTAGTGGTCTCCTGTTAGCTCCTTTCCACCAGGTAAATGCACATGTGGTTGTTCAAAGAAAAGAGCAAGCAATGCGCCACTTCAAAGAGACAGTTTAAAACACTACATACAACAGAGGCACAACCATCAGAAGCAATTTTCATCACGAAATACCCACAGCTTCAAATTCAGACGCTTTTGTAGGTTGGGGAGTTCACATAATTACACAAAAGACTGGCTTTCCCTTTCCCAAGCAAAACTCCTGTGAACACAGAAAATGCTACCGTCTTAAGGCAATGCAATAGTTTGCCTGGAATACAGTAACAGATCTGTTTCACTACCTATATCATCTAAAAAAATCACCATCAGCTTCGTGATTCGACACGAGTATCTGACAGACAACTGGAAAGCTCTCTAAGATTCTTCAGGTTTATATAAAGTTCAAACATAGCATTAGCAGGGCAAAAAAGTATCAGAAGATAATAACCCTCCTTTCCCTCACCACCTAGCTAAAGGTAAGCTGAAGCAAGTTCACAGCTGTTGTACTTTCAAAGTTCCATGTACTAAACAGAAGATCAAAACTAGTGCAGCAGGAAAGGGTTAAGTGGCCTTACAGAGTGAATTCTGAACTTTTATAATGACTGAAATTATACCAGCATTAATTTGGGGGTAAGGCTTTGTGCTGCCAGTGAAAATGGCAGCGCAGTCCTCTTTCCTCAACCACATTTCCCTTGAGCCAGCCCTAATAGTTAATGCAGCTGCAAAGTCACCAGGCTACCTGCTTTGCAAATAAAGAACTGTAACTTGAAAATTCATACAGCACTGGTTGTTTTTTGTGATTTCTCTTCAATTTTACGGTGCTCCTTTTATTTATAACTTATCCGAAAATCACAAAAGACTGATCCATTGATGAACATCAAAAAAAGGCATTTTCAAAACGCCAACATACAAAAAATCGAGACAGTAGTATTAGCGGCTATGTACAGCTTATTTTAATCTTATCTAGCCACAGCATGTTTCCTGGCACAAATTCTACTTGCCCAAAATGTCTACATTGATCACTGAACACCACTAAGGATATTTTACTTAGGCATCAAAAAATTAACCGAGGATAAAGCATGCAGACATAATTCTACAGCAAAGCTTTTATTGTGACAGTCTGCTTTTTCAAACTAAGTTTGTGCCAACACTTCCATTCACTATTGCTATTATTGTAGCATCACAAATAAAAGTATCTCTTCAAAAAAAATCTGTTAAGTCTAACACAAATTTAACTTCTATATTATCAGTCAGCTATAAATACACAAAAAACAAAGCAAGTGACTTAGAAAGCAGCAAGGTTCAGAGCAAGACAGGCATGGTGCCTGTCCCAAGGGTCACAGGCAGGCCCATACACCTGGTACAAATCTGATGGTTCCTCTGGTCGTGGTCCACACTGGCTGAACCTCTGACAGCTCTGATCTAGATGCTCTATATCCAGCAGACCTGCCAGCTTCGAGAATAGGGCAAAGGAGCTTATCTATCTGCATCCATCTAGCCATGCTCAACTGTCTTGAGAAAGCAAGGATAAACCTGTCTGAAGTACTCTCTTCTAGTCAGTGGAAAAGTTTTCTTATCCAAGCAGGCTAATGGGACATTTCCTCCCTGAATCAGCCCGGGAAAGGGCAGAGGTACAGAGAACCCCACAAGGAAGCAGTTCAAAGGTTCTTTAGGCAAAATAGGGCATAAAGTTCCTCTTCCAGCACACACAGACAAGATGAAGTTTCACCTTAATCAGAACATGCAAAAGAATCAACTCCTTTATTACAACTCTTTCTACTGTCAGACCACCTGAAAGTCACTGGCAACCAAAGATATCTCACCAGGGAGGAGACTGCCTCCAGTCACTTTCTGTCTAGCTGGATTCAATTTAAACACCCCTGTATTTCAGTCAAACTAATGTTGCCTCTCTAAGACTACAACTTACGCCCTTGCTCTTGTAAAAAGGCAACTGAAGAAATTAAGGAAGTTGTAAGCAAGTAGAAAGACACTTTCATTTAAGACCATTCTCTCCACTGTAACAGAGTATGTTAGCTTCCTTTTCAGCCACTCCAAGAAAAATAAAAATAATCAGATGCTATGTTACAGCAAATAATAGCCTTTCAGTTTGATTTTAAAAATAACAAACTCTCTTTATTGTTCAATGATTTTGTATCATCTGAATGAAACAGTTCTCTTCCTAGAAAGGTGGCTGTTCTACACGCACACTGTTACCTTCCAGATTTATCTGATAAAGAATAAGCAGTTCACCAGGATTTTTATCAATGAGCCGAAGTCTGGATCCTTTGGTGTGCACACACTTCCTATTCCATGTGAGGTTTGAATAGTATCAGCACTACTATTGTTGCTTTTCCAGCTGAAGACTTTGGAACACCTATTAAATAAATTCTAGAATAAATGACTGTGTTGAGCATTTAATAGCACAGTTCAAACACAGTTTTGCTACTTGATTTTGGGCTGGCTTTACTTGACTGGTCTCCAGCTGAACTTGCTGACTCATATATTAGTGCAAGATCATCATCCATGCCCTTCTGCATGGAGATACATATGTGCAATTTTTCCTCCAGGTCCTGTAGAAAGATGTTCATCAACATTCACATCAAAGCATTATCTTGGCTCTTCTTTCCAAATTATATGTTAAGTACCTAAGTCTAAGATTTCACCTGCAAAGACTGAAGGGGGAAAAAAAAACCCAAAAAACAAATGTGAGGTGTTGAGTACTGCAGTCATTTCCCTAGAAGCCATCGCTAGGCTGTCTCCCCTGTTGCCTCTGAAAATGCTTGCTGCTACCATTTCCATAGCACCCCTTTTATTACTCTTCATGTCCCTGACCAGCTGTAGATGTAACTGATACTGTCCTTTAGCAGCCAAGCAAAGTTTTAATACTCCTCCTTCACTGCCCACTGTTTTCACTTGTATGCTTTACCTCCTTGCTCAGCCTTGAGGGGCTTCAGCTGAAATTCCTCACCTTCCCACACAACAGCATGATTTACTCCTAAGCTTTCTGGAAGTCTTCGTTAGAAAAACTAAGCTAAAACCATTGATCCAGGCATACTTCCCCTTGCTGGCTGCTTCCCAGGAGATTCTGCCCACCAACTGCATGAACAAGCTGAATTCTGCTCTCGTGACAGAGTGCCTCCAGGTCCTGCAGTCAATTTGTGGTCACAGAAGCCCAAGCTGTCGCTAGTCTGGACAGGACTCCTAACAGCAAGTTACGAATACCAGCCTTCCTCCCACGTCAAGTATGGACAATTTGCAGCTCTTATACCACAAACATCTCAATGCAGTGTGACTGCGGCCTCCAGGCCAAGACTTTTAACAAGAGCATACTAATACGATCGTTGCTGGGTAGGCCAAGTTCCAGTCAGCTGTGAAAGCATGCAAGCCAGAAGAACAAACTCAAACCCACCCTCGCGAGGTCACCCACAGCCTAAACTTTTACCCACAATGAAGCTCTATGACCCACCATGAGAAGCCAGTGACATGTCCTGCTTGTGAGCCAACTTGAGGTTTGCTTGATCTCAGCAGATGTGTGAAGGACATCTTTACACCTCTTAAAGCACAAATATCTCTAACATCAAGAAACTCTTTACTTGCCGAGTCAAGAAATTCAGCTATCCTCCCTGTAGGGCACTGTTCTTAGAGGTCCTCGGCAAGCCATCCCTCACTTTTTCTACTTATCTCAATGTACTTGTCCAGTTCTCTGCCAAGTATAAAAGAAAAAAAAAATATGTACTTTTATGAAGCTTGACTTTAACATACACTCTTTGTACCATCTCCTCTTTAGTCTTAATAGTCAGCTTTTCTGAATACAGCTTCCGAAGTTCCTGCAGAAAGGTATTAATTGACAATTAAAACACCCCGTAACATATCAGAGCTCTTCGCTCCTCTATGAATTCCTTACTAGAACACATACCACCACTTTCAAACAGTAGTTTTCCCCAAGCAAATAAAAGCTACAATATCCACCCTATCCCTCTTATGGCCAAATATGCAGTAATCCCTTGTTGATTCAGCCACTAGGGAACATTTCAC
Source organism: Falco punctatus (assembly GCF_963210335.1). Classification (NCBI taxonomy): domain Eukaryota; kingdom Metazoa; phylum Chordata; class Aves; order Falconiformes; family Falconidae; genus Falco; species Falco punctatus. The sequence continues at coordinate 1,287,496 of NC_137581.1, forward strand.
CATCCTGACACGTCTTGCTACATCTTTCTACCCCTATTCTGCTACACAGAGGATTTACAGTAACTCACCAACTGTGTCCAATTCAGCAGCTCCATGCTGCAATTAGAAGTACACTCTTCCTGCCACTAAAACTAATCATCTCCAGCAGCTTTGCTACAATTTGTCTTTTGTAATGTTTACTTTTTAACTACCCACTTATTTGCAGCTAAGATCAACTGCACTAAAACAAAATTCTCTTGAATGTAAACAGAGGTATTAAAGCAGAAAACGTTTCAAACAATTTGTAGAAAATCTGCTTGTAACTTAAACCAGCATATAGCAAACTATCTAACAAAGATCCTCCTAAATCAAGAAATTGAAGTTGTGCATGGTGTGTCTCTATCAAAAGCAGTCTTCTGCCTTTCCTGCTGGCATTCATCTACAAGTGTTTTACTGCCATTTTCACACACAGTTTTCAGTATCTAGATCATCACCTCTTGCCCTCCCCTCAAGCAACTCTCTGAAATGGAAAAAAATGATTTTTATGCATTGATTCCAGAGGAACTAGAAAAATCTAGAAGAGAGGCAGAGCTAGAAATTATCTGCCTCTGCTCGGTTATCACTGAGACCCATCCTTGACACGAAGGACACAGGAGAAGCTTATTCTCATTTAGACCCAGAGGATTAACAAGACACAAGTGACAGCCTGCTTCCAAGCCTGAATTTCTCTCAACCTTTTTACTACGAAACTGGTCTTAGTAAGCAATGGAAGTTAGATGTTTTTCTCCGTCTTCTGTAGACTGAAACCCTCCAATTGACCCTAGGCTGTTATCAGTTAGGTACTGCCACTCACACCATCACAAAACTAAAAGACACTCAGTGCTGTTATTACATTTCAGTCATCACATTAGCACACAAGTTTAAAGAAATGATCAGCTGTATTTTTGGCAATCTAGGCACTACTGTTCTCCTCACCCCACTCAATTCAAACGAGTAAAAAACTAATTTGCCTTCTATACCTACAGACAGACAGCATGTAAATGAGATCTTCCTTTGAAACACAAAATCCAGACAGTCTTAACTTCAAATTTTTCAACTTCAGAGGTTCTCACACATGAATGATTTCCTGCTGTTTACAAAATATCCCTCCCTAAAAAACCCATTTATGTTTTAAAGAGTATATTACTTACAATGGTTTAACTGATGCACTTAACATCTACAACTTCCTCATAAAATGCATTATGCAGTCACTGTTTTTACTAAGACATTTAGAGGTCCGTCACAACTGGCATAGGCCAGTGGACGCAAGTTTAGGTTGCTCTTTATAACATATATCTTAGTAACATTTATAACATGAGCTTTTTCATGCCATATGTAAAACAAGCTCAGTAAAAGTTATCTAAACAAAAATATTAACATATATGCAAAATACTTAGTGTGACAGTACAAACTCACAGGCAAACTGGAGTTTAAACGGGAGATATTTATGATTTTTATTAGCACAAGCTTCCAGTTAATGAAAAGCTTCTCCTTCATAAACCTATCAAAAAGGACAAAGCAGTTTTCTCCAAGTTTCAGTTTTCAGCATGCTTTTGAACTAAGACTTCATTCATCATTTAAAATGTTCTAATCCACACAACCTACGATAAATGACTCTTTCGTAAACTATGAAATATCTTTACTTCGTGTCTGAACAATGACCCTCTAGCAATACACACAGAAAAAATATCCAGACAACAGTGAGCAATGTACTCACCATAAATCACATTACTGTACAGTTTGGGATTAGGATGAGTTGCCACTAGCAACAGAGCCAAAAAAAATCAATTCTGTCACTATATATAGAGAATTCTTGCAACCTCAAATGTAGTCACTATTTTCAGCAATGTGTCTCAGAAACGTATTAGCAGTCCAGCATGTGTCAGAGAAACACGACATCTAGTCACAAAGCAATGCTAGAACAATAGTTCTCCCTTTAGTAGAATAAAAAGAAAACAAAAAGAACCACCAGAAAGCTGCTGGGGAGCATGAACATTTCAGTCACCCTTTTCAAAATAGAAGTGCACCATCTTTATAGCATTAGCATTTACAACAAATAGGAAGATTTGTTTTAGAGCCTAAGTCTATTTGAAATGATCACTAATGAGTATTTGTTTTAAAATGGGAAACTAAGCAAACATTATGGAGAAACACAATTCAGACAAAAACAAAGATACTTTCCTATAGCTTACTCAAACCTCATTAGTTATATTCAAGATATCTCCTATTTAGAAAAACACCAGCGTATTATAATTCAGACTACCAAGAGTTTTTAGAAAACAGGAATATGAGGAGTTTCTTTGAGCCTCATTTGCTTAACAGCACTCTGAAGAAGCCAAGACACATTTCATCATTCACACAGTTTATTTCATCCTGGATCTGCAAAATGTTTTGCAGTAGGCAATACCCACCTTAGAGTTTTTACTTTACTCATCTGTCACGTTTCAGGAGTCTCGACAGTGCCACCCAGGTTTATTACAAAGACTTTTCTCCGTTCTTTACCTATATTTTTAATACAGGCACTTCATTTTTAAATTATGCCCTTCACAAGTTTTCATTGTCATTTAACATGAAATCAAATTCTGTATTTTAATGCATTTGACAAGTAATAATAATTACCTTAATGTTTTTTTCCCCTCAAAGCACAGTTGCTCTGTCTTATAAGAATATGGTACATGTACTGTATGGTACATGTACTGTTATTTTTTAAGTCTATGAAATTTAATAGCTCACTGAAAATATGCAGTCCAATTTCTAAAATATGTCCGTAGACATCTCAGAGTATTCCTTATAACATTTTAGAGCAAGAAAAAAAGCTGCAACCAACAATTTATCTCAATTTTCATGCCACGTGCAGACCTTCAGCACATTCACCACTAAAAAACTGTTCACGAGGTGCCTCTGTGTGACGGCAATATTCACACACCATTTACACTGCAATCACACTGCTGTGTGCTAATCCACTTGTACCTTCACAAAAGCTGTTGTTTAAGAAACAGCTGCTATTTGTTGCACATCTCTCCTAGACACTACCACACATGCAACTGTCAGCATGGAACATGCCCACGCCTCAGCCACTACAGTGTAAAGTCTCATAACTTTGCCAAAGAAAGTGTGTTTAAGATCTTTAAGGATGGCTGTCACTCCACAAGCCAGTTGTAGCCAACCAAACTTCTTCCCCACAGCTGGGTACGCTATTCTGTACACAGATGTTGTAACAAGAAAGCACATTCCTACCCACCATATAGCTTTCTATAAACAATACTGTTCACAGTGTTCCTTGAAAGGGTATTTAAACCTGACCATACTTTGGATGCAGGACTCTGCTCCGTCAGGCACACAGAACTGTGAAATGCATGCTTCCTCCCACCGCCATCTTCACATCTCCCTGCCAGAATAATTCAGTGCTACTTCGCTATTACAGACTGTGGTCTACATACTATGGAAAAACAATTACTACTACCACCATGACTGCCTGTTCTAAATAGAGCTTGCTCAGCTCCCAGCTACTCAGTTCATGTACGTTATCCCCAGGCCAGATGGGACTCAGAGGAAGCAACAAGGAAGGCACTGAAACAAAATTATACTTTCTGAATTTGGTGTCATTGTTGGCATGAGAAAAGGAGTGGAGGCAGCCAAAGTGCTGTAGGCAAAGCATCTGCGGGGGGGGGGGGCAGAAAAAAAAAAAACGAACCACCACCTAGTATTTCCTTATTAATGCCACTTGCCACCAGGCACTGCCTATCCTTGAACTGTTTCTTTTCCAGTTCAGCTCATCTCCTTTGCTGGAATGGTGGCATTCCTCACCTCTACCCATTTCACCTGGGTAGGTTCTTCTGAGCACAACCAGTCATTTCCAATTCTGCTTTGATCATCCCCTACCCCGGTGGAAAGACAAACCAGAGTCCCACGCCATCCTTTTTCCAAAAACCAGAAACTTAACTCACGTCTACTGCCAACCAGCCTCCTGGAAAAGATCTCTGAAAGAGTACAAGAAGTCGTTTCTTCTCGCCACTGGCTTTCCTTCATCTTGCTTACTACCTGCAGTAGCATCAGCTGCTACAAACACCTTGGAACAGGAGGCCCAACAGAGGATAATCTTCCCCAAGGGCAAACAGCTCAGGTGCTTAGCTGGGAATTAGAAATCAGGTTTTAATATCACTGAATTGGAAATTCATTTATGAAAACAGCCCTTTTGGGGAGCAGGAGTATCATATAGTTAGATTATTTTTCCTGAATGAAAAGCTAAAGTAGAACCAGGACACAGTTGCTAATACAGGTTGCCTCTGCCCCGGCAGTTTGCCAACAGAGCTAGGTAAAGAAGGAAAAACGTATCTCAAGGATCTAGCTAGCTAAGTCAACACAACAGGGCCCAGCCCTCATCTAGCATAATACTGAACTAAGGTGCTAAATTTAGAAAGAAAAACATTTTCAAAATGTCAACTGATAAACTTCTATAGTGGGGAGCTCCATTTGCTCACTTGAGAGTAGAAAAGCGTTTGGATGTGTCCAGATTCACAATAAAAGTTCTTCGGCCGAAAAGTTCTGGTCTTGGTTATTAACCGGACAGCAGCATTGCAGTGCACCTCCACATGAAGGACTTGGCACTCAACTGCTCCAGCAAGCAGAGAACATCAAAGCACCCCTGCCAAGTAAAATGAACTTTCTGAGGAAGATCAAAGCTCAACAGGCTCCACAATCTAGGCCCAGGGTGTTTAAAAGACTACCCCAAACTCCGGCACAAAGATCACTGTCGACAGTCACATTCCTCTGGCTCAGCAGAGCTCTGCAGTAACGGTAAACCTTGGCTGCAAGACACAGAAAGCGACTGGTCAGAAGTCCAAGTCTCCCCAGGAAATCAGGAACAACAACATCTCCATCCTTGATTTCAAGGAAAAGAAACATACTTTCACTCCTGCTTGCACTCAAGCACATTTGTAAAGATGAAAAGGAAGAAAGCAACCTCTTACCAAAAGAATAGAGAGCGCAGACGGGAAGCACGTGCAGAAGAAGGAATTAAAGAACATTTTTATCATGCTTCAGCAGCACACTAAATGATGCTCAAACTCTTTTATGTAGATTTTTATACTAATTTCTTGAGTATCTAATGCCCAGTAGCTGCTACAGAACCAACAGAAACACAGAGGATTTAATTCCCCTGGCATTAGAGATAGTCAAGCCACCTCTCCCGCAACAGCAGGCAGGCCGAAACACCAAATTTAACCAGTCCACGGATACTTGCATCAAAATTCTGCAGATTTACAAATGAATTCTCATGTAATAATAAAGATTATGTTCACCTCCTCAGCAGAAAAGCCTAAGCTTCAAATGCTTAGAAAAGCTAGAGTATATGGCCTTTGTTTTCTACACAACTGATTAGCTCATAGTAACTAACCAAAAATCTGCTTTCATATACGTTAATACAAATACAGATGAACAATTTTGAAGTGTGATTTTTTGGTTTTTTGTTTTGGTTGGTTGGGTTTTTGTAACCTATTTGAACATAATGCACATCATTTAAGCTCTGCACGCATTTTGACAGATTGTAAGTTTTTAGGCAGATGCTATCGTGAAAGCCTGCACATTGGTCATCACACCGTATCAAGTGCTTCGCACCTTTTACACAGCAAGCACAGAGGGGGGAAAATCAAATGCCCCAAAAGAACTAGTAAGCTTCCTATGTCTGCCACCGCATACAGAGGTAGTGATTCAAGACTTGGACCTCCCAGATTTTGAGCTCTTCACTTCTATTTGAAACACACAGAAAATAGCTAAGAGGCAGATACAAACTAGACTTACTGCAACTGCTCGAAGAAACTGCAGAAATTACCTTTCCTTCATCTCTCTTCTACTGCTGGGTGGAAAATGTGGAATACAAGTAATAGCTACAACTCCTGCTATCAGACGCAAAGATACCAGTTATACACAATACTGCAGTACCCCAAAAATATTCACGTTTGCTATACAGAGATCTGAGTGTTCTTTTAACTGCAAAGAAAAGATGAGATTGCTCAAAGATCCAGAGAGGAAATCAAATCCTGAACCTTGAATCTTTTTGCTCACAAATTCACAAATTTTTCTGTTATCCTGCTTAGGCACACCTGAAAAAAAGATAGCTCCATCTAAAAAAAACAAACAAACAACAAACCCCCCAAAAACACACAAGCAAAAAAAATCCACTACAGGCATTTTCTTCTCTGTCTGGATTATCAAAGTTTCAAGGAGATCAACTCTAGCAGACTTATTGGATGCTTTTATATAAAGGAAGAGAAAAAAATCATCTAGCATCAAAAGGTCTTTAAACAGCCTAAGGATAGTTTCAGTAAACAGAATTAAATTCTCTGTTATTATGGGGTACTGAAGTGCGCAACATTCAGCTTTTACAACCCACATTCATACACCGCATTACCTTGCAATACAGATACGTGAATTCAACACTGCTACTGTTCCAGACACATAGCCCCATCCAACACTCTCATCATCTCCAGGAGCGTCAAAGGGAGGTGAGGAAAAAAAGGAAGAGTTTTGTAGTCATCTAGTTGCAAAGGCATAAATACTACTGGCTGCATTACCACCGAGCCTAAACTACAAGGTGGCACCTCTCCCATTCCCTGCTGTCTAGAATGGTCACACAATTTCTCTCCACAAGGAGCCAAATGGAGAAGAAAAGGGGCAATGGTACAAGTTGCAGAGACAGGTTTCATCTCGATGTAAGGAACAAATTTTTTACAGGGAGAAGAATCAATCACTGGAACAACTTACCAAAGAACATGCTCGAGTCCCCTTTGCTGGAGGTTTTCAAGATGTGATTGGACAGGGTGCTAGGTAATCTCATCTAGGCTCCCTTTTCCACAAAAGGTTAAACAAGATGGTCTTTTGAGGTCCCTTCCAATCTGGGCTGTTCTGTGAGTCTATGAACTTACGGACTGCAGTTGACTTGCGTTTTATCAATTTAGAGAGCAAAGTCAGCCAGATCTGCTCCCCAGTATTCTGTCTGGATGTATTTCCAGATACAGACTTACACATATTAAACACACACAACTCACCTCAATAGCTTTCTCTGCAAAACTCAGTGGGGTGGGGTGGTGGGGTGGGGTGGGGGAAGAGATCATTCCAGTCACCAAACTATGTCCTCCAATCCAGTATCAGGAAGGACAAACTACAACTGTGTGCTCCCCATACACCAAATTGTAAAGCAATGCTACATACAAGCAGAGCAGAGTATAACATCAAACAGACACAGCAAGAGCAACTGCTGCTTGCAATTTCATCTCCTCACCTAAGTAGAAAACAGCTGGTTCTGTCAAGGCAATAGCTGCAGCACAGAACAAAGGTGTGGCAGAGTTTGGAATTCTTACTGGTTAGACAGCCCTGGGGAGATACCCTCGAGGTGTATCTATTTTTAAGGAGCACATGTGTATTCTGGTATTGCTGGTATAGTGAATTAACTTAAGTTTATTACCCTACACCAATACCACAGGGGCTCGTGAAATAAATTTATTAAAATGCAAAGGTCTGGGCTTTGCTGTGACTCAAATTAAAAAAAAAAACAAAAACAAAACAACAAACATCACCTTGTGATGGTCCTCTCAATTTGTTTCTTTGCCTTCTTGCAATTTAGATGGAGCTGAATACTGAAAGTAATACCAGCATTCCCAGAAATGGCTTGGTTTCCCCCAACCGTACAAACACATATATACTGTTGCAGATCTTGTACAGAAAATGTGAACACCTTACCTGTGCACTGTGTCTCTCAAGCAACTATGTGGACTAACAGAGTTAAGAAGAGGGGAACAATGAGAAGAGAAAGAGGAAATTCAAAAGCAGGACCTATTTCTAACCAGGTGTTACTAGGCAGCTGTATCTACTTCTCCTCTTTCAGCTTAGATAGCATAATTAGAACCAATCACACAAAATCAATTAACATGAAAGAAAACTTCATAACCAACAAGCACATTAAAATAACATGTAAAGCCCCTGCCACCTATGACCTTTTCCACTAGTGGCAACACAGCTTAAAATGAGCAAAATACACCTAGAGATAAGACAGGCTAAAACCAGGCTGGGTAGACAAGGACAGTATGAAAAGCAGCTGCTGGAAATCAAGACAGCACAATGCTGCCTGTTATTGCTTTCCTGCATTTTTTTAAAATTCACAAGTCATTTCAGCCTCTCTGTCTCTGCCTGGTTTTAGGATGGACAGACATGGATTTTTAGATCAAACATTAACAGAAATTCAGCAGCCTGACATATGGTAAGAGTGAATTTCTATCTTGAAACATTACGTCAAGGGAACAGAACTACTGTACTGTGCTGTTGAAAGTCTGAGAAATGTTTCGACAAATTTCTTTCATTTTTTTTTTTTAAAAATCAGGCCCTGATCGCTGTCATTTTCAAACTCTGAATTAAAACCAAAGTATTTCCACCTTCTATACCTTTAGAAAATAATTTAAATTAATTTCTCAAATTTCTAGCCTTTTCAAATATTGCCAGGAATGTCTCACAAAATACACAAATTAATTTATTCTTATATTCAAACATCTTTAAGAGCACTTTCGATCAGAGATCATATTAGAGTATCATGCCCTCAATAAAAATTGTGGTTTGTTTGGGTTTTTTGCATCCTCCCTTTTTTTTCTCCCCTTCAAATATGCACGCAGAATATAGCAGAGCGAAAAAAACCCCAACTTATTTATGCTCAGTATTGTATGTATTCAAACGCGGTCACAAATGCCAAAATTTTCTTTACTTACACTGGCTCGCATCTGGCACAAAAGCGAGAAATAACTATACTTAGTGGCTTTACAACTATAAATCTTCAAAAGTCTTCTGCATGGCTGAGCTCTTCTCATAAAATTAGACACCAACGCATGTTGTCTTTCTCATTAAAAGGATGCTTGCCGGAGAAAGCACAGGACAGAGATGTCTGTGAACAACCTTCTTGGAGTCACTGTAGATTGGACCTAACTGCATTCTCACAGGCACAAAGAAAGGAATACTTAAAAGTAACTCAAAAGACTCTTGCAAGAACATCTCTGAACATTAAAAAACTTTAAAAATCTAAGAATCGAATCTACATGCTTCAATAGTACACAGGGAAAAAACAACCACTAGATTTCAATTTTATTTTTTTTTAGTTAGTTTTACTTTCTTTCCTCAAGTATTAACTGGAAATACTGTGTTTATTTCAGAAATAAACACAACCGAACACTTACAAACATTAATTCAATACAAAGCCTCTAACTTAACATGTTCCTACAAAGCATTTTGGAAAAACATTATTAAAATTTTAAAACCTACTATAAAAAACAAACAGAAAAGCACTACTTTGAGATATTATAAACCAATTTCATTTACTGCAAATACTTGACTGAATAGCTTCGGTTTTACTAGGTTTTGCCCTTTTTTTACAGCCCATTTTTAAAAATATGAATGCAGAACACCTTTTTATGTGCTTTCATACTGCAGTAAGCGACTAAGAAGATTAAACAAGCTCACTGACTTCACTAAGACTAAAAAGCACAGTTTTGGACAACTAAAATCACCAATTTGCAACTACCAATGCAAGGCTGAAAGCCCACTGGAGTAGGAGAAGCTGATCTCACTGACCAGCTGGGGATGGCAAGCAAAGTAACATGGTACTAAGCTCGCTGCAGTCAGGATAACCACGCTACTTTGGACCCTATCAGGGGGAGGTTGGGGGGGGGGTGGGGTGGGGGGGGGTGGAACAACCGAAACAAAACTCCAAAACCCACACAGTATTCTTTTTACCTCTTGCTTCCCCTATGAATTTATAAGAGGTATGATCTGATAATATCATTTCCCTCTTTTTTCAGGACAAGCTTCCCACTCAGTAGCATTGAAAAGGCACAAGGGTTTCAAGGTCTCCTGATGGGAGATAAGACCAACCATCCTCTTTCAATTCCAAAGCCATACTTGACCCAAATGCAGAAACTCAAACATTAAAAGGAAATTCACACAATGCACCATCAGAAGACTGGCCAAACAGGTCTATAACATAAGTTATAGGTTGTAATGTAAACAGGTCTATAACGTAAGTTCTGTACATTTCTTAAGAGAGTCTTCAGCATCTGTTTATATTAGTTCAACCAGCCTTTATGAGCTGTAAATACAGGCAGGTCTCAATTATAACTTCTAATAAAAACACAAAAACCACTTCAGGTACCACAACAACTATCCCATTCTCCAAGTCATGTCAGCTTCTAAGAACAGAGGCACCTTTTTTACCATTATTGTGCCTTAGAAACACCAAGTTGCAACACCACATGCACTAGGGACTATGGACAAGGTTCTGCTTTCTGATTACCCCAGTCCTGGGGCACAAACATCAGCACTGGCCAAGAAACAGCGTTCACAATGTGCTAGTGGGTATTTTCAGCATGACAAAAATTGCACTTGTTCTAAGCCAGCTTGACACACAGTCAAAAACACTTCAGTGAAGCCAGGTCTGGTGGTGTAATACTGCCTCCTGCTATTCACCACACCCTTCTCGCAGAGGCAAGAGAAAAGAATCTGTGCCTGCAAGACAGACAATGTAACAGACCATAAACTGGACTAACTTGAAATCAGTTTCACTAGCGGATGCCCATCTCCATGTTCCCCTGTGAATGTCTAGAATAACTTCCAGAGGAATCACAAGGCTGGCAAGGAGGCGAGGGGAAGAAAAAAATTACGTCTTCAGCCACGAAGCTGGATGAGGAGGGTGGAGTACCCTCCATCAATAGCCTCCGTGTCCCAAGCCACAGCAGGTAGTGTTTACAAGAGTCTTTGCGTAGGTTATGCTAAAAAGGCCGAAAGCATTGTCTGCAAAAGATGCTAAAGGCACTACTGGCAAAGGATGCAAAACCTGCGAAATAAACCTTTTCCCACCAAACAAGATGAAACAAATACAACACACCACCATAGGAAATTAAGCCAGGCTACACTAATTGTGTCTGGAATGCTAAGAATGCTCTTCCTCTTTCCAATACAGCTTATTACGGCATTTGTGGGATGTTCTGAACATCTTCAATTCCCCTTACATACAGCGTTTTGGAAGTAAAGAGTTGGGATTAAAAATACTTAGAGCCTCAAAGGGAAAGCCTTCCCCACAGGACCAGGCTTGGGTTTGATCAAGCAGATCAAAGGGAATGCTTTTTGTTCCTTTAAAATTATCCTGTACCATAGACATACCTAACTTAGTTGATTGTAACCTATGCCTTGCAATTGGCACCATAAAAAATGTGTAACAAAGACAACTTCACAGAACTGCAGCTCAACTGCTGCTTTTCTAGAACTCTGCCAAATAACATTATGGTGAAAAACAATAGCCAGCTCCAGGAAAGGCCATACACAGGTAAAATTCTGAAAAAACCAAACCTACAGAACCTTCTGCAAGCTAAAGACTTATTTCTGTAAAAGGGGGCATCAAGGCAAAACTGCAAATGCAACCTTTGGCAAAGAATGCATGTGTTGTACTTAGAACCAGAATCCTCTTTCTACTGTCTTCCAAGACGAATGCATGCTAAGGCACAGTGCTCAGCAACTCATGTAACAAGCCTGAACTCTCCTGAAAGCTTCTAATAAAAACACAAGCCCTTAAAAGTCAGGCTTCCACAGCATGTGTTGGAATTGCTTTAATAAACAAAAGCTCATTCAAGTGCAAACCTTAAAGTTAAAATGGAGAGGGGAAAAAAAATTAATTTTCTTTCTGATGTGAGAAGTGGTTTGTTGTTTTTCTTGCGCTATTACTTCTGCTGCAAAAAAAACCCCAAAAAAACGAAGAAACCTCTTTTGACAATTTACCCTTCATCAATTAACCAAACCCTAAAAAACTACTTAGAAATGTTGAAACAGGAGATCCTTACTTTTTGTGTGTCAGGGATTAGAAAAAAAATAAATGATGGAGGAGTGTGGTCCATTTCTCAATTTCCCTGTGCCAAGATAGGCCTACATCATTACACTGTGGCTATGTTATACTGAAACTTTTTTTTTTTCTTTCCTCAAACCCTGGACTTCCACACCCAGTAGGTAACAGTTTTTTAAAGTACATTCCAAGCTTCCCTCAAACCGTTCCAGTTAAAACATCACCAGATTTTAATTCCACCAAGAATGTGAGCATCTCATTAAAGGACTGCCTAATTATAGGTAACGTGCCCAGACCACAGATTCTGTGGTATCTTTTTACGGAATCTTATTCAGAAGTAACACCACCAATTTTTCTCAAAAACTGCTATAACACTAAATATGCAGAAATTTCAGCAAAGAAATATGCTGTGTGTCCTCAACTAATTAACAGAGCTTGGGAAAAATAAAAATGAACTCTCAATACTCACTAGTTGTGAGAAAGACCAACCCAAGAGGAAAGAGATGTCGTCAACTCCTAAGAAAATTGCAAGCTTTAAAGCAAAAAAAAAAAAAAAGCTTCTAGATCTACTAGTCACACAAGTAAAACCTTCTCAAGTGTGACTCAAACCCACACTAAAACAATATTGTGTATATAGTTTTCATGAGCTTTTCTAATTCTTCTGCTGTTTCCCATTTCAGCAGGTTGCAGATTTCAGAACGTGTAAGCACAGCAAATCACTCTGCTCCTACTTAAATAAAGCCACAAACACCAGAGGCAAGCATTACATCTGCTGAAGAAAGTGAATGACCTTGAAGGAAAAAGGAATGGTGGCAGCGAAGGGCAAACCTCGGAGTATAAAGGAAAAAAGATTACCTCCTCATGAAGAGAAAGGATTCTTCTTTTTTTTAAAAAAAGGCCTTATCAGATACCCACTAGCCAGAGCCAAACATGCTCTGGAGCCCAATACAGGGTTAAAGAACATCCAAACAAATTGTGTTCCCTGCAGCTGGAGACCAGAAAGAACAGGAAGAGAGGTAAAGTCACTACCACTTTGCCTGAAGACAGGTAAAGCTTTCTTACAATTTCTCCAAATTTCTTATGGCATCCTAACATATATATATTTTTACGTGTATATAGCCACATTCTTTTACAGTTTTCTTTTCCAGTTACTTATCCTTCTGCAGTGCTATCCACACCATGACAAGACCTTTCCCTAACACAACACTTGTTAAGTGATCTGCGTTGTAGCTACTATATTGGATTTGCTGTATTAAAAATTGGAACTGCAGCTAGTTTCTACTTCAGTAAGCTTGACTCACAGCCGCATAAACCTTATCATGAACCTACCAACATAATCAGTGAGATTACAGAAGCATAGTCAAATTACACCAGAGAGTACAAAGTATATTCATAGCAAAAGCTTACATGCAACTTTATTAAAGTGGAGCATAATTCAATACATAACATGACATGTTAAAACTAGCAGCAACTAGCTATCTACAGATACGTATCCATTCATACTTCTACTTTTTTTTTTTTAAACATCTGTACTGTTCACTCAGGCTTGTTATGACAGGAATGAGACACCAAGTTACAGAAGTTGAAGAAGCACTCTGTCCTCATACTGGGCACATACACCCAAATCCCCTGTAAGTTCCTGCTTCCCTCACGCACATACTCCACATCTAACCTGCTACATCTCTGCGAAGCAGAAGCAAGGGACAGCCCAGCTGACAGGGCACCAGCATCTGAGACCAGATAGGGCTCAGACTGTTAAGGAAGACCCACAAGAAAATCTCCCCCCTTAGCAAGTAAACACAGAGGCTTAACAAACCTAGCAGGCGTAAGCAGTGATGCTGAACACAAAATATACAAAAGCAACTCAGAAATAGAGGTGATGCCCAAGAACTAACTAAAATCCACAAGCTCAGAATTAGATAAAGAAAGGACTAGGAAAGAGACCAAGTATGTGGGAAGAAAAAAACAGTAACTTGACAAACTGGCAGGAAGAAGCAATCTTCAGAGGGCAGAGCTTTGGAGGAGAGGACGGAAGAGAGAAAATACCACAGAAAGGCAAGACAGCAGCAGGAGAAAGGTGAATAACACAGAAAGAGCGAGAGGAGAATGTAGCTTTACAAAAACAAACGTTGAATGAATTTCTAGGATACATTGCACTGGTTTATATGCTAACCGAACAACGAGAAGGTATTTTAAATAATAAGGAGGGAGAAACCACAAGGACAGAAAAGAGAAAGAAAGAGAAGGAAGTATCTGTACATGTATCTGCATCCGTATCAGGAGCACACAAAGATTATGAGCCTGTGACTCTGAGAATTCCTTTTACACTTTTTATTTAGTTGAAGCAATGAAATACTGAATTCAGGACTCAACAAATGAAAGGCCTGTATTGCTATTTCACCTCTACCAGAAATCATGCAATCTTCACATCTATTTTCAGTACACTGTACAGGCAACTGACTTAAAACGATGAAACAACACAGGATCAATATATCCAGACAGGAAAAATCAGCTAAGGCTGAAATGACCTGGCCTTTCCAGCTCTGTAGTTCAGAATGCAGCAGCTGTGCCTTCTACAGGAGCATCAGGCTGCAGGTACACAGTGACTTTAAGCCTGCGTGAATCTGGCCTGCTACTGCACAGCCTTGCTTTCCCTCTCCTTCCTCAGGTACTCATTCCTCCTACCTCTCACGCTAGCAGCGACACTTGTGCAGCCACACAACAAGCTGGATCAGGGAATGGATTTTATCCAAAAATTACACCTTTTTGGGAGACAAGTCAGGTAAGGTTTGATTTCAGGTGGGCGAGTTCCCTAATCCCCATGGCTCCCCCATCATGGTGCTCCTACAGGGAGACAGCAGAAATAGTTGGCAAAAGGAGCTGGCCCTTCAGTAGCAGTCCAGACTTTAGAACAGATTAAAACAGCCACGTAACCACAACCTCATTCTCTCTGGCAAAACATGAAAGCGAAGAAGTGTTAAAAAAGACATTTTTGAATACATTAACAAAAACTGCAAAGGCATAGAAAGTTCTTTTGAAAAGCAGGCCTTGAGATAGTGTTCAAGGTAAAGCAACTATCCCCTAACACATTTATAAAGTCTATAGCATACAGACACATTACAGAAATACCAAGTTGAAGTAAAATGTGGATTATACAATTTTGCAGACACATGCACACACACAAGAGGAAACTATGCCTACGTCTCAGCAAACTAAGGACAATTTCAGGCTACTACATGTGACTTATTTACTACCACCGATCAAATAAGGCAATCTTTAAACCAAAATAAAATTTATGAAAATTCCCAACACCTCTGATAAATTTAGCCATTTATAACTCAGTTGGTCCCCAGAAAAAAAAACTAACTTGCTGCCTAAAACCATCCAGGTGCAGGTAGAGTGAAGAAGTACTTCTAGCCATAGAGAAACTTTGAAGGATTTCTGGTTCACAGCAACAAAACCTACATTTACTTTTCAGGGGGAAAAACCTCGTTCTCCATCACAGTTGCAGAAAGACAATCTTTTTATAGTAATGCCAGCACAAATCTACCACATGAAAGGATATGGTAGCTTTAGTGAGCTAGAGAAGATAAACATATGTCATGCCTAAAACTGAGCCAATGATCCTAAAAGCATCCTGAATCACTTGTTCCACAAATTCCCCAGTCACTAAGTATGAAGAAATGTAACATGAAGAGCCAAATAGAGATTATAAACACAGAAATGTATTTTTAAACCTATTTGCTAACACATTTCAAAACACTTAGTATAGTCTTGTCAAGTCATGAAATGATACTTCCGCTTTACTGCTCCTAAACCTCCACAGGGAAGAAAAACACAACACAATTTTTAAGACTGCCATGGACACTTTTTAAATTTTTTTTTAATGTACTAGAATTTAACATTGTGCCAATAGTTGCCCAACCACCAGTAAATCTTTCCACTCAACTACCAGCACACAGTTTTGTCAAGTCCCAGGTACATTTTCCACAAGCAAAAATATGTTTAACAGTTGGACTTGATGACCTTCAAGGTCTTTTCCAACCTAAATAATTCTATGATTCTGTGTTGCCTTTTCTTCCCAGCCTCCAGGATCTGAATCTACATCCTTGCATACAAAACACTGTATTACCACTCAGAAAGATGACATATTTTAAATTCAAATAAACACAGTGGTTTTGTTTAGGTACAGCCCTCAAGGAGATCTGTAGAGGGGCTAAAGAAAAGGCAGTTACACCTATATGCCTAAGCCCTGACCAAAAAGAATCCTGTTCAGAATAAACAGTAGTTCAGTCTTCATTCTCTCCAAATGACATAGTTTAAGTCTTCAAACTAAAAACATCTAAAGCCACGCTCAGTTTTGCATAAAGATATCAAAAGCTATTGGAATGGCAAGTATGCTTATGATCTGGTAGGCTGCCAAAAATCATCTGCTAGTATACTAGACAATGGATGTATTCTGCTAGAACTTGTAAGAGATCTTTCTGATCTTTCCCTTGTATTGCTTCTTTTCAGTTGTATACAAAACTGAACTGAAATGATATAAAAAATGTAATTAAGGGTTTTAAATCCTATACAAATACTATCGTTTATAAGTATTGCCTATGTGATTTGAATGCTTGCATTTATATGCTAACAAATGCAGTAATTATTTGCAATAATTTAACATTTTAAAATATGAATTCTTAATCACTAGCTTGCAAGCCACGTATTCAGTTTCTTGTTGCCACTGCAGCAGTTAAGTCTGTAGAATTCAGAGCACCACAATACAAGAGTACAAACTTGTGCTCTTGCAGTGCCTGAAAGCTCCAACGGCACTACAAAAGGACCCAAACTCTCTCAAGTCTTGATAAACAACCAGCATTCGGTTAAAATTTAGCACTTTTTAGTAACAGCAGGGTGCTTTCTATAAAAATAATTATTCATTCCAGAGACAAAAAGATCCTGCACATGGTTCCAGTGAGCACTGCTATCTGGAACACTCCGGAATCACGGTGGCTGCGTATCCTGAATACGGTCATAAAAACACAAGTAATGGGATGATGAGGTTGACACCCAACTTCTCACACGAGTGTTCCACACTGACTGGCACAAGTATCAAGACTACCAGGTCTCCAAAGTCCAGTTCCCTCTTCACAGCTAGGTAGAATTAAAAGGCTTCTGTGCCACAAAGCAAGATCAGGGAGGGGGCTGGGGGGTGTCAGCAAATGCTTACAAGCAAGAATTCTCTGGTTCTCTCTTATTCTGTTCTCCGATATTTGAACAAATTATTGATATGATCAAGCTGTCACATCCTATCACATCATTCCATGTTTAAAGAATGTTTAATCTGTAAATCCACACAGTGATTCTGCAAACGCAGACTGCTTGCAACAACAACGCTCAACACGGACTACAACCATGTTTCTGAATTAAATACATTAACCTGGTTTCTTAATGCGTAACATTAAAATTTAAAAATTAAATTGATGGTAGAAATTAAATCACATTAGAGAAAAATATTTTAAGTTGGCATTTTCAGCTGTTTTCCTGGTTTTGTATCCACAGGCTAATAATGCTTATGACATCTTTCAGCAGAATACAGACTGAAGTGATTATAAGCTCCTGAAAAATAGGAAATGCTAACAAGACTTGGACGAGAGCAGCAGTACCTGGCCTAGACGTTCAAAACCTAAGTTTCTGTCTATGGGGAACAAATTTCTTGGATCAGTCTATTACTTATTACTCAGCATTTGCTAGTTAAACACTGCACAGCCACTGATTTTAATCTAAGGAAATGAAGGCTCTGATCTTTCCCATACAAAAAAGTGTTTCAACACCCACAGAAGACAAACAGTACGTCACCTGTCAGAGTTAAGACATTTGCATTTTATATACAAATATAAAGCAAGAAATCTCATTTAAATAATTAATGGGTAGACTATGCACTGCCAAAAAGAGCAGGACAGCAGTGGACTTACTGCTGAATATTTTACAGAAGAACCATTCTAGAAATTGATCCTCTGCAAATGGAATGATTAATCCTCCATATAACACCAGGTACCCAGTACCACAATATTTCATTAAAAGCAAACTTAACTTCAAAACAAGCAATCACATGAGGTTAAATTAATAATAAACCCCTCACAATTGATGCCATGTAGATTTTCCCTAATGATCTTAACCTGTACAGAGTTTTAAACCATAAATGGCAAGTATCTTCTTATAAGTTTCTGGTAAAAAATACAATCTATTTAAAAGTGCTGTTCAAAGCGATCTCTAGTGAGATACAAATCATCAGTGGTTTTAAAATATTTTAATAATTTTAGCAGCCTCTTACAACTGGTAAATCAAAGTCTTAGTTTATCATATGGAGAAATACTGCTGAAAAGACCAGTGCTTTTTGTATGTTGTTTGTGAATTCTTTTTTTCTTTTTTTAACATTTCCCCCATTGAAGAAAAGAAAAAATGGTTTGCATTGTGTTAGCTCCAGTTATAATTTCCAGCTGTGTCAAAACTTTTAACAGCCTAAAAGCAGGAAATCCAAGGAGGAAATTCCATCGTCAGTTCCTGAAGTTTTGTAACTCAAACATTCTTCCAAAAAAGTGGACCTTAAAGGAATTTTGGTAGCATTTTCTGTAACCTTACCTGATATCTTCAAGTAGCTCACATTCTGCCTGATGCTTGGCCTGAAGTTTTGTCATCTGCTCAACCTGAACGTTTTTTAGCTCTTGTGTAACTTTCACCTACAAAAAACCACAGACAACACATTTTCTGTAGAGTTTAAGTCAAATTTCAACAAGAAAAAAAAAACAATTCATGTCCTTCATTTATTTTGAAATTGCACATTTCTGGAAAAGTCAAACACCAGGTTAAGTGTGCAGTTTAACCCTACGCTATATTCATAACACTTATTTCAATAAGTGCTGTCACCCCAGCAGGCTTACACTGCACACGGCAAGAATCTCATGCTTATGCTCAATAATTAAGTAAAATTTTACTCCAAAACCTGGGAGGGTAGTTTGTGTGCAACAAATGGGTGTTGCCTACCAAGAAAAGAAGCAGCAGGCCACTAGTGAAAAAAAAAATAAATAAAATTAAAGCGTATACATTTAGCACTTCAGTGCAAGTCACACAATTTTGAAATTTATTAGACCATCCTACAGTTGCTATCATTTAAAGACAATTTAAAAATCAAGTTGTTTTTTGATTATGCATCAGATTAAAAGAGCCCTCTAAAAAAGGCTTCAGAAGGTTGGCCTTATGCTTTTAGTTTTGGTGTAATTTTCCTTTGTGATCATGAAGCTGAAATTTCAACACTTTGGTAACCTACTTGATAACTGGCAGATAGCACCACTGACACAGGTAGCAGGAATGATTTGATTTTGGAAGGGAACCTTGGGGTTGTTTTGTTCTTATAAAACAAGAGGTCTTGGCATTTAAGCCCTCTAGTGATCACAGGGAATCCATGTATCGGCCTAAAAAATGATCACCAGCATATCTGAAGACATTATGCATTCATGAGGACAGAAATGCTAGTTTCTGTAAGGGGGGAAGCAGATGAAAAATTCCGAGAGAAAGACAACACAGATCTCTCTCTTTGCTAGCCAGGCAAAAAAAAAAAAAAACAAACCCAAACCCAAAAAAACCCTACATCTCATCAGCTAGCAAAAGCCTCCTCAATTTTACCACTGAAAACAAACCCCCAGCAACAAACACCCTTTTAATGACAACATTATGTAAAGACAAGTTTTTCACACAGGAAAAAGAAAAAAACCACCATGTATGCCCCTGACTTTAAGCAGAAAAAGCGTCTATTTTTAACATGAACTTTCAGCATTTTCGTTTTTATCCATATATAAAAAAAAACCCTACTCAAAATAAACAAACCCACACAAGATGACCCATGTAATGGAAATAATCCTAAATGAAATAATATAGGCAAAGAATGACATACATGTAATATAAATAAGCCACCAAACGTAAACTAAAATAGAAATAAGAACTGTTTAACAAAAGCAGAGTCCACCCGCAAAACAAGAGGTCGAGAAGCAGGAACGAGCCAAGGAGAGATCTTCATTGCAGCTGCCTGCCAGGGCTACTGGGGAGCCCAGGGGATGACAAGGGATTTCTGTTATGCTCCCTCACAAGTCTTCCTCCCCTCCCAATCTCTCCTAACCACTATTATACAGTTCTCCACCTGGCAAACCCCTGCAAACTCCCTCTCCTCACTGACAAATCTCAACATCACATATGAAATCTCAAACATCTACAGCGAGCTATGATAATCAGGCTGTAAATGATTACAGCCCAAACCACCCTAATCAGGCAGCATCGCAAAGAATATGTAACATGCACAAATCTCAAAACCACAAAACTCCCTTCCACGGTGCCTGTAAAGGAGCAGCCTCTCCATCCCGAGACTCGCTTCACCATCTCTAGCTCCCCCATCCCCCCCACACACCGACCATTGCATACAACCCTCAAAATCACTAACCAATAAATCTCCAGGTATCAGTACTTACACGTAGCTTAAGACCCCACCACAGCTCAGGTCTCCCAGATAACAACCTGCCCACACAAGCAAGCCACACTAGAAAGAGCCTTTTTCCCAAATCTACATTCCTTCTTACGTCTCTTCCCCCACCAGCTCCCCCTGAATGCAAAGCACCCCATATTCCCATGGACTGCATGGATACAAAAAAGCCTCCCCGCTGCATGATGTTCCCATCACACGTATGTTACATTTTTGGCTGCCCCTGTTCACCCGCGCTGTTACGCGCCGGGATAGCCTGCATCCTTGCATCAACTCCAGCCGTGACCTTCTGTTCCAAGACAACCAACCCGTCGCTGTTGGCATCAACCCACCATAGTTACCCGAACCCAGCCGAGCCCCCAAAACACAGCCGGCAGCACCCCACAGCCGGTACAGGCTGTCCAACACCTCCGCGCAGCCAAGCCCCCTGCAGCCACAGACCCGCCGCCAGCCCTACCAGCCACCGCTCTCCTCCCTGCGGAGAGCCCCCGCCGGGCACGGGGGGCACCCACAGCCAGCCCGGCACCCCCGACCAAGCGCTGCACCCCGCCCCCCCCCATGCCGCCAGAGCCCACCTCCCACACCTGACCCACACCACCCCCGCACCCCCCCCCCCCCAGTTTCCAACCGCCCCTCAGACCTCCTCCCCTCACCCACCTCGCTGGGCCCCCCTCCCCATGACCCCACCGCCCCCAATTCACCCCCGCACCCCCCCTCCCTCCTCACGCTTGCTCTCCCCTCTCCTAACACACCTCCAGACTCCCCCACCTCACAGCCCACCCGCAGCCCCAACCTGCCGCCACCGCTCCCCCCCCGCATCCAGCTTCCCCATCCCCCCAGTGATCCCCCCCCTCAGCAGCCCCCTCAGCCGCCCCCCCCCCTCGCCTCCCCCGGCGGGCCCTCACCTTCCTCGGCGGGGGCTGCATGATGCTGCGCTGGGTCTCCACATCAATTCCCTCCCCCCGGCAGCAGGATGCGGCCCCCGCTGCAGGAGGAGGAGGAGGAGGAGGAGGAGGAGGAGGAGCGGGCAGCGACCGTTTCCCACCCGGTTCGGGGCGAGTCCCGGTCGGCGGGAGGAGCGGGGCGGGAGGAGCGGGGCAGGAGGGGGGGGAGGAGACCGCCTCTTCCTCACGGGCAGCGGCGGGCGGGCGCCGAGCAGCGTCCCGAGTCCCGGCCCTGAGGAGTGGGGAGGGGAGGGAGGCGGGGGGGGGGAGGCGGGGACGGGGCTGAGGGGGAAGCGACTTCAGGGAGAATTAAAAAAAAAATTAAAAAAAAAAGGGAAAAGGAGGAAGAAAAAATAAATAAGAGGCGGCGGCGGAGCGCGGCTCGGGAGCGCCCCGCTGAGGGGACGCTTGTCCCGCCAACGGCCCGCCCCGCCGGCGGAGGCCTCCGAGCCGCCTAGAGCGGCCACCATAGAGTGGCGGGCGAGGAGAGAGAGGCGGGGCGGGCACGCCCCCATGCCCCCCGCCCGGAGCGCCCGTGCCCGCTGCGGCCGCTTGGGGGCGCCCTGGGCAGAGCGGGAGGCGGCGGGGCGGGGCGCGGGGGCGCGGGGGGCTCTGGGGAGGTGAAGGGGGTGCACGGGGGGGTGCACGGGGGGGCACAGGGAGGGTGCAGCGGTGCATGGGGTGTGCAAGGGGGTGCACGGGGAGGGGGCAGGGGGGTGCACGGGAGGGGCGCAGGGGAGGTGGGGGGGGTGCACGGGAGGTGCAGGGGGTGCACAGGGAGGGTCCAGTGAGGTGCACGGGGGGCGCACAGGGAGAGTGCAGGGGGGGGTGCACAGAAGTGCACGGGGGTTGCACAGGGCGGGTGCACAGGGAGGGTGCGCAGGGGCGGTGCAGGGTGGTGCACAGGGGTTGGTGCAGGGAGGGTGCAGGGGGTGTTGCAGGGGGGGCACAGGGGCTGCACAGGAAGGGTACAGGGGTATGCACAGGGGGGAAGGGGGCGCATGGGGGGTGTTGCAGGGGGTGCAGAGGTGTGCACGGGGGGCAGGGGGTGCAGTGCAGGGGTGCACAGGGAGGGTGCAGGTGGTGCACAGGGGTTTGCACAGGGGCGTGCACGGGGAGCACAGAAGGAGGTTGCAGGCGTGTGCACTGGAGGATACCGGGGTGCACAGGGGTACAGGGGTGAGTGCATGAGGGAGGGGGCAGGGTTTGCACAAGAGGATGCAGGTGTTTGCAGACGGGGTGCACAAGTGGGGTGCAGGGGTGTGCACAGGGATTGCAGGGACGTGCAAAGGAGGTGCACAGGGAGGTGCAGAGATGGGTGCAGGGGTTTGCACTGAGGGTGCACAGGGGGGTTCAGGGCCTGTACGGGGAGGGTGTAGAGGGTGCATAGCAGGGTGCAGGGATGCACATGGCAGTGTGCACAAAGGAGGTGCAGTGGGTGCAGGGTTTTGCACAGGGTGCACAAGGGGTGTGCAAGAGTGTGTGTGCACAGGGAGGGGGCAGGAGGTGTATGGGGAGGTGCAGGGGTCTGCACGGGGGGGTATGCAGGGGGTGTACAGGGAGGTGCACAGCTGGTGTCAGGGGTGCACAGGGGTTTGCCCAAGAGGGTGCAGTGGGGTGCACAGGAAAGCACGGGGGTGCAGGGGTGGGCCCAGACCGGGGAGTGGGAATGTGCACGAGGGGTACCGGGAGATGGCGGGGGGGTGGGGGTGGTTAGCATCCAGATACTACCGGCAGGGGGGTGCCGGTTGTGCACATGGGGGTGCAAGAATGTGCACAGGAGGGTGCAGGGTGTGCGTGGGGAGGCAAAAGGAGGTCTCACGGTGTGTAGGTTGTGCACTGGGAGAGTGCAGGGGGGGGCTGCACAAGGGTTACAGGGATGTGCATCAGGGGTGCGCAGGGGTGCATGGGGGTATGTAGTGGTGTATATATGGGGGTGCAGGGGGTACACAGTGCCCACAGCCACCACTGGTGCACTGTCTGTTGGGCCAGCCTCCAAGGCACAAGTCCACCGCAGGATCCAGCCACACAGACTGGGGTGCAGGACACAGCCGGTGCCACCTAGGAGGTGCTCCCCAGCACCGTGCAGACAGGGTGCTCAGTGTCTGCACCGGAGGAAAAGCAGCCATCACCTTCCTTCCAGCACTTCTCAGGCTGCCCAAGGGAAGTTCAAGTATATAAGGGGCTGGGGCCCTCAGCCCCCCGAGACAGAGGCTGGAGCAGTCCCTTGAGGCTGGCATCCAGAGGCTGGTGCATTCCAAGGCCACCACACCAAGAGCAGAGCACCCAAACACGCAACGGCCGATGAGCCTTTTGCAGGAGGTTGCTTTTAATCAAAGGAAAATAAGATGAAGCTGAACCCTCGAACACTGCAGGCATTGGTGAGATGCAGGAGAGCCCAGGAGGCAGAAACGGTGATCGCAGCCATGCCATGTCATGTCATGTTTGGCTGGGTGTGAATTAAAAACCCCTGATCAGATGTGCTGTTTTTTCTCCCCCCTCCCAGTACTTAGGTTGCTTGGCTTAGCTTACTAGATCTGCTGCAATGAAATCTTTGAAATATTTAAGTGCATTTGGATGTTCCCTTTAAGCAAATCACCAGGGCAGTTTGCAGAGCGTAAGGCAATTCTCATAATTGCATTTTCCCAAGTGCTCCAGCGTTGCCGCTGCTCCATCTCCGGCTCCTTTATTATTGATGAGCTGCTTTACTCCAGCTCCCAGAAAATGACCCCTCACCTTTAAAGATGCTTTAACCATCTTTAACACTTAAAAAAACTAAAGCGCAACTTGAAATCTCCTTTCTCCTCCAGCTATTAGTTTATTTAGTGCTGCTAATTAGTCTTAACTCATTCTCCCTGGGAAACATTCTGTAAATGATTAGTGAGATGTGGTGCATCAATGGATCCTGTGAAAATACATTACATATCTCTACTTGAGCCGCATGACCTGCAAACCCCTGAAGGTGTTCTTGCAAGACCGTGCCCTGCACCCAGTAGCAAGTTTAGTGCATCCAAAGCATTTCCCACCACCCACGTGTAGCTGGGAAAGTGCTTTGGGAAGACAGAAGCACTGAGCACAATCATTATTTCATGTATCCATTGCAGATCCCACATGCAGCATGGTGCTCAAAGCCAGGATGAGCAAATGCAGTGGCATGCACTCGGGATGCAGAGGATGCTTCATTCAAGCAGGAATTTCAAGGGTGGAAAATGGGTTAGAAATCAGCATTTTGCTGGGCTAGGAAAAATTAGCTGGAAGCCAGGGCTTGCAGGGGGAGTAGGATTTTGCAGATAAACTCTTCAGTCAATGATGCAACATGCAACAACCTGCTTCCCGAGCAATGAAATCGTTGTGCTGAACTGATGTGAAATGCAACCATTGCTGAACTCCTGGTGTTTTAACTCATTGTCCCCAAACTGAGTCATCCTGCAAAACTTCTGCATCTCACACTTCATTCTTCTGAGCAACCCAAAGGAGTTTCCTCCTAAATTGCTGCGAAGTAGCGCTTGTGCGTGCAACCCTTTGCACGTGCAGGCATAAATCATCCACACGCTTTTGCACGCAGGGCTGAGAAGCATTTTAGGCGCCTGCCAACAGATGCATCACCCTCCCCTATCATGCATAGCAGTAGCTTTTCCACCTCTTCCTTGTATTCTTCCATGAATAATTTCATTTTATGTATTTGACTGTGGATTCCCTGAAGCCTGACCCACAGGGAGCTGCAGGTTCAACGTGGATCCCAGGGGAGTTTGCATCTCTGGTGATAAATTGTGATGGAGCTGCCTCTTGTAGATGCCCATAGCACTTCCACATCTGTGCAACACTGATAATAATCACGATTGGGGGGTGGGGGGATGGGGGAAGACATGAAATAAAGCAGATGATCAAAAAGTAAATAGTGTAAGTGTCTAAGTGTTACATATTTTATCAAAAATACTTGTTTTCATGGCACAGCTTGAGTTCAAGCTGTATACTCTGAGCCTTTACCCCTTGATTTCTCCTTTTTGATCATGCAAACGGAAGCAGGATTTGAAGGCAGCCGAGGATCTTGCAAATCCAAATGCTCACAACCAAGCCCAGCTGAATCTGAACATCACAGCTGAAGCTAATGTGCTTTTTTTATTATTATTCCTTAAGTTATACATGGCAAGAAAGTTCCTGGCCAGATGCTGGAAATATAATAATTAATCCTCTACCAGGCTGGCTTGGTGGCCTGCATCCCAATGAAGCCCCCATCTGCTACATCCACCCGCTGATACAGCTGCACCAGATGTTGCTCACACATGCTCCAATCTTCCTTGCTGATGGAAAATAACCTCTGGGTTGCAGCAGCTCAGCCGGCAGCCGACCTGTGAGAGCAGAAGGGAGTTTCTGCTGCGGATTTGGGGCATTGCAGGAAGGTTTGCACCAAGCTAATGGAAGCTCGGTGCTTCTCTGCCCTCCAAAAAGATGGACCCACCGATGGGTTTTTAGAGCTTGGAGCAATTGTAGGGTTGATAGCAATGTGGGGCATATTCAGAAGCCAGTGCATTGATGTGCTGTGTCTAAAATCTGAGCTAAATTTTCATTTTGGTGGTATTTATTTACTTTACCTTTGTAGAAGGTAGTTAAGGCCGTATAGCTCAAGGTGGTTCAGCCCCTAATATTCACCAGGATAAACAGAATAACCAGTGCAGGATGTTTGTTAAGGGTTTCGTTCTCCAGGGTCTCCACAAGCAACAAGCGTCTTCGCAGTAAAAAAAAAAAACAAACAATAAAATAAATGGATCCACTGCTACAGAAATAGTTATTAAGGCGGGAGGGGGTGCTGGGTTAGTTAAATAATCATTGAGGAGGGAGACACAGCATCATTTAAAAAAGGATCTGCAGCCAAAGGACTTTTGTAGTTTTCTAAATAGTCATTTGTCTTACTTTTTCTCCAAAGAAGCACATGAAACATTTCTAATGAAACCTGACATTTCCATGGAGCTGGGATGAGCTTTAAGCAGAGATTTACGGCTCCAGGAAAGCGCTGGCGTTGGGTGGCAGTCAGCAAATGGGGCCATTTCAGGTGGGGTTTGCTTCTCCCTCAGTCAGGGACACTCAAAGTGCAACTCAGGTTGTTCATGGCATGATGAGCCAGTATCCTTCAGGCATTGTTCTGTGTGCTGAGGTCTCTTAAAAAACTTTTGCATGGGGAAATGGAGGATTTTGATCAGCTGGCGGCACCTACCGTAGCTGTCTGGCTCCTCATGGGTTAATCTGCCCTGTCAGCTAATGAGCTAGAGGTATCCCAAAGAGCCATGTGCAACTCCTGCTCCATCCAGGAGACAAACACAGCCTGGGAGGGATCCTGGCCCAGCAGCCTGGAACTGGCTCCAGGTCCTCACTTCAGAACTACTCCCGCGCTAACTGGGACCCAGTATATCTTCATCACTGGGAAAGTGGGAGCTGGGTACACCAGGAACTGGTTGCGTATTGGCAAGAAGAGGGAAATGTATTAATTGGGTATTGAGCTAAAAACCTCCCAGCAATGGGCATGAGCAAATACTCCCCCAGCATTCCTCAGAGCAGTCATGCATCCCTAATTTCCCAAGTGATGCACAGCACAGCAAGCAAATAAGCAAGGAAATGACCCGACTCATGGGCTGGTAAAAGTAAGATATAGCTGTCTGGCTAAAAAAATAGGAAAAATAAATCACTGTCATAATTGAGATAAGCAAGTCCTGGGTTACGAGCATCTGTACTGGTGCAGAAGAACTTTCCCGGGTCAGGGGTTGTCCTGGGCGGTGGCGGAGCGGCCCCAGCTGAGCTGGCTGGTGACTTTCCCATCAAATCCTGCCAGAGAAATGAGATCCCAAAGGACCTGCCTTCCCTTGGGGATTCACCCATGCTGCCAGGTCATGCTCTGAGCATCCCTGAGCACACCTTTTCTGCTGTAGTGAGGAAAGTGGCTCCCCAAATCCATCAGCAAGGTGGGATCCAAGATGCAATCCCACACAGGGAGCAAAAAGGTGTTGTGGGTGGCAGTGGCAGGGAGCTCAGGAACCTAAGGGATGAAGGAACAGGTGTTTTGGGGTACCTACACCCACATTTGGGGATGCCTGTTCTGCTTAAGCCAAGGGAAGGCTGTGTCCTTCCCCATCCCCACGCCTGTGCAACCATCCTGCTTATAGAATCATAGATCACTTAGGACAGAAAGACCCATAAGTCTGACCATTAATCCAGCACCACCAAGACCATCATTGAACCATGTCCCCAAGCGCCACATCTACGTGTATTTTAACCCCCCCATGGACGGTGCCTGCACCCCGTCCCCGGGCAGCCTGTGCCAGCGCTTGGCCACCCTGTCGGGGAAGACATTTCTCCCCGTGCCCACCCTGAGCCTCCCCTGGTGCGGCTGGAGGCCGTTCCCTCCTGTCCTGCCGCTGGTTCCTTGGGAGCAGAGACCGACCCCCCTCGCTGCAGCCTCCTGCCAGGCAGCTGTAGGGAGCCAGAAGGGCCCCCCTGAGCCCCCTGTTCTCCAGGCTGAGCCCCCCCAGCTCCCCCAGCCCCTTCCCCAGCCCCTGCCCGGCTCTGGACACGCTCCAGCCCCTCCGGGTCTGTCTGGGAGTGGCTCTGTTGTCACATCATGTCCTGTCATGTCCTTAACATGCACGACAGTCCTTCATCACAGGTAAGCAGGGTGACAAATCCCATTCCCAACCTACTTTGGGTGCCCAGGCGAGGGGCAAGGTCCAGCACCTGGGCTGACTCTGGCAACAGCTCTGTTGCCCAGAGAGGTGGTCGATGCCCCATCCCTGGGAACATTCGAGGCCAGGCTGGACAGGGCTGGGAGCAGTCTGGGCTGGGGGGAGGGGGCCCTGCCCCTGGCAGGGGGTGGGACTGGCTGGTCTTGAAGGTCCCTTCCAGCCCAAACCCTTCCGTGCTTCTATAATAGCAAGGGACATGATGAGATGGTGGAAAACCCCAAGGAGACCAAGATGGGGATGATCCCTGAGATCTTCCCCCCATGTCACCTCACCAAAGAGACAATGTGGAAACATGCACAGGAGCCACCCAGAGTTTCCTGGCCAGCACATCCCATAAAGGGACATAAATATATCACAACCATGTCCCAAGCAGTTAAGGAAATAATTTGTCAGCCCTGTTGATTTTAATGTTCTGGAACGTTTTTTGTAAATCTGGCTATTTGCAAAGGTTTATCCCCTCCCTGCAGCCTCTACAGGAGGGACCAAGTCCTCGTGAGGATGCTCAGGGCATTAACACTCTAGTTTCCCCTTGGATACGCTGGTAGGAATGAAGATCTGCTTCCCTGAGGCCCACACCGCTGTGAGGAGGGGGATAAGATTTTGGGGGAGAGCAGCACTGAACGAGCTGAGAACGTCAGGAACTCAACATGGTGTCACTAAGCTGGGCAGAGTAAACAGCTTTCTTCAAGAAAAATAATTTTTTTATTTTAGTTTATTTTACTTTATTTCATTTTATTATTTACATTTTTTATTTTATTAGCATTTAATATTTTCATCTCATTTCATTTTATACGAAAGACGGTACGCAATATGGTCCCAAAGAGACACATAATACCCAGGGAACCCTGACAGACATGAGATGTAAAGGTTGGGAACCCCAAGAGCCAAACACCAATTGATGGTGACAACCCACAGCTGAAAATAGCAGTGTATTCCCTCATGCAAGAAAAATAAAAAGAAGAATCTAACCACAAAAGCAAAATTTGGAGACGAACCCCAAGGAACAGAGGCTCACTTGATTCCCATCCTCACGCAGCTGCCTCCGTGTGAAAGGCTTCGCTTTGCAGCCGAGCGGCTGCTCGCCCATGTGCCCCTTTATTCTTCACGTCTGAATTTAGCCCCTGAAGGGGTTCAAACCTTTTTAAGTACAAAAGGCTCATGGCAAGCGAGGTAAACACTTTGCAGTTAAGGGCTCTTGGCTGCAAGGATGCGCTTTGGAGCAAAACCCAGTGTGTTTTAACCTGTGCTGCGGGCAGGGTGATGAATGCGTGAGGCAGCTCCGGCTGTGAAAGCCTCAGCGGAGAAGCATTTCCACCAGCAAATCCAAGCAGCTGCTGATAAAGCAGATTTTGCCTGCTGAACTGGCAGGAGTTTTCCTGGCAGAAGGATTTGCTCGCCAACAGAAGCCGGGGCGGGAGGGGGCCAAAACCGACACAGCAACTGATGGTTTGCGATGTCCCCCCATCCTGAAGAGGTGACACCAGAGCTGCTTCCTCCAGGGAAGGCAGCTTTTTATATTAAAGATGAAGATACAGGAATATATATTTTATCTTAAATATTAGTATATAGGAATAGGTGTTTATATTATATAGGAATGTACCTCATCTTAAATATGAATGTGTAAGGAATAAAAAACTTAATGGACTTTATAGATAGATCGATCGATAGATAGATGGATAGATAAATACTTAGACAGATCGATGGATAGATAGATAAATAGATAAATAGATCGATAGATAGGTGGATAGGCAGATAAATAGATAGATGGATAGACAGCCAAACAGGTAAATAGCTGGATAACTAGATAGACAGTTACATAGATAAGAACAAAAGAATGAAAAATTGAAAAGGAAAAAATGAATGAAAATATTAAAAAAACAAAACAAAACAAAACAAAACAATGAAAGAACAAAATTATCCGTAATAATTAACCATGATATCCTGAGGGATGGCACAGCCATTCCCTTTCCCCTCTGTGGCTTTGCCAGTGGGAGCCGACCACTCCAAGGAGCAGGTAAAGCCAGAAACTGAGCTCGGGATTATTTGGCAGCTGCAATTTTGTTATGTTTCTCCCAGGGCTTCAAAGGTCACGGTGGTAGTGAACCAGATGTTTCCAGCCTCCAGATGTTGTGCCTCCAGATATTTCCAGCTCCTCCTTTCTCCTCCAGCCCTTGCCACTGCTCCGATAAAATGCAGACAGGTTTTGGGGGGCCACAGAGATGCCTTGCCATGCGCACATCTCAGGCTGGGGGTATCCCAGCATCTATTGTGGGGGCTTCTTGCACCCCTCCACTTCCCGGGATGCAATGAAACACGGGGGGATGATGGGTCCTGGTCCCACCTTGGTTGCTCAAAGCAACCCATGTGCTCAAGCAATGATGCTGGCACGCACCTTGCACTGCCCTGGCAGAGCTTTTCCCAGCACAACCGCTCTTTTCCCTGGAATTCCCGTAATTAATTGATTGATCTTTCTTTGTTCTTTCACCCAGAAAGCTCTGCACATTCCTCAGGAGAAAGTCAGGCTGGTGATGGAGCCTCTGGGCTTTCCCCACGTGGGGGTGCCATGTGGATGCAAATCGGGCTGGTGCGCATGTCCTGCAGCCATGGCAAGGCAAAAGATGACACCTAAGCAACTGAGCCTGCTCTTTTTCTCTTTTTTTGCCATAAAAAAGGAAATATATGGACCGGGAAAAATAAGTTCACAAAGCATGCAAAAAACCAAGAAATTGTACGGATGGGGAAAAAAGAAGATTCACAGAGTGTGTGCTCTGTGAATCATCTTTTTTCCCCATCTCTACCATTTCTTGGGGCTTTTGCATGCTTCAGCATTCTCCAGTGGAAGAAAAAAACCCACCTTTTTGGAGCTTGTTGTAACCTGGCGGGAACTGAAGAAACCTTGAAGTGGCTCTCCAGGAGCCCAGGGGATGAATCAGCCTCCTCCAGGTTGAGCTGAGGTGGAACAACTCGTCCTGCAGCCGAGATGGCCGCGGGGGGATAGAGGTCCGGCAGAGCTGGAAGAGAGCCTGTACGGCCCTGCCACGTCCTGCTTGGGCCTGTTCCACCACATTTTGGTGAAGGCTGGTACACCCAAACAGCTTTGTTCCCCATACTCTGCTCTCCTGGCCTCTCCCCATTCCTCACTTATGATGTTTACAGTACCTGAAGGGGTGAGACTGGGATTAATTTCCATGAGAACACACTGAAAGAGTAAATATCTCTGAGCAGGGATGCTTGGCAGGTTTATGGGGTTTGTTTTCCTCCAAGAATCGGCAGCTTTCCTGCTCTTTTTCTAGTTGCTCGTGACCAGATGTGATCATCAGGTTCTGGTGGAGGAAGGATGCATCTACCCATCTGGAGCAGGACTCAGTCCCTGAGCTTTGTCCCATCCCGGTGTGGGGCCATAACTCATTTCCAAGTCTATCTAGGAGGTACTTCTTGGTGCTTTCAAATGGAGGTGACCTCTCTGTTGGTGTAAACCAGGTAAGTCCTAGTGCAGCCTCCTCCTTACACCAGTGTTACCTCCCACCCTGGGAGCTGGGAGCAGATGGGGAGCGGCAAAGAGAGGAGATAAGGGTTATGTCCAGTGATGGATTTTAGCCCTTGGGTAGGAGTGAATCTGTGGGGCTGCTATGGTCTGGTGCTGGAGTGGGACCCACAAAACGCAGCCCTATCGGGTCACATCAAACACTCATCAGTTGTTTTTGGAGATGCACTGTACCAGCAGCACCTCAGGAGCAGGAGGCGGGAGGTCATCAATACTGCTGGAGTAGAGGGAACATGAGAAGAGTCTCCAAGAGCCATCCAACCATGCTCCTGAGGTTCAGGAGTATTTTGACAGCAGGCACAGCTTCATGGGCTCATGTTGTGGATCACGTTACCCCTGGGCTGTGGGCACCCAGAGGTAGGTGCAGGCCCTTCTGCCAAGAGCCAGCCCCGCACATGCACCATCTCTCTGTTTAGTTCCAGGAACCCATGTCTGTGTTCAACTGGGAGTTGTCACCATGACTTCTGTGGAGCTGGGATGGGATCTGAGGTGTTGCTGCCACCTGCCTTCATCCTGAGGGTCATCTACAAGGTCCAGGGACTGCAGCACCAGCAAGCCTCCACCAGCCTCTTTCCTCCAAACTCTTCCACGTGACACGGACATGGACATCCCAGTGAGCAGCAAGATGACCTGAAGACCTGCGCGGGGTCCTCAAGGTTGGGACACAGCTGCTGAGCTGCTCCTGAGGCAGGTGTTGAAATTATCTTCATGAAGGTGGCCTTTACCTTCCTAAAGGTGACCTCAAAAGGGTTGACATAAGCATCAGGAAATTCTGACAGTAAGGAAAGGAAGCAAGAGGAGGCTTAGACTAGGGAAGAAGAGAAAGGACATTGAGAGAGGAGACAGGCTGTAAAGACAAGGGAGGAACTCTGGAGCTGCAAATTGTTGAGGTATGTGACAGTGAATATGAAGATGATGACAATGGCACTTGGCTCTTTATACAGCACCAGAAGGCCCCTGGGGTGTTGTTTTCTGCATTGCTGGAGCCTTCCGTGCTTGCCTGGTACATGTGGGAGGACAAGCCTGAGGGAACACTCACTGGGTCAGACCTACAAATCCCCCAAATGTGTTGCTGTGTGTTCAGAGCTCTTCCAGAGCAGACATCCCAGTATGGTCTCGTCTGAGAAGAACCAAAGTTATGTGCTCCAGGGTTGTGTTTCCAGAACAAACCAATGTGCAGAAAGTGGGACAATCAGGGCAGTCACCGCAAAACTGCTTTTTGCTCTGAATTAAAACGTTGCCTTTGAGTCACGTGTGCTCAGCAGCGTGGACCTCCTCTGCGCCTCACCGCATGGTCCATAGAGGCAAATACACCTTCAACAGCGGAGGAGGCAGCACTCCATCTCCATTCTGTAGAGGTTACCATGTCTGTGCCTCCAGGATGTGCCCCCCTTTTAATAGAGGGTGATTTGGGGAGAAAGATGGTTGTACGCACAATGGTCACGGAGAGAAGAAGCCCTGATGCACACGGAGACCCCTTCCCCATGGAGGAGCCCAGAGCCAAGCTCATGTGGCTGGCTGGCTCCAGGAGGTGCGTTCACGAGTCAAGGAGGTGGGGGTTGCCCCCAGTCACCTGGCTTTGTTGTGAGAGAAGACAGGGCAGGATGAGGGTGTTTGCAAGGTAACAAGGCAGCCTGGCAGGCACGCTTAGGAACAGTGAAACTGGACCCCTGAAGCTGCTCAGATGGTGACCAAGAGATCCTGATCTGAGATAAGGCTGAGGGCTGAGGGCCTCAGAAGGCTCCAAAGGTGGAGGTGCTGCTCGTGGATGGCAGGTCTCCAGCTGGCTTTTGTATCTTTACCAGCCAGTGCCTGCGTTGAGGTGCAAGGCTAGAGCTGTAAAAGCGTCTTCTCAGCTTTATCAGAGCTTCTTCACATTTGGGAGTTTCCCACACCTTCCTTGGAAGCACAAGCTGCTGTCAGACTGACGAACTCCTGCTCTAAATTAATTCTGGTCCGATGGGCATGGATCTGATCCCAAAAGTGGTGTTGGCCCTGCTTTCGTGGTCACACTTTCAGCGTCTTCAGCTCACAGAGACCTGCTGCCACCAGCCCTGCCTAGTGCAGGAGCATGGGGATGGGGCTGTCCCCTCCGTCAGTCCCCTCCACGTGAGCTGAGCAAGGCGTGCATTCCTGCTATACATTCCCCTGCCCATTCCTGCGTCACCGCTGCTCTCCCCCATTTCTTGTTAATTTGTAACTTGAAACTCGCTGGGGCACATTTCTGTGATCGCGGCGTTATCTGTTCCCTGGCTGGGCGCATCCGTGCCTGCTTGGACCGCGGGTATTTTTATCTGTGGGTAGATGGCATCACGTGAAGGGCAGTGGATGGGGAGCACTGAGCATGTTGGAAGGGTTCTAAAAAACATGTCTGAGAACAGGTTTGGGGACTGGGAGCAAAACAGGGCTCAAGGCTATTTTGGGCCTTGGAGAAGGGCTTCCAAGCTGTGGATGTCCCATCCCTGGCAGTGTTCCATGCCAAGTTGGACGGGGCTGCGAGCAACCTGGTCTAGTGGAATGTGTCCCTGCCTGTGGTGGGGGAGTCGGAATGAGATGACCTTTAAGGTCCCTTTCAACCCAAACCAATCTGTGATTCTGCGATTCCCTATTTTCCAGCTGCAGAGGGAAAGGGACTGTGGGATTGCTTTGGGTGTCCATGGGGGATGTTCAGGAAGGACATGGCACCTCCAGAACTAGATGTTTTTCAGAGCAGACGTGTTGATCCAGAGTGGTGTGGGTAGAGCTGGTTGACCCACGCAGCAGGGGGACAGCAGAGATGCTGGCACCTCACTGCACCCTCCCATTATCAGAGCACTGCTCTGCGCTTGGCTGCCCGGGGACTGTATCAGCCCACAGCTGCCTGGGTTGGACAGAGATGGCCTGTTTCCAGTGTTCCTCACTTGGTCACGACCCACTGCAGCCCTGGTTATCAACATCGACCATCCCAGCCATGCTGGCTCTGAGTTTCTCCTGGTACTTTTGCATGCAGACATCTCCATTCACCCTGACTGGCCTTAATATCTCTGTTTCACCTCTCTTCCCACAACCAGGGGCAGCTGAAAAGGGGAAGAAGCAGTGTCCTGCTAGGAGATAAACCCCTTTCAACCCCAAACACTCCCACCTGGAGGCCCAGGAGAAGGGCTGCTGTTCAGCCAAGGGGAATTGCGTGCCTTAGAGTCTAGATGCAGCCTCAAATCCTGTAAGGACCTTTCTCCAGCACCTTCTCATAACAAAAGGTGTCTGGCAGGTCTTCTCCTGACATTGTGGCCACAAGCCCAGTCTTACCTTCTCCTATGCTTCGTGTTTTGCACAATAGTGAACTTGATCTCAAAAGTCTTTTCCAACCTAAATGAGTCTATCATTCTGTGATTCTATGTTACCATCTCAGCCACTGAAGCAATGGTTGGACTAGGGGAATTTCTTCCTCTAAAATGTTTCTACTTCTTCTGATCACAGCACTTCTGTAGTGTAATGACATTCACGTCCCTTCCTCTTTCATTTCTTGGAAACATCACTGTGTGATTCCTTTTGCTCTATTTCAGTCTCTTCCATGAAGTGGGTAAGATCCTGACACCAATTGTTGCATCCAGTGGCACACAGATGAAACCATGATGAGGTTTTCTTGCATAGGCAAGGCTGTGGGAGCCAAGAGCATCCTCTCAGGGAGGCATCCCATCACTGTTGGTTCCTCCAAGAGCCTGTCCCTGGGTGCTAGAAAAGGAAAGAAAACAGAGATGAAGCTCCTAAGAAAACCCCATGGGGAACTGTGACCGTTGTCATCATTGATCCTGCTCAGAAGGGAGCACCTGGATGGTGCAGGGAGGAGAGGACATCAGGACATCCATGAATGGGTGGAGATCTTGGAGTTACCCACCCTCTGCCAAGGCTAGGAAGGAAGCAAAACTAGGTACAGAGCTGAAGTGGCATCACCCAGTTTCAGCATTTCCCCCCTCGTTCTGCCTATGGGGCTGGCACACTCTTTCAAGAGGGCGTATGTGAGGGAAAAATGTGCTGAGATGCAAGAGGGGAAGCAAAACTTCCCCCACAAAGGAGAAATGGTGGCAGCAGTGTGCTGGTGTGTCTCTGGCTGCTTGGTTTCATTCTTATTAAACTCTTCCCTGTGAAGAACTGCATCTCTTTTCTGGAGATGGTGCCCTATGGTCAAGCATTGTGCTTGCTAAAGCAAAGTGACCACAAAGCAGCAGCCGGGGAGCAAGAGCGGTTTATCCTGCTGTAAATGAGCAAAGGCACAAAGACCAGCCCCACTCCTGCTTGCTTTTCCCTTTGCTATTTGTTTTTGCCAGTGCATCGATCCTATTTGGAAGACAAGGCTTTGAGACATGCAGAGAGATGAAAACCCCAATATGTGAAAGAAAATGAACTAAATGACCCAAGAGATTTTTACTCTCCTGGAGCAGAGCATGCCCTGAGAAAAGAGTTTGTGGCCGTAATTATCGGATCAAATCAAAGCATTTTTACAATAAGTAATGCCATAATTTATCTTCCAAATGTAAAAATAGATATATTGAGTGTTTCAGGTTTTCTGTGAAGCATGCTTGTCTTGCTGCCTTTACCCTGAGCATTAGAAAGCAGCAATAAAACTCGTATAAATACTAATTTTGGTGCTGATTTCTCATCAGTACAAAAGGCAGAGCAGCCTCAGAGCAGAGTTGCTCTCCCAAAGCTGAGTTCATTCAACCTTAGCAGATTATCAACAACTTCCCGGCAGCACTAAATAAACCTGGATTTAGGCTGAAAGGCTGCTGGGTTTATATATCACCTATATAAAACCAGCCTTTCCACACTGAAAAGACCTGTTATTTTCCAGAGCAAATTGCTTTTGCTGCTTCAAGCATGTTGCTTGTGCTCTGTGAAAGGTTTTTCTTCTCTGGGAACAGTAGATAGGTTACAGTGGCAAACAGTAAAATCAACTTGCCAAGCCCGCTCTTACACAATAGCCACTCCAGAGAGTAAGTTTTCATCTCTGAGTCATAAGGGAAATGAAACAAGAATTTATTTTGGTTTTGCTCCATGAACTATTTAATCCATTTACTTTGCCTGTTCATGAACATGGATTGTACATCCGGAAAGTCCCATCATTTAGAGGCATAAACATGAGCTTGAGCTTACCTGAGCCTTGTCCTGGCCCTTCAGCATATATATAGAGATGCACACCTTGAAACGCACGGCTTCACAAAGGGCTGGACCTAGCAGGTGTTTGCATGAGCAAATTCGTGCCATGATGCCCAAGATCTCACATGTGTGCTCACGGCAGGGATGCATCTAAGAACGTGTGATACAAGGTTTTTCATCCTTGCTTGCTGCTGCTGCCGCCTTCACAAGCAAGTTTTTACTGCTCATGTTTGCTTTTCTACATGCTCAAACTCCTAAAAAATGTCATGCCAGGCTGGCTGCGCTGCAGAGAATGTCTGACTCATTTGCTGTGCCCCACTCGGCTGCCAATCATGGCAAGTCCCAGCTCAGGCTGGGACACGACGGAGAGCCCTGCAACACGGGAACACCCTGAGCAGCCCTGTGCCAGCCATTAACGCCCCCGGCTCCTGGCTCCAGGATAGCACCTGAGATCTGTGTTAGTGGTGATAGGACATGAATAGCCTCCACGGTTGCACAAGGCGAGATGAACTTTGCAGGCACAGAGCATCCCCGTGCTTTGGGAGAGATGGATTCGTCAGCTGAGGTCAGGAAGGAAAGGCTGCCCAGGGGTGAAGGGTGCTCTTTGCCAGGACGTGGGAGCATTTTTCCTCTCCTGAACACCCCTTTTCCAATGGCAAAAGGCATTGCCTGGGGCTGGGCAGCCCCTTGGGCCAACTTGCTTCTGATCTCACTGCAGCCTTTTGCCTTGCCTTGCCCACAGTTTTGTCAGCCCTCCGCGGCCTCCCCTTGTCCCACTCCTCCTCAAAGGTCCACTCATTTGTCACTGTCCTGTTGGGGACATCTGGCTACAGCCCATGCACAGGGACCCCGAATGAGGGTGTCACTGGGTGGCACAGGGACGTGGGCTAGCTGCTGTCCTCTAAGAGCAGGACTACATCTGGCCATGCAGATGCTGCCACGTCTTGAGATGATGCCCGTAAGAGCTGGATTTGCACGGCGAGGCCCCTGTGTGTGTTTATAGGCATGGTCAAGGCTGGAGAAACCAGGACAGGGAAACCCCAAAAGTGGTGTGGGAGTGAGGGGCAGTGGCCGTCCCCTATTCAAATAATGCATCTATGTCCAATGTCCATGAAACACTGGAAAAGCAGGGGACAGGGAGCATCACCTAATCCCAACTCTAACCCTCACCCCAGCCCTCACTAACCCCAACCCTGGGGCAGGGCTGTGGGTGGATCTGTGCTCCCCAGGCCCTTGCAAGTGTCAGAGAAGAGCTGTTTCCAACAAAGGAGCATCCACCAGCATTTTCATCGGCACTGAACCAAAGCAGCAGGGCAAGGTGTCACCTCGTAAGGGGGCAGGAGGCAGGGGGTGTTTCCATGGTGGTGGGACAGGGCTCAGGGCCACCACCCTGTGAAGAGGGCCCTTTAGATAAGGAGTTGGCAGCAGCGAGGCAGCCCCAGGTGCCAGGCAGTGCCAAGCTGACAAGACCAGCACACATGCATGAGGAGCATGAAATTAATCTTAAATCCAAGTGTAAACTCCCAGTGACTTTTCCTCTCTCTCGGCTGATGGCAAAATGCCATGAGCTCCTCAGGAAGTGAATCGGACAGCCAGGAAGAAAAGGCATGTGAAAAGTTAACCCGATTTCTTTCTGGGGGCTATTGAACCTGCAGATGCAATGCCTCACTGCAGCTGCACTTCTGATACCCTCTCATGCACGCTCCAGGGAGGGCTGGAGGACCAGGACATGCTCAAGCGATCTTTTAACAATATCCATCACTCTTGTAACCACTTGCATGACGGGATGAAGAATGCTCAGGGAGTTTGGGAACACCACCAGGTTGGGGAGCATGGTTGACTTGCTGGAGGCAAGGCTGCTGGAGAGACCTGAAGAGGTTCAACAAGGACAAGTGCAGGGTCCTGCCTCTGGGACATGCTGGCCTTGTGCAACAGACCAGGCTGGAGTGGCCAGCTGGAAGCAGCTAGTAACCACAGGTTGCCCCCAGATCAGAAGTACACATTTGCAGCAGCAAAGGTCCACCATGCCCTGGGTGACGTTTGCAAGAGTACAGCCAGTAGGGCAGGGGCAGCTCTCTCTTTGGCACTGGTGAGACCATTTCTGGGCAGTGGTTCATTCTGGGGCTCCCCAGTACCAAGCAGAGGGTGACAGAGGGGCCCAGAGGGGCCACCAAGCTGGAGCTCAGGACATGGAAGGAGAGACTGAGAGATGGGTGTGCAGCAAGAGAGGAAAATTCCAAGGGAGATTTTATTGCTGCCTGCAGCTCCCTGCTGGAGTGGTGGAGAAGAGATGGAGATGGAGGTGCCCAGTGATAGGACAAGAAGCAGTGTCACAAGTGGCAAAAAGGGAAACTTCTGTTAAGAAGTTGTAAGTCCCCAACAGTGAAGCAGAAAGCCACCCAGGACCTGTTAACAGGGGAGCAGGGATGGAGGACACCAGTGTGCCCTCACCCTCAGCACCAAGGGACCCCCTGCTCCATCCATGCTGTGTCTCCCCCACTGGGGGGTGGGGGGTGCTCTCCACTAAAAGCCAAGTGATGCCTCATTTCCTCCACCTGGCAGCAAGTTGACTTCCTCTGTAGCTAACGGGCTCTGAAGCCAACAAATTTCTCATCTGACATATCCCTCAGGTCTTATTTGGAGACCTGCACCCACCTCCGCTGGGAAACCCCCTCCACCAGCTCTGAGGCGCCCACCATCCCTTGGGGCCTCACCAGTTCTTTGTGGAACAGGATGGGGAGATGAGTCACCAGCAGCTCCATCCTCCTTGTAGAGCATCTCCTGGGGCTCACAGTGGAAATGATGGCAGTACCCAGACTGGATCAGAGCCTTGGTCCTGCTGCAAAATTTCACCCCATTTCTTAGGTTGGCCCTCAAAAGTGGGGAGGGCCCCCCCATGCTGAAACGGAGATGGCAGAATGTGATAACATGCAAAATGGTTCCCTGGCTGTTGTAAACAATGGGAAAATAGCATGGAAATGTAATTAGCTAACAATTAAATCATTCCGCTTCATTCCCCTGGCACGGTTTGGTTTAGGCTCTTGAGGAAGTGTGGACGTGTAGTACTTGCTCCATAGGTTTTCCCTGATGGTAAGTAACCAGTGTGGCCAGCAAGCATGTATAGACATGATGGCAGGACAGAGGAGATGGCTGGCTGCCCCAGCCCTGAGCCCCAGAGCAAAGACACCCTACTCCTGAGCACCCCTCTGCCCGCAGTGCGGCTCTCCACCCAGTACAGAGCTCACGAGCATCTTGGGGGAGGTCAAAGCTTGGTGCAGAGCTCGTGCCCTGATTGCTGGGGAGGCTGGTCCCACCCTTCTGCCCTTTCACCCCTGTCACACTGCCCATCTGGGTTTTAGGGTTGCTTTGGGAGCTGAATTTCAGAGCAGAGGACACCCATCAGCCCGGCTGTAGGTGTCCTCCAGGTGCCCTCAAACCATGTTGGTGTGAGATGACTATGTCTCACCTCCTCATGGCCCATGGAAGATGACCACATGTCCCTCACCCCAGTCTTTGTGGGGATGTGCAGAGGTTGCCGTGGGCTCCAGGGCTAACCGAGCTGGTTAGCACAAGCAGTGAGCCTTGCCCGGAGTTGCCCATCAGCTTTTCCCACTGGTCCAAGCTGTTGCCATCACCCCGTAGTCATGGTGGGACAGGGAGCATGGAGCCAGGGTAGGATGGAGACCTGTTCCAGGACTTGTCTGGGCAAAAAAGGATGGAGGATCACCACCGCGCCCGGGATTCCCCAGCCCACACGTTTGGCCTCGGGGGATGTGGGAAGAAGCAGGGCATTGTATCCCAAAATATCTGCCCTGTTGCAAAGGCAAGTTCAGTGCAGAGCCAATCTGTAGGGCTCCGCGAGAGCGGGAGGGTTTCCTCCTGCCACAGGAAGGTGAGTGACTCACTCCTATGGAAACTGGAGCGATGGGGGAGGCAATCCCTCTCCCTGGTGGCTATCTATCTGGAGATAAATCTCCAGCCACTTCCCTTGTAAATATTTGCTCCTGAAATATCTATTCCTGAGCTTTTCTTATCAGATGTTCTATTTATTCTGAAAATCATAGAGCCCCAAGGGTCCTTGCTGTGGCTCCAAGTGCATCCCAAGACTTTGCCATGGCCACCCCATGAATGACACATCAAAAAGGAGAACCTGGCCTGTCTCCATGCCTGGAAACACCAGGAAACACCTGCAAGCACTTAGCTAAGGGAAGGGTCTTCCTCATGGTGTTTTCCAACCAGGAGGAGGTAGCTCCCGGAGATGATGAGATGGTCTGCTGTTTCTACATGAGCCTGTAGTTCGGTTTTAATGGCAGCCACCAGCTTGAGGGTAATGGTGGGTTCATGGTCCAGACCATATCCAGGGTGTCCTTCAACCCACTAATGTGTGAGCTGTGCACTGTGCCCCGGTCCCTGTGCCCACGATGGGTGGGACAAATCTTGAAAGTGAGCAAAGCCATCATCTATTTTCCATGAGTATATTGTGTGTGGTCCATCTCCCACTCCAGGGCTTTCCCCTTGGCTTGCAACAGGTTGAGAAGTGTCTGCTGGTGACCACCTTCCACCCGTTCACTTTGCAGCCCAGAAAAGGCCAGATCAGCTTCTCCTTTCCAAAAAGACCTGCCCAAATTGCTAGAAGGAAGATCAAGACCTGACTTGCATGGCATGAGACGTTCTGTCCTGTGCCAAAGGCCCCTTTGGTCACGTCTAAGCCAGACAAATGTTCATTTTAAATAAGGCACAAAAGGCTAATTCATAGGGCAGAGATTGTGGGGAATAAGCAGTGTTAAACGGAGGGACCATCTTGGCAAGAGGCAGGGGGTCTCCCCACGGATGTCTCTAGTGCAAGATGCCATGCCTTTCTGACAGAGATCAGCCCAAGCACTGGCTTGTGTGAGAGGTTGCAGGGTGAAATTCGGGTGGCATCTGAAAAAAATGGACCTGATTATCTACTGGTCTTGGCAGAACTCCCTAGCACTCACCCAGTTTGCCACAGAGACTTAGGACTCAGCGCAGGGGAGCCACGATGGACCAGACTGTGGCCCTGCTCCCTCACTGCCATGTGGTGGCACCTTCACCTGACTCCAGTCCGCTGGGATCTGCTGATCAGAGGCTAACAGCATAACTCAGGCTGGAAGGGACCTCAGGAGGTCTCTAGTCCAACCTCCTGGTCATGGCAGGGCAGCTCTGGGGTCAGAGCAGGCTGCGCAGGGCTTTATTCAGTTGGATCTTGAAAACCTCCAAGAGCAGAGGTTGCACAACCTGCTCACAGTGGAGCCGTTTTTCCTTATCCTCAACCTGAAATGCCAGTGGTGGCGATGTCAGCGGTGTTGGCATGATGATCAAGACTCACCCAAGCAGGTCTCCTTGGCCCTTATCACTGGAAGAGAACGGAGGCAGCAATATGAAGGAGCACCACCATCACCTCTCCTGGGAAAGCCAGGGGTTTTGGTCCACCCACCTGAAAAAATGATGCTGTTATAAAGGTTTATGCTTCTTCGCAGCGTACACACTGCAGGTCCCACTGTCCTTCCTCCCCCACCTTCTGCATTAAAGGCTACCAATTGTCTCTCTTTCCTTGGGGATAATGGCATCATCATTTCTCTTCCCCTTCCCCTTCTCCTTGCCTAC
Source organism: Falco punctatus (assembly GCF_963210335.1). NCBI lineage: Eukaryota > Metazoa > Chordata > Aves > Falconiformes > Falconidae > Falco > Falco punctatus. Next base: position 1,329,875 of record NC_137581.1, read on the forward strand.
ACGTCCTCTGCTCTTTAGGCACCATTTACCTTTTCATTCAGAGACGGCCTAACCGATACCCACTTCATTAAGTGCTCAGTTGCTCTCCGCTTGTATTTAGCTTGGAAACCCGTTCGTTTGGTTCCAGGACTTGTCTGGGCAAAAACCAAGCACAGAACCAACTGTACAGGTCGGTCCAGCAAACACTAGTGCCTCCAAAGCTTGTCCTGCAAATCTGGACTTCCTGGGACTGCGCGGCCAGGGGCTAGAAGCAGATTTACAAGGAAATAATCATTTGACCCGGAGGAATTGGCTTCTTTTTAGTTAATTCTTGCTGATAGCTACATCCCCAGCTCACTGAGGATGTAGAACCTGGTGCTGGTAACAAACCCGTTCCCGGCCAGAGGATCTCCAGCACCGGGAGCGCACACCCAGCACCACGATGCTCTTCCTCTGTGTCGGTCCCATCAGTGATCCCAAGGCAAGGAGCCAGCCTGGGAGGCTCTGGATTAATCCCTGGAACGTGACCTTTAAATGCTGGGAGTGGTGGGAGAGTTTTTTTAATGGTGGTGGCAAAGATCCAAATGAGAAACGCCAGCCAGGCCCTAGATAACAATATTGGCCTCCTGAGAAGGACGCCAGCTGGGAGCAAGCCCTTGGGCTGGTCTCCCTCCTGCAGGGTGGGTCATCGCAGAGCGGACACGGGAGAGCAAGTGCCTCCTATCTCGCTTGGCTGGAGGGAAAAAATCGACGTCCGTGATGGAGCACCCAACCACCAGCCTGTGTTTCCCCAGGTCCTGAGGGAATCCGTGTGGACCCCATTTCCCACTTTTCCTCCTTGCTCCAGCAATGGCCAGTGTCAGTCACAGAGCTCTGCACTCCTGAGGGTAGGCTTCATAAGCCCAGTTTGAGTTTAATTGCTCTTTTAAATGAGAAAATATGGAAAAATGCAAGAAAATTTATCTTGATGATAGGAGGGGATTTGAAATGGAGTAGCTGAATTGCATCCATCCTCTGCACGGAAGTTTTCCTGCCCTGGGAAGTGGTTGAGTCCCCATCCTTGGAGGTATTTAAAAGACATGTAGATGTGGTGCTTAGCGACACAGTTTAGTGGTGGGCTTGGCAGTGCTGGGTTTGTGGTTGGACTTGATGATCCTAAAGGTCTGTTCCAACCTAAACGATTCTTATTTGTATTGAGAACTGAAGCAGACCTTATGTTGTTGTGCTTCAAATGGGGTTTTTATCCACGGGGAAGCTGCTAAGGGATGATTTGGGTGCAGGAGGGTACCACCAACTTTCTTCCAAATGGAAGGAAGCAGGATGGTTCCCCGAGGAGGGTTGTTGGGGTACCATGAAGGTGTAATGCTGCACTCCCCATCTTCACCCACTCATCAAATCAGGGTGCGCTTGGTTTGGGGTCTAAGGAGGAACTCAGTGTGGTTCTTTCACCCATTTGAGGTGTTGATTTAGATGGACATCTCCAAGGGGCCATGCACAGCCTGGACCCATCCCTGCATCGCTTGTGTGCCTGCTCTCCCAGCCCTGCCTGGGCAGTTTGGGGCTGAGCAAATCTCTTGTTTTCTGGCCTGAGCTGGACAAGGATCACCCCCCACCACATGGCATCCACAGGGAGCAGTCGTTTTCTGGGGTCCACGTATCCATCTGCCCTCCAGCGCCATACCCTGGGTCGTCTCAGCATGAATCTCCCTGAGGACATGAAGGTTATTTTGGAGCAGGAGGGGAAGGAAGTGAATTCAAAAGCTCCATGTTGAGAACAAGGTGGGTTTTTTTGAAACAAAGGGATTCCAGGGTGGAACCCCACACTGGTCACCGTGGTCTCACTGCTGGGAGCCAAGAGCAAGAATAACGACACAGAAAACTACTGTGAAATGGCTTTTTCCCCACCACTGATGGGAATTGGCTCCTGAGCGTATCTGTGGCTCTTGTCTGCGGGGTCCTTCATGAGGATTAGATAAAAAATGTGAGACATGGGATGCTATGGGGTCCTTCCACCCCATCCCATAAACCAGCCTCTGGATGGAGGAGCCAGAGCACAATCTGCTGTGGTGCCAGGCTGTGCTTCCACCTTCAGGCTGAGCTGCTGGTGGGTCAGTCAGGCAGTGACCCCACAAAATGTGAGGGACAACCAGACCCCACAATCCAGCTGCCCATGCCTACTGTGTCCCACCACGCTGCTACAAGGGGTCCATGCATGAATGGACCCATACCTGCCCATCCCTTCACCAGCTTTGCAAACAGAGTAATGAGCCTTTTTTCAGGGCAGCCTCTCCTCAAACCCTATTTTAGGCTTGGCCCATTACGTGGATGGGTCAGTGCTGCTGTTTTTTAGGAAGACTTGGTTTCAGGACGTGTGCTTACCTGCTGTCTTGGACACCAGGATCAGTATACAACCCCTTCCAGCAGCACCAGCCATGCTCAAGGCAACATCTGTCCACCCAGCCACCTCTTCCAGCAGCTCCTGTTGTTGCAACTCACTCAAAGCTCTCCAAACCCAGCTCTTGAATAAGACCTTGTTGGTTGGTTTGTTTTTAAATCTCAGTCTTATTTGCTGTTTTCTGCGTAATCCCAGAGGAAGATGTGGAAGAGGAAGCAACAAAGACCGTCATGCAACCCCTCCCCCCCCCAACCCTCAGCATCTCTGCTTCGAAGGAAGGCAGCAGCGCTGAGGATGACACCTGCTAGGGAGGAAGGCTGACCCCTCCAGCCCGCAGGGTTTCACACCATTGCTGTGACACCGCTTCCCTCACCGCCAGCTGCGGTGCAGAGCCACGTCTGCCGCATGCCCGCTGGGAACCAGCCTGAGCTGCCCGCAGCACACGTAGCCCAAGCCCGACGGGTTAATTTTAACACGCCTGCCCCAGTGTGTTGTGTTTATTTAAGGTCTTTATAGAAGCAGCAGTCAGCCACAACGGGATCCTTGTGCTTTGGGGCCCAGCAGCCAGCTCCTGCTGCCTGGGAGGTCGTGGCAGCACCCGAACCTCTCTCTGCAAGCATCCTCCTGAGGCAGGGGGATGCACCTGGAGCTTGCAAACACCTCCAAAAAAGCTGAGTTATGTAGGAGCCTGGAGGAAAAGTGACTGGCTGGAAGCCTGGCACCTCCATTGCTCTCCTGCTCTGAAGCTCCACAGTTGGTGGAAGAGAAGCGCTGGGGCATCGCATGCCCTTGGTGGGGAGGAAACGAAAGCTGGGCTAAAAAAAACCACCTCCAGCTGCTGCTGGAGAATAAAAAGTAGATGCCCAGATGGCTGAAGCCATGCAGCAAAGCCCTCTCTGCACTGAAACAATGTGGAAAACATCAAGTCTCGCTTCTTGCAGCTGCTTGCTCCAGGGAGCATTGCGTGCAGCAGGTCTCCTCCTCTTGCCCCCTTCCCCAGCCGTACCAGCTGGATGTGGCCCCGGATAGCAAAGGTCCCCTGTGCCTTGACTGCACCTGCTTGTTGGTTCTTCCAGGGATGAGTGGAAAAAGGGTGGAGGGTCCTTTTCTGCTCTCAGCACCCACCACCATAGTTGTGGCTCTTGGGTGCTGCTCCCCCAGATGCCATCAGCCTTGCGGATAGTAGGAGAAGATTTGTACAGGAGCACGTGTGTGTGATGGATGGACAGAGGGACTGGCTCATGGTGTTTTTCCAGCCCCAACTTCCACCTCCAACACATCTTTCTCTAATCAACCCTGCTTTGGGGCTTGGTTGGCTGCTGGGAAGGTTCTCCCATGTTTCCAAAGCATCCAGTGGGTACCAACCCTATCTGATTCATCCCCTGTATGCCCAATTGGCCTTCACCACCATGAACAGATGCTTCATCCTCCAGCTGGATTGGGTTTTGCTGCCTCTTATATACTTCAAAAGTTGCTGATGGTCTTGATTTAGAGCATCCTGGAGGAAAATTGCAGCCGCTCTGGGAAGCTGCAAAATCAAATCTGCCCCCATGAGATGGCCCTCCATCATGGTTAGTCACACTGGGCACATTTCTGCCTCCCGGTTAGGTGGATGAACATCTTACCAGCCAAGAGACCAGGAGAAGTGATGAAATATCCATGGCCCAGTTGGATCAGGACATTGGTCTGCACTTGTACAGATGTAGATGAGCGTTCACGACCCTTTATTCTCCAACCAACAAACACAGGGCAGGTCTGCAGGCTCAACCCAACATGTCTGCAAACTTTTGTCCTTGCTTCCACTAATGCTTTAAAAAAAAGCAAGAAAAAATGTTCTGATATACCCCAGCTTGTCTCAAATGCTTCTGCTGGTGTCCCCTTGCCTGTGCTGCAGGTTTAAGCTGCACCCATGGGTGCAGTCCAGGGCTGTGCTGTGGCCACCTCGACCTTCCCAGTCCTCCCATTCCTGTACCACATTCCTGCCCACTAGACAACACGGAAATGTTTTGAAAGTGTCTTAGAAACCTGTGTTGCTGCCAAAACAGTTGAAAAATGAAGCCGTGAAGGGAAGCGCAGGGCTGCTTTCCAGCTCGGCTCGAATGGGTATTGCTGCTCGCCTCCATCTTCTGCACTGCAGCTGCACAAATCATTTACTTCTCAACTGGATTTAAAACATCTGCCTCTGTCTTTAGCTTGTTTGAACTGCTTTGGAGCTGGAAAATTGAGATTCTGGGGGGAGGACGGCTCTTGGTTTGGGTCCCCTGGGAGATGGGTGACCATCACGTGAAGGATGGAAATCAGTAAGGCGGGTTAGGGTGGTCATCAGATGGTAACAACCCTCCTCCCTTCTCCCTTGCACCCAAAGGAGTGGAGGAAGGTGAGAAAATGCAAAAGAAGAGGAAGAAAAGGCTTTTCCTTGCACTGGGCAGTGAAGCTGGGAAGCTCCTGCTTACTGGAAGTTGCTAGGACTTCAACCAGGCTTGGAAAAGGTCTGATGGGAAGAGGACTCTCCAGGGGACAACTTTCCCGCTCCAAACAAGCTTTTAGGGAAACATCTCCTGTTGCTTGTTGAAGCATCCAGCAACGAGTTGCCGACCAAACCTCTCAGCTGGTTGTGGTCATAATTAATCACCCCTTGACATCAATAAGCCACCTGCTTCTTGTCTTGAGTTTGGCTTTGTCTTGTGCTGTGGAAGAGCTGCAGGTGTTCAGACCTCGGGGGATCAGGCTGGGGGAGATGGCGCCAAGCAAGGGCTGCTGAGCAGCAGCGATCACCCCATGGGCCAAAGCCTGTGCAAGGACAGAAAACAAATCTCTGGACGTCATCCACATCTCCATCCATCATCTCTGGACATCATCCCTCCTTCAGAGGGAGACAGGTCAAAGGATTTGGAGGCTGAAACCAGGCTGCTATAGGTCTAGTTAACCCAACCCTTGCCCAAGAAGTGTTTCCAAATCCCAGAGAGATGGGCTTAACTCTGCACCACGCTGGCATCCCAGCAGGGCACTTCTAGGCAGCTTCACCTTTCTGAGCCTCACTCAACAGCTCTGCTCAGGCATCTCCCTCCCTCTGTGCAAGCAACAAGCTTGTCCTTCCTCCCTTATTAGGCTCAAATAGCTGCAATGTGATGTTTTGTTTTCCCTCCTCAAACAAATTACATCAGAAGAAGGAAACGGGCTTTTTTTGTTGCTGTTTTCTGGCATGGAGGTCCGTCAGCAAGATCTCTGCAGCACCATTTCCGTGCCAGACCTTCGTATCCTCTTTGCACTGGCTAATGCCTCCTTAGGCAGCTGCCACTTTCTACCTGTGAGTACTAGATGGCATCAGTGCCCTTCCCCCTCCTCCCTCAGGGGCTTTATGGTTCCCCCCCAGCTACATACAGGAGGCCCCAGGAGCCCCCACGTGAAACCAGATCCAGATGCAGAAGGAAAATCTGGCTTACGCCCATGGACACAGATGGGGAATACACAGGGGAACGCTGGGGCTCGTGGTGGAGAAAAACAACTGGGCCACCTGCCCACAATTTGGTGGGGCTTGTTCTCCAGCCTCACCCTGCCCAGAAACCCTCCAGTTCCCCCACATCTGAAGGTTTTAAGCCCAGGTGGGTGAGCCCCATTGGGGAGGTAGGGCTGAACCTGGCCACCCCTTCGCTTGGGCATCAATCATCTGCAGGGAGAGGGCAGGCTCCAAAGATGCTGGTGGCCCTCCATAGCTTCCTGGGAGGCTGTGTCATACCACGGCTGAATGGAGACAGACCCCAGAGCATCTCCACAGGGTGTTTGGGGAACATGAGGGGTACAATTTTCTGGTTCACACCAGCAACGCCTGAAGTCAATGTATTTCCTAGAAATGTAGGACCCTTGAAGGACTTTTCTTCCGCAGTATGGTCCAGTTTGCCCTCAGGTTTCTGTAGATATTTTGCATCCCAGCAGAAGAATTTTGACAGGTTTGCTACCCTCTGCGGCAGCTGGACCCCCATTTGTGGTTGAACCTAGCCCCCAGCAGTTCACAGGAGAAGACACGGCAAGGAGCGAACCTTGAGCAAACCTTCGGCCACATCCTCCTGACTCCAACAATCTCTTCCCTGGATGAAAAATCAAAATGTTGGGATGCAAGGGGTGCAGCATCCCTTTTCTCAAGGGTTTACCTGTATCCTCAAGGAAGCAGCATTTCATCAACATGCAGCTCCCCAAGGAAGCAGCATTTCATCAGCATGTGGCTCCCAGGAAAATGAGAGTGAAGCAGAAGAACCTGCAATGCATCAGGCCCCCAAATTTACTCTTCTCTAAAACGAATTCCTCCACCCTGGGGAGGTGATGGCAAGGCAGCTAGTTTTGAGCTGACAGCTTGCTGTTTGGTTGATGGGAACTGGTTCTCTAAAATCAGAGCCAAACTTGGCCTCGAAGTCCCTTTGCCATCTCATGTCCCCCCCTCCCCATTGTTCCCCTTGGGAATGAAGCCAGTTTGCTGCAAGGGATGTGCTGCAGGGCATCACCTGAGGTACATTGGTACCCACCCTGGGCCCGATGGGGCACAGCTCGGTGTCACCCACAGTGGGACAGTGTCCCACATCAGGGTGGCCATGGCAGGACCAGCAAGCCGGGCTCATCCACCTGGTTCAGAGGCATTTCTTCACCCCCGAGGTGGGTGTTGGGACCCCCTTACCCCCATTTGGCTGCTCCATGCCCTGGGTAAGGGACTGTGGGCTCTGCCACCGGGGCAAGCTCCAGTGCCAGGGCAGCCCGGGATGTGGTCACCAGGGCACTCCCTGGGGGAGGCAGCTCTCGGGGGAGCACTGGGGCCGCTGCAGATGCAGGGGGAGGGTTGGATGCAGTAAGGGTGACTGGCCCCAGCCCCGGGCGGGTGGGATCCAGCCCTGGCCCCATGCACAGTCCCATTCCTGGAGAGGGGGCTCCTGTCCCAGCATCAGCCCCGCTCCCGGTGCCGGTGCGGGGGGAGCCCAGTCCCAGTTCCAGCCCCGATCCCATCCATGCTCCCATCCCGGGGGAGGGGGAGGTGCGGGGGGGGTGGGGTGGCTCCTTTCCTGACCCGAACCCCGGTCCCATCCCCGCTCCCATCCCCGGGGTTGGGGGCGGGGGCGGGGTGGGGAGCGGTCGGGTTCCCGTCCCGCTCCCAGCGCCGGTCCCAGCCCCGGGCTGGGGGGGCTGGGGGGGCTGGCCCCGCTCCCGGCCCGGATCCCATCCACGGCTCCATCCCCAGAGGGGGACTCGGGCCCCGCTCCCGGGGGCGGTCCCGGCCCGGCCCTGCCCCGCTCCCGGCCCGGGGGGCGGCGCGGCCCGGCCCTGCCCCAGCGCTGCCCGGCTCCCAGGCGGCGGCACCGGCCGCGGGGAAGGGGCGAGCCCGGCCATGGCGCTGCCCCCGCCGCCCCCCTGAGCCGAGCGCGGCGATCGGCACGGAGCCGCCGGCATGGAGCGCCCAGCCCGGTGAGCGGGGCCGCGGCCGACCGGGGGGACCGGGGAGGGGGCGTGCGTGTCCTGCCCGCGCGTGCGACAGTGCGGGACGAGGGGGTGCGACCCCCGGGGTGCGGGTGTGCACGGGGGGGGTGGGCAGGCGGGGTGGGGGGCGCGCACGGACACGCGGACACGGGTAGGGGACACGGACACACACAAACACGCACATGGGTGGGGGGGACACGCATGGACAGACAGACACAGGTGGGGGACACACACACCAACACGCACATGGGGACACACACACACACACAGACACGGACACAGGTGGGGACACACACGCACGCAAACACACACATGGGTGAGGGGACACGCATGGACAGCCAGACACAGGTGGGGGACACACACACAAACATGCACATGGGTGGGGGGACACGCACAGACACGGACACAGACACAGGTGGGGGGACACAAACACACATACACGCACATGGGTGGGGGGACATGCACATACATAGAGACACGGGGGGACAGACATGCACGCAGCCCTGTGTGTGCACACATATGCACACGGGTGGGGGGCACACAAACACGTATATACACACGGGGGGACACACACACGGACATGGGTTCAGGGGGACAAGCAGACAGACACGAGTGGGACACACGTGGGTGGGGGGACATGCACACATACACATACACACTGGTAGGGGGGAGGCACTCGGGTGGGGGGACACGCACACAGACACACGTACAGGTGGGGAGGACATGCACGCAACAGACACGGGTGAGATGGGCACACACACACACACGGGTTGGGGACACCCACACACACATGCACACGGGTAGGGAGGACACGCATATGGGGACACCCACCCACACATGCCTATGAGCGGGGGGACACGCGCACATGCGCACACACGGGTGGGGGGCACACGCATGCACCCCCGTGTGCTCACAGCCCCGTGGCCATGCAGTGGTGATGCTTGCTGCTGGGGGGATGACAGAGGGTCCCTGAGCACCCGCAGCAGGGAGCGGGACACTGGATGGGCAGAGCTGAACCCCACTTCTTCTCGGTGTGGGGGCAGCTCACACTCCACATAACCCCACAAAAAGTGCCCCGAAGCCCCCGACTGCCCCACAGACAGTGTGGTCAGGGCAGTGGCGGGCAGCAGGCTGCTGCCGTGGGCTGCTGCTGGCGTGGAGGGCTCCGCCGGGCACTCGAGAAGCCTCCTGGGCTCCCTTTGCTCCTCCTCGCCTGAATTATTCGATTGTTTATGCATTAATTCCCAATAATCTCTTTTGCCGCTTGGTTTCTCCCGTCCCGGGGGAATTTGCTGGCTGTTTATCAGGGGTTTCCCGTACACACCTCTGGTAAAAGCCGTGGAGCTGACTCCCTGCTTTACTCCGGCTTGTGTTTTTCCACCTCTTTGCATGCTGGGCTCCCTATGTAATTTATTTGGGGGTCTTTTAATTTGCCCTGGGATCAACGAGACTCTGTTTTCAAACTCTTTGACTCCTTGTAATAGCTCCTAACCCCCAAAACGCCTTCTTCCCCAGAGCTGGGCGCTGGGTGGGCATCACTGCAGGAGCAACTTTAAGGGTGAAGCATCTTATTTCTATTTCTGCTCCAGTTTTCTTATCAGCTTATTGCAAAACCCCTTTGGCAACCCGCTGCCTTCCTGTGCACAAGGCAGGGAGCAGCAAACCCCGCTCCTGGGGGGGCTGCCGATGCTGGGGCACGGTGCCCCTGGCGCATGGCTCACGGCTGCTGAAATTGGGCCATTTCATTACCTCCAGGCACGTGTCCCGAGTTCCTCTTCCTCATTTATACCCGAGCAAAGGGAACCGTGGCCTTCAGCCTCAGTGGCTGACGGGCTAAGAGCTCCAGTGCAGGAGGGGGAGACCCCTAAACATGCTGCCGAGCCCTGGAGTGCAGCTGCATCCCAGGGCTTAGTGGTTTATAAAACCTCGAGAGGTATTTTTGACTGTCCTGGCACCAAGTGGCTTTACCCTGTCTCCGCCCGATGCGATTTTTATCTCCAGTTATTGACATAAAGCCAAAGCCATGAATAGTTGGCTGGCAGCGAAGCGTGCTGCCGGCCATGCCGTGGTCCTGCCTTAACGCTCAGCATCCCCCGTTAAAGCCTTAACAGGAACTAGTCCATGAAGCAAAGACCCTTTTTGCTCCCACAGGATGCTCCATATGGAGGAGCAAATTATCCCACCGAAAGCCCACCCCGTGCCTGGGGTTTTCTGGGGTTAGTTGCTGCTTTGGCTTCGCAGTAACTGCTGGTGCCATGGCTGAGCCTGATAATTTTGTTATCCCCGGTCTCGGATGCTGGTTATCTCCCAGATGGGCAGAGCACGTTCGGTTCTGCCGGCGGGGCCGTGGTGCTGACGGGTGACTCCCTTGGTTTGGGCAGGAGGCTGGTAGGTCTTCGTGGAAATGTCATTTCTCCCAAATACGGGGCTTGTAGGGTAAAACAGTAACCAAAAGCAGGTGATTGACCAGAAACTGGTCCCACAGTCTTCTCTCAGTCCAACCGTCCCTTCCTCTAGTGAGCACCAGAAAACCATGGAGGGCAAACCCCAAAGTCAAATCCCTGGTATAAAAACCAGCACAGGGCTCCTTTCGCTCCCCAGGAAGCCTAAAGGATGCAAACGCCCCATTTCCCCCTCGTGATAAATAAAAATCCAGGTTTGGGGGAGGGTCAAATGGGATCTGCCCCCAACCCCAGGGGGTGCTGCAGGGGCTCCTGGGGGCAGGTGATGTGGGGATGCAGGGGAAAAACACGCAGGGAGCATGACCTTTGCTGTAGCAGGAAAGGAAATGTTGATGAAAGGATTAAATATTGGCCAGGATGATACTTGCTTCCAGCAGGATCCGTCCCCGGAGACCTGCCATGCTGGGAATCGGGTCAGGTTCAACCAAATGAGGGCGGCTTTAATTATGCACGAGCGAGCGCTGGCACTGATGGGTTTAATGCTTTTATCTAATTTGCCCTAAAGCTGCAGCTTTGGTTAATCCGGATTGACTTCCTATGGTGTGGACGAAGGCAGGAGGTTTTAGTACAGCCTGGGAAGCGGAGGCTGAAAGGGGGATTGATTCAGCGAGGAATTCAGGGAGTTTCTTGGGGGAAACCAGGAATTCCAAGAAAAAGTCATTTGACTCAAAGCAAAACATTTTATTTGACCTACAAACAAAATCATAAGGTTATCTTATATCCAAACTCCCTCTCTCCTTTTTAGCTTGGGTTACAGAAAAGCCCTCTAGGAAACTGAAACTCCCGCAGAAGAATACTTTTCATGGAGAAAACAAATTCAGCTCTGCTGCTTCTCAGCCTAGGGGCAGGAGGGGAAACTGAGGCACGGGGTCACTTCAGTGGAGCAGCTCCATTTCTGCCAGCCAGAGTGGAGCTGCCCAGCGTCCTCCAAGGTGCTTTTTCGGGGAAAAGAAAAGAAACAGATTCTTTGCATGTTTATTTTGGGAGGAATGAGGGTTTCTGGCTATTTTGGGGTTGGGGGAAGGACTGGGTCAGACCCATGGGGGATAAAAGCGGACATTACCTGGGACTCTGGGCGGGGAGGTGCGTAAAGCCCCTTCAGCTGCTTAAAGCTTGCTTTTGGGTGTCTTGGAAATGTATCTTGGAGGTATCTGGCTGTGGGACTGGTGGGAGAAGCACCAGGGAGCGATGCAGCTGGTGGGAGCGCGATGACTGGGGTTATCCTCAGCCCACGCTGGTGGCCAGAGCCAGCCCAGAGGAGAAAGGCGCTGAAGGTCACTGCAGCGGAAAGGAGCCAAGTGGAAAGGGCAGATGAAAACCAGGCAGTGTGGCCAGGCTCACATTTCAGCCTGGTCCCATCTCACGTCTCCCAACCAGGCAGGCTCGGCAGCATCTGAACGCGCCGTCTGTTTGGTTTTGGTTGCAGAGAGTTTCAACCACGGTCCCAAAGGAGAGAAAAATGATGCTGGGTCGTTTGCTTCCCAGTGTCTCGAGCAGTTCCTGATCTGGAGCGAGGATTTTGATGAGTCTACTAAATGCCTATAAATTAGGGCAGGGAAAACACCCACGCTCTCCTTGTGTCTGTTGCAAAGGAGTTGGTGGGGAAGATGCGAGAAGTGGATTGTGGTTTTGACCTCCAGCGTTAAACACTGGGAGCTGTGGTCGCAGTCGGTGCGTCCGTGCCGCATGGGTTTGATTTCCCAGGGCTTCACACTGGCAGAAGGAAGGGTTGTGTCTGTGAGGTCCTGCCAGTAAATTAATCCACATTAATTATTTGGGAAGGTCAATTAAACCTCATCACCCCTCCCCCCCCCCCCCCCCCCCCCCCCCGAAAATGCATTCATCGCAGTCGTGATTTGGTTGTGCTTTGTTTTCTTTTGTGACTTTGCTTCTGCTGGCAGGCTCCCAAACACGAAACACCGCGGGATGGATGGTGACCGCCTGGATGGCACCAGGAATGCTGAAAAATGGGGCAGAAACTGGGATTCAAGCCCTTTACTCAGTGATTCCATGTCCAATCCATGGTCCTCCTGTGCTGGCCCTGGGTCCTGCCCATCCCTCGGCTGTCTGTGACCTTCTCCAATGACAGCCCCCTCCTTTCCCCTGTTGACTCATCTAAGTATCCCCTGCCTGGCCATGGTGGATACTGTTACGGGAGCATTTTGGGATGCAGGCATCACATGCACATGCCTGTGGGTATATATATTTGAGGGCACGTGGCTGCTGGGGTTGCAACACTGATCTGCCTGGACTCCTCTCATCACAGGGCTCCTCTTACATGCTGTCTTCATCCACTGCAGCAGATGGTACCTGTTTGCTGGGAAAAGTAAACCATGTCCCACGGAATAAACAGGTCCAAGGCTACACTGCAAAGAGCAATATGGTCCAACCGTTGCAACCAGACCCGATGCACGGTCCAGCATGGAGGAAGCTGGTCAGGGCGATGCCCTTGTTCAGCACGGGTGGCTGGAGAGCACCTAAAAAGCTGTGCGTGGTCACCTGCATTCAACGCTAGAGAAGAAGCCTCCTGCCATGATCCTGGGAAGGGCCGGGAGAGCTGATGAAGCAGACGCAGGTGGTTCTTACTGAGCATCATGGTGGGTTTGCTTTTGGTAGTCACAGAAGTATTTATCCAGCTCGGCATCTTCAGGGATCGCTGTGGCTTTCACCCTCTGCCCACCCCCGCTGGGGGCTTGATGCATCACTGTAAGAGCTGTCGTTTGTGCTGTCTGGCCCGTAGGCAGAGGAAAGGGCAGCTGCCAGCTTTTATGCCTTCACATGCTCAGCTGGCTGTGTCCCCTCTGGCTCGCCCGCTGCGGATGCAGCAGGGCTGGGGGTGAGGGGGTGGGTGGCAGCCGTGGCCCCGACAGACACAGCAGGTTTTGTCCTAGAGATTCTGGGCAAAAGTAGGGAAAAAAAGAAAAAAGAAAGGCTTTGGCATTTCCAGAAGGAAAAGGAGGGAGAGCATGATGGCAAGAACAAGGCTGCCTTGTGAGCTTCTCCCCGTGGCTGCCCCGTTCAGGCCAGCCAGAGAGCCCTGTCTGCTCCTTGGGATGGCGATGGAGATGTGTGTCTTGGCACATCCGTGGCTGCAGCGTGGCCTGCAGCAGCCCGTGCTGCCCTGTGCGCCGGAGGAGATTCCCCACCTTGGCTTCCAGATGGGTTTCAAATACCTTGCTGGGTTTTCCAGCTGAGGTCACAGGGGCCTGCAGGCAGGTGGGCTGGAAGATGGGTTATCTTGCCCCATCAGTGCTTCAGAGCTGGGTGACGGGTTGTCTGCAGGGCACTGGGGGGTGCAGATGTAAAGGCATGGAGAAGCTATGTGCAAGGCTGAAGCATCTGCGGCTCTGTGGCCCTTTCCTGAGTCTTTTAGGGCATCTTGTGTGGTTTCTCCTGGTTGTGGTGGCCTGTCCAACCTGTTTAATTGGCTGCCAGGACCGTGGGCAACCTCTGTCTCATCGGCTGCAGATCTGCAAAGCTCAGAGAGAAGAAAGAAGTTGAGAAGAGTAACTGGAAAGTGTTTTTCCGTCTGCCTGAGCACTGTCAACCCTCTCCATCCACAGGGACAACCCTGTTGCTGAGGACTGAACCAGGTGCAGGAAAAGCAAAACTGAGGGGCTAGGACAGAGTAAGATCAGTCCTGGCTCCTCATGTTCATTGCAGAGTGGTTCCCAAAGTTATGTGTGGGTTTTTGCAGATGTTGCAGATTAGTCAGGGTGTGAGTGGGCATGTGATTTCTGCCTACGTCCTTGGCGAGCGTGACCCTCGGCCAGCACTGCTTGTGGTCTGCTCCAAGGGGGAAAGCAGCACAGTGGGGGAGACATCATCAGGGATCGTGTCTGTACCACATCTGGACAGGTTATTTATCCAGTCCTTGGAACAAGGACTAGGATTATCCCCATATGATGCGCTAGAGTCTTCACTTCACCCCTTCTCCGTCAGGTATGAGTTGTCAAGGTGCCTTTTAATGCCACAGTGCTTTGCTTCAGTGAGAGACCACCCAGGTTGGCAGGTTTTAGGAGACCCTCGTTGCCTCCTTCCCTGCAAGATCTGAATTGGAGGCAGGTACAGGATAGCTCTGGGTCAAAACGGTGCTTGTTTGCAAGAAAGCATGCCCACCCCATCCCACAGCATGGTGGCACCAGATTAGAGCTGAACCATTTAGCTGAGAAGGCTGGTATTGCTCTTTTCTACCTAAAATGATGGTGAGATTTGGGTCAGGGCACATCCCACATACTCATGCAAAGGGCATCTTTACTCAACTCAAACCTTTCCTCCCGCAGTAGCTCCCGGTCGCTGAGCTCCTGCGCTGGATTCTTCTCCCTGTGACCCCGTTTCCGTGGGCTCCCTGTAACGCGGTACAGCAGTGAGATCAATCCAGCTTCTTCCACAGGGAGCCAAATGCATTTTAATTTGATCCCCGGCTGATGGGCTTGCTGAGCAATCATGTGTCGGCCGGGTCGTGGGCTGTCCCTGACGCACAAAGGGGCCCTTGTCCTTCCTGACACAGACAGTGCCAGACTCTGTGTGTCTGCAGAGACTCTTTTGAGACTATTTTTCTCGTCTCAGCTGGTCACTCCCATGCATAAACCAGCTTTGTGCAAGCACGGGCAGATTGTCTGGTGGTGGTGATGCTGGAGGAGCAGGTCTCGTGGCTAGGAGGGGGGGGACCAGTGAGATGGCTACCGTCAGCCCAACACTAAACCCACTAAAACCCCATCATCATCAACAACCAACCCAGGTGGAGCCTCTGTGATGGAGAACACGGTCCCTTTGGCAAGGTTTGATTAGAGGGGACTCCAGATGTTGTGGTGATGTTTGCTCTGCCAGAAGGAGCTGAGGACCTCTGAAATCAGGACCCTGCCAGTCGCAGGGATTGCCTGCTGAAGAGCACTGTTCCCTTTTCTTGGCCTTTCTGCCAGGGATTTAGTGGGACTCGCCTTTCACAAGGGTCATCTGAGTCTGGATGGTTAAACACAGAATAGAGGGCCTCTTCTGTTCTGTGGCACAGGAGACCAGATTTCTGTGTGAACCTGGTGGGAAGGGTGAACTGGGGCATTGCACGGGGCTGCAGGAGGTCTCAGTTGAACTCCCGGGTGTGGGAGGTGTGACGGCATTGTGGCACTGGGGTTTTCTCATCTAACCCACCTCTTCCAGGGACTCCTTACCTCCGTGACCTTACAGCATCTTTGCTTACCCCTAGGGTGATGGCAAATCTAACAACTCCAGCCTGGATCAGAGTCATCAACAGCTCTTTGGACCCAGGTGGCACAGGAGACAACACCTACAAGTGCATATTTGATGAGGACTTCAAGTATGTCCTGCTGCCTGTCTCCTACGGCATTGTGTGTGTGGTGGGGCTCTTTCTCAACCTGCTGGCCCTGTATGCTTTCATCTTCAGGATCAAGACCTGGAATGCCTCTACCACGTACATGTTCAACCTAGCCGTGTCTGACACACTCTATGTGGTCTCCCTGCCGCTCCTGGTGTATTATTATGCCATGGGGGACAACTGGCCCTTCAGCGTGGGCTTGTGTAAGATAGTTCGCTTCTTGTTTTACACCAACCTCTACTGCAGCATCCTTTTCCTCCTCTGCATCAGCATCCATCGATTCCTGGGCATCTGCTTCCCACTGAAATCACTGCAGTGGGGGCACGTCCGCTACGCCCGGAGGGTGTCCGTCATTGTGTGGGTGGTGACCGTCGTGTGCCAGTCACCCGTGCTCTTCTTCGTCACCACCAGCGTGAAGCGTGACACCATCACCTGCCACGATACATCCAGCAAGGACCTCTTTGGCCAGTTTGTCATTTACAGCTCGGTGATGCTGGTGCTGCTCTTCTGCATCCCTTTCCTCACCATCATCATCTGCTACTGCCTAATGGCCCGGAGGCTGCTGCAGCCCACACGGGGGATCTCCCGGCTGTCCCGATCCAAAAAGAAGTCTGTCAAGATGATAATCATTGTCTTGGTGGTCTTCATCGTTTGTTTTCTTCCTTTCCATGTCACCCGTACCTTGTACTACTCGTTCCGGAGCTGGGACTTGAGCTGTCAGACCCTCAATGCTATCAATTTAGTCTATAAGGTGACTCGTCCCCTAGCTAGCACCAACAGCTGCCTGGATCCCATTTTGTATTTCTTAGCTGGACAGCGATTTAGGAAGTTTGCAGGCAGCAAAATGCCAGGGAAGCCTCAAAATGAAATGGCACTGGGCATTGTGCCCAACAGTCACCTGGAAACCAGCAGCAACACAGACACGTTATCCAAGGATGCGAAATCCTAGCTCCGCTCCAGCACAGCCAGCATCTTCTCCGTGACAGAAGGGTTTATCCCAGGAGGTCAGGATGCTTCAGGGCCCGAGGTTTTTGGTGTTTGCAGTGCCTTGGCTTGCACCCAGTTCAGCATGGTCCTTGTTAAATGCAGTCTCTGCTTGTTGCTGTTTCAAATGCCTTTTTTTTTTTTTTCCCCGGGAAGGTGCCGCTGTGGTTATACACAAACCCCCCTATCTCTGCCTCTTCATCCAAGCCTGCCTCTCTGTTCAACGCTGAATGGCTCCTCTCCACCAGTGAGGCTGGGTGACCTCTATCATGGTGGCCAAATCTGCTAAAACAAATCATGCCCTGAATGTCTTAGAACACTTTCTAAAGCAGAAACATTGTGTGCAAAAGGTCCACCTAAAGAAATCCATCTGCCCTTCTCCAGATCCGCTAGCACAGAGGTAACAAGAGTTTCTCTGTGCCTTGGCGAGGGAGGAGAGGCTTTTGGTCGATGAGGAGAGTCAGCTGTGGTTCTGCTAAACAGATCAATAAATTGCTAAGTGCAAATACCTCCTGCAGCGGGAAGGGGTCTCCCACAGCTGTGCATCCCTGAAGAAATGCTCTCACAGCTTCATGCCCCGGCATCTGCTGGCAGAGCCGGGAGGGGACTCCTAGCTCCTGTCCAAGGGCTGGCTTCCCATTAAAAATGGTGGACCTCCCGTCCCACTGGATTATGCCAGTACCATCCATTGGAGTTTACTGGTACCATCAAGCAGGTCCCCTGTAGGTTTCTCCAGTGGGGTCAGTATCTTTCAAAAGACCCATCAGTGCTTCCCAGCAACAATGTTCACCCTTGAAAAGCTTTTAGGAACATGTAGCTTCCTTTCAGCTGCTGACTTTAATAATCATCTCCAGCTCATTAAAATCTAGGGTGAGGTCTTCATGTCTTCTTTTTAACCCCCTTACTAGTGACTCATGTTACCAGCAAAGAAGCAAAGACCATTGCTTGTTCCCCTGGCTGAACGCTGCCACATTCTCATTGCTGCTCAGAGGTGACAGCCCTCTCAGACCTTTAGCAGCTTGCCATGACCCAAAATGCTGCCCAGATGCTGCTGTCTGGTTTCCCCATAATCCCAGTAATCCCAGTGCTCCACTGGAGCCAATCAGCATATCCCTTCCTGACAGTGTAGATCTTCCCTGGGAAATCTGGCAGCACTAAACCCTGGGTTTAGGAGCCGTAACAGTAAAACCTGGTGCTAGGCTTGACCCCAGACCTCTCTGGATTTGGGCTTGCATCCCCCATCAGCCAGGACAGTTCAAAGTAAACTGGAGAAAATAGCCACAAAACATTTCACCAGAAAGTCCACTTGGTCTTTCTCTCTGTAATTGTTGGGTTAGAGAGCCAAGAGCCGAGGCCCATGGCTTCCTTGCCCAGCTTTGCCACGAGGATGCTGATTCCTCACCCCAAAAACGAAAATTGCTTGTGCTGCAGCACTGGACGAGTCATATTTTTGTAAAAGCAGCCCTGACTCTATTTTAGGATTAGGCAAACACATTTGATCCTGGTTTAGACCAATGCCTCAGGCCTCCTCTTCATGTCTCCCATCCCTCCCTCTTATGATGTGGCTCGATGGAGGTAAAGGCACGCCACGGTGTAACCAGCTGAGTTTAGTCCAAGGGTGACTGGGACCATTCAGGGTTAAATGGGAGGTTCCTGAGGTCCAGGCTTTGTGGAGACGTGGTCCTATGGATGGCTTTTGTCCCAGCCAGCAATGTCACAACCACAGGAGGCAAAGAGGGGACTGTCTCAGCTCTGAACACCATCGTCAAAGAAAAACAGAACAATTTGATCATTTGATGAACAATTAGATTAAATGGTTCATCTCATCCCTGAGTGCACTTTTAGGAAAGGGTTGGGTTGAGACAGGACTTCCCCCATGGCAGCACCTTTTTTGACTTGGGCAGGTGAAGGGAGCTTGGCTTCGTGGGGAGTGTCGCAGCGTAGTCACCAGTGCGAGACAAATAACTGGGAGGAATTTATTCATCCGAAGTGCTGCACTGGTACAAACGTAACTCCAGGCCAGGTCTCGCTTGGTCTCCCACACTTGCCAAAAAGCAGCATGAACGCCAAGTTACGTGCTCTGAATAATTCAACAAAATATGCTCAGAGTTCACTCCTGCAGTCCTGCTAGGCAGTCCCACCTTTCTCGGAGCTGGCATGAGCCAGCTTCAAACGACCACCTTGGGCAACACTGCCAGTCCCATTGCGGGGTCCTCCTGTGACCTTGGTCCTGCACAAACTGGTGGCACTGTTCAGATGCAGAGTGGTTGGAGAGGTACCAACTGGAAATTTATATATAGATATTTTTTTTGTTTGTAAAAGCTCTAACTTATACTAAAAAAAAGAAAAAAGAAAGAGGTTTTGTGACGATGACTGTACATTTTTATTTTTGTAACATACAAACACCTCAGATTTCTTATAGTGAATAAATTTATTTCTACTATGAGCACTCTTCTGCCATCTCCTCTGATACGTACAAAGAAGAGGGGATACTGGAGATAGAAACTGGGTTGTTGAATGTCATAGACATATTTGAAGCTCCAGATACAGCTGTCCACACATGGGCTCCACAGTAGATACCTCCAGCATCTGAACTCCTATAGGAGTCTGTAGAGGAGGTGGTCACCCCAAGAGACAGGTCTTCTCATCCTTGCTCAAGGTGAAATGGAGCTGAGATGGAAAGGGCTGATGGAGCACCCACAAACCCAGCAGCTCATTAAGGAGACTTTCACTTTTTCTTGCTGCTCTCTCCCCTTTTCCAGAAAGTACAGTAACACCAGTGCTTGTCCTGCATCCTTGCTTCTCTGAGACAGAAGGACCCAGAGGAGCAACTCAACTGTCTCAGATGTGAACTTGCTGTGGAGACAAGTTGCAGCATCCTATTACACCCCAGGATGGCTCCTTATAGCCATCAGAGCAACCTCTGGACCTTAAAAGCCACTGAGCAGGTCTTCGGTCCTCTCTCTAACCCATTCCCAGTGGGGTCGTGTATCTCCTTGCAGCGTGCCCATGGGCATTGCGCTGCAGACCCTTACAGCAATGCCCCATAACTGCAACAGGCTGACCCAAACCCTCTGATTTACCCCTTAAAGGTCTGGCAGAGATTCAGGCAGGGTCAAAAATGCCCCCGAAGAGACTACTGCTCCTGGATTCCATCTGCCAAGCAAAACCGCCTCTGTGAATCTTGACCTCCACCTAATGTGCAGGGGGCTGGTCCCACCAGTTCTGGCAGAAGCCAGGTGCAGGGAAGCCACATGGTCACGGCAGGGCTTCGTGGGGGCCAGAAGCCCTGGCAGCATGACAAAGACAATAGCCAATCTTTTTGGTTGTGTCTCCATGGACTTGGTAAGTAGCTTCTCCTAGGCCTCTCCTGTTGAAGACCAGAAGGAATTGCTCGGTTAATTAATTAGTGACTCTCTAAGCAATTAATCTCCTATCCCATAGATGGTATTTTTTTTCTGGTTCATCCAGCAGTTCACGGAGCCACCAAAGCAAGAAGTTTCCCTCCACATGCTGAAACCTCTAGTTCTCAAAGAGAAGAAGGTTTCCTGAGCCTAACCACAGTCCCCATGAAAAAAACAACCGCCAAACCATTTTGTTTTCCGTTGCAATTTACCTGCCTCTTGCTCCCCATCCTGGCCTTTGCTGTGCCCATCTCTGCTGATGAAACAAGGCAAGTGAGGACACACTCACCTCCATTGATGAATTTATTACAGCCCGTGATCAAATCGCCTTGAAAGCTGCTCAGCAATAAAGTAAGGAGCTGAAAGTCCTTTGCTCTTGTCCCGAAGCTGATTTTTCCAGCCTTCAGATTAATTTACACCTGATCTCCCAGCAATGTTTTTAAGATGCAGGCACAGCAACTGCCCATCGCCCTGCAGTGTGAGACAGAAGCACTTGACGGTCCCCTGCACCACGGCTGAAAGCTCCACTTTGGCTTTTCTTTTAAAAAGAAATTTCTAGCCCTTACAGTTGCCAAAACACAAAGACTCAAAAGCATAAAGCCAAAGAAATAGCTGCAAGCCCCAGTATTGCTAAGTTAGACATCCCAAAATACACTCTCTGAAAAGTCTCTCTTGATTTTCAGCCCAGGTTTTGGAGTCCCACCCGGGGTGAACACCGTGCGGACGAAGGGCTTGCACATGAATAGCTTTAGCTTGTGGGTTTTACAGCATCACACCCAAGTTTTTCCTGCAGTGATTTCTCTGCAACTCAGGCCAGCACTGACTCATGTGAGTCATTCAAACCCAAGAATGAGAATTAAGCACAAATAATACCCATTGACGGGGAACACAGAGGTTGTGCAGTTACTTCAGAGAAACAAACAGAAAAACACCCCCCCAAACCCACTTTTTCTAACTATCCTGCAGCTTTGGGAGCAGGAAGGCAAAGTTTAGAGCATTGATGGTTTCCTGCCAAGCAAACAAATGTGCCACGTGGGCTGGAGGGATGCACACTTCTCCTAGACCTTCCCAGCATCCAAGTGTGGGGCTTTTCCTTCCTGATCACGGCTGTCTAGGAAGCAGCCCCTTTATCTGGCAAAGGAGGGCAGCGGGTCGAGTCATTACTGTAAGCCACTCAGTACATCCGCTTCTTTTTTGAGTAGCAAGTCCTGGTTTCATTTTTCTTCTGGTTTTCTCCCTTGGGGCTTGATTTTGTAAGGAACAAGTCTGCCTGCCCCTCCAAGCCATTTCTGATCTAGTTGGCCATTTCAGTAGAGGGACAGAGTCTCTGCACTATTGAGCTCCTACGAGTTTCACAGCAAGCAGATTGTCGCGCGAAGGAGAAAGAGCCAAAGGAGCCCTCACCCAACAGCTCAACCTTTATATTAGACACCAGAGAAACCACATCCACTTCCCCATGCTACAGCCTCCATCGGCTTGGGAAAGTGTCCATCACAATGAGTGAGAAAAGGTGACAGATGGTGCCCTAAAGCCACCCAGGAGACCAACATTGTGTTCAGATCAGGGGAGGAGATTCACAAATCTAAAAAAAAAAAAAAAAAAAAAAAAATCATACTGCTGCAGAAATTCCCCAAAATGGATGGGCCAAGGCAGCATTTTCTTTGGAAGAAACCAAGCCAGTGGGGTGTTTGAAATCACACATCAATCACCCAGCTTTGTGAGGAGCTTATTTTAAGGCTGTCAGGGGTTTAATACCAATATTTGCAGACTCCTTGGCAAATAAATGTTCAGGAAAGCCTGGAAGTTTAAAATATCCTTTTCTTTTTTTCTTTCTCCCCAAATACCTGCAATTTTAAGCACTGGCTAAACACCAACACCTTGATGCCTGTTTTGGGGAGCAGCTGGACTGTCACACAGCAAATGCATACATGCACATGTGTATACACACACATGTATACATATATAAGCACATTTATGCCCACAAAGCATCCTTCCCGTGCTCCAGGAGAGAAGAGTTTGAGTCCTTGTGTCTGAGCCCAGCACTGCCCTCCCAGGGGCATGGGAAAGGGTGTAAAACAGCCCTCCGTCCCCCAAAACCGCCTGATTTATACAGGAGCAGCAACTCTTCAAATCTTCCCATCGAGCTGAAAGCTGCCCGGCTGTGGCTCGTCACCCACGAGATGACCTGCAAGGTCTCAGCTTGGTGCTGGAGGCTCCCACCTTTGCAGCAAAGGGTGTGCCAAAGCAGCCCCCCGCCTCAGAAACCGTATTGCCTGGGTGGGTTTCGCAGCCCCGTTTGACACTGCTGGCAGCAGAGCAGGAGAACCCCTGCTAGAAACTGCTCCTGTGCTTATACCGCCCACCGTGAGAAGGCAAAACGTCACAATCCCATTTCCAACCCACCCCTCAAATCCTGGGGGAGCACTAAGGTGCCCTGAAATCACCAAGCTGCCACCCTTGAACTTGCAAAGAAAGGAGTGGGAGCACTCCAGCTGAGATCTCAGCCGGTGGGATGGCCAGTGGGAGACCTTGGAAGATGGTGGAAGATGCATGGATGGAAGACTGCAGTCCCCGTAGCGCTAAAACCAGGCCAGCATCCTGTGCTGATTTTTAATAGGGAAATCATTTAGCTAATTAGGCTGAACCCTGCTGCAGCAGAGTCCTCTGCTGGTGCTAAGGGGATGTGGCAGCAAGGAGCAAGGGGTCCCCATGCCCACCCTGGGGGAAAATGGGGTCCCCCACAGGAGCACTAATAGTGCCCAAGGAACACCCTGTGACCACACCGAGGGGTGGGAGCAGAGTCCCAGGCTAGCGGTGGGAGCATCGGGGTGCCAGCATTAGGTCCCGGTCCCCAAGCTGGAATTTGCACCCAGGTGCACATGGCCACTAAAGGCAGGGTCCTGGTTTTCATCCACGGGACTTCCCAAGGGATGGAGATATTTTCTATTTGCTTTGAAGTTCCCCTTGCATGAGCTGAGGCACAGCTTGCAAGGCAGCCAGGGAGTCAGCCTGTCCTGTGGCCTGCGGTTTGAAGGTCAAAGAAAGAGCCTGGTCACCACTTGCCTTCATCCAGCCACGCACCCCACCGTTCCAGCTCTATCCCTGCCCACGTGTAACGACTCAATGCTTGTTTAACATTCTTTCATCCTTTTCTCATCAAAACTGGGGCAAGCAGGGTGGAAACCAGCTGGCCACCATTGGGAAATGACCCCAAGTGCAAGCCCAAGCATGTGGATGGAGGTGGAGGCCATTTGGGATCCACGCTGGGAGGGACCTTGGTACGCGTCCTGCACAATGGGGATTTGCCACCATCTCTGCATTTTGAAATGGGTTTATTTTGGAAGGATGCCCCTGCTCAGCCATTTTCCTGGGCTGTGAACCTCTCTGCCCAACCTCACCTATGGCCACACTGCTGGACCAGTCGTCCTGGTCCCCTGAACACTCTTGCAATGCCGTTAGTGAAGCTGTCAGCCCAGCACCAGGATATGGGGTGCAAGCCAAGCACTGGCAGGTGCCTGCACACCTCCTCTGCTAGGACACAAGAGGATGCGATACCTTTCTTAGGTGAATCACCCCTTCCTTAGGTGAACAGCTCCACCACCCCAGCTGGATGCGGTTCTCCTCCTGCTCCTCCTTCATGGCTGAGTGCACTTTGCAGCCTGGCAGCAGGATGAGATGCCACATGGGTGCCAGCACAGACTGTTTGCGAATAGGGTGCGGGTGCAATGCCCCGGCACGGCAGCTGTTCTCATGGCCTGTTAAACGAGTCCATCTAGTCCCAAATGAGCGAACGGGCTTGAGCACCTTGGGATGGGACCGCAAAGCAGGTTGTTAACTCCTGGGGGGCAGCTGGCCCTTCAGTGTGACCCTGCATGCTGCAATTTGCAGAGCCAAGGAGAAAGGCTGCAAGAAGGGGAAGGTCCTCGGGGGATGACCACATCTGCTTAGCAGAGCTTCTGGCTCTCCTTGGGCAAAGAATTCAACCTCAGCCTGCATGCTAGGAGAAAGGGACATTGCTGTGGCTTTCAGGGAGCGGTTGGACACCCCAAAGCCTGTTACATGTCCTTGTCCCCCTGTGCAGGACTTATGATCACAAGAGGAGGATGCATTTCCTATGGTCAAGGTCTCCAGTGGTATGTAAGCCACCTGAGTGGACCTCCAAGCATTGGTGAGATGGTGATGCACAGGAGACCAGATGCCCCTCTACCAGCCCTATAGGAAACCAGGGGGCCTACTCTGGCAGAGCCACCTGCATTGGTGACACCTCTGTTGGAACGGTTGCCTGGAGCCCATCAAGATGGGATCAGACAGGATCTAGTAAAGGGTTCCATGGAAGTCTTTGGTCCAACCCCCTGCTTGGAACAGGGCTGGCCCCAAAATCAGAGCATCGTGGACATGACCCAACACCCGCCAGAGCTGTTACCTCAAGGGAGTCCATGGGTGCATGATCCAGAAATGTCTTTTTCCCCTCCACTGGCTATCAAGAAAGCCTAGCTGGCCAGCTGGGAGTTGTTAAATGACACAAATTGTCCCTAAAGAGCCTCTGCAGCACTATCAGGGCCCTGTGCTCAGCAAGATGCTGATACTCCAATGTCTCACCCCTCCAGTTCCCCCCAGGATTAGCTTGCAGGGCTCAGACTTAAAAATAACCCAACAGGGGGCAGGGGGTGGGTGGGCATTGCTGTCACCGCATCATCACTAACGTCAGCTTTCCCAAACCCATCTGCGTGCTCATGCCAGCCACAATTCCCATCCAACGTGCCGTGGCTGTGCAAAAGCATCCGAGAAACCGCAGAGGTTTGACAAGGAATTAGCGAAAGCCCTGGAGCAGACTCCCCACTGATGCCTCCCCATCTGCTCTTCATCAGGCAAATGAGCTGTGGGATCCTGTCTGGGTGGTCTGGGCTCAGGGACCCCTCCGTGGTCAGCTCCTGGGGTGATACGCCAGGGGTGGGGAGCAGCAGCAGTGCTGGGGGGTAGAAATTTTCGGGATTGTGGGCCTGGATCAAGCAGCATCCATATGGATGATGCCTCCCACCAAGGCTGTGGGCAGCAGCGAGTGCTCATGTCCCATGGCACCAGTTCCAGCTGGTGATTAATACCCCAGTGTCCTGAGCCTCGAGCAGACTTTCTGGGATCATTTCCTAGAAATTCATCATCGCTTCCCAGGCAATACTTCCCAGATGTTGCAACCCGTCTCTGTGTTTCAGCATCTGGCTGGTGATGCGAGGCTCTGCTCTCTGCAGCACAAAGCCTGGAGGAAAAGCAGCACTTTATCACAAACCCCTGTAGCATCGACATCCCCCTCATCTCCAAAACATCTCCATTTTTTTTCGTAATTAGCAGAGCACTCCCGCGTTATGGTAATTCCTCAAGCATCTCCAGAAGGCAACTAGGTTGAAATGTGATGTAAAAATTAATTTGTAGCAGCTGTTCTTCCTCCCGATTGCCCGTAGATGGAGGAAGAGAGCTTCCCCCCTTTGGGTTCCCTTCTTCGGAGAGCTGGTTGATGAGGTTGCACGGTGTTTTGGGGCTCTCCTTTTCCCTGCTTTGGCCCGTCAGGTGCTTGGTTTGGGTGATTTAATGCCTGTACTGGGAAAGACGTTGGCCACGACCTGCATAAGACCCTGCTACCCAATGCCATGCAAACCCACAAGGAAGAGATTGTCCCTCCAGGAGCCCATGGAACCTCTTGAGATAACTCGAAATGCTGCACGGAACGTGGCCCCGGGATAAGCAATGGTGACAGGATAAGCAAACACAGATCCTCCTGGCTATGGCTGTGTTGGTCCATGAGACAATCCAGGACCCATCTTCTGGATACACATCCCCTAGGTTTACTCCTTTGCCACCCTGAGACGGGTGGCCACAACCAACCTACTGGTCGGCATCCTGAAAAACAGCTGCTTTGGAGGAGTCCAGGTCCAAGCCATGCCAGCAACGGTGCAATGATTAATCTCGACGTTCACAGCCCAGGGGCATGGATCCAGCCAACAGTGTCCAAAGAGGCTGGGTCATGCCAGGTGAGAACCACAGACAAACCAGGGTTTGATGGAGTGAAAGGTTTCCCCCAAAGAGATGTTCTGCTGCTCAGAGACTGATATTAGTTGAGGATGGAGATATCTTGGGGAGGAATAACTCAACTCCCAGAACATGTTGTAATTATTGGAGATTTTTATTCTTTTCTTCCAAAATGGAGTGGTTTGTCTGGGAGGTGTGGAAGTGTTCCCCTTCACCCTTTTCTGATATAAAGCACTTGACTTTTCACTTCAAAAAGACACTTTTCAACAAAAAAACCCCACCCTTCCACCTTTCTTTTAAACAAGCAAACCAAAATAGGCAGGGGTTAAAAAGAACCCAAACAACAGAAACTATTTGCTTTGACCTCCCTTTGACCGGTATCATGTTTTCCTCCCAAATCTTGGTTCAGCCACCCAGTCGAAAAATGCCTCCTGCCCCAGCCTCGCCGCTCGGGCCAGCTTTGTGGGTTTTGTCCGGTTGCAAGTTAATAGGATTGTTGTGAAACTGGTAGATGCACGCTTGACGTCGACCCTGTGTGGGAGGAGGAATCAGTTAGAAGACTGTAAGAAACCTGATTTAGTAGGAAAAGACCAAGAGAAAGACTTTGTTGCTTCATTACCCCGCAGATAAAGCCTCCACAAAAGCAGGGAAAGATAAAGCAATCCTTTTACAGTAAGAGCAAATGTTTACCCGGCACGATGCAAACTGACCCCAGGTAATCTCAGATTTAACGACATGGTTTAATACCACTGCAAAGGGCATCTTTTGTATTTCTCAGGCTGTCATTGGAGATATCCTACCCACCGGGGGATTTCCTATGGGTATCTGAAGATATCCTGGTACCAGCAGTGACACTTTTTAAATGTGTTGTAAAATGTGTTATATAGAATTATATTTTTTTTTAACACGTGGTGCATTTTATTTATATATATGTTTTTTTAAAAAAAAAATATATTTTTTTTACATACATCCCAGTGCTCCAGTGCTGGGAGAGGCTACTGGGAAAGGGACAGGGGTAAGGAATGAGCAATGCGATACCTGCTCTGAATCACGCTCTGCTTTTATGGCTGCAGGATATATGAGGCAGAGGTGGAGTTAGTGTGCTTGATAATCTCCGGAAAAGTACCCTGCCTTGGAAACATTCCCACCTTTATCACCTCCGCGCATCGCCCTGCCTCCTTCAGGTAGGACACCAAGTGGGTGATCGAGGGTGAGCTGCTATGGCTGTCACCCCTGTGCTCCATCTCTTGGTGATGGCAATCTGGGTCCTGGACAGGACTTCTGCAACCGTGAGGAGTTCAATAATTACTGGGGAGATCTTCATCCCCCCTCTGGGGCTTGTAACAGCTTCAGCCCATCTGCCAGTGGGACAGCAGGACAGGGACAGCTCACGGGGGATGCTGGCACCTCCTCACCACCATGCAATTCAACACAGTGAGTTTTATTCAATACCATGAAGCTCTGCAGCTCTTCACAGTGGCCTTTGGTTCCCGTTAACTTATTTTTCAGCTTGTAGCGAGTTGTTCCCCAAAATCTTCCATGCACATTCGAGCGGCTTTCTGCATTCAGCTTGCCATGTTCATGACCTCTTCTATGCCTCCCCCTTTGGACATGGCATGGACCTTCCACAGGAGATTTTTTTTTTTTCTCATGACATTTTCCTCCCTGCTGCATAGCATTGGCTGCCTTGGGGAGCCTTTTTACAGCCTTTTTTAATTAGTGCTTTGCATTTGCATCCTCGGTCCACTTCCAATTGCTCTGCAAACATTTCCTCCTTGTGTTCAGCTGCTTAATTCTGCAGTTTCCTTATTTCTCTATAATTTCCCTTATTGCAGTTAAACACTGCAGCAGTAGCTTTTTTTTTTCACTGCAAATACTCTACAGTCACTAAACCTCCTCTGCTAAATCCATATTACTTGCTAACCATGGCCAGGCAGGAGATTAACCCGTGCCAACTCAGACCCATCAAGATAATGCCCAAGCTAAGTCAACCCTATAGATTGGCCATACAGCTGTCCTCTCTAAGGATGGAGCACGTACTCAGGGCTTGATCAGGAGGGATTTCGGGACCTGAGAACTTCAAAGGCTTTTACAGAAGTTGAACTGTTGTGGACCTCCCCAAGGAAAAGCCCGGAGCATCTTGTAGCAGACACATCCAGTGGACCAGCTCTACTTGTGACTGTCTCAATAAAAGAGAGGAAATTATTGTCTTGAAAGCAAATGTTCTTGCAGAAAATGCATTTTTTTCAGATATATCATGGTCTAGGTCAGGGTCCAAGGGATTTCACCACCACCAACATCTTCCCAGGGTAAGGCTGGTGGAGATAGTGAGAGCCTGGCTGAACTGGTCATCCTGGGGGACCCTCCCTGACACACACGAGGTTCTGAGACAACCAGAGCTGGTGGGAACCAAAGGGTGCTTCAGACAGGAGCACATTTCCATGGACATTTCTAGTGTGGGGCTTGGGAGTTTTGCCCCATAGAGACAGTGTTGTCGCCCTGCTTAGGGATGACGGTGCCCTCTGACCACGCTCCTCCTGGGACAACCTCTCTGGACCTCTGCTCCAGCCAACAGACTCCGGGCAGGCAGTGACTTTCCCAACACGTAGCCTCAATCTAAGTAGTCTAAGAGGAATATTTGTTCTGGCTTTGCCTAGAACAGCTGGCCATAGGCCAGGACTTTTTAACTTCCCAGCCAGAGCCCTGGAGAGTCGCCGGTCAGACTGTCACAGCACAACAAATACCTTGCCCTGACTCTATCCATCACAGTTTGGTTGCTCAGAGCTCAACAATGGCACCACGAACTCGTGCATGGCTTCTACCAAGGAAGGGGCAAAGCCAAGGAGAAACATCCTCAACTTCTAGTAGTCCAGGACCTACAAAATGACTTGGCTTGATGGTATACCTGCATCCCTAAGAGAAGTTATAGCCCTTTTCTCCAGGAAAGCTCGAAATCTGCAAATTTAATTAGACAAGGGTTTAAAGCGCTGTCTCATGCAGTTACACCAAAGACCTTGTTCTCAGTGCAAAAAAAGTGATGGGGAACTGCAGGTGCCCCGGGTGTGCAGCCAGTCTTCTTTTTCCGGGGAGAACAGTGTGTAACTCCTTGCCTGGCTGAGCACACGTCAAGAGATTAAAATCCCGTGTGGTTATCTTGGGGGTCCTCAGAGATGAACCCCTTTCCTAACCACTTGGCTTTCTGACTTCATGGAGATCAGAGGACGGGGACGTCTCCTCTCTCCCCTAAATACCATCCCCTGCCACCAGCTTGCCTCTGCTGTTGTTTTGTGTGGCCTGAGGTTTTGAATGTAATTCAGACAGAAAGCAAAAATGGAAATTCCCCCGGGTGCAGACGGAAGGAGGATGGAGAGGGAATGGTTTCTGATATTGTGGCAGCTGCGAGGTAGCTCCTTCCCCCTGACTGTGGACAAGGCAGCCTGGGCTGTGATGGCTGGGAAGCCACAGGGACCACCGCGACACAAAGCCCAGGGCAGGCTGACCTGGTGGGCCACATCTTACCAGGCTTTGCTCCTCAAGCGAGGTCATCACAGATGCAGACGTGGAAAGGGGCTGAAGTGATGTGCCTGAGGGCATAGCGTGGCAGAGTCAGGATGAGACCCTGGCTCCCTGGTCCAGCATCTTGCAGTCAAGACCATGGGCAATAGGAGAAGGAGAACAAGGACTGTGGGATCTCTGTCTGGCTGTGCTGGTGGGGGAACGGGGAAACAGGTAGCCACATGCCTCACAGCAATGCCCACCTCATGTGCTCCCCGTGGAGCTGGAGAAGCTGAAGGCTTTATCACAAGTGGATTCTTTGAGATCTAAGAGGGGTTTCTCCCTGCCTTGTCCCCTACAGATGGATCATTCAGGGTCTGTCGCCTTCCTCTTCCACCTGCTGGTGGGAACATCAACGTCTCTGAGCTTTCCACCTTCCTTCAAGTGTCATCAAATGGACCGACAGGCTCAGACATAATCCATTGCACAGAAGCACGCTCCAGTGCGCTGATGAGTGCCCATTTCCTTAGAGAAGCCACCATCAGCCCCCTCCAAAATCAAATACACCTGCCTTCAAGAATACAAGAGCTTTTAATACATGTTCTATTGTTGGTTATCTTCTCATCCCAGAGTTTTTCCAGTATTTTCTAGGCATCCCTTGAACTCACGAGGGCCAGAAAGCTGAAACTTCAGGAATCAGCACTTCCCAGTCTGCAAACTGGGACAAGCCCGCCAAAGCTAGCAGCTTGTCTCTACCCAGTGGATGGATACTGGTTGTAAGAGATGCCAGTGAAGCACCAGCTCTGATTCTTTCCAAGCAACTTGGTAGGCACAGTGGGGGTTTCTGATCCATATTTCATTGCTATTTTTTTGCTCTTCTTTGGCATCATGTCCCAAGCGCAAACACACTGAAATGTCCCAATTCAATTGTCACTGGCTGCAGTGAGAAATGTGGCAGGTATCAGCCACACACATTAATGCTCGGTTGAAATAATCCATGAAAATCAGCCAGGAAGAAGACTTGATGTCCCAGGAAACATCACCAGGAGGAGGTGAGTTCACTGTTCAGGATCTGGCCAAAATGCTGGTGCTGGCTGTTTGCCCCTGTTATTATTTCCCAGCCAACCTGCTGCCCTCCAGCCTCTCTTCCCCTCTGTGTTTTCCCCTTCATCCCAGGTTATGGCCAGGATAGCTCTGCTTTCTGCAGAGGAAACCCTCCTCGGGGGAGTGTGGAAGGACAAATAGTTGGCTTTGCCTGTGTTGTTTGTGTGCTTCTGTGCGCTATTTCTAAGGCACTGGTATTTTCCCCAGTGCTCCCACCATTGCCAATCGTGGGAGGTCACTGTAATTCAGGGGTAGGCAGCAAAGAGCTCTGCATAATCCCAAGCCTTGTCCCCAAATATTCAGAAATCGCTAACTGACCCTTTGTTGCATTATGTGCTTGCATTGTCCTTTGAAAACAAGCCTTAGTGTTGGGTGAATGGATAAGCCAAGCAAGATCCTTCCTGAGCTGAAGGGAAAGGGAACCAGGCAAATCCTCAGGGATGCTTAGACCTGCTCAGCGCACACCAAGCAGGATGCAAATGTTGAAAACAAAAGAGATGGGGAGGAACAGAGGGAGGAGAGAAATGTTTGCAGCATGTCAGACCAAGCAAAAGGACCTGGGGCAGCTGACATCCAAGCATCAAAGGAAAGGCCAAGGGAAGGGAAACACCCAGTGCCAGGGTGATTTCCCAAGGGAAACGACCCTGAGCTTGACATTGCCTCCAACCACAGTGCGGTGGAGAACTGGAGAAGGGACCGAAGCCTGGATCCCCCAGGGGGAAAGGCAGAGCTGTGTTGGTCTCTCCTGCCCATGTGTGCATGTTCACACACAGGGAGACATTGAACAGCCAGCCCAAAGGCACTGCAGGGAGATGGAGAAACACATCCACTGGTTGGAGCAGTGAGCACTTGCATCTCTCTAGATGAGGATGGGGAGGTATTTCTGCTCCATGGATGGATTTTGGCCATCTGTGCTGCTGGGATAGCTTCATGACTTGCTCTGAGGACACCCCTTCCTTCCTGCAATGCACTTTGCTTCAAGCACCACAAAATTAGTAGGACCCCTATGAGAGCTGCGGTCCCTGCGCCTGGGTGCTCAGTGCCAACACACAGGGCATGGCAAGTCCCACATGTGCTGCTGACCTGCTTGGAAAAGCATCCAGTCCTGCTGAAAGACCATTTTTACCCTTTGTAACCTCTTTAAACTACGTGATCCCAATTCCCATCAGCTCCTGGGTCCTGCCTGGATCAAGGTGCCAGTGGATGCTCAGTTGTAGTTATTCATAACAGTCATTTTTAACCCCACAGATGCAAAGGGCGACAGAAAAAAACAATCTAGTTTGAATGTACATGATTTTGGACCCAGTTGCAGAGGGACAAGATGCATCTGTGCCCCCCAGGCTGGCAGCGTGTGTCCCTCTTCTATCTCTGGTGCAGTCCAGGGTCGCTTGGCTTCTCAGAGCTGAAACATTTCCATGCTTTGCAGCCTGGCGGGGCTTTGCTGATGGCTGTTCTGCACGTTATCTGGGCCAGGCTCCCTGTGTCTGTACCAGACCTTATCTCCCCCCAAACACTCTCCCTGTGCTTGTAAAAGGGGAGCACTTTTAAACTGGGAACGCATCCAGTCCTTGCCAGCTGATTTTGCCAGCTCGGTGAGCGCAGTGGCGTGGAGGGGCAGTCTGGAGCGGTAAATATGTGGTTGTACCCATTTTCCCTCTGTTTTTTCATTTTTTCTCTACATCACAGCTTCAGTTCTCAAACTGGGAGCCAGTTTGCCCCAGCCTGGATGCACTGGGAGGGATGGGAGAGGCATGCTGAGGGGTATTGCTGGAAGAAAGGGACCTCCAGCCCACATGCACAGGGTATGCAGGGCTCGGTGGCCCTCCACCCTTATCCATGGTGGGTGAAAGGTGCAAGATGCCCCAAAGGCACTGAGCCAAGCAGCCCTGGAGGGCAAACACAGGCTGGAGCCAGTAACCGGTGAAAATGGGACTGTTTGGGCTAAGGAAGAGGCTGATTAGAGCGGCTCAAGGTCCTCAGAAAGCTGACCTCGTTGCAGCAGCAAGGGTGAGGAGCTGGAGCAGAAGACCTGGCTTGGACATCCCGCTGTACATGGGATCCACTCAGCCCACTTGACTGCTGAGGTCAAGTGTAAAGGAATTATAGAGGAAGGAAGGCAGGTTAATTATCATTGAAAATAGACAGCTGTGGGCTGGCTTCAGGGGCGGGGGTCGGCTGAAGTAGATACGGTGCAGCTGCGGCTGGTTCTGTTAAGGGGTTAAATAGCTCTAAGGGGGATGGAAGAGGAGCAGCAGAGGGAGGGGAGGCAGGGTGAGGGATGCAGCAGAGGCAAGAAGCAGGGTGGCCTGATGAGAGTGGAGAAATAGCATGGACAGCAGGTGAACTGTTGAAACCTTGGAGGGGTTGGTGGCTGTGCTGAGACAAGGCGTGGGAACTACTTATTGAAGTTAACCTGGTCTGGGGTGGTAAAAGCCTTATTGCAGCCAGCTGGTTTTGAGGGTGATGTGACAGTCAGGCAGCCCAGCATCCATCTCAGCTGTAATTTCTGGAGATGTAGTAATTCTAGAGCATTTGCCTCCAAGCCTTAGTCAGTGATGCTTTTTGGGAACTAGGTGACCAGTGGGTCTCCTCATCCCCCAAAACTCCCTGGGGCCCCTCAAAGGACTGCTGGTGGCACTCTTCCCAGATGTGTGTGCCTCACAACCACCATGCCTCCTCTGAGCACCTCCCTGAAAACATTGAGCATCAGCCCTTTGACTCTCCCACCCAGAGGAGACTTCCCTGTCCCACTCACTTCTTTACCTCACATCCATGGTGTTGGTGAGGTGTGAGATGCACTTGTGGGACAGAACATAGAAAGTGAGACAGAAAGTCGGTGCCTCTTCATGCCACAAATCCTTCTCCAACCTTCACTTAACCAAGTAGCTTCCCACCAGCCCGGTATTTAACTTGCTTTTTCCAAAAACCAAATGTGATGTTGGCTCTTTGTGCTCAGCCTTTTACTTAAGTCACCAGCCTCCTAACTCAAGGGTTACCTTGGTCCAACCAAGGAGGATAATTGCCATCAACAGCACCAGCCAAAGTGGTGCCTGGGGAAGAAATATCTAAAGCAAAGCAGGCATGTGGTAGATCTGGGCACCACACCCATCCTTCCAACTCCATCCTCATCTGACTTTCTATGAGTGCAAGGTGTTCTGAGCAAACATTCTCCAGAACAGCAGTTATAGGAATTGGGACCTAATACTCTCGAAAGCCTCAAGGTTGATGTTTTTCACAGCCTGGAGAACATCTTTAAGTTGGCTGGGATGGTGAACCTGGCTTGGCAGAGCACCTGGGGAAGTTTGAATCCCACTCCGGGCCAGAGGGGGGGGTCACCCCACCTGATTTCAGCAGGTAAATATCAACGACGGCGGGTGAGAGGAGTCTCTAGCATCAGACGAGGATACTTCCAAAAGACAGCTGATGCCATCTCCAGGGATGCAAGGTGAACTGTCCTCTGAAGGCAGCTGCTTCTCTCCATAGAAGCAGCCTCGAAATTCAGACTTGGACCTTTTAAAACACATCTGGACTCATCAAACTGAAATTAGACATCTAGGATGGATGTCCATCCAGTGTAGCTACCCAGACGCTCCATCAGGAGGTGTATAGGTGCTTCCCAGTGTTGTTCATCTCCAGCTGTGCCTGTGCTGCACAAAACCAGTTGGAAAGGGGCCCATCTCCAAGCAGAGCAGGTCAAGCAGCCACTGCGCCCAGATGTTTCTCCAGGAGCAGCCCCCTTCCCTTGTCTCATGAGAGTGCTGATGTCTCTGCCGACTGTGCTAACATCTGGACTTTGCTATCCTGCAGGAGCACCTGCTCCAGAGGACAGAAGTTCATCCACTTCAGCCAGAGCTTTTATCTCTGATTTAATGACAAACACATGGTGCTTGTCCTCCACAGCACGTCTGGAGGTCATCTGGGATTTACTGGGGAGGGAGGAGGAGGATGACGAGCTCACCCCGTCCTTGCAAGGCCACTGTGTAGAGCAAAGCAGCCCTGCCTGCGCTCCGGATGTACATTGTGGTGAGTGGGAGAAAGCCTCGTAGAAGGGCTTGGAAAGGGCTGGCGTTAGCAGCCCCTCCACCTTGCACAGGAGTAGACAGAGCCTGGGACAAGCGCATCCTTGTTACACCAAACTGTGGCTTCAAGGACTTTCCTCGTCACCTCCTGGGTACAGGAGAGACTCCCACCTTCCCACACAAGTGGACAGGGTTGATTTCCTAAGGGTGTCCTCTCCTCCCTTCCCTTCCATGGAATGGCAGAGGCTGGCAGGGACCTCTGGAGACCATCTAGTCCAACCACATGCTCAGGTAGGGTGGCTGGGAGCAGGTTGCCCAGGGCCATGTCAAGATGGGTTTTGAGCATCTCCAGGGTGGAGACTCCACAACCTCAACTGGCAAACTGTGCCAGTGCTTGACCACCCTCACAGCAGCAAAATCATGTTCTTACATTTAAACAGGATTTCCTCTATTTCAGTTTGTGCCCGTTAGCTCCTCTCCTGTCACTGGGCACCACGCAGCATACCCGGCTCTATTTTCTTTATTCCCTCCCCATCAGGTATTTGGTAAGATCCCCTCAAAGTCTTCTGGCTTCCTGACTGAATAGTCCCAGGTCTCTCAGCCTTTCCTCATACAAAAGATGCTCCGGTCCCTTTTTCACCCTCGTGGCCCTTCACTGGACTCAATCCAGTATGTTAATGTCCCTCTTGTGCTGAGGAACCCCAGAAGCCCACCAGAACACCCAAGTCCTGCTCTGCAGAACTTCTTTCCAGCCGTTCAGCACCCAGCCTGTGCTGGTGCCTGGGGTTAGTCCTCCCCAGGGGAAGGACTTTCCATTTCCATTGATTAAACTCCATGAGGTTCCTCTCTGCCCCTTTCTCCAGCTTGGCCAGGTCCTTCTGGACAGCAGCATGTCCACTAGGTCTATCAACCACTCCTCCCAATTTCATATCACTTTTCCCTTTTCAGGGCTTTCTTAGGGGCAGGGAACAACGAGGCACCTCTGGGCTGGCAGGGTAGGGAACTTTCAAGCCAGGACCTGTCCCACCATCCCCAGGAGAGGTTAGCAGGGCAGACCTGGAGAGACGATAGCCAGGGGAATCCCCAAGCACCAGGCAAGTTCATAGCGATGAGGCTATGCCAGAGCATCAATCCATGGGAGCCCATGGCTAGGCAGGGCTGGGCCACGGTGGAGCTGGAGACACCTATGGCATCTTTGGGGCATGGACTGATGACCCTGGGATGAGCTGAAATGGGGGTCCTGGGCCCACAGGCAGGATACAAGGAGGCCCCAAGGGAGGCTGGGCAGAGCATTTAAGGAGAATTAGTGTCCTCAAGTCCCCAACACTTTTCTTTCCTAAGTGGCCAGGACTGATGGCAAGGAGGATGGAGCAGACAGGATGGGCGCTGCAGGATGAACATGGACATGGTGCAGGCCTCTTGAAGACCTGGCTAGTGAGTGTTGGTCATCTGGTTAAGATCATAATAGCTGTGAGGTTGTGGGGGTCAAGAAGAGATTGTCCCTCTTGGTTTGGAGCTATGGAAAGTTTCACAGAGGCTTTGGCTCAGTTCCTCTTCTCCTGCAGCTCCAGCTGAGATGAGAGTGGCTCCATGCAAAGAGAAACCACGGCCCAAGGTGATGGAGGTCTCATTTCTGCTAGGGATTTTCCATTCTTTAGATCTTTGTCTTGTAAACAGGCACAGGAGGCAATTCCCCTCCTGAGCATGTGGTCAGCACCACTAGAGTGAAGGATCCATGTCGGCCAGGACCTTGAGGCGATCTCACCCTGCCTGATCACCAGCTGTGACACTCGGGAGGGTTCTGGGCAGGCTCTGAGGGATGAAAGCGGTTTGGTTCCCCATTGTCCTTGTATGGGAATTTGGATGGAAACAAATGTGTAAGAGGCTAGCCAAAAGGAAATGCTCTGTGAGAGATGTCAAAGCAGATTTTAATAAATGTTTACAAACTGCCCAGCAGCCAAGAGCGGGAATAAAGAGGGAAATAACTATAGAAAAGGGCAGTTTTGCTATTTAAAACTTCTTGGATCATTCCTACCCAAAAGAACAATCAACTCTTACTCATTTTGCTCAAAAATAGAGACCTTTGGAAGTCTGCAGGACAGGGATGCATCATCCTGTGCCGGAGCAGGTGAGACGTGTGGTGTGTGGGAGAGGGACCTTCCCAAATCCGGGAAGGGGTCTGTGCCCCTTGGGTACCTGTGTGCCTCTCAGGGACAAGTTTTTTCTTCTCAGCGGCATCCCTCTATAGCAGGGATGTCTTGCTGACTCCACTTTGCTTGAGGAGCAAAAGTCCTGGGCACCAGAGCTGGGGAAGGGAGAAGTTTCTCATCTGCTCCAGCTGAATTTAGAAGAGACCCATTCAGTGTCTTCTCCAGGACCATGTGGATTTTAACCCTGAACAATTCCCAAAGCTCAGCTGAGGCCTCTGCTTTTGTCTTTGCCTTGGCACAGGGCCATCACATGAGTCATAAACTGCTTTCTGTTTGTTTAATGTACCAATTCCAACTCTATCAAATCTCTAAGAGGGAAGTTAATTCATAAGACAAATCAATATGAACTGCCTGAGGAGGAGGAGGAGGAAGAGAAGGAGAAACCAGCCAGTTAGGCATTACTGCCACACCAGTGAGCCATTCCACGTTGCCTGCTGGTGTGAACACATCTTCCTCACTCAATGGTCCTAGGATGATGTGACAGTCCTAGGACCTATGTGACAGTCCTAGGACCTACATGGGCATTGTTGTCCTCTCCCGGCGCCGCATGATACATAAAGACTTTCTGGGGATATAAGGGAGGTGCACAACTCACTGGAGACATGTGCTTGGAAGATGCCCAAAATAATCAGCCTGTCTGCACACAGGACCCAACACCCTGAAGAGTGAGTTGGTGACATCTCTAATACCTGGGAGCTCTCCTACGGCAATGCCTGGCAAGCAATGGGCATGCAGAGGAGGGAGGAGCG
The DNA here is from genome assembly GCF_963210335.1 of Falco punctatus. Classification (NCBI taxonomy): domain Eukaryota; kingdom Metazoa; phylum Chordata; class Aves; order Falconiformes; family Falconidae; genus Falco; species Falco punctatus. The sequence goes on from NC_137581.1 coordinate 1,367,486, forward strand.
GGACCGGTCTGCTGAAAGGCAGAGCAAGGAAGAGGGAGAAGAGCCAACGGAGGAACATGTCCAGGAACTGGCAGGGTGGGAGCCAAGCCCTCGAGCTGTCCTGGTTGTTTGCAGACATAAAAACCTTGTGCACACATGAACGCTATGGAGGTAAGTGCTGTCTCTGGAGGTTGTGAACTACCAACCTGGGAATGGCTGAAAGGGATCATTGCTGTGTTGACTCATGGGCCACGTGGTACCTCTAAAATACCAGAGATGTGGGGCATTTGGACACTCGTTCAGGAGATCAGCCTCGTGGGATGCAGCTCAGCCCTTACACTGGGACCGAGCAGAGAGGCACGTCGGGGCATGCCAAGGTGAGATGGGACTGCAAGGTGTGTCATGCCCAAAGGTCTTGCTTAGCCAAGAGTTGTTTGCACCTGCTCTTATCCCAGTGGAGTAAACAAGCGTTTCCTCTTATGTCTGTGTTAAAAACCAGATGTCAAGGTGCCTGGGAAAAAGAAATTGAATGACACGCTTAATTGCAGCCCCCTGATCTCAGCCTGTCCCCTTGGCCTCTGGAAGACTAAGTCCTGTGGACTGCTAACACATCGTGCTCAGAGCCATGTGCCTCAGGGACGGAGTCCACCACAAAAGGTTTTAGAGAAGATGCCATGGCTCTTTCTCCAGCCACCCTGCTGAAATAAGCCAACTGGGGCCAAACAGGTCCAAGCCCACCAGCTGCTGCAAGTGCAGTTGGTTTTGAGGGCAACGCAGCACCTTCATCTCCCCCTCCAACAGACATTCGGACTATGGCACAGCCACGTCCCTGTGGGGGATATTCTCCTTGAACCTTCCTGGAAGCCCAACCAGCTTCTCATCCATCATTCCTGTAATTCTTCTGGTTTTATTTTAATCTCATGTTTGTTATTGTTCAGTTTCCCTTTGAATAAATTTTTCTGAGTGTCCAAGAATAGAAGATCATGCCAGATAATAACAGGAACAAAATGAGAATGCCTAGGATTACTGGATATATTACGTTAAACCTATTTCACAAGTTTTTTGTTTTTTTGGGTTTGGTTTTTTTTTTTTCTGTTTATGCTAAAGACTAGTCTGGGCTTTTATCCCTAAAGTTTATGTTAGAGCAGCTGCCACCCTGCTGAGATCAGGGTTCCCGGTCTGATGTGCATGGAAAGAGAGGAACCCAGCCACTGGCATCTCCCAGTCGGAATAAAGGGGTTTAAAATGCTGTATGTCTGCCTTTCTCTGAGCCTGGTGCTGAGCCTAAGCTGTCTGGCAGAGTCCACTTGGGGAAAAAAAAAAATAAATCCATTGGAATAGAACAGAATACAGTACAATAACATAAAATACAGTAAACCCAAATAGAAAAGATAGTACAATAAAATGAAATGAAGTCAAATAAAGTAAAAAAAAATAAAATAATAAAATAAAATAAGATAAAATAAAATAAAATAATAAAATAAAACAAAAACAAACCTTATTTGAGGAAAAAAGGCTGAAAAAACATACTAGCTGATGCCCTGCAAAAAGGGTAACGCACAACACGCCGGAGTGGTGTCAGAGGTGGAGCCACCCGCTGCTGCCTGCGCTCCCTGCCTGCAGTGCTGCCCGCGCTGCCTGCTGGCACACGCAGGCACAAGGGGAACGAGCTGATCTTGTTTGCCATCAGATTCCCCTCCTCCCTCCCCACCGATGTGCAGAACTTCACTGCTGCCTTGGTTTTGCAACACATCCCCAACGGGACGGACCTGCTTGAACATTTTTGGCTTGGGCAGGTCTCGGGTGTTGCGGGTGGCGCAGGACAGGCGGGTTGAGGGCAGGAGGGCCCTGTCTGCTGATGCAGGAGGTTACACATAGCAGACATAGGGTACAACCATCCATTGGAGGGTCCTGGAGTATTTTCTAGGGGTTAGAGGAAAGCTGGCCATTCACTCTTCTGTGCAACTGGGAAAGCTGAGGCACAGATCAGGATCAGCACAGCGTTGTCCCAGAAGCTCCCTGGTCCACCCTCCTGCTCCCAGCAGTGATGGGCACAGGCCTCCTTGCTCAGGATGGTCTTACAACCCCCCCCAAGAATCCACCTGCACTTGATACAGCATCTCCTGTGCATCCATGAGCATCTCCTCGCCATGGTCCTGTGCCAGCAGGCACCCAAATATCACCCTCCCTCCCTGCAGCACCCCGAACCCCAAGCACGTGTAAGCCATCACATCAAAAAAGAAGGTGCAGCAACCGTGCCTGGTTTTGCCCAAACCCAGACAAGTGATGGCCAGGACCCCCCAGGATTGTATTTTCCTTGTTACTGTTTCACCCCTGTGTTTGTACAAAATGTCTGGGCACTGGCTCTGCTCTAAGGTTTGTTTAGGAGATGCTGCCAAGGATAATGCTGCTCCCAGCATCATTTCATGAGGACCATGTCCCTGCAAAAACTGAGCCCATCCTGGGAAGCTGTTCCTGTCCCCCTCCTTATCCTGGGCACTGAGCTGGTTCCAGCCTCCTAATGCTTGCTCCTCTAGGGCTAATGTTGCCCATAACCCAAAGCAAAGCCCATAGCAAGCCCAGAGTGGGTTTGCCAGAGCTTTGAGCCCTTCTCTGCTTGCAAAAGAGGGGATGCAAGGGGTTTCCTGATGGATCAGGTGGGAAGAAAAACGTGGGAGTCATCCCCATTTGAAGATGGAGTCCCTCTGTGGGAGTGCTCCCAGCAAAGCCTCCAATAAGTCATGGTTCAGTCATCTCCCAGCAAGCAGCACAGAATAACCTGTCATCCATAAATCAAGGAGTAATAATATCAGGGATAGCTCCAAAATCTTCCTGTAAAACGTTACCATCACATTCGGTTTAGCTGAGTAGAAACCTCAAGCACTGGTGAGGTTTTTTGCATATGTGGAGGAAGAGAAAACTTGTGTCTAAATTTCGCTTTGTTTCTGTAATTCTAGGCTTTTCCAGAAAAAAAAAGCAGTTGCTTTTATACAGAAAGAGACAAACTCTTAAAATAAAAAAACCCCACTTGGGACGTGGCTTCCCGTTTCACCCTCTTCAAGGGCATGGCGTGATGATCTGAGAAGCAGAACTGAAAGGGAGAAGCAAGGACACGTGAGCTGTTCTACACAGAAAACTTCATTGACGGTGCCGGACATGAAACAGTTTTTTTGTGGGGTTTTTTTTCTCAAAATAAATGTCCAGTTTGGTTGCCTTTGCAATGGAAGGAACAAGACTTCCTATTAAGACTGTGGCTTTAATATTTGCTGCAGTTGCTGCATGTGGTGAACCTACTAGCAGGCAAAGTACAACCAACCCGAGAGTTGAGCGGGCCCCAGCATCCTCCTGGAAAGCAAATGGTCCATGCACTGAGTTTTAATTCCTGGAAGGTTTTGGTCCCTATGGGAGATGCCTCATGCCTGGGTGTTATTTTGGCTGCTCAAGAGTCCTCAAGTTCCCCACCGCATCCTTACAGCACTTGGCGAGGGGACGGACATCCTGAGTCAACAGCGTTGCATTTAATGGTGTTAATGAGCAAAGAGAGCAGTGAAAGGCTCACATTTCCAGAACAGAAGGGTGCAGACAGCTTGCACGGACTAAAAATTGCACATTCATCCAGCTAGGAGATTTGAGCCGTAGCTTGGAAGTCCCAAGTGAATTCATCACATGCAAAATCCCTCAATGCTTGCTGCAGGAACTGAGCATGGGGTTCCTGGAGAAGCACTAGAAGTGGCACCAACAAGTAGTTTTTAGTGCAAAGCATTAAGTTTGCAGACTGGGTGTGAGTCATTGTCATGTGAGAAATTTGCCTGTGTCACTCTCGTGCTGCCTCAACCCAACCAACCATAGCCCAAAGTGTCATGCGGCCACCAGGTAGGTGACAATCTGTGCTCCTGCAGCAGCACGTGGTGGCAAGTTGGGACACTTGGGTTTGGCCCTGGTTTATGGTGATGGACCATGATCATGGAGCCACTCGGGTTGACTCATACCTGAGATGCTGGTTTTCAACCTTAAAATAGTTATTTTTACCCCTACGAATGTGCCTGGATGTGTGGTCCTGTTGGGATGATGGTACTCCAAAAGGAGGCATCTCCATCAGCATTTCCACTCTTTGTCCCTGGTTGTAACTGGGGATCTTGTTTCCCAGACAGCTGGAGAACTGCTTCTGGTCCAACAGCCAAAGCAAACAAGCTATCCAGGAAACAGCAATGATTTGAAGGAAGTTATTTTAAATCTTTCCCGGATGGGAAATACCAAAGGTACCTGCAGGTCTCGTGTGCTTTGACCTCCTTATTCCTCCCTCCTGGGTACATGGTCCAGAAAGTGGAGGAGCCTGGAACTGGTGAGCCAAAGGGACACACGATGCTCTGCCACCATCCCCTGGGCAGCTGGCAACATGGCCAGGTGCTGCAGGTCCCCATGGCAATCTGAGCCTGCTTTTGGACACCCTTTTATTATCACCCGATACCTGGACCCATCCCTGGGGCTGCTGGCAGAGCCCAGTTCTCCCGGTACAGGGACGGTGGAGCTCCATGTTTGGTTGCACCTCTGCTTCATACCATGGTCTCGCATCATGGCAAGATGGAGAATATGGGTGTTTATGAAGACGTGTTGGTGAGAAGACCGAGATGGCCATCACTGTGCTGAGCCTCAGGAGCTCGGGACTCTCCCAGGATGGGAAGAGCCACAGAGGGGTGAAAACTTAAAAGGGCTGGGTGATCTGCTGGCATGGGATGGAGGGGAAGGAGCCGAAGGAGGGATTGTGGCCAACCTGGAGACGATTGGTTTCCACTCAACCATGCAAAGTTCAGAGATGTCCCCACCCCAGACCCCAGCTCTGTCCTCAAAGGGAGAAAATGCAATTATTTGTGACGAAGAGGCAGTGAGAGCTGATGACATCTCTCTTTGCAGAGCCTCCTAGCAGCGGGGGTGGAGAAGACCTTTCAGGGGTGGCTACAAAGTGTGAAGGCCCACCTTGGAAATCTCCATCACGAGACCCCCTCATGCCCTAAGCCCTAGGATTTCCTGCCAGCAAAGACCCACCAAAGTAAGTCCCAAAATTTTCTTTCCCAACCTGCTTTCCCAGCAGATGGACAAGGTCTCCTGCAGCCAGGCCACCTCCCAAACACCCCTTCTGCTGAAGTCATGAATGAAAATAGAGCCCAAGACACTACCCCTGTCTGGAACCTCGTGTTCTGCACTGCTCCCTGAGGACTCCAAAGAGAAAAAATATTGAGCATTGCAAAGAAAAGCGGTGAGCGGAGGCGACCCTGAGTCTCCGAGACACGTCAGGGTGTGCCGGCAAGAGGAAAGGAAGCTTGTAAGGATCAAGGCATTAATCATCTGTGCGCTGGGGGAGGAGAGGCTCAGCAGCCCCTTCCTCCACTGCTGACATTCACAGGGCTCTTGGAAAGCAGGTTGGAGAGGGAAATGAGCTGAAGCATACTTCTTGAGAAACGCTGAGGCACAGGAACAGCAGGTCAGCCCCCACCTGGAGCAAAGCCAAGGCTTTTTTGCCTGAATTCCCATCAAAGCCAAGGTTTCCCAGCACTCCCACGGAGCTCTGGCAGAACAGGTGTGTTGGGCTCACAGGTTGCTGCTGGGACATCATCACCTCCAGGTGTGTGGCCAGAAACATGGGCCTGGGACTCATCATGGCAATGGAAGTTGACCAGTTTCTTCAACACAGAGGTCCAGCAGCAAGACGACTTGTCTTCTTCTGTTGGGGCTTTCACCCCAGGTAGCTGCACTGGTTTGACTGTGGTGAATATTGATTGCAGTGAGAGGATGGAGGGCACTGTCAGAGCCGACCTCAAGAGATAAGACTTTTCTCCACCTTCTCTGTCAAAAATCTGGGGACTCAAAGGCAGGTGTGGGGGCTGCAGATGTCTGCAGATGAGCCCAGGGTGACCATTTCCACTGAGCTGTCTGAAAAAGAGAAAGGTGCCATCAGACGTCACCTCCTCATGAGCGAGTTCAATCAGGTCCACCACCCTGGCAGGCTGGTGTTGTCAGAAGGACATTAGAAATTAACTCAATTTCCATTATAAATAGCTTTTAGATGAAATGAATTTTTTTATGCAAGACATCTCTGGTCCAACAAGCTGCAGCAGAGCCCGAGGCAGAAGGGACCCAGCCCGCATCCCTGTTGGGGGAGAACATGAAAGCCCTGTAGGACCCTCCCGTGGGGATGTCTAGCGTCTGGTTGTGGGGACATCCCAGCCCTGAGGCTTTTGCAAAGCTTCAGCATTTGAAAAATGCTGCTTTTCGCCTCCAACGAGAGTTTTGCGTCAGTTGGAGGAACATGGTCCCCACTCCCAGCTGCCTCCTTGGCCTCAACCACAGATGCTCCTCTCTCCATCCGCACCATCCTGCGATCTGCTGGTGGCTGGAAACCTGGAACCCGATGGGGAGGGTCAATTACCCCCGGCAGCAGCGGCAGAAGTCGCCTGCAATCAGCTGCTAATACAATTACTGGCAACATCAAGCCAGAGGAACAGAAACCAGGTGGCCAAAGACTCCCATGACACCAAATCCAGCCACCATGCCAGGCCATTTTGCCAAGGATTAATTCAATCAGTGAGACTCCAGGAGGAACCCAGGCTATCCCCTTTCCCCAATTATTTTTCCCAATGAGCTTTGTGTCCCTTTGGCATAGATAAAAAGAGGCATAAAAACCGTGCCTTGCTTGAAATTTCTTTTTTAGCCTCACCGCTGCCTCTGGATTTACCTCTCTTATCCCTGCTCAGCCCTCAAAATGTCATTTTTGGGGGGTTTCTGTTTATTCCAGGTGCCGTAGGGCTGGGCTTGAGGCTACAGGTCTGGCTGCTGGGCTCAGGGGAGGCGGTTGGGACTGGCAGGCAGCCAGGAGCTGCTATTTTATTTTCTTTTTTTAACCTTCCCTCCACTATTTACAGTGTCCCCACAGAGGGACACCTGGCTATGAGGCATTCACCTTGGGGACCTGCAAGGACACCTGCCGTGCCAGGAGGGAGTAGGACACCAGCTCGGCGCTTGCCCTGAAGACAGAGGCAGCGCTAGAGGTGGGATGAGTGCTCTCACCAGTGCCTCATCGGAGGTATGAGTTGTGTCCATTCTCAGCTGTGTTTCCCCGGATGCTTGCGGAAAGCCCTGGCTGCCCGTCGCAGGCTGCTGGGCTTGTTTGCACAAGGCGTGTTTTCTGCTCTGCTCTGGGGAAAGACACTTTCCCCCCCAATTTCCGTCTCCCCATGGCAGCTGAGGGAGCGGGGAATTTCACAAGGGCACTGAGCCATCGCCAACCCAACCCCACAAGCCTGGGCAGCCCCAGGATGAGGGTGATGGCTCCAGCCTGGCTGTGGTTGCAAATATTCATGACTGCTCCTGCCAGCGCCCATCTCCCCCGTGGCCCTGCTACCCGGCTTGGCCACAGGCTTGCGCCAGGATCGATGAAAGCCCGTGTTGTCCATTGTAGCACAGGCGCCAGCAGGATCCAGATGGGCTGCAGCACCTCATTCCACCTTCCCATCCCACCCAGTGCAGCCAAAGACCTTGCCCCAAACCCTTCACATCATATTTGGGTGCCAGCTCTGGGGGTGTGTTGATCAATGAAGCGATGCTTGGGAGCCCCCCACATGGCACTCCATCATCCCAGCAACGCCGGCCGGCACTTCCTTCCCCTCCACCTCTATCACACCCATCCCAAGCCCCTGAAAAGGAAAGAAGGGAATAATTTTAGAGGGCATACCGGGATTTCAGGGAATGGAAGGGCCAAGCCCGTCATCCTGCGTAATCCCCGCATCCCGGGGCTGTTTATGCATCAGCCCTTTCATACCCAACACGTTCCCCCGGGGTTCCTTTTCTTATTGCTCTTTAATAGCCCTGCTCAGGAAGCGCAGAGGCTTGACTGCCGGGTTAATGAGTACCGAAGCCACCGACCCCTTCGGCTGAGACCCAGGGACGGGGGGACACCCTGTCCCGGCCACCCAGCCACCCACCGAGGGCTCCGGCAGCTCCCAGCCTCCGGACAATCCCGCTGTTGGCCGGTGAGCATCCATCCCACCCTGCCAATCCCATCAGCCCCACTTTTGGTGTTGCGGGAAGCCCCCCGACACCCTATTTAATACAGATGTTCGCCCATGATGCCAAGCCAGATGCGTGCATGGCTTCCCCTGCCGCCCCCCCCCCCCCCCCCCCGCGTTCTTTCCCAGCTGTTCCCCCCGCCCCAGTCCAGCCGTGCCCCTTCCGCAGCCCCCTCCGGGATCCTCCCGCAGGTGCCCGGCCGGAGCGGGGCGGAGCGGGGCGGCCCCGGGGCGGAGCGGGGCTGGCGGGCGGCAGCGGGGCGGCCCCGGGTGCTGGGCGCCGCTGCTGCCCCAGCGCATCCCGCTGCCGGTAAGTGCCGCGTACGGGGGGGACGGGCCCCACGGAACCGGGGCAGGAGAAGACCCGAGGGGGTCAGAGTGAACCGCCCGGGATGGGGCTGGACTGGGCAGGATGGGACCCGAGAGAGTCAGACCGAACCGGGCAGGGTGGGACACAAAAGGGTCAGGTGGAGCTGGGGCAGAATGGGACCCAAGAAGGCCACAGCAAACCAGGCAGGATGGGGCTGGACTGGGCAGGATGGGACCCAAGAGGGTCCAACTGAACTGGGCAGTATCAGACCTAAATTGGTCAGACTGAACTGGGCGGGATGGGACCTGAGTGGGTCATAGTGAACCAGGCAAGATGGGGCTCAACTGGGCAGGATGGGAACTGAGTGGGTCGAACTGAATGGGGCAGGATCAGGCCCAAAAGGGTCAGACAGGATAGGGCAGGATGGACCCAGACCGGGCAGGATCGGGCCCGAGTAGGTCAGATAAAACACAGTCAGGATGAGACCCGAGGGTCAGACTGAACTGGGCAGGATGGGACCTGAATGGGATAGACCAACCCAGGCAGGATGGGACCCAAAGGGGTCAGACTGAACCGGGCAGGACGGGACCCGAGGGGGTCAGACCAAACCAGGCAGGATGGGACCCAAGGGGGTCAGACCGAACCAGGCAGGATGGGACCTGAGGGGGTCAGACCGAACCAGGCAGGATGGGACCCGAGGGGGTCAGACCGAACCAGGCAGGATGGGACCTGAGGGGGTCAGATTGAGCAGTGCAGGATTGGGCCTGAGCAGGTCAGAACACACCAGGGCAGGAGGGGGCCAGACTGGGCAGGATCAGACCCAAGCAGATGAGACTGAACCAGGCAGGATTGGACCCGAGGGGGTCAGACCGAACCAGGCAGGATGAGGCAGAACTGGAGAGGGTGGGATCAAATCCAGAGAGCATCGGTGGTTTGGGGGGGGCATTGGGGTGGTCCCAAAGCCCCCCCAGACAGTAGCTGCTGGACTTGCTTTTAGGGAGGTTTAGCAGCTTCTACCGCAGGGCAGAGTTTAAAATCACACCAGGGTCCCCACGGCCGGGATGGTGCTAAGCTCAGGGGGGGGGCATTCACCCTGGTCCCTCTGCTCCCACGGCCTGGGGTGCACCGGGATGCACCTACATCTCTGAGGGCATCTGTTAGGGATACAGCCCCGTGCCAGAGGTGGCGTTGCAAGCAGAGTGGCTCCAAATCTGCTCAAGGGACTTGGTCTTCCCTGGTGTCTGTGCTTTGGGTGCCAGGAGCCTGGACTCTGCCTTTTTATATACATCTATATGTATCTGTACATATATACATACAGAGGTATCAATATATTTGTATATACGAGCATGTGTGCATAGACATGTGTAGAGAAGCATAAATATATTTGTATATATGTGGATAGAGTTATGTATATACACGTCTGCGAGTGCATGTGTCAGAGACATTTGTGTATATAGGTATAGAAGTTTGTATATATGTGTGTGTGAATGGAGACATGTATTTCTATATATATGTGTAGAGAAATGTATGTGTGTGTACAGCCATATATATGTATAGAGGTATATGCAGGTATAGAGATATATTTATATGGAGAAGTGTATATGCTTCTATATATGTTTATGCATACGTATGTACATGTGGGTGAACATGTGGCTGTACATGTGCCTGTATGTTTGTGTGTATATGTGTATGGATTTATTATACAAGCCCAGTCAGAGCCTCAGTGCTGTCAGCTGAGACCAGGCCAACTCGTTGCACCTTCCTCATCCCCAGCATCTCCTGATTCCAGCAGGAAAATGCTGCCTGGCTTGCTCAGGGCACCCCTGAGATGTTCGTCGATTTACTTTAGGGATGGGGCACCAAAGCGTGGGGAGGTGTCACCCAAAGACAGAGCACATCGGTGGCAGAGCCACCTGGCATTATGGGAGACACCACCCTTGCACTTGGCCCCACGAGTCCATGCTGAGCATCCAAAAATGCCCAATGTTGGCCCAATTTGTCCACACTGTTATACCTTCAGGCTTCTGTAAATGGAGATTTCCCTTAAAACATCCAAGCTTTGGTCCCCAACCACCCCAGGGCAGACAGGTCGTGTCCATGGCCACCTGGAGATGTTCTGAGACCAGCCAGGAGCTGTTTAGGGACAGGGACAGTATGGCTCTGACCGAGTGATACGTGGGGCAGGAGCACTCCCCCTTTCATCCCCTTTGAAACCTGCTGAGCAGGAGCTTTTGTTTGCATCTCCACCATCCCAGCCCTACCACAAGCCACCAAGATGTCCCCACCATGGTCTCCTCCCAGGGCAGGAGGAACCAAGAAGGAAGGTTTCCAAGGGGGAAGCCATCCCCCATACCCTATCTGAGGGCAGCAGCAGCCAAAATCTTTCCCCACTCCAGCAAACTTGCAGAAATCCTCTTCATATTAATAACAGGGTGTTAATTAAAGCTAATTTCACTAAAGAAGGCCCTGCACGAGATGGTTTGAAAGCAAAGGGCTCGGAGCGAGGTGAAGCCACGCTGGCACGTGCCGGGGGAAGTTCACGGCTGCTGGTGAGTGGAGCCAGTGCTTATTTTTACCCTCTTCCCTGTCTGGCCACAGAGCAGCCCTACTTCTTCTTAACCCTGTTCCTCCTCCGCAGGCACCTGAAATCCCTGGGATAAGGGTGATATCTTACAGAGCACCCCAACACCACGGGCACCCCCTTCCCCACCCCCCCAAATCTCATTTCACAATGGATTTCACCTGGTGCCCACCACCGTGGCGTCAGGGCACCAGGACCAGCTCCATAATCCCACGGATGTCTTCTTTTAGGGGAGGCTGAGCGCAGAGGGCACCCACCCCATCACCCCAAGGTCTGGCAGGGACTCCTGTGCTGGTTTTGGGGGGTGAAAAAAAGGGACTTTTTGGATAATCTGCCAGGCCAGATCATGACCTGGGGACGTGCCAGGGCACCGCAGCAGGATGAGGCCAAGTGTCTTGATACGGTTTCATTAACTGGAAGTAGTGGCACTTTATGGGTGATGGCAGGCTGTGATTGTAGGGTTACAGGCAGCTGCAGGCAGCGAGTACAGCTGGGGTAGGGATCCTTTAGCGTCTAATAGAAAGGTTGTGCCTAGTGACTCCCACAGCTGGGTTTTTCCTGGGATCGGGAAGAATTTTTCCTCCTCTCCTCCAGCTTTCCTATCCCTCTCACCCTGGCAGCACTGGGGTTTAGTGCCCCATTTCTCTCTCACAAAGAGATTTTCTTGCTCATTTGCCATTGGGGCTGGTGCCTTGTTTTTCGGCTGATCATTGCATTTTTGGCTCAGCTCTGGCTGCCGCTGTCCTCTGCCACCGATGGCCTGTGTAGCCTTGGGCATGTCCCTTAGCAACCCCTGCAAACACCCCTCCAAGGGGTGTTTTGGGGAAAAAAGCTGTTAAAATGGGGCATGAGACACAGTGGTTCACTTCAGATGCAGCACCTGTGCCTTAATTTCTCTTATGTGTCTGCAGCAAGATGAGACAAGGCAACTGGAGCACCTTCCTTCTTTTGGTGCCATCATGCCAGGTGACCTCCCTGTCCCCAGCATCTGCCTCAGATGCCCACCCTTGGAAGGAGCCAAAAATGGAGCAAAACCCCCTAAAATGGGGGGAAAGACTCCAAAATTCATCTGTCTGGTGACATGGCTGGTGGCCTCATCCAGCTGCATCCTGGCATCCCCCCAGCCAAGTCTGGGGTGCATCCCCTGCCCTGGTGCCAGCTCTAGATGTCCCACAGTGTCTGGGTACGACTCTTTTTGGGGGGCAACATGGGTGTAGGGGGGGTGCGTGTCTGTGCACACACATGAGACATGTCCATGGGGCTGTGCACATGCGTGTCTGCATGTGTATGGAGGCTGCATATGTGTGTATAGCCTGTATGTGTAGGGCATGGGGGCGGATGCATGCAGTGTGGAGCCATGGTGGAGTTGCAGGCACGGGCTATGCCGTGCCATGCCATACCCGCATAGCCGTGATGTGCCATGCCGTGCTGTGCCACGTGGCGTGGTGTGGTGCAATGCCCACCCTGCTGTGCAGTGCCACGCGTTGTGTGCTGTGCCGTGCCACGCAGCACGCTGTGGTGCCCGCCCTGCTGTGCAGCGCCAAGTGGCACGCACGGTGCCCTGTCTTGCAGTGTCCACCCTGCCAGGCTGTGCCATGCAGCGCCCACAGGGCTGTGCAGCACAGTGCCCACCCGGCCACCCAGGTTTCTGTTCCCCATTGTGTCAGGGTGCTGCCACTGGGTGGAAAGGGGAAGTGTCACTCAACAGGGCAAGTGTGGCATGCCAGGGTGGCAGATGTGCCTGGGTGCTGGGCAGAGCAGTGGGTCCCAGCACCCGGTGGCACCCCCTGGCACCCTGTGACACCCCAGAAGGTAAGACGTGCTCCCAGGAACCCTCTTGCCTGCCACCTTGCCCACAGTGCCACAGTGGTGCTCCTGTGAGCACACAGGGGGTGGCAGAGGCTCCTGTGGATGCCCAGGGTGGGGGCTGGGTGGGTGCTGCACCAGGTTTGGGTCCCCGGGGGAGGGTTGGGGGGGAGCGTCCCTTGGGATAGGGCAGCTCACAGGCCTGGGGCACTTCTTGACTTGGGGGTGGTGGAGGTGGGTGCTGGGACAGTCTGGAGCTGGGGTGACAATGGGGTGCAGTGGGGTGCCAGAGGGACTCAGTGGGGTACAGGGGGGCTCAGCAGGGAGCAGGGGGCTCAGTGGTGTGCAGGGAGCTCAGGGGGTGCCAGGGGGCTCGGGGGGTGGTGGTGGTGGTGCAGAGAGTTCAGTGGGGTGCCGGGGGGGATAGGCAGGGTTTGAGGGGGTTTGAGGGGCACAGGGGGGTTCCAGGCTCAGCTGGGTGCAGAGGCCTCAGGAGGTTGCCAGGACTAGAGGAGGGATATGTGGCAGCAGGGAGAGCAGGGGGGACTGATCTATAAGCCCAGGGCACCTCCAAAAGTGGGGGAGCCTGGTGTGTTTCCCCAGCTCTCTCGCCAAGCTGGCCCCATGGCTGTGCTGTGCTCTGGGGCTGAGAAATCCCCAAAGACCCCAAAATGGGACCACTACGGTGGTGGCCCGTGGACTTGTGTGTCCCCCTGCTGGTCCCCTCTGCCCCGTGCGCCTGGCTGGAGCTCAGCACCCACCCCCTCTCCGTGCCTCAGTTCCCCTTCCCACCCGCTGTGGGGACACTGTTCCCCCCTAATTTCCAGGCAAGCTCACCCCTGCCGGGGAGAGGGGCTGAACCGAGGCAGGCGGGGGCTGCGGGCGCAGCCCCCCAGGGTGCCGGACAGGTCTGCCAGCCGGGGGTGAAGCAAGAGGAGGGAGGAGAAGCAGCTCTGCCCACGGCTGCGGCAGCCTGGACTCATGTAGCACCCGTGGGTGGCACCGCGAGGGCTTCGGCCAAGTGACAGGGCTGGGATCGGGGCGCTCTCCCTGCCGCAGCATCGTCTGTTTCGCACTAGTCCCAGCCCCTAAGAAAAGCAGGCGGCCCCTTCCCCGGCTCCGAGCAGCCCCGAGGCCGCGTGGATGGGCTCTCTTAGCCCAAAAAACCGAAAACCTCTGGGACCAGAGCACCAGCAGCCCCGATTCGAGGACGAAAGTAACCACGAAACACCGGTGGGTCGCGCCGGGCTCGGTGCGGGCGGCAGAGCCCGCGGGGGTGGCTGGCTGCGGGCCTTTGGCACCCCCTGCAGAGGAGCGGGCAGCCGTCTTTTCCTCTCCCGTACCAGGGTGAGGGTGGTTTGGCCTCGTGCGAGCCTTTCCATGGGATATAAGTGTCAGGGGAAGCAGAGCTGAGATGGTTGTCACCCCATGACCCCACCACACTGTCCTGTGCCACCACCTCACACAGTCCCACTCCATCCACCTTCACTTTCCTGATCCATCCTCATGGTTTAGAATCATAGGATCATAGAACAGTCTGGGCTGGAAGGGACCTTCAAGACCAGCCAGTCCCACCCCCCGCCAGGGGCAGGGCCCCCTCCCCCCAGCCCAGGCTGCTCCCAGCCCCGTCCAGCCTGGCCTTGAGCCCTGCCAGGGATGGGGCACCCACAGCTGCTCTGGGCAGCCTGGGCCAGCGCCTCGCCGCCCTCACGGGGAAGGGTTTCTTCCTCACGTCCAACCTAAATCTCCCCTCTCTCAGCTTCAAGCCATTCCCCCCTGTCCCACCGCTCCCTGCCCTTGCCCAAAGCCCCTCCCCAGCTTTCCTGTCGGCCCCTCCAGGCACTGGGAGCTGCTCTAAGGTCTCCCCGGAGCCTTCTCCTCCCCAGGCTGCACAGCCCCAGCTCTCCCAGCCTGTCCCCACAGCAGAGGGGCTCCAGCCCTCTGACCAGCTCCGTGGCCTCCGACGGGCCCGCTCCAACAGGTCCGTGTCCTTCTGATGCTGAGGACCCCCGAGCTGGACGCAGCGCTGTGGGGGGGTCTCAGCAGAGGGGAGCAGAGGGGCAGAGCCCCCTCCCTCGCCCTGCCGGCCACGCTGCTGGGGATGCAGCCCAGGGCACGGGCGGCTTTCTGGGCTGCGAGCGCACATTGCTGGGTCATGTCCAGCTTTTCATCCCCCAGCACCCCCAAGCCCTTCTCCGCAGGGCTGTCATCCCTGCATCCCCCAGCCTGTATGGATAGCGGGGGATGCCCTGACCCAGAAGGGTGGTGCTGTGGGGTTTGCACACACCAGTCCAGATTCATCCTGGCCTGTACCTGGATGTGACACCACGTGGCCAAGTCACCAACTGTCCCCTTTGTCATTTGCAGGTACTGCTGAGGGCCCACACCAGCAGAGAGGACATCAACAGTGGGGACCACCAGCATGGCCAACTTGACAATCCTTGTGGCCACTGGGAGAAACTCATGCACCTTCCACGAGGAGTTCAAGCAGGTCTTGTTGCCCCTGGTCTACTCGGTGGTGTTCATGGTGGGGTTGCCCTTGAACGCCGTGGTCATAGGGCAGATCTGGGTGGCCCGTAAAGCACTCAGCCGCACCATGATCTACATGCTGAACCTGGCCACAGCTGATCTGCTCTATGTCTGTTCCCTCCCACTCCTCATCTACAACTACACCCAGAAGGATTATTGGCCTTTTGGGGACTTCACCTGCAAATTTGTCCGCTTCCAGTTCTACACCAACCTACACGGCAGCATCCTCTTCCTCACCTGCATCAGCATCCAGCGGTACCTGGGCATCTGCCACCCCTTGGCCTCGTGGCACAAGAAGAAGGGGAAGAAGCTGACGTGGCTGGTGTGCGCCGCAGTGTGGTTCATTGTCATTGCCCAGTGCCTGCCCACCTTTGTCTTTGCTTCCACCGGCACCCAGAGGAACCGTACTGTCTGCTACGACCTGAGTCCACCGGATCGCTCCACTGCCTACTTCCCCTACGGCATCACCCTCACTGTCACCGGCTTCTTGCTGCCTTTCATGGCAATCCTTGCCTGCTACTGCAGCATGGCCCGGATCCTGTGCCAGAAGGACGAGCTGATTGGCTTGGCAGTACACAAGAGGAAGGGCAAAGCCGTACGTATGATCATCATTGTGGTCATCGTCTTCTCCATCAGTTTCTTCCCCTTCCACCTCACCAAGACCATCTACCTGATAGTCCGTTCCTCACCCGGACTGCCCTGTCCGGCTCTACAGGCTTTTGCCATCGCCTACAAGTGCACACGTCCATTTGCCAGCATGAACAGTGTCCTTGACCCCATCCTCTTCTATTTCACCCAACGCAAGTTTCGCGAGAGCACCCGTTACCTCCTTGACAAGATGAGCTCCAAGTGGCGGCATGACCACTGCATTACCTATGGATCCTAAGTGAGGAGAAGGGCCATTTCAGTGTCACCAAGACCAGGCACAGAGCAATTTTGGCTTTAAGCTCCATGGAGCAGAGATGGCGTCAGCTGGACACACGCTGGAGGACAGGAGGATGGCATCTTCCCAAGCTTTCAGTACTTTCATCCCACCTCAAGCCTGCAGCGGCACAGTATTAACCCCAGCACAGCACAGATCCAGTGTCCTCTCTCTGGCTCAGTCGCTCAGTTTGAGCAGCTCAGCGCCGCATTTCCGTGGTGTCCAAGCCACTGATGTAATAAGAACTACTGGCGGGATCATGGAGAAAATGGTGGGACCATGGAGGATATCGTCCCTGGCTCAGGGCGAGCTGCTGGGTGGCAATTTCTCCTCCTTCTGATTTAAAGATTCCCCAAGGGGGCCATGCAAAGGCGGGGAGGGTTTAGTTCAACTAGGACCTGTCTGTGGAAAATGGGGATGTGTTTCTCCAGCTGAAGAACAGCATCACAGATGTTTTTTGGGGTAATCATGGGACAATCCCTATCCCCCAGTTCCCAGAACATGGACACACCAGTAAGATGCATGGGTCCACTGGTGCTGCAAAATGGTGGGAGAGCGCCCCTGGCCAGACTGAGAACTGGGAAGAGGGACATAAGGGCAACTGGGACACCCATGCTGGATTTCCCACCCAAAACGATGACCATGGGCTGGGTTAGTCACAAGCCAGCCAGGATTGTCACCTTCCTGGGGACTTTCAGTATCATCTGGGTCCAGCTCTCCGCTTAGGCCAGCACCCCAAACCTGACCCGTCCTGGGTGCCCTGCTGCCACCTCCTAACCAGGATCCACCAAAATCAGAGCCAGCACACCTGGAGACAGGAAACACATGCCACTGAGACACTCGGTGTCCTCGGCCATGTCACCGCGCATCCCACCGTTGGCTTGGCCTCTCCACCGCCCCTGCACGGGGCTGGCGCTTGAGCTTTGCTCTCCGCAGCCTCCATCAGGACATTGCTCCCTCCCAGCAGACAGGGGTTTGCTTACAAGGTGCGGGGTGGACGTACCACTAATCACTCTGCGAGTCTTCTTTAATAATGTATAGGATGTATAGAATAAACCTCCCCTCCTTTTTCAGATGGATATGTACACATAAATATATACCCACTATATTTACCTACATATAATACATCCAAGCAGGGGAAAGTTTGTAGCCCAGCACAGGCTGTGCAGCTCAGGTATTCTCCACCCTGAATAGACTATACATATCTATATAGTGTATGTACATATATGTAGTATGCATACATTCATATATATATATATATATGGGTAACAGGTTTGCTGCATTTCTCACAGGTTGTCTGTGCATATTAATAATGTCTAAGTTGATTTAAGCAATTAGCTTCAGATCTCCAGAGATGAGCATCCCTCTGGCTTGGCTGCCTGCACCTAGCCAAGCGCATGGCTTCATCCCAACCTGCTTCCTGCAAGCACATGGCATCTTCCTCGGGTACCTGGCCACCCAAAGACCTCACCAGCATCCAGGGTGGATGGTTTCGGTGTGGCTCCTTGCTGTTGTGAAAATGAGGAGGGTGCCCAGGGTGGCCATCGGCTCTTGGATGATGCTGAAACATCTCAGCGTCATGGTGGGCTGGAACGGAGAGGGATCCTGCAACGGTGTTAGCTCAAACCACCTGGTTTTGCAGGAGCGGTGGCCGTGTCCTGGTGGGGAGGGCCATGCATGGTGACGACTTCAGGTTGGGGCACAAAAAGTGATGGAGGAGGCAAAGCCAGCCCCGGGCTTTCCTTTGGCTGGATCATCCACCCCAAAATCTCCTCCGATGTATTTTTGGGGTCCTGCAATGGAAGGGCAAAATGCTGGGGGGGCTTGCAAGAGCGGTGGCCAGTGGGACAATCCCAGCCTGCTGTCCCCGTCTGTTCCCAGACAAAAAGAAGGTGGCAGGGTGGGAGTCGCGGGGCCGCGCCATCCGGACCCAGGAGAGGGCGCAAAATATTTAGATTTGGAGAAAACCGGCTGGGTCTGTGGGTGCCCCCCCGGCTCCGGGGAGGGATGGAGGAGCCCTGCTCTGTCACACCACCCCATGCCTGGACAGCACCCATGGGACCGAGGTGTCCGGCCAAAATTTAGCCACAATAAAGCTTTGGGGTGGGGGTGGAAATAAGCAACTCCCAAATAGGCTAGTGGTGGCTGCAGGGACAGCGTGGGCGTGGGTGGTGACATGCAGCGGCTCCAGGACATCTCAATAACGTCCCTGATGGTGGAATTGCCGAATTTGGATGGTGTCAAGGATGGGGGACCCACAGAGCTCACTTTGGGTCTGACAATATCCTGCCTGGCCCTGGGGTCCTGTCAGCCGTTCCTTCAGTACCACCAGGCCTAGAAGCCAGGGTGATGGGCACAACCGGGTACCTTAGAGGTGGGGTGGGTGGTTCGAAACATCTCCTTTGCTTGTGAGATGCTCAGCACCAGTGGCCTGAGGACCACCTCATACGGCACCAAGAGGGGACGAAACGTGTGGCTCTTTCCAAAATCCCATCCTGAATACCAGGTGACTGGGGGTGGGGGGTGGGGGGTTGGGGTGGGAGGTGTGGACGATGACACACAACACAAGACACACACACCATGTGGACATCTTCCTTACAGCTGGGAGACACCCAGCCCTGGGGGAACCAGGGAAGGAGGGCAGAGGCAGGGAAGGGAGAGCCAGGGAAGGAATACCTGCCGGGGCGGTGCATCTCACGGCATCGCCAGAGGCACTTTTTAACTGAAAAATGCATTTATGGGGGGTGTTGGATTTTTTGTTTAATCACCACCAGGGTTTTTGGGCCCCTGGAACAAAACCAGCAATGTCCTTTATGTGACTGGGATACCTCTCCAACCCATCCATTCTGCCAAGGCTCCAGCTCACCCATCAACCATCCCAGCCACCACCTTCATTTTTTCACATCCCCAACGATAAATCTGCTGTCTTGGGGGAAAACAGGTTATGGGCTGCAAATAGCAAGCGCTGACAAGTGATGCTAAAAAACCACGAGAAAGTCTGTTGGCGGGGCAGTGCATCGCCAGAGCTTTTTGCAAGTTGGGAACAAGGTGTTCTGCCTTCCTTGAGATGAGTTGCAAAGCAGGGGCTGGGGAAATCCACAGCAAAGGGAAACGGCACCCACATTTTTGCTTACTTACCCTGTTTTCCCCTAAAAAAATAAAGAGGGGGGAGGAGAGGGAGGGAAGGGGGTGAAGGATGGGGGGTGTGTGTGAACGAGGCAGGGGAAGATGAAGGATGGGGGGGGTCAAGGATGGGGGGGGGAGAGTGAAGGATGCTGGGGGTGATGAAGGATGCCGAGGGGTTGGAGGATGCAGGGGGGTGGGTGAAGGATGCAGGGGGGGTAAGGGATGCAGGGGGGGTAAGGGATGCAGGGGAGATGTGAGGCGCGGCCGCTTGGCCTGGGAGCAGGAGGCCAGCTCTGAGGCCGCCTTCCCCGCCCTCTCCCCCCCCCCCCCCCCCAAAAAAAAAAAAAAAAAAAAAAGGGCAAAACCTCCAACCATCCCCCTCTGCGGGAGGAAACCACGCCTCCGGGGAGGAAAGTTTATTTGAATGCAACAAATAAAAAAGCAGGGGGTGAGGGAGGAGGAAAAGCCAAAAAAAAAAAAAAAAAAAAAAAAAAAAAGGGAGAGAGAAAACAAAGCGGGAGGGATGAAGCCCGCTGGCGGCCCGGAGGAGGAGCGGGGCCGGGCGGTGCCTGCGGCGGGGCCGGGGCCGGGGCGCGGCGGCGGGGCCGGGGGGCGGGCGGAGGCGGCGGAGGCGGCGGCGGGGGGGGACAGACAATGGCGGAGGGGGGCAGCGGTCGGGGGGTAGCGGCGGGCCGGTGGCTCCTGCCCGCCTCCTCCCCGCCTTCCTCCTCCTCCTCCTCCTCCTCCTTCTTCCCGGGTAGGAAAGTTTCAGCGTCGATCGCGGAGCAGCAGCCGGGCCGGGCTTTCGGCAGCCTGGCCCCGTCGGTACGGCAGCTTTCGCTTCGTTTTACCGAGCCGGAGCCAGCGGGCCCGGTTCATGCCGGGGCTCAGCCGCCGTCCCCGGCTCCACCGCCGCCACCGCCGCCGCCGTCGTCGCCGCCGGGCCCGGGGTTAAACGCGGAGCCGCCGCGTTGGCCCAGCGTCCCGGCGATGCGGAAACTCTTCGGGGAAAGCTGCCGGCAGCCTCCGGGGGGAGCTGGGAGCGGGAGCGGGAATGGGAGCGGGAGCGGGATGGGGAGCGGGAGCGGCGGCGGGAGCGGCGGCGGGAGCGGCCGGGGAGCTCCCCCGCCGCCTCCGCCCCGCAGCCGCGTCCCGCACCCGGCTCTCCGCTCGCCCCGCGGCGCGCCGCCGGAGCCCGGCCCGCATTCCTGGCATAACTCGCCGCGACCGCAGCCGCCCTCCTCCTCCCCATCGCCCCGCGCCAACGGGGAGGCCGGAGCGGCGGCACCGCGGTCCCCCCGCGCCTCGCCGGGCGGCGGGGGCGACGGGCAGGGCGGCGGCCGGCACCGCGCCGCCCGCAGGGAGCCGCAGAGCGGCGGCCGGGAGAGCCCGGCGGGGGGCGGCGGGGCCGCGGCCGAGGGCGGCGGGCGGGGGGTCCCCCGCCACCCGCTGCCCCTGGTGGCCCGGGTCTCCAAGGTGAACATCCCGCCCTTCGGCAGCCCCGGCGGGTCACGGAGCAGCAGCCGGTATTCCAGCACCGAGACGCTGAAGGAAGAGGAGCAGTTCGGCGTGTGTTGGCCCGGCCAAGGGCGGACTCTCCAGGCAGGTTACGGCGTCTGTCGGTCACCCAGTTTCGGGACGAGCGATGGCCTGGCATGGGGACAGCCGGCGGTCCGCGCCCGTCCCAAGCTGCTGCAGGGCACGGCCAAGACAAAACCAGACTTCGGGAGCGAGAGCCTGCAGCAGCCGGGGCTGGAAGGGGAGCGGGACAAGCACCGCAAGTCCTTGTCCAACCCCGATATTGCCAACGAGACCCTGACGCTCCTCAGCTTCCTCAAATCAGACCTCTCAGAGCTGAAGGTGAAGAAGAAAGGGGTGAGGATTGGCCTTGACATGGGCTCTGACAGCTGCTCCGGCATCGCCGACCCCTCCCCGGGTAGTCGTGGTGCCGCTCAGCCCCCCAACCGCTGGGCGCCAGGCGAGCGACCAACGCTAAAGGACCTGACGGCCACGTTGCGTCGCACCAAGTCCTTCACCGGCTCTGAAAAATCAGGGTCACGCCGGCTTTTCCTACAGAGTACCATGAAGCAGAGCTCCTCTGAGCTCCTCCTGGCCACTGCTGACAGCCAGGACCGGGGGACTTTGGATGGGGGACAACGGGGGTATGAGGATGCTCCCCCCATGGTTATTCAGGATCAGTACATCCAGGAGGCAAGGCAGGTCTTTGAGAAGATCAGCAGGATGGGTTCCCAGCAGGACTACGGCTTGACAGCCGAGGAGAAGGACAGTGGAGGTGTGGAGGGCGCCGAGGTGGTGGCACCAATGGGGACGATTGACGTGACCCTTCGGGGACGGGCGGAGAGCACGCGGTGTTTGAAGGAAGCAGAGTCGAAGGAGAACCTCGCTCGCAGGAAATCTGTGGAGGAGCTATCGGGTCACGAGTCGAGTGTGACAGATGAGGGCATTGTCACGGAGCCGGAGCCCGTGGGGATGCCCTTCCAAGACCTGCATGAAGCTGTGGATGCCTGGATGTTGCCCAGTGCTGGGCCAGCAGCTGGCGACACTGAAACGCCACTGCCCACTCACCCGGCAGCAGCGGTTGAAGACCTTCCAGCTGGCAAATCCGAGACACCGAGCACCCCTGGCAGCTTGCGGCGCCGGCGTAAGTTCCCCTTGGCCAGTGCCAATGGGATGGAGGGTGGCAGTGAGGGTGGCACCGAGCCCTATCGCTCCCTGAGCGACCCCATGCCCCACCGGCGATGCTCGGTGACGGAGGAGGTGAAGAATTTCTCTGTCGACAGCAATCTCCTGGGCTCGCTGAGCGCCAAGGTGGGCATCCCGCAACCCGCTGCCATTGCAGGCAGTGCAGGCAGCGCAGGCAGTGACCTCTCCCTGGGCAGTGATGGGCCGCGGGACTACAGCAGCCTCATCCAAACTATCGTCAGCCAGCCCGGCGCCATGGCTAAGCTCATCGATGAGAAGGGCAACGGCAAGACCATCAAGAAGAAGTCGCTGAGTGACCCCAGCCGCCGTGGTGAGCTGCCAGCCGGCGCCTTCGAGGGTCCTGGTGAGGCCATCAGTGAGCTGGAGCCCAGCATCCCACCATCCAGCAGCGAGCCCATCCTCTCGGCACAGCCAGCAGTGCCGGGCACCGGCCGCAGCTATGGCTTTGATCCAAAGTTGGCTGATGTGCTGTCCCCTCGCATCACCCGGCGCAGCTCCAAGAAGCGCTCCAACCGTGCAGCTCACCAGGAAAACCAACCGCCGCCGGTGCCTGCTGTCCTTGCCAAGAGCCGCCCGGCCACCAAGCATGTCCGTCACACCAGTGAGCCCGCCACTTTCATCCCCATCACTGTCCCTGAGCCGCTTGTCCCCTCTGGCCATCAAAGCCACCTCCCCACACCAGCTGCCAGCCGCTCACCCAGCAAATCCTCCCCAACCCTCCAGCCTCCTTCGCTGGAGGATGTCACCAAGCGGTACATGCTGGCCCTCAACTCAGGTGAAGCATCCCCCAGTCCCGGGGATGGACCCCGCTCTCCACCCGCTGCCCCACCGCCGCGGCTGCCCCGGTGCCCGCGGCCGCCCGACGAACACAGCCCCAGGACCAAGCCGCAGGTGGTAAGTGCCCATCCATCCTAAAAACACCTTTGTTTCACGGGGTACATGACTCCTCCGAAGTGTTGGTGGCTTTGGGGGTCCCTCACGTGTCCCTCAGTGGGACAAATTCCCATCTGAGGACATGCTGCTGGATGGGCAGGAACCTTCCCAGCCCTTTCTGGTGGTCCCAAGGGGATGAGCTCCCATTTGTAGGTGCAACATTCCCCAATAAAAGGGTAATTTTTGGGTGGGAAAAGCAGTTTTCAGGTTAAATAGCACCACATTTTGGTGGAAGGTGGTTTTATATATATAGATATACAATATGCTGTATTTATATATAGTGTCTCCCAGTGATGCTATATAAGGCCTCGGTAAACAGGTGTGCAGTTGGCTGGCCCTGAGATGCTGAACGAAAAATTACATTTTCCTTGGTGGGGAGGGCTTAAATGGGCCTTTTGCTTGGGAATTCCCCATGTCATACCCCTTACTGAGCAAACTGGCATTTCCCCCCCTGAAAAATCACCATCCCTCCACCCGGGACCGCGGGCTTTGCCATGCCAGTGGCATGAGAAAAAGGAGGAAAAATATTCTTGTGTGTGCACTGTATATTTTATCGATGGGTAAAGTTTTATCCTGTCTGCGGAAGAATTAATGCTGCTTGGGGGATGCAGCGGTGGTTTGCTGGCCCCAAAGCATGGCTGCGTACTTTGGGGTCTTTCCCGGGGCACGTTTTTGGCATTGCTGCCCCTCAGCTGTTGTTTGAAGATGGACTTGGGTTCCCATTGCTCTGGGTGTTCGTGCCGGGAAGCGCTTGGAAGCGCCACCTCCTCCTGCGGCACAGCACCGGCACCCACGGGGCTTTTAATAGCTCCGGGCGAAGCCCAGAAATACCCATTCCCGCGGGGGCTTTGCCGAGAGCCCGTGGAGCGGTGCTGGCAGGGCTCTCTGCCCTGCTTCGATGCCGATTTAAGAGGACAGGCTGGACCGTTCCCTTCCAACAGCGCCGGCAGCCAAGCGTGAAGTCCCCGGGGCTGAGCCTGGCGGTGTAACCCTTGCTGGCCAGGGCACAGCCAAGTGGAGCGGGGGTGTTCTTCTTTGCATGCTCTCAAAATCCAGATCCCTGCAGCATCATTACTCCCAAGAGATTCTTCTGGAGTCTAGCATCCCTGCAGCATCATCCCCCCAAGATATACTCCCGGGGTCTGGTATCCCCACAGCATCATTCCCCCAAGATGTTCTCCTGGGGTCCAGCACACCTAAAGCATCATCCCCCCAAGATATTATCTCGGGGTCCAGCATCCCTGCAGTATTATTACCCCAAAATACTCTCCTGGGGGGCTCTGGCCCCCATCCAGCTCCTTCTCTGGCTGTTGTCCCCGTTGTCAGATAGCAGCCATGGGTGGCCGAGAACGGGGAGCTCTTGGCTCCTGCGTAAAACAACCTTGGAAATAATTTTGGGTGAATTTTGCAACATCTTTGCCTGGTGTACCAGTTTAGAGCCAGGTGCTTGTCTTCTCCAGTCTCAGGGTGAAAAGTGCTATTGAAGCATTGAGCGTTCTAATTAAGTGAGGTAACAAGGGACTTCCCGGGGTCACAGCTGATGGCACCTTGGGGACATGGGGACACTGCTGAGGGGAGGCAGTGCACCTGGCAACATTTCTTTATAAAGAAATATCTCTTACTAAATTATTAATATGTTATGTTTATATAATATATGGTTCATAATTTATAAAGAGATATTTCTCATTCAGGCAGCTCCCTGCAGTGCCCCAGGGACAGTGCCCACCCCGTGGTGGCCCTGGTATCAGGGATGCTCTGCTGACCCCGCACCCCAATAGACCCCCAACCCTGGTCACTTTGGGATCATTTCAGGTGGATTTTTACCAACTCCAGCGCTGGGCTCTGGCAGTGCCTAAAGCCCAGTTTGGCCAAATGTCCCCTTGGGGACGTGGGCCACCCTGCAGGGCTGGGCCCTGGAGATGCTGCTTCTCACCTTGTTTGAACCCGCCGGCCTCGGCAAAGAGGGTGCGAATTTTCCCTTTTAAGGGCAACACCACAGCTGTATCTTCAAATCTCTCTCCTGCTTTTGAATTTCTTTGTGCTGCAGCCATAACATAACTGAAACCAGGATTTTTATTTCTCTTTTTGATTTATTATATAGTGGAGCTGGGATGTTTTATTTCAGATGGCACCAGCCTTGGCGGGGGTGGGGGTGGGGGTGGAGGGGGACTGAGCCCTGCAAGGGAGTTGCTTTAATTATAAGCAAGAGCATCGAGGACCGGATATAACTTGGCAACGGGACGGCTGGCAGGGAGCAGAGATTTACGTGCTCCCTGACCGATGGTGAAGAAATGAACTTTTTTTTTTTTTTTTCCCCTCCTCCCCAACTCAGTGGAGAAGGCTGGCATTGCAAGGTCGGTTGTCTGCTTGGGAAAACGGTCATTGCTGCTCGGGGATTTTGGGCTGTCGGAGCATCCGTCCTGCGTCATGGTGATGGTCCATCTCCAGCAGATGATGCTGGGAAGGGATTAAATGAGGTCTGGCAAGTGTGTGGTGATGCTCCTCCAAAATATTCTCTCCCAAGATATATTTTACTACCCCAAGATACTCTCTTAGGGTTGGGCATCCCTGCAGCATCATTCCCCCAAGATATTTTCCTGCGATCTAGTATCCATGCAGCATTTTCCCCCCAAGATATTCTCCTGGGGACCGGCATCCCTGCAGCATCATCCTCCCAGGATATTTTCCCAGCCCCCATGGTCTGGTGGTGGCTTTGGCAGAGGTGAGCACTGCTGTGCCGGCTGTTTGCTGGGTTCAGCCGCCCGGCGCGTCCTGGCTGGGAGAGGTAACATGCTGTTCTCCCTCGGTGGCAGGACTGTTTGTTCTGGGTGCTTTCCAGCAATCCTCCGTGGGGCTGGAGCCGGCCAAGCTGTCCTAGGTGCAGAAGAACTCCTTCACCTTGTGTCTGATGCTGGGCATGAGGCTTTTAATTCCCCAAGAGCTGTTAGCAGCATGTCCCACTTCGGCACACAGCACGGTTGCTGCAGGAAGAAAGGATGCTTTCAAGAAATCAGGAAAAAAAACCCAAAACCTCAAGGCAGCAAAGTTTTTCTGCCTTTAGCATCCCATAAGCTGCCAGGATGGGCAGCACATGTGTGCACACCCATGCACAGAGATGTGCAGCAGCCTGGCACTGAGCAAGGGTGCATTTAGGGTGTGTTTGGGGTCCATTTGGGGTCCATTTACTGCTTGGTGAAGGTATGAGTGGGATGTCAGGCTGGCAACCCCTTGGATCTTTCTTTCCCCCATGGCTGAATCCGGCACGGGATGGAAAATTAGGTATGTTCACTGCCATGCTCTGTTTGTTGACTTAGCAGCAGTCGGATTAAACAGGAAAATATTGATTTAAATATAGCACCTCGCGGGAGCAGAGGAGTCGTGGGAACGTGGCCCCCGCCACCCTGGCCGCTGCCTTCCCCACCTGCTGCTCTCCGAGCAGGGCAGCCGCACCCCAAAAAGGTCATCAGGGATGGAGGGGGATCCCCAGAGGGAAACGCTGGGGTCACGTTCCCAGGGACGTTTGCGTAAAACTCCCCCATCCCTCCTGAGCATCCGCCTTCCAAGCTCACCCTGCTGTGGCTCATCCTCCAGAAGCTCGTCCTTGCTTTGGGGACAGCTCGAGGACCAGGTCTGTGCACCGGCCGTATATTCCTTGGACAAAGTTTGGCATCTTTGGACCTGTTTATCCCTCTCTTCCCTCTCCGTAAATCTCCATAGAAACCAGGTTTTGGGCCACAGCTGGGAGTTTTCTCATTTTTCGGCATTACTGGAAATCTATAATTAAAGCTGTTGCGGGGGGAAGATGGGGATGGGTAAATCTTGGCTTTCCCCTCCCAGTGCCTGCGTCGATGGTTTGCTGGGTTTTTGTGTCCAGGGCTCTGCCGTGCTCAGCGAAATGCTGGGGTGGGAGGAAAGTGAGGCTCACCGGTAGCCTCAACTGCCCTTCGGAGGGAGGTTGAAGGTGAGATGGAGCAAGGAGAAGTTGGCTGGTATCGAGGGGACCCACGGGTGAGGCTACCTATTGGCATCACAGAGCGACGCTGGGACCACCAGCATGGGGCGAAGCAACATGGCCAGGGAGGTGAACCAGCCCAAATCCCTTTATCTCTACCTATTTTTGCCCATTCCCTTCCCTGGTGCCAAAATCCTCTTAACTCTGCCCATTTTGGCCCCTTCCCTGGTTCGAAAATCCCCTTGACCCTGCCCGTTTTGCCTCCTTACCTTCCCCACTGCCAGGGTTTTGAATGCCCTTGGGTGATGCAGAGGGCATGTCTGGTGTCACCCAAAGCCACCCCCCTGGCTCCTTGTCCCTTATCCGCAGTGCCTAGCCCCACTTTGATTAAAAGACTCTAATTATTAATCAGGCAGTAAACTCCAGCAGAGGGGATGGTTTAGCCAGGATACAGATCCTTTGAGCCCAAACACCTCAGGGTAGCACCCCGTGGGTGGGGGGTGCCCTGTGGTGGTGGCCGTGGGGCAGGATCCAGCCCTGGAGTGAGAGGGTTAGCACTGGGCTGAGCTCCGTGCCGGGGGCTGGCCTTGGCCCGCGGCTGCCTGGCCCAAAGGTCAGGCTCTTGGCAGGGCGCCGTGATCTGCGCTTCCAGCCTGCCGAGAGACCCATGGTCCTGTGCAGGTGCTGGAGTGCACGTGCAAGGGTGCACGAGGAGGTCCCTGGTCCAGGGGCGCACATGCAGGAGGTCTAAGGAGAGGTCCCTTGTCTAGGGGCGCACATGCAGGAGGTCTCGGGTGCATACACAGAGGGGTGCACAGGGAGGTCCCTGGTGCTGCTGTCCATGCACATCCCTGTACAGGGACGTGCCTGGTGCTGGTGTGCCCACACATCCCTGCATAGGGAGGTCTGCGGGGTGCATGGGAAGGTCCTTGGTGCAGGGGTGCCCTTGCAAGGGTACTTAGGAAGGTACCTGGTGCAGGGGTGAACATGCAGGAGGGGTGCAAGAGAGTCCTTGGTGCAGGGGTGCACGTGCAGAAGGACCCTGGTTGCAGGAGTGCACACGCAGAGGTGCACAGGGAGATCCCTGGGGCTGGTGTGCCTGTGCAGAGGTGCACAGAGAGGTCCCTGGGACAGGGGTGCACGGAGAATTCTTCAGTGCTGGGGCGCTGGTGCAAGGGTGTACGTGCAGGGGTCACTGGAAGATCTGTGCTGCTGCTGTTAGTGTGCATCCCTGTACAGGGAAATCCCTGGTACCGGTGTGCGCACGCATCCTGCACAGGGACGTCCCTGCTGCTGGGGTGCACATGCAGGGGTGTGCAGGGAGATCCCTGGTGCGGGGGTGCATGGAGAGGTTGCTGGCACAGGGTGCGTGTGCAAGGGTGCATGGAGACGGCCCTGGTTGCAGGAATGCTTGGGCAGGGGTACACATACGCAGGGAGGACCCTGGTTGCAGGGGTGCGCTGCAGAGGGACTTGGAGAAATCCGTGGGTGCTGCTGTCACGTGTATCCCGGTCTGGGAAGGTCTGCGGTGCTGGTGTGTGCATGTAGGGGTGCACAGAGAGGTCCCTGGTGCTGGGGTGTATGTGCAGGGGTCCAGAGGGAGATCTCTGATGCTGGCATGCACGTGCAGAGTTACCCGCGGAGATTCCAGTGCCAGCGTGCATGTGCAACGGTACATAAAGAGATTCCTGGCGCTGGTCTGCACGCACAGGGGGTGCATGGGGAGATCCCTGGTGCCAGGGGTGCACAGGGAGGTCTCTGGTGCTGATACGAGGGTGCATAAGGGCACAAGGATGCGTGAAGAGATGGGTTGTGCCAGTTGGCATGTGTACGAGTGCACAGGGGGATTTGTGGTGCTGGTCTGCATGCGCACAAGGATGCACAGGGAGATCTTCGGTGCTCTTTGCACTTACAGGGGTGCATGGGGAGATGAGTGGTGACACTGT
This sequence comes from Falco punctatus, assembly GCF_963210335.1. Taxonomy (NCBI): domain Eukaryota; kingdom Metazoa; phylum Chordata; class Aves; order Falconiformes; family Falconidae; genus Falco; species Falco punctatus. The sequence goes on from NC_137581.1 coordinate 1,396,354, forward strand.
TCACCTGCACCTCTGCACAGGGAGATCCCAGGTGCTGGGGTGCAGGTGCAGGGGTGCAGGGATAGATTTGGGTGCTCTGCGAGCGGGGGTGCACAGACACGTTGGTGCTCCTGGTGCACACACCCAGCAATGCACAGGGGTGGTGCAGGGCTGCACCATCACCATGTATACATTGCACAGGCCGCTCTGCATTTCTGGGCAGCCTGCCTGCACCCTGCATGCATGCATGCACGGGGCTTCGTGCCGGGGCTTTTCCGTGCAAAATCGCACACTTCCAAAGCTTCTGCTCGGGGGAGGTGGCCTCGATCTCCGACCTACTCTTGCAGGAGAAGCAGCAGGTCAACATCCCTGAGATATGCATGTGCATCGTTGGTACCCTCCTGCCAAACTCAGCTGGGATGCAGGCTCAAAGCTTCCTGGGTCTTGTTGCAGCAGCATTAGTCCATCATTGCAAGGGATATGGGATTTAGAACCTTTCCCAGGGATATTTCCAAAGTGGGAGTTTCCCGTGAACACTGATCCCTATGTGATGGGAAGGACCAGAGGGGTGATGTGCTGAGGTCTCCCCTTGCTGTGACTTTGTTGCTGACCTTTGTCACCTCTGTGGTGCAGGCAGGTCCCAATGGGGCAGTTCTGCAGCTTTGGAGCTGCAGCAGGGACTTCTACATTCAGGATGAGGAGAAGGTGATGTCATCACATGGAGGAAAGATGCAATGGGGCAGCAGTGGGGCTTGGTCTGTACAGTTTCTTCTTCTCCCAGGGCTTTCCCTGGAAAGCGGGGAAAGAGACTCCCTTCCTTCCTTCCCTCCTTCTGTCCTTCCTTCCATCTCTAGCAACCCATCTCCATCCATCTAGCTCCATTAATTTATCCATCTCCATCCACCCATCTCCACCTATACATACATTTCTACCTACCATCTCCATCTACCCATCCATCCCCATCTACCCATCTCCATCCATCCATCTGTCCATCTCCATCCATCTCCATCCATTTCCACCCATCTCCATGCATCTCCATGCACCCATTCAGCCCTTCTGTCCACCCATCCCCCTCCACCTATCTCCACCACCCGTCCAAGACAAAAGGCCCCACTAGCTATACACACATGATTTTCAAAGTGAGCATGCTCCATCTTCCAGGACATCTCCTCCTGAAAGCATCAAACCCAGTGGGTCCAGACAGGACCCACTAAAGCAGAAATGTTGTGATTTCCACCATGGTGTTTCCAGGCCAGGATGTGTCCAGAGAAGAAAAGTCAGCCACTTCCACCCCCTCTCCCTCAACGTAGCTCTTTTTAAAGCTCTGATGGTTGGTCCCAGTGGGGCTGTTTCTCTGGGCTCCCTCCGTTTCCATGGAGAGGATGGGTGAGGAATTTCAAAGGGAATGGCTCCAGTAAATGAACTCTTCTCTAAAAATAGCGTGTTTGCTTTTGGGTCTTTGGGAACTGCGGCCCGGCCAATGGGAGGGAGAACAAAAATCAGCATCTGGGTAAAAATATTCCAGTAACTCACTCTTCATGCAAACTCCCATCAGAGCTGCTTAGCTTCTGGGGGACGGGGGGCTGGTCCCCGTCTGCCCAGTTCCTGCCTGCACTGGTACCAGTTACTCCATGGCCACTGTTCCTGGTTGCAGATGGAAGTTGCCCCCAGGCTGCATGTCCCCCTGTGCTTTATGTAGGTGATTTTAAGTTGAATCTCTTTAATTTGAGGGGTAGAAGGGTTGATGGCTGGAACATGTTGGGTTTGTGTGACCCCCCATGTCCTGTGATGTCCCAGAGCCGCTCGGCATGTCCAGGGGAACCAGGGCATGGACACCACCACCTTCCACCCCACCGGTGACATCCAAAACACCCCTAGGATGTCTCTGCATGGATGTGCTGGGAAAAGGACATTTGTGGTAGTGTCCACGACCAGCTTTCCTCTGGAAGAACCACCCCAACGTGTGGATGGCCACCACCAGGTCCCCTCTGGAGAAGCCACCATCCCAATGCGGGGGCAGCCACCACCAGGTCCCCCCTGGAGGAGTCACCATCCTGATGGGGGGACGACCACCGCCAGGTCTCCTCTGGAGAAACCGCCATCCTGATGTGGGGACACCAACATCCCCGCATGGTTCCTGGGGCTGGAGAACATTTCCTTAGCGGTGCCGTGGAGTTGCTATTTGTGACTGCCTGTTCCCGAGCCCTCTGGTACTCTCCAAAAAAAACAAGAAGGGAGTTGTTTGCATGGGAAGATTGGCATCTCCAAGCCCGGGATATGGTTTCCTGCTTTTTTTAGCTGGAGTAGCAGCAGACTCATCAGCCTGCCCTGATTTGGCATCCTTCTTCGTGCTTCTTTTTTTTTTGGAAGGGTTTCATCCTGACCCCTCAGCAGAAACACCATCGCAAGCGGTAGGGGATCGGTTTTGGTCCTTTTGGGTTTTTTTGGTTGCCCAAAAGCCTGGTGAGATGGGATGTAGATGGCTCAGAGCCTCAGTAAGCGGAGAGGGGACTCATCCCTTGGTCGTCCGAACCCGGCACAGGTCAGTAGATGCTGAAACGCCCCTTTTTCAGACAACCCCCCAGCCCTGGGATGCTGCCATGACAATGACATGACAGAGGAGGCATCACCTCTCGCCTTGCTGTGATGTGACATGGGATGTGGGTGTTTCTGGTGAGGTCCATGGTGTGTGTGTGTTCCCCAGCTCCCTGCTACCCCAGCTGCAGCTGTGCTGGGTGAGGGGACCAGCTGAGCATGGGGTGCTGCGGGGCTGATTGTCCGTGGGGCGTGGTGATGCTGCGGATGGAGGCTGGCATGGGCACAAAGGGGGTTGTCTCTTGGGGATTGCACCCAGGTTGCTGCCAAGGGCATGGATCCAGGCAGGGGGCATGAGGAGGGCCAGGGCAGGGGCACGGCATGGGCTGTTCGGGGCTCCCGGCTCCTGTATGTCCACCAGCTCCTGAGTGCCCATGGATTCCTGGGTACCTGTTGCCTCCTGGGTGCCCATCAGCTCCTGGGCATCTGCCAGCTCCTGGATGCTTGTGGATTTGTGAGTGCCCATGGACTCCTGGTACTTCTTGGCTCCTGGGTGCCTATCAGCTCTTGGGTGCTCATGGACCTGTGGGTGCCCATCAGCTCCTGGGTGTCCATCAGTTCCTTGGTGTCCATCAGCTCCTGGATGCTTGTGAATTCATGGGTGCCCATGAACTCCTGGTACCCGTTGGATCCTAAGTATCCATCCAGCACCTCCTGAGTGTCTGTCAACTCCTGGATGCTTGTGATTTCTGAGTGCCCATGGACTCCTGGTACCACTTGGATCCTGGTTGTTCATCAGCACCTGGGTCCTTAGGGTCTTCTGGGTGCCCATGGACTCCTGGTACCTGTTGGGTCCTGGGTGCCCATCACCTCCTGGGTGCCTGTGGTCTTGTGGTTGCTTATGGACTCATGGGTGTCCATGAACTCCTGGTACCTATTGGATCCTGGGAATCCATCAGCTCTTGCATCCCCATGCACTCTGGGTGCCCATTGGCTTCAGGGTGCCCATGGACTCCTGGGTACCTGTTGGCTCCTGGGTGCCTGTCAGCTCCCAGTTGTGTGTGGATTCATGAGTGTCCATGGACTTCTGGGTACCTGTTGGATGCTGGCCATCCCTCAGTTCTTGGGTGCCATGGACTCTGGATGCCCATAATAAGCTCCTGGGTGTCTGTTGGCTCCTGGGTGTCCATCAGCTCCTTTGTGCTTGTTAATTTACGGTGCCCATGGACTCCTGGTACCTGTTAGATCCTGGGTGCCTGTCAGCTCCTGGGTGCTTGTGGACTCCGGGGTAGCTCCTGGGCATCCATCAGCTTCTGGGCATCCATCAACTCCTGGGCGCCCTTTGGCTCCTGGATAACTCTTGGCTTCTGGTGCCTCCAGAATTCTGGGTCCACATGGAGGCCTGGATGCCCATCAGTTCCTGGGTACCAGTCAGCTCCTGGGTGCCCATTGGCTCCTGGATGACCTTTGGCTTTCAGGTGCCCACTGGTTTCTGGTGCCTATTGGCTCCTGGGTGCCTATCAGCTCTGATGCCCAAATGGATGCTGAGAACCCATCAGCTCCTTGGTGCCCTTTGGCTCTTGGGTGCCCATCCATTCCTGGTGCCCTGCGGTTCCTGGGTGCCCATCAGCTTCTGATGCCCATCGGCTCCTGGTCCCCATCAACTCCTGGGTGCCCATCACCCCATGGGTGCCAGGCCGGCACCCTCCTGGGTACCCCAAGTTTTCTTGCACCCCATTCACCTGTATCCACATCCCATGCCACCAGCCACCCAGGGCACCTCCTACCCACTTGTGCCGTGCTGCGACTCGTGGTGATGCCAACAGGTGCCAGCATCAGGCACCCTTCTCCCCAGCTTCCCTCTCCCACCAGAATCCCAGTAACTATTTATTTTGAGGTGCTGTGGGATGCAGGCTACGGCTTGTGCCAGCAGCAGAGGACGCTGGGGAGGGGAGATCGAGGGATGCTGGTGAGTTGGGGGGCAGCGTTACCCTCGCCCAGCAGGCGCGGGACCAAGCGCACCAGGAGGCAGTGGAGGAGGGAGGGAGAGAAGAGCGCGGCTGACCTCAGCATCTGGAAAGCTGCGCTCTTGGGCCGCAGCCTGCGTGCCGAAAACCAGAGGCAAAAAAAACCTTCCATATTTGGTGAAAGCTGCTCTAGGGCTCGGCAAAGGCTGGCTGCAAACGGGGGCCAGCAAGCCCCCCGCTGTGCCCCGGACCACTGCAACACGAGTTCTGCAAGGGCTCTGCAAATGCACCAGAGGATGGATGGTGGTGGGGCGGGGAGATAAATCAGGGCGGGCATTGCAGGTAGGGTGGGAGGGGGGCATGGGGGGTGGGGGGGCCCATGGGGTGCTGCTAGCAGTGGAGGGAGGGTGCCCTGCGATGTGCCAGCATGACTCTGAGCCTCATATTTGGGGCGGGGGGGGCGGCACTACCCCTTGCGCCCCCAGCACTAGTGATGCAAACCCTGATTTCAAGTGAAAATCCCATGGGAAAAGCCCCACAACGTGTTTAGAGGATGAGTTTTTGTTGCTTCTGGAAATGAGCCTCCCGCCATCTCCCCACTGCCCATCCCACCGGCACCACTCGGCACTGCCGTTGCTGCTCCCCGGGACGGCACTGGGATGCCCAGCATCTTTCTGCCCTGCCCTGAAAAAATTGCTCCGACTCCTTTATTTTTTATTCCTGTTTTTTTCTCACACTTAAAAAGCAGAATTACAGCCAGGCTGTGTCCTCCTGGGATGAATCACCACAACCGAGAAGTCAAAGAAAACAACCAAATTCTCGGTGCATCTGTTTGGGGCTGAAGCTCTCCTCCTCCTCCTGCTCCTCCTCCTCCTCTTCCTCCTCCTCCTCCTCCTCTTCCTCCCCATCCCGGAGGCGGTTGTGCCACTGGGTTTCTCCATGGGAGCATCCCTGGACAAATCAAGGCTTCTCTGTGAGCTGGGAGCCTGGGAAAAACCACGACCAAGGGAAAAGCAAATATCTCCAGCCCCAGGACTGCGAATAAACACAGGAGTATTATTAGTAACCGAAGCAGAGCTGAATCAGAGCTGCTGATTTATGCTCCTATTTCCTTTCAAGAAGTTACGCTTTGGAAAGCGGCTCGGACTTTTCTTACCCGTGGGAGAACAGCGAGCGGCTGGGCGGGGAGGGGATGCAGCCCCGGATGTGATGCTGTACAGCATCAGCCTGGCTCGGGCATGGCCCCTCTTCTGTGGCACAGGTCCTTGTGTTCCCCTGGGATGTGGAAGATGATTTCCCCAGGATATGGGGCCTGTTGGTCCCAGGGGTGGAGGGCACTGGCACCTAGGGATTGGGTAACATGCCCTGGGAAGGAGGTGACTGGTGCTCGGGGATGGTGCTGTTTGGTACCCAGGGATGGGTAACTGGTAACCAGGGATGGAGATAACTGGCATCCAGGGATGGAGGTGACTGTTACCCAGGGATGGTGGTGGCTGGTATCAGTGATGGAGACAACTGGTACTCAGGGGTGGGTTGACTGGTACCCAGCATGGAGGTGGTTGTTAGCAGGGGTGGAGATGACTGGTATGCAGACATGGTGAGTAGTACCTAGGGACAGATGCAGCTGGTACCCAGGAATGGAGCTGACTGGTGCCCAGGGATAGAGGTGGATGGTACCAGTGATGGAGGTGATTTGATACCCAGGGATGGGGTGACATGTCCTGTGTCACATCAGAGAAAGGAGGTGGCTGGTTCCCAGGGACTGGGGGAGCTGGTTCCCAGGGACCGAGGGGAGTGGTACCATGGATGGGGAGACTGGGACCCAGGGATGGCAGTGGCTGGTGCACAGGAATAGGGTGAATGGTGCCCAGCGATAGAGGTGGCTGATACTGTGGATGGACAGACTGGTATCCAGGGACAGAGCGGCATGCTCAGGGATGTGGTGACTGGTGCTCAGGGATGGGGAGAACTTGCACCAGGGATGGGGTGGCTTGTACTGGGGATGGGGGTTACTGGTGCGCAGGGATTGAGGTGATTGGTACCCAAGGATGCCAGGGACTGGTACTCAGGGATGGCAGTGGCTGGTACCCAGCAAAGCAAGGTCTCCCTGTGTGGTGGCTGTCATCCCTCCACCCCTGTGGCACAGAGCTTTGTGGGACATACGGCTGAGCATCACTTATCCCGAGGCTAAGGTTGGATGGGTTTGCCTTGAAAGCCCTACAAAACCCAATCAAACATCTGGCTGGAAAGCATCCTGAGAAGAGATAATGTGATTTTTTTCCCAAGTGATTTTCCTGTCAGAAACCAAGTGATTGAGGAAATACAGGATTGGGTGTAATAATTTCATCCTATTTTGGATGATCGTGCCAGCCAGGTTTTTTTCCAGCTGTGTGAGCAAGTTTTATTTGTTGGGATGATGCCGTTTGCTGCAGAGGTGTTTGCTCATCGCGTTGGGATGGATGGAAGTGTATCTGGTTTTGTTTTCGAGCCTTTTTTTTCCCAGGGTTTTGGTAGAAATAAAGCCAAGGGTGCGTTAAAATTGTTAAGCTTGGGTATTTGCCATGCACTGCAGGCTCCCTGGGGCAGGGGACTCTCCCCATGGGCCAGTGGCTCCCGCTGGGATATCCCAGCTCCCTCCAGTGGGATCTGCCCCAGAAGCATCCAGGGAAAGAAAAGGTGCAGAAGTCCCAGTTCCCCCCCGTTTTTTTTCCAAACTGGGAATGGGGGGTCTCAAGGAGGTGACAAGATTCAGGCTGCTCCTAGCACAACCATGCTACAAGACCCTAGAAAATCCCTCCCTCCAACTCCCAGTAATGCGGAGCATCAGGAGCCAGCATCAATGGGTATAAGCTGTAATGGGGGGGGGGGGGGGGGGGGGGAACAACAACCCCCTATTTATTTATTTTTTAAAATTTTGCATGTTTTGGAGGGGTAGGAAAAATTTTGCTTGAAGCAGGGCTAGCCCCTCCTTCAGCAGCTGCAGGAAGGGTGAACTGAGAAAGCCGCAAGAGACAAATCCTACTCCCAGAATGGTCCAAAACACTCCAGATTTTTCCAAAAACTGGATTTTTTTTGCCCCAAAGCAAGGTCTCAGGGTCAAAATCCCTGCTACAGCTCACCCAGGGTATAGCTGAGCCCTGGCACAACTTGTTACATCGCTGACCTTGGAGAAATGATGCTTGTTGCGGGTCTGGGAAGGGAATTTCAGGGTGAAACAGCATCTCCAGGGATACAGACATCCCCCCTCCCATGGGATGTAATTTTAGCATCCCAGCCAGGTGGTGACAGCCTGTGTGACACCCTCCCGCACGTTCCCAGCTTCAGTGACCCAGTTCCTGGCAGCAGGAGGGTTTGTAGGGGAGTCCTTGAGTGGCTGCAAGCAGCACCGTTACATGCACTGATGTGTGCACGGTCTCAGCCTGGGCTAAGGGCCAGAGGTTGCCATGGTGGCTGGGATTCCTCATGGATGTACAGCCCTGCTCTCCCTTTCATCTAAACCCCCACTTTTCTTTAAAAACGGAAGTTTTTAGGACTTCCCTCCAACAACGCCTCTTTGTCTGCAGGGGGTGGAGGCAGGACACAATTTGCCGGGTCCTTTTTTTAATATCTCAAGATGTTTTAAAATCCCTGGGGATGCTCAAGCTCTTCCTGCATTGCTATGCCCAGACAGGGAAAAGCAAAATGATAGATTTGCACCCAGAGGCTTATTAAAAAATAAAATAGAGCAAGCTAGGAGAGCTCCCATTCATCTTCAGGAGTCCAAGTGGGGTTGTATTTCCAGTGCTGGAGGGAAAAACTGGGGGAAAACCCCTCTCTGAGGCCTCCATCCTGGGTTTGGGGTGTTGCTGAATCACCCCCTGAATCCCCGGTGCTGGATCTGCTCCATCTTTGGCTTTTCAGGAGCATCCTCACGATGCTGGCACAAGCCTTTGGGATGGGGGATGAGCCCCTTGGCTCCATCCGAAGGGATCAGGATGGTTTTCCTAGGAGGGTTAGGGCTTTTTTGGGGGAGGAAACACACAGGTTAAAAAAAAAAAAAAAAAAAAAGGCTGATCCAAAAGGAAATCTAAAGGTGTTTACAAAGAGCCGCACTGCTAAAAATAACTGGCTCATATTTTAGATGGCCCTAAAAATAGGCAGCGCTGTTGGAGTGGCCAAACACTCCCAGGAATTTCCTGTGGGCTGCGGGCCGCGTGCAGGGGGGTCCAGGCTTAGCGGCCGGCAGGGATGGCCGGCATCGCTCCGGCTTTTTCTTTCCTGGGTGCTGGCAAGATGACCTCCATTGGGCCCCTGGATGCACAGCAGGATCCGGCCTGGCTCCTTCCCTGGTCACAGGCTTAACCCTTCTCCATCCATCCTTGCTGCCTGATAACACCTGAAGAGGTTGGGTGGGTTTGAGAGAAGTTTTTAAACTCATCAGCAGAAAGCTCAATCTTAACAGTAGACACCAGAGAATCTACTTGCAAAGCTGCTGGGGGAGAAATGCTGTGTTAAGCGAAGGGATTGATTCAAGGGTGGTGTCTGGGGAGTGGGACGGACCCTCTGCAGATGGAGGGATCCCCCTGCTCGCCCCAGGGACCGGTGATCCCGTGGGAGGGCTGGAGGGCGTGGCTGCAGGCGGTGCAGCCGGGTCGCCACTGCAGCGTCACAGCGTTGCAGCGTCACTGCGTCACAGGCCAGCTGGGCCTGGGGTTGCAGTTTATATGAGGCAGGGATTGCAAGAGGAATGGGTTTGGGTTTGCAACCCAGGTGGATCGGAGATCACAATGCAGGCAGACCCAGGTTTGCAGCCCTGGTGGGTCCAGGATTGCAACAGGAGCGGCTTTGGGATTGCAGCCCAGATGGGTTGGGGATTGCAACCCAAATGAGCGCGGGACTGCAACACAGATGGACCCAGGATTGCAACCCGAGTGGGTCTGGGATGGCAACCCAGGTGGCTCTGGGGTTACAGCCCACACAGGTCCAGAACTGCAACCCAGATGGGTCTGGGATTGCAGTGCAGGTGGCCAGGGGATGCAGCCCTGATGGGTCTGGGATTGCAACAGAAATAGGTTTGGTATTGCAGCTAGATGGGCCTGGGACTGGAACGCAAATGAGCCCGGGACTGCAAACCAAGTGGGACTGGGGTTGCAACCCAAAGCAGCTGAGCGCTGCAACCGAGACGGGCCCAGGACCGCAGCCCAGATGAGCCCATGGCTGCAACCCAAACGGGTCCAGATTTGCAATCCAGATGGGTGTGGGATTGCAACAGAAACGGGTCTGGGATTGCAATGCAGGTGGACCCAGGGTGGCAGCCCACATGGGCCCAGGACTACAACCCAGATGTTGGGGTTGCAACCTAGATGTGCCCAGGACTGCAACAGAAATGAGTCTGGGGATTGCAACACAAATGGGCCTGGGGTTGCAGCCCAAATGCGGGGTTGCAGCCTAAATGAGGGATTGTAGCCCAAATGGGTCCGGGATCAGAAACCAGATGGGCCCCAGATTGCAACCTAAATGGGTCCAAGACTGCAACCCAGCTCGGCCACTGGAACTCAGGATGGCCTGGGACTGGAACCTGATGGGTCCAGGGTTGGAACCCTGACGGGTGAGGGATTTGCCATCCAGATGGGTCTGGGGTTGCAACCCAAATAAAACAGGGTTTACAACAGAAGTGGTCTGGGATTAGATCCCAGAAGAGCCCAGGACTGCAACCTAGATGGGTCCAGGATCACGATGCAGATGGGCTCAGGATTGCAATTGAGTTTGGGATTGCAGCCCAGACAAGCCCACGGCTGTAACCCTGCTGGGACAGGGTTTGACACCCAGATGGGTTTGGGATTGCCATGCAGATGGGCCCAAGGTTGCAGCCTATGTGGGTGTGGGATTGCAACCTAAATGGGTCTGGGATTAGATCCCAGAAGAGCTCAGGATTGCAACCCAAATGAGTCCAGGGTTGCAACCCAGACAGGTCCAGAACTGGAACAAAAATGAGCTGGGGACAACCATGGTACTGCAGAAGGAGTTGCAGGAGGTGGTGCCTTGCGAACAGCCTCCTTACCCCTAATGCAATTAGCTGCGCTGGGTGCAGCACAGGCACCCATCATGCCCGTGACGGGTGCTGCAAGTTCCCCCTCCCTGATCCCAGAACCCGTGTGTATTTAAGGCTGCTGCAGCTCCCCTCTCATTATATGCACTGAGTTGGCCATTCTCTGCCACAGACCCTGATGGGGGAAGGGGGGGAGTGGGCGGGATGGAGGTGCCATGGATGCGCCCCCTCCCCCCCCCCCCCCCCCCCCCCCCGCGGCCCCCTCGGGGTGGGATGCTTATCATCCTCATTATCAAGAGGAAATTTACTGGCTGCAATGGGAGGACACAGCCTTGCTGCACGCCGTTGCTGTGGAAACGGGGTGAGCGGCTAATTAGATTTAATTAACGAAGCAGGAAGGTAGCCTTACAAAGGGATCTGGGCAGGGCGCATCACCGGGCAAGTAAGGATGTGGAAAGTAAGGATGTGGATGCCGAGGGGAGGGTGTGCTGGGGAACAGGCTTACTCCGTGCCTCAGTTTCCCTGTCTGCCAAGTGGAGGAGGGGGACATGGTACCCAGTGATACCTCCCCCCCCCCAATTGATGGGGATGGAGACCCCAAGGATGCCGAGTACCCCAACCCAGCATCATCTGCACGCGCATGCACCCCCCCCCCCCCGAAATCACACTCCCCAAGAAAGCATCACACACACACACACCCCCCCCCCATGCAGCATCTTCCTTGAGCAAAGCCTCTCCAACAGCATCCCCGCAGCAGGATCCGGCCCTGCCTGCCTCCGTGTGCGTGTGTGGGCACAGCTCTGCCTCCGTCTCCGATTGCTCCCGCCTGCCCGTGCCTCGGTAGCACCCGGGGCCGGGGACCCGCGTGCTGCCACGGACGCAGGCGCACGCCTGCTGCACGCAGCCTGCAGCCGTTCTGCGGGAGGGCTCGGATTTATTTTTTTTTTTATATATATATATATATATATATATATATATATATACACAGAGAGAATTCTATCGATATAAATAGCTCCTCTATTTGATTTTCCTCCTCGCTGCATCCCAGCGCAGCGGTTCAGCTAGTTTAAAGGGGGTACCTGGGGGTATATACATATATATACATATATATATATATATACACAAATTTTTTATTCCTTGGGCCGCGTGGGACGGACCGACCCCCGGGACCCGCATGCTGCAGATGGTGAGGACTCTGGCGCAGTTCACCATCGCGCTGGAGGACATGCGAGACATCGGGGACGGCATCGACGCGGCCTTTGCCGCCTCCGGGCTTGGTGGGGCGGCCGAGGAGCTGCCGGAGAAGGGTTGCGGCAGTCGTGGTGGTACCGAGGTGATGCGAAAAAGGATGAAGGGGGGGGGGGGGGGGCGGGGGGGCTGGGGCTGGGGGGGGGGAGGGGGGGCTGGTGGTTTGGGGGGCTTATATGGGGGGTTGCATGGATGCGTCATGTTTGGATACATGTGCACCCAGCAGAACCCGACACTTGCGGGGTCTGGACCGCGATTGCCGTGGCAACGGTGCCTCCATCCTCATCCTCAGCCCGCCGCCCCCAGGGTTCTTCATATCGCAGGGAGAAGGGGGATACTCCCACCCAGAGAGGGTGATGGGGGGCTGGAGCCATTTACACCAGTGCTGATTTACACCGCGGAGGCATCAGCTGGTAGGGAAATGCCCCAATTCCCATTGTGTCAGGTACTGATCCTGAAGGTGCTGAGCATCTTGGGGGAAGAAGGATGAGGCCGGGGTGCGGCAGGGGTGTCCCTGGGGAGAGCAGATGGAGACCAAAGCAACATCAGTCCCAAGGGGAAGAGGCTTTTCTAGGGTAAGGGATGCGGCGGGGTGCATCCTGCCTGCACCGGGGTACTGCTTAGCCCTGCCAGGATGGTGCATCACCCCCAGCTCCTGCTCATCCCAGCGGGAATGTCCCCCTGCTGGGATAATACTGCTGCCGTAATGGTGGAAAAAAATTCCCTTGCCAACAGCTGGGCATCATCCTGCATCTCTGCACCACTGCAAATCCCCAGTGTGGCATGTGGTGCTGAGCCTGTTCAGCTCTCCAGTCTGGCCCTTTGCTTCGATTCTGAGCTGGAATGGCTCTGTAAAATGCCAGGAACATCGTACTGAGCTGGGGAACTACAGGCTGTGGAAGGGTTGGGGAAACTGAGGCACAGCAGGGCGGGTGACAGGCGCTCTGTACCCCTAAAGCCCGTCCTCCAGTGGGTGCCCTTCAGCCTGTAATTACAACAAATTAATCGGGCAGTGAGAGCATTACTAAACCTTCAGGCTGCAGCGAAGTGGGGAGGTTTCAGCCGGTGTCCCTGAGGACCCAGCGTTGCCGTGGTTTGGGAGGACAGATCTCCTGGGTGGATGTGGACCCGTCACTGTAATATTTGGCTCCAGACAGCAGCTTCCTCCTTGCTTGGCTGAAAAGTCCAATATCAGCTTGGTGGGTGAGTGGGGAAACTGAGGCACAGCTCTGTTCTTGAGCACCGAGCAGGATCTGGACAGGATCCCTCCCCACTGCTCCCTGGGGACCGTTGGGGAGATGGTGGCCACCATCCGTGGTGAGGGTGGTTGAGCTGAAGCTTCCTCATGTGGTTGCTGAGCAGCTTCTCAGCACAGTGTCCCCACTGGGAGCAGTGGAGGGGACACACCTCTACATGGCTGGGGGATGTGGGCTCATCCCACAGTGAGATGGGGGACATGGGGGTTCGGTGGCTCCAGCAGCCCCTGTAACAGCAGCGGCTCAGGGGAACCTGGTCCCAACATGCTGTGGTGGCCAGGGGGGCCATCTCTGCACGCAGGGCAGCTGGGGTGTCTGAGCACCGAGGACCTTTGTCGAGCCCTTGTCCTCAGGGCCTTTGTGGTGTCCCCACATCTGCCACAGCATTTTGGGTGTCGCAGCACCCACGGGCTTTGAGGTATCACCACAAACGGGACCCTTTAAGTGTCTCTGTGCCCAGGTCCATTGGAGCATCTCTGTACCCATGGCCTTTGGGGTGTCCAAGCACCCACAGCCTCTGGGGTGTCCCTGCACCAAGGGCCTTTGGATGGTCTCCATGGACAGGACCACTGCCGTCTCCATACCCAGTACCTCAGAGCATCTCCTTTCCTAGGGCTAGCAGAGGGTCACTACACCCAAAACTTTTGGGGTGTCTCACATCCAGGGTTTCTGGAGAGTCTACACATGCAAAACTTCTGGGGCATTTCTACACCCAAACCGTTTGGGGTATCTCACACCCAGAGTCTCTGGAGCATCTTTTTACCCAAAACTTTTGGGGTGTCTCACACCCAGAGTCTCTGTAGTGTATCCACTGGGGTATCTCTGCACCTCTGGAGTATCTCTGCACCCAAAACATTTGGGTATCAGTGTACCCAACACCTTTGTAGTACTTCTGCACCCGAAACTTTTGGGGTGTCGTTGCACCAGGACCTTTGGAGCATCTCTGCAACCAAAACTTTTGGGGTGTCTCACGCTCTGAGCTCTGGAGCATCTTGCCCCCAGGCTGAGCTGCAGGGGTGTCCCCCTGGGTGCTGTGTGCGATGGGGGTCTCCAAGCCCCACAACCAAGAAGACCCCAACCCATCTGCTTCCCAAGGCTGGTGGACCATCCCACCCCGCCACCTCCCCGAGCCCACCACCATCCCATTAATCCCCCTCCTGCGGGGCCACAGCCCAGCGCCAGGGTGCCTGGGGTGCCGGGCGGGAGGCAAATTCCTACGGGACCGCCCCGAGCGGAGCCGCCGGAGAGACGGAGGGTGCCGGGACCGACCCATGTAGGGCTGTGAGATCCAGGGCGGGCTCCTGACGCGGCCGCGGAGGAAACCAGGCGTCTCTGTGCGCTCGGTGTCATGTACTTCCTAATCCTCCCGGATTCCTCCATCGGGGTGGAGAGGGAGCGGAGGGGAGCTGGACGCCAGCCGGGCTCCTCCGGCGTTCAGCCTCCCCGCCGAGCCCCCACGCCGGCACCGACACCCGCCACGTAGCTCCCCACCGTCGTGTCACCCCAAAACTCATCTTGTCTTTCTTCCCACCCGGGCAGGACATGAGGAAACACGTCATCATGACACTGCTGGACACGGAGCAGTCCTACGTGGAGTCCTTGCGCACCTTGATGCAGGTAACGTGGCACAGCCAGGGACGTGACACCCCAAACCACGTCACGGCGTAACCGTCCCTTGCTTAAACCACCCCCAGGACCCCGAGTCGGACCCCCAGCTGCGGGTGCTCTGCCAGCACTGGTGCGGTGTGGGGGTGGATTGGGGACGCATGGCAGTGGGGATGCTGGGGACAGTGGGACCGGGAGTAGGAGCAGCATGGCAGGTCAAGAACAGGGTGTGGGGGTCATCTCTGTCCCCCAAATCAAGCCTGTGATGTTCCTGGTGGGTTGTCACCTGGCGGGTGTCGTGTCCCTAAGCCCCTTCCCGCACTCGCCTACCAAAAGCTCTGCCTCATGTGTGCCCCATCTCCTGGGCCATTGCTGATGGCTATCTGGTGTGGGGGGGGGGGCCCTTACACCCCCCGTTCCTCTGTCCCCCCATTTTCTGCACAGCGTCATCACCTGCAGCCATGGGCCAAGGGTTTTTCTCGGTTCTTTTTTTACTGAGCTGGTTCCAACGCCCCTGGAACAGCCTGGCCTGAGGGTCCACCCCACATTTCAGATGTTAATGAAGCTGTTTCAGAAGGTTAATGGTGGTAAACGCCCTGGAGACTAGGTCACTGCTGGCGTGGGTGTGGGTTGTCCAACCACATCGCTGCAGGTGGAAACACCAAAAAAATCAAGAGCTCTACTCTGCTGGGTAGAAAGCAGTGCCTGTAGGACATCTGCTGGGCATGTCCACGAGGGCATGGGGCACCCGTCATCCCAACACCCAGCCAGGCTTTTCCCCTAGGTCCCCTGTGAGTATGCCCCCATGGTGGACCCAGATGTGCTCTGCCGAGTGTTGCTGCAGGAGGGAAGGGCCCTTTGAGGCTGCTGTTGTGCAGATGTTGTCTTGGAGGGGCAAGAGGACTGAGGACCCTGGCTCTAGAGCTTATTTTGGAGGAAGAGTGGTGTCCCTGCTGGTCTAGACATGGACAGAGACTGTCCCATGGTCTGTGTCATCCTCTGAGGTGGGACATGAGGCTGGTTGGAGAGGACAGCTGTGCTGGGACTCACCAGTTTCCCACCGGAGGGACTGGTTGGACCCGTGTGGGAGCCACAGAGTGTTAATGCCTGAGCTCTTACCCACAGGACAAGTCCTGGCATGGTGCAGCCAGGGGAACCCGGCTCTCTGGGGGTTGTCACAAGGGTCCAGATGCCCCCAGCTCCCCATCTCAGCTGAGATAAGGTGTTTGGATCCGGGACATGGCCCAGTGGCATGTAGCATTGGTGGCTACCAGGGACAAAGAGCATCCTGGAGCATCATTTTTCAGCCAAGCCAGATGGTGCATGGGCAAGCTCTGCTCACTCTGCCTGTGTGCCGAGGCGTGGGCTGTCTCCATGCTCTTCTTCCCCATCTGGTCCTCGCTCCCCCAGTTTCATGGTGGGGGGGATGCATGGCACAGCCCAGCTCAGCTCCCACTGGAAGTGTTTGCCACAGTAGGGCAGGTGAGGTGGGTTAGGAGCCTCAGGAAGGATTTGACCCTTCTACCTTGGGTCTCCATGAGGTACCCACCATCAGCTTGAGGAAACTCATTCTTGGGGGATGACTCCTCCTTCGCCAGCTTGAATGGAGATGTCCAAAGCCACTTGAGGTGGGTCCTGTCCTCACTACTCGGCTCCACAGTCCTCCCGACATCCTGAAGGATAGCAACACCCCTTCCCAGTCAGGCTGCAGCAGCAACAAGGCTTGAGAAGACCTCCCTCATGCTGCATCCCTTGCAAATCCAGCTCTCCATTCCCGGGGGCACTGCTCCTCCCCACAGCTCTGCCCCACGGCAGGAGGAAAGGGGTTTTGCAGCAGAGCTGCCCACCCAGCCTTGCAGAGGATCTGCTTTTCCTGCTGGCCCTTGAGCATCGCTCGTTGGCTGTTTCCTAAGAGAGTCTGCTGGGTGAAGTGTTCCAGGGCTTGATCCAGTGCATCCACCCTGCTGGCTCCAGCCCCACGTGGTCCCAAACACCCTAAATCCCACTGGGAACACGCCAGCTTTTGGATCCCACAGTCATGCTGCCTTGATTTCCCAGCCAGGTCAGGCTGTGTAGCAGATGGAGGCGACCAAGCTCATGACAGCAAAGTTTTGGAGCTTCTCAAGGTTGTGGCTTGGGGGACAGAGGACACCGTGCTTTGGCAGTTCCTCGCATGGGCCTGTCCCAGTCCCCACACTGCCGTGGGGATGCAGCAGGTGGGATGGGACCCAGGGGGGAGGCTGGGGTGCAAAACCTGCTGGGACCTGGCACTGTCTGGTCCTTCTGGTGGGTCCCACAAACCAGGGTTCACTGGGGGAACCCCCTGCTGCAGTATGCATCCCGTCCCCGTATTTATTTTGAGAATTTCATGCTGAGGCGGGGTGGGAAAAAGAAATCCATCAGGACCCCGATGCCTTTGCTGCCCTGCAGGGTTACATGAAGCCGCTGAAGCAGCCAGAGAACTCGCTGCTGTGCGACCCATCGCTGGTGGATGAGATCTTCGACCAGATTCCTGAGCTGCTGGAGCACCACGAGCAGTTCCTGGAGCAGATCCACGACTGCGTGCAGAACTGGCACGAGAAGCAGAAAGTGGGCGACCTCCTGGTGCAGTCGGTAGGTCCTCGCAGGGCGGATTTCATGCTGGCGTGCCCGCTCTTGGGCACAGCCCCAGCAGGAGAAGTTTCAGAGCAGGAGGCAGGGAAGTGATTAAAGGACGGGCCAAACACGCCTGGGATGGAGAACAGGAGACGATCTCCAGGCCCGCCGTCTGCTTAGCGTAACGGCGGCATGTTGCAGCGACCGGCTGGGTCTGCAGCTCGGAGTTTCTGCCTCGGGAGCAGAAATGTCAGGGCTGAAAAATCGAGGGGGGCGGGCGGCGGCGGGTGAGCCCTCCCCGCACCAGCCCCGATGCAGGATTAACCCTTGGAGTAGCTTCTTCCAAGCTTGCCCAGGATGGCTGTGCTGGACCTGTTCCCCTTTCCCTCCCCTCTCCTATTCCCTCCCAGTTCTCCAAGGACGTGCTGGTGAACATCTACTCTGCCTACATCGATAACTTCCTCAACGCCAAGGATGCTGTCAGGATTGCCAAGGAAGCCCGGCCAGCATTCATGAAGTTCCTGGAGGTGGGTCCTAGTTCTTCTCCCTGTAGATGCTAGCCAAGGTCCAGAGCCACGTGCAAGGCTGCTGGTGGGGAGGAGCCGGGGTTAATAGGAGTAAACTGGTAATCTGTGGTCAGACTGGGATTCTTCCCCGCACCTTCTTCTGGATTTATTGCAAAGATGCTAAGTTGGGATGAACCAGAGTCACTCCAGATGGTGTAAAAAGGAGTCACCTTGACCCCAAACGGGTGTTTCTCCAGGTCCTGGGCTGGTGGGACGCTGGATCCCTGCTGTGGCCCACCTAACGGGCCAGTCCTTGTCCCCCCCCCACCCCGCTGGTGTTTTGCAGCAAAGCATGCGGGAGAACAAGGAGAAGCAGGCTCTGTCCGACCTGATGATCAAGCCAGTGCAGAGGATCCCACGATACGAGCTGCTGGTGAAGGTGGGTGCAGGCGGGAGGGCATCTGTGCCATGCCAGGAGCGCGTGAGACTGCGGCTCCTCCTCACCTCTATGTAACGGGAGCTTTTAGGGGTCTTGCATCTCTCCTGGCCCCTTTTCCCACCCCTTGACTCAAAGTCGGTGTCCCTGGGCATACGCACAGCTCTGCCCTCCTGGGGATGGACTGTCACACTGCTGTCCCCCCCAGCATGTCCCCGTGGGTGTGCAGTCCCCTTCCCCTTTATTTTTCTGCTGGGAGATTGGACGTTTCAGTGTCATTTTGGGACCGGCTACAGTGCCACCTGCTCTGTGCCTCAGTTTCCACCTGCCAAGTTACTCTTCCTGGTGCTGAGGCCGATGGGGATGTGCTTTTATAGAACCACAGAAGCCTTTGGGTTGGAAGGGACCTTCAAAGACCATCCAGTTCCAACCCCCCTGCCACAGGCAGGGACACCTTCCACTAGACCAGGTTGCTTACAGCCCCATCCAGCCTGGCCTTGAACACTTCCAGGGATGAATTTCAGGCATCTGTGCAAGGTGAAGATGTGCTCTCAGGAGCTGCTGGCCTCTTTAGAGGTGGCAAAGACAAGGCTGGTGGTGGCCAAAGCTCAAGACTTCATTTCCTTGCAACACCATTCCTGCATGGGGCTGGTTTCCATCCCCAGCACCAGAGCAGCGCGGTAGTCATGGCATGGCTGATGCCCAAGCTTTGCCTGTGGTGACGTCCCAGCTGTGTCCCCGTGGTAGGACCTGCTGAAGCACACACCAGAGGACCACCCCGACCACCCTTTCCTCATCGACGCCCAGCGCAACATCAAGCAGGTGGCCGAGAGGATCAACAAGGGCATGAAGAGCGCAGAGGAGGTGGAGAGGAATGCCCGGATCGTGCAGGAGATCGAGTCCCACATCGAAGGGATGGAGGATGTATGTACAGGGGTCTTACATGGGGTTGGTCTCCTCCTTCATGAAATGCAACTATTTCTGCTCTTTCTGGGTCACGCCAAGCTGGGCCACTTCTTTTCTCCTCCAGGTCCTGCTTTCCCCATCATTACTTGGTCTTAGTGGGCTCTGAGGGGTTTGGGAAGGGGCTGAGGTGCCAATTCTGAGCTGGGAGGCTGCAGGGACAGGGACAAAGCTTGTGAGGGTCCCCCCCTGGGGCTCCCCACTCACCAGCCTCCTTGTTCCCACAGCTCCAGGCTCCACTCCGCAGGTTCCTGCGCCAGGAGATGGTCGTGGAAGTGGTAAGAGTGAGGTGGTCCCTTGTCACCATCAGGGCCATGGGACAGCACACCAGATGGGGCAGTGGGAAGCTATGATTGTGGGTCATGGGATGCCCGTGCGCCCACGGGAGGCCACAGATGGGTGGGTGGAAGGGTGGGTGGATGGGTGGGCGGATGGAAGCTGCATCAGGGGAAGTTCAGATTCGACATTAGGAAAAGGTTCTTCACTGAGAGAGTGGTCAGCAACTGGAACAGGCTCCCCAGAGTCACAGCACCAAGCCTGTCAGTGTTCAAGGAGTGTCTGGACAACACTCTTAGTGATACAGTGTAGTGTTACGTAGTTCTGCAAGGCGCAGGGAGTTGGACTCAATGATCCTTATGGGTCCCTTCCAATTTGAGATATTCTGTGATTCTGTAGGGATGGACAGATGGGTGGAAGGATGGATGAAGGAATGAAAGCATGGAGGGAGCGAGGGAAAGAACAGACAGACGGATGGTAGATGGAAGAATGGAAGGATGGATGGGTGGACAGATGGATCAATGACAGATCAATGGGGAAAATATGAAATTCCCCAAGTTTGAGGGAAGATGGGTTTGGGAGCAGGCAGGTGGCAGGGAGAGCCCACAATAGCCCCAGACTAGGGGTGGGTAGCGAGGCTGGAGGTGGAGACTGCAGAGGTCCTGGTGAGTCCGTGCCTGGTGTTCCCATGGCCCTGGTGCTTACCCACGAGTGGGACCCTGTGGCTTTGCCGACATGGCCGTTGCACCCATGTCCCCTTTCACTGTCATGAGAACATGGCCAGTCCCCGTGCAGATGGTGTCATGGGACCCATCCCAGCCTGCTGCCAGGGTAGCATGTGGGGAAGCTGAGGCAGGGACCGCTCCCCGCGCTAGCAGTGGAGGAGCAGATGTTAACCCCTTGGTGTCTCCCACCGCTCTGCAGAAGGCGGTGGGTGGGAAGAAGGACCGCTCCTTCTTCCTCTTCACGGACCTGCTGGTGTGTACCACATTGAAGCGCAAGTCGGGCTCCCTCCGCCGCAGCTCCATGAGCCTGTGAGTACCACCAGGCTTGGAGACATCCACCAGGATTAACCCACATCGTTAGGGTTGTCCCTGGCGGCTGGCCTGGCTTTAGGGTGTTGGGGATGTGGGTGCAGCTCAGCCCTCCCCCCCAACCTCAACAGGTACACAGCGGCCAGCGTGATTGACACCGCCAGCAAGTACAAGCTCCTCTGGAAGCTGCCACTGGAGGACGTGGACATCGTCAAAGGTCTTTCACTGCCTGCTGGAATGTCCCGTCCCACTTTAAAACCCATTGCTCACCCCGGGCCGGTGGGGAGAAGGTAGCCCCTGCGTGGCGTTGGGGAGGAAGGAGTTAATGCCATTCACGTGTCCCCACACAGGTGCCTCTCAAGCCACCAACCGGGAGAGCATCCAGAAAAGCATCTGCCGCCTGGATGAAGACCTCAGCACATTGGGGCAAGTCAGCAAGCTGTCAGAGACCCTCAGCTTCCCCCACCAGGTATGGGGATGGTGGGTGGCCCTGGTGCTGTCCCCTGGCTGGACACATTCCCCATGGGACCAACTGGGATGTCCTCAGCGGGAGGGATGACCTGTGGAAGGGCTGGTGGCCATGAGTGTCCACAAAGGTCCCAGACGCCACCAGCCCTAAAGCCACAAGGCGGGTTGGGGCAGTCTCTGAAGGATGCTTGGGGGCGGACACCATCAGTGTCAAATGGTGGCCCTGGTGCTGTTCCCTGGCCAGACACCTTCCCCAGGGGACTGACTGGGATGTCCTTGGTGGTAAGGAGAGCCTGTGGAAAGGCTGGAGGCCATGAGTGTCCTCTAAGGACCCCAATGCCACCAGTCCTAAAGCTACGATGGGGTTGGGGCAGTCTTTGAAGTATGCTTGGGGATGGACGGGGGCATCATCAGGCATGTGGCTGGTGGTGGCCCATCCCTGAGAGCTGAAGCATTGTCCCTGTCCCCAGAGCCTGGATGACGTGATCAAGGACCTGATGGCTGCCATCCACCGGGAGCTGGCAGAGAAGCAATCCATGTCCTTCAGCATGGCCTTCCCCCCCAACAAGGTGGAGCTCAGCACCACCAAAGCTGACGGCACCGAGTCCTTCATCTTTGAGTTCCCCAACCCTGATGCCCGTCTCGGCTTTGAGCAAGCCTTTGAGGATGCCAAGAAAAAGCTGGGTAACACCAGGGACCAGGGAGGTGAACGCGGTGGTGGG
The DNA here is from genome assembly GCF_963210335.1 of Falco punctatus. Classification (NCBI taxonomy): domain Eukaryota; kingdom Metazoa; phylum Chordata; class Aves; order Falconiformes; family Falconidae; genus Falco; species Falco punctatus. The sequence goes on from NC_137581.1 coordinate 1,417,972, forward strand.
CTTGGCATCACACCCTCACTTTGGCAGACCTCTTTCCTCCATCACTTCTTCATCTTCCAATTTAATTTTCCCAGCTTCCAGCAAAAACTGCCTGGACCCAGAGTTCCTCAAGGCCATCCCCATCATGAAGACACGGAGCGGGATGCAGGTACTCACAGGCTGGATTCAAGCATCCCACAGGAGCTGTGGTCCTCTCCATCCCGGTGGGCTTGCCAAACCATTGGTCGTTCCCAAATGACCCAACTCATCCCATCTTTTGCTCCCTTGCAGTTTTCTTGCGCTTCTCCCAGCCATGGCAGCCCAGAAAGTTCCCACGAGGTTTGGGTTTGCAACAGCGATGGTTACGTGGGGCAGGTTTGTTTGCTGAGCATCCGTAAGGAGCCCACGGTGGAGGCGTGCATCGCCGTCTGCTCCGCCAGGATCCTCTGCATCGCCTCCGTGCCCGGTCTCAAGCGGGTGTATAGGTAGGACATTCCCACCGGCACCGCGGAGCCGGCGGGCACGGGGCGATGCTGGAGCTGCTTCTTTCCCCCCTCCCCTCGTCGCGGCAGGGAGCGTGCCGAGCCGGTGGGCAGCCCCTCCTCGGAGCTGATGCCGGTGCAGCCAGAGGATGCGGGGCCGCAGCCATGCCTGCACATCTCCATCTCGGGTTCATCGCTGGAGCTCTCGGAGCCGGTCGACGGCGGCAACAGGGAGCTGGTGCCCTTTGATAGCGATGACACGGATGATGAGTCCTCGCCCAGCCCTTCGGGGACACTGCAGAGCCAAGCCAGCCACTCTACCATCTCCTCCAGCTTTGGCAGTGAGTCCTCCCCAGGCCCTGCTTAGTGAAAAAAACATTTATTTTGTCCCAAAACTATGGGCAGCTCCATCGTTTTGGCCACTCTGCCTTGCATTCCTCAGGGAAATCTACAGGTGGAGGCTTTTGACCCACAGAAATCCTGGGAATAGAGATGTTGGGGGGCATCAGCCCAACACCATGATGCTGGGTGGGGGCTGGTGGCTTTGGGTAAAACCTTGTGGGTTTTGGGGCTCTGCATCCCTACATCCTCTCCCAGGCTTGACATCACAAGGGGACCCATGGTCTCTTCCCCATCACTTTGGTGGGTGTTGGGTGGTCCTGTCCTAACCCATTCCTTCCTCCTCTTCTTCCTCTGCAGATGAAGAGATCCCAAGCTGCAAGGAGGCAACAGCGGAGACAACGAGCTCCGAGGAAGAGCAAGAACCCGGCTTTCTGCCCATCAGTGGCACCTATGGCCAAAACCGTCACGGCGAGAGCCCCACGGATGGGCGAGCCTTGCGCCGCTCCAGCCGTGGCTCTTTCACCCGGGGCAGCCTTGAGGACCTCCTCAGCCTCGACCCTGAAGCCCATCAGAGCTCCATGTGGTTGGGCACCGAGGATGGCTGGTACGTCCCCAGGAGGGGGCAACACATGCATGAGGTGGACCCCAATCCCAGGTGAGCCTCAAGCTTTGCTCTTCTCCTGCAGCATCCACGTGTACCAGTCCTCAGACAACATCCGTAACAGAAAGAACAGCATGAAGATGCAACACGCTGCTGCTGTCATGTGCATCTTGTAAGTAGGGAAGGATGTTTTTTGGCTCTGGGATCTCCACAGCAGGGTGGTTTGGGGTGGCTGAGCAGGTCTCTGCAGCTGTTTTTCAAAGGTTTTTTTCTCCCCGCAGGTACCTGGATAACCAGGTTTTCGTGTCGTTGGCCAACGGGGAGCTGGTTGCATACCAGCGGGAGGCAGGTGAGGCTGGATCGGGGACATCAGAAGGCACTGGAGGGGTTAAATGCAGCCCCAAAGTGGTGGCTGATGGGTGGGTTGCTTGGGGGGCCCCCTGGGGAGGGAAGCTCATGATGTCACTGGCTTGCCTGCCTCCTTACAAAGGGAAGGGGTATCCCTCAAGGGATGCTGGAGACCCCAAAACTGGAGCCAAATGGGAGTGTGCATCCTCTTCCTGATCCCTGCCTGCTGCTGGCATCCCTTGGGCATGTCAGCTCACGTCCCCTCTAATGGGGGACAGGAAGACAGGCATCTCCAGCCACCGCATCCCACCTACTGGGTTAAGATGGGGGTTTGGGAGATGCTTTAACTACCCACCCCACTTCTACTGTCCTTACAGGCCACTTCTGGGACCCCCAGAACTCCAAGTCCCTGTCTCTGGGCTCTCCGGGGAGCCCCATCACCAAGATGGTGGCAGTGGCAGGGAAGCTCTGGTGTGGCTGCCAAAACCGGATCATCATCCTCAACACCACCACGCTGGCGCAAGAGGTACCGCGAGTAATGACGGGAGGTCGGGGCGGGGGGGGGACAGTGACAGGTATCGGTGGCATCATGGGTGGCATTGCTGTGGCTCTGTCACCCGCAGCACACGCTCCAGGTGGGACAGGACAGTGGGCGCAGCGTCACCTGCATGGTGAGTGCAGGGACTGGCGTGTGGGTCGCACTGCAGAGCAGTGCCCAGGTCCGGCTTTACCACGCCACCAGCTATGAGCAGTTGACCGAAGCAGATATCACCCCCCCGGTACACAAGATGCTCGCCGGTAAGTGCCACCAGTGACACGTCTCCAGTGGGTGCCCATCACTGTCTCCAGTGGGTGCCTGTGCCCATCGGCTACCTTGCGATGCGATGCCCTGCAGCATCCAGCGCCGGGAATGTCGTACCTCCTGCATCCCAACCATCTTTGGGGAAGGAAACGTGACTCCCTGCACTCCTGGGGTTCATCCTCTATGTTACGCAGCTGCATAATCCCACGGGAAGACAGGGCAGATGGATAATCCTGTGCAGAAACAGAGCATCCCCTGGGCACCCGCATAATCCCGCGCAGGAATCGGGCAGTCTCTGGGCACCCACATAACCCCACGCAGAAACAGGGGAACCCTTGGGCATCTCCGTAATCCCACGGGATAATAAGGCAGCCTCGGGGTGGCTGCATAATCCTGCATAATCCCATAATCTGGAAACCCAATCTGACAGCACCCTGGGGTGCTTTATACCACAGCCGGGGGGGTTGTGGGGTCCCTTCCCCATGTCCCACCTGCCTCAGATACCCCTGGGAATGGAGACCAGTGGCACCGGTGGGGTTCACAGCCGCGTGCCAGGCAGGGTAAAGATGCTGATGGCCAGGATGCTCGACAGGCTCGGATGCCATTATCCGGCAGCACAAGGCAGCCTGCCTGCGGATCACGGCTCTCCTGGCATGCAAGGACCTGCTGTGGATCGGGACCAGCGCTGGCGTGGTGCTGACCCTCACTGTCTCGGCCAAGGCGGCTCCAGCCTTGGTGGGGCTCTCCCAGGGTCACACCGGCCACGTCCGCTTCCTCACTGCCATCGAGCTACCCGATGGCTTCGAAGTCCTCTTCCCGTTACCGAGGGAGACAGGTAGGTGGGATGGTTGGTGGTGGTGGGGGGAGGGGGCGATCCTGAGCCCCTCCGGAGGCAGTGGATGACTTTTATGGGGCTAGGAATGCTGTCCCGCTGGCAGATAACTGGGAGTAGCCTTGAAATGTGGTCATCAGAGTCCCTGTTCCATCCTTGCCTTGTTAAAAACCAGGGAGAAAAATTTGGGGGGGGGGGGGGGGGAGGGCAGGGAGGGGGGGGGGATGTTACACCACCCTCCCCAGGGGCTGGGGGATCATTCAAGTGACCCCAGATTTCCCTGGGAAACCCTAATTCCCATGGGGAAAAGCCACTGGAAATTCATGTGCTGAGTCTGACCCAGCCCAACTCAGGTTGGGGTGGGATGGGGAGAAGGTGGCAATGTGTGTGGGAGGTGGTAATTTGGGGGCGGGGTGGGAGGGGCTAATTTGGGGTGGTGAAGGGCTACCTGGGGATGGGAGGAGGGTTTTGGGGCCAAGATGTGGCACCTAGGAAAGTGGTGGTGACATCTGGAGGATGATGGTGGGATTATGCTGGGAGGATGGTGGGATGTTGGGTGATGCTGGTGGGATGATGCTGGGAAGGTGCTGGTAGAGGGGTGGATCTGGGATGATGCTGGTAGGAGGATGCTGGGATGATGTTGGTGGGAGGATGCTGGTGGGATGATGATGCTGGGATGATGGCTGGTGGGGTGCTGGTGGAAGGATGATGCTGGGCGGACGCTGGTGTTAAGATAATGCTGGGATGATGCTGCTGGGATGCTGCTGCCGCCAGGATGGTGCTGGGGAACAGGGGTGCTGCGGGGGGGCCATCTGACAGCACACTGGGGGCTCTGCGCTTGGCAGGGGCTGAGAAGCCGAGCGAGGCAGAGAAACGAGACCCATCGCGCCCCCGCGCCCTCGCCCTCTCCAAGCCCAAGATGCTGGTGATCAGCGGCGGGGACGGCTACGAGGATTTCCGCCTGACCAGCAGCAGCGAGACAGTGGGCCGGGACGACAGCACCAACCACCTGCTCCTCTGGAGAGTGTGAACAGCCGTGGCCCCCCCAGGGCCATCCCGGCGTGGAAGGGGGGTGCTGGCCCCCCTACATTCAGAGGGGGGGGGGGGTCCTGACCCCCCTCCCTGCCACCCCCCGACCCAGCACCTCTCATCTCCAACCCGGCTGCTCGCTGTGTGCTCGGGGTTGGGGGGGATGAGCCCCGGTCCCCCCGCCGTTCCCCCGGCCGCTGCACCAGACTGGGGGGGGACACACACTGCTTTTGGGGCGTGGAGAAGATGGGCAGGGGGGGATGCGTTCGCTTGGGAAGGCGCCAACGAAGGAGGAAGCGTTAACCAACACCCCCGGGGACCGGCCGGAGGATGCCATTCAGCCAGGAACCTGCCTTGCTCTCCGGTTTCGTGTGTGCCTGCTTCGGGGGCGGGGGGGTCGCGGTGCTGTCACCCCCCCCCCTCCCTCGGGACCCCTGGCCACACCGCGGGACCACCCCAGGGACAATACGCCCGCGGTGTGTCCCCCACCCCGGGCCGCCCGCTAACCCGCTCGCTCCATCGCCAGCACCCAGATAGCTCTGTTTGTTTGTTTGTTTGTTTTAAATATATATATATTATATATATATAAACATCTTATTTATTTTGGGGTGGGGGGGTCAGGCACATTGTCACGTCGCTGCCAGTCCCTCTGCTTCAGCGCTGGGGGATTAAAACCATCCCGGTTCCTCACCCCGAGGCAGAGCTGGACACCAGTGGCCACGCAGGGATGCTGGTGGAGCGGGGGAACTGATGGGGGGGAATTGGGGGGTCCACATACCTCCCCCCCCCCCCCCCCCCCAGTCTCTATGATTCCCATGGGGAGTGGGATGAAAGTGCCAATGATGTTTGAAGCATCTTCTGGATGAGATCTTCACATTCCCCCACCAGACACCAGGGGTGTGCCCCCATCCCTAAACTGGGGTGACGGCAGCCAGGACCCTAAAAATGAGACTTTCCCAGACCATCACCCCCCCTCTCCCCAGATTTGCCCTTTTCCCCCTCATTTTCCTGCTCTCAGCTCAAGGTCCAGGAGAAGGCACCCTGTTGTCCCCATGGGAGAGGTGACAACAGGGGTGGTGAGGATGAGCCGGGGTGTCCCTGTGTCTGCACAGCAGGGTGGGTAAGGGGACTGCTGCGGTCCCACGTCCACCGGGGGCGGGGGTGGGGGTGGGGTACAATTGGGATGATGAAGCTATTTGGAGGGGGGAGTCGGGATTTTGGTCACTTGGGGACTCTGTCATTAAAGGTCACCCATGTCAGAATGAAGCCATCGTGGTCTTGTCCTTCACCTCAGGGGGTGGTGGTGGTGGGGTGCAGCTTGGGGGACCCACCGTCTATTGGGGACATTGCCTGTGATGAAGACCCCGGTGGGAGGAAGAGCCCTTGCCATGACTGGGGTGCAGTTACTCTCTCCGGGATAATGCCATGGGGGGATGTTGGAGGGAATTTGGAGTGGGGGTGGGGTGTCCCTCCCTTGTGCCATGGAGCACCGGGATGTGTCCCCCCCTGAGTGCCCCCAGGGGTGGTAGGACCACGTCACTGCACCAGCCCCCGGGGAGCACTAGGGGGGACACACACGGAGGGAGCACGAGACTTCCACGGGGGTGTCCCCAGGGTGGGAAAACTGTCCCCGGCGGAAGGGGGCAAGGTCAAGGTGGGGTGCGCTTTAGAAAGGAGGGTGCAGCACCCACGGGTGCCCCCTCGGGGCGCCCCTGGACAAGCCCATATGGGGCAAAAAAATATCTTTATTTTTACAGAATTCCCTGCTCGGTAGGTGCAAACCCGCCGCCATCTGATTTTTCCCCGTTTTTCCCCCAACCCCCACCACCGCAGCACCCCCGGACCCCGCCTGGCGCCGCCCGCAGTTCCCGCCGCTTCCGGCAGGTGGCGCTGTCCGCGGGGGGGGCTCAGCCGAGCCCGCCGCGCTGGGGCCAAGCGCGGGAAAGGGGGTGGGGCCCCGCCGGGTGACGTCAGAAAAGGGGCGGGGCGAGCGGTAACAGCGCGCCAGCGGGTTCATTCATAAGGAGCAGGCGCGCTCGGCTGGGCAGCCGTGCAGCGTGGGGACAGGTAAGGGGGGTGGCAGTGGCCCCGGCCGGGTTCCCCTTCCCCGGGGAGGGTCTTATCCCGAGCTGTGGGGGCGGGGGGCTCGGGTTACTTCGCCTTAAAGGGTTACCCCTCCTGGGGTTGGGGGATCTGGGTTGGGGGCTGCTGTAGCTTTGGGTTTATCGAGGGAGGGGGGACTGGTGCTTTTATGGGGTGTTTCCCCCCCACACCTTTGCAGTAAAAATGTGGGGGGGATTGGTTGCACCTTATTCCTCAGCAGGGGGGTGGGTGGGGGTGGGGGCTGTTCACCTTGGTGCTGCCTGGAGTGGGGTGCGGCGGCTGGAGCCCCCCGGGGTGGCTCTGGCTGCTGCCCAGCGAATGTAGGTTAAAATAATTGGGGGGAGGAGAGAAGTAGGTTACGGAAAACTCAGCGGCTGCTGCCTGGGAAAAGGGACAGTAACTGTGTCGCGTTGGGTTGGCTTTTTTTTGTCGTTTTGGTTTGGTTTTTTTTTGTTGTTTGCTGGTGCTGGAAAATCACGGGGCTCCCAGCCAGATACCTGCATCAGCTGGGCTGCTGTGGTGAGGGGCTGCACCCCAGAATGGAGCGGGGGGGTGCTGCTGCCTGGGCTTCGTGTGGCAGCGATGCCTCGGGGGTCGTTGGCATTGCTCAGCCACGGCTCGTGGTCCCCCAGCCACAGTAGGACCTGCCCATCCCCTTCCAAGGGCGTTGCCACTCCTTCCCTGGCAGAGCAGCACCCCAAACATCTCAGGGTGTCCCAAAGATGCTGCTATTAAAAGCTTAAATACCACTGCCCTGAAGGGCTGAAGTGTTTCAGGTTAGGCTTAAACTTGAGTTTTATTAGCTCTGGCTTGCACCAGTTCCACCCTCCCTCTGTAATTGTGGGGCATATGCCAAGTCCCAGGGGTGTCCCCATGGGGTCCCATTGGACTGGGACGATGCTTACTGGGGAGGTGGCATGTGGTGGAGCTCAGGCTGGCTGGGGTGATGGTGGCAGCTGGCTTGCCCCCCCCCCCCCCCCCCCCATGGTGTCCAGCTTGGCACAAGTGGTGCTAGTGAAGGCAGGACTTGATGGCTCTTGGTTTGGGGGTGCAGCTCCCCAGATGGGGAGAAGGGCTGATTGGCTTCAGGCTGGCACTCTGATGGGGTGCTCCCTTACTGGGAGCTACTGATAGGAACTGGAGCACGGAGGATGCTCATTTTTGGCCATGCCATCGTGTCCCAACCCATGTCCTATAATTAACTGGCTCTGCCCTGCTTGCCCCCCAGTGTCCCCCCTCCCACATGTAATTAGCTGCATCTCAGACTGATGATGCCAGTCACTAATTAGGAGAAACTCATCAGGCAAAGGCTGTAATGAAGCTCTGGTGTAGCTTTCACAGGGCCATGACAACCAGGGAAATTTCCATGTGGGTGGTAGAGGCTGGACCTGGGTTATTCTTTACACTTTCCTGCCTTCCCCTGTGTTGTAATAATTTATTTCAATTTTAACAATTAATTGCTGAGCCCAAAGAGGGGGGGGATGAGTCTGTGGGAAACACCTTTTGTTTTGCTTGACTTCTTTTTTCTTTTGCTGTTGTTGTTTTGTTTTTGTTTAAATGTTTATTTCTTTACTGACTTCATTTTGTTGTGGCAGATGCATAAGGCTTTTCTCCAGAGCAGGAAAAACTTTTATTTAATGGTTTTTAGCATGCTCTGCTCCTTCACCTGCTGCTTACGCTGTTGGTTCTGAATGCATTGCAGGATGGGTTCCACTCCAATTTGGGATGGAGTTGGGATCTGCGAGGGAAGGGGGGGGATGCTGGGCATCCTGTAAAACCACTAATAAAACTTTTTGGGTGATGGTGGAGGACTGCTGCTGCAGGGTATATTTAGGCAGATTCCTTGGAGGATCCCTATGGGGGGGAATAGGCCCCCCAGATTGCTTCTCTGCTGGGATTTTTCCCTGGATGATGACCCCAATGCTCCCCCTTGGGCAGGTCTGCGCTGGTGATGAGGAGGAACAGGATGCATTGGTGGCTTGTCATCGTCCTGGGGGTGAGTATGGCCTCATCCATCCCAGCCCTCTGCATCTCTGCTTTCAGCTCCTCTGATGCTTGAACCTGTGACAGCATCACCACCCCACAGCCACAGTAGGGCACCCCAAAATGTTTCCCACCTGGAAACTTGCAGCAGCTCAGCCCTGGGGAGATGCTCAGTTTGGGTTGAGGGGTTGGGTTTTTTTTTCTTCTTCCTCTTTTCTCCTTTGTTGAAGCTTCTTCCCTGGCAGGGGCTGATAGGGAATGCTACTTCCCCTGGAGCCACCGTGTTGCCCTGTGTCTGGGAGATGCTCTTCGGGTGGACCATGCAGGTAGCCCAGGGGCTGGGACTGCTCCCTTGGGGTGGCCTGGTCTGAGTGAGGGTCACCATGGGCTTGTGCTGGCTGTGGTGAGTTTGCCACCATCATGCCAATGGGGATGGGTTTGCATCTGTCATGGTGCATGCGATGGGGTTGCATCCATCAGGTCGCTAGTGATGCATTTGGTGGGATTGCATCTGCATCTGTCACATCTCCTGTGGCAGGTTGGTATCTGCCATGGCACACGCGATGCGTTTGGGTCCATCATGTCACTGGTGATGGGTGTGCATTGGCTGTGGCACATGCGATGGGTTTGTCACGTCGGTAGCGATGGGTTTGCATCCGCCATGGCACATGCATTGGGTTGCATCCATTGTACGCTGGGTTTGCATCTGCCATGGTGCATGTGCTGGGTTTGCATCTACCATGTGCCTTGTGATGGGTTTGCATCTGCTGTGGTGCATGCAACAGGTTTGCATCCGTTCTCACTGGTGAGAGGGGATTGCATTTGCTGTGGTGCCTGCGATGGGATTGCAACCATCGTGTCACTTGTGACAGGTTGACACCCACCATGGTGCAGGGGAAGGGTTTGCGTCCATCATGTTGTTGGTGATGGATTTGCATCTGCCATGGTACGTGTGATGGGATTGCACCCTTTGTGTTGCTTGTGATGGGATTGCACCTGCTGCGGTCCATGTGACAGTTGAGCATCCATCATGTCGCTTGTGATGGGTTCAGCTCTGTGTATCATCCGCACCAGATCTGCATTGCCACCAGGAGCAGTGGGAGAGCCAGAGTGGCCAGCGCTGAGCACTGCTCTTTGCTTCTCCTGCAGGTGCTGAGCCTGCCTGGCGTGGGGGCTGGGAGCTGTGGTCCCCGGGAGCGTGGGACACCGGGATGCCCGTCCGGACAGGAGCCCACTGGGGTAAGCTGTGCCCACCAGTGGCACATCCACTCTTGATGGAAGGTGCAGGATCTGGCCATTGCTCCCCTCCCTCTCCCTCCATGCAGGTGTGTGGCTCGGCGCAGGGTCCAGTGGGGACATGCCGAGCTTGCCCCCCTGGCACCTTCTCACCAGGGGATGTATCCTGCTCAGCTCACACCCACTGCCGGGCCAGGAACAGGATCCTGCTGGCACCGGGGACGGCAGTGACTGACAGCCGCTGCGGAGCCTGCCTGCCAGGGTGAGCCCTGCTCTGGGTGGGGGTGGGGGGATGCTTCGATGCTGCTCGTGGGCTGTATCCTGACTGTCCCCTCCCACCCTGCAGGTTTTACAGCCCTGAAGGGGAGAGGGAGCCCCAGGGCCGGTGCCTACGCTGTGCCACCGCTCCCCGCAGCACCCCGGGGTGCCCAGGTGGGTGCTTGGGTTGGAGGTGCCACCTCGGTTTGACGGGTGCTGAAAGAGCTTGTGCCAGTGTTCACCCTGGGGGTGCTGCAGGATGTGTCCCCCTCGAGACACAGTGTGGTGCCCTGGCTGGGATGTGGCAGCTGAGGACATCTCCACTCATAACATGAATGGCTTCTGCTTCCTTGGGGGCCAACCCAGCAGCTGGGGTCCTGGGGAAAATTTGATTTATTCCCAACAAAACCTCTCTCCGAGGCTGATCCAGTGCCTCCCCCCAGGCCACCGGCGAGCTCGCAGCCCTGAAACACTGGACTGGCCGGCAAGGACCAATGGGACACAGATGACCCTGATGGGTGAGGGAGAGGAGGAAGAGGCGGTGGCGGCGCAGGTGACCATGCTGACCATCGTCCTGGTCTTCTGCACCATGGGGTTGTTGGGCATCCTGGTGTGCAATGTGCTGAAGAAGACTGGTTACTGCACTGCCAGCAAGGACCCCCAGCCTGATGGCACTGGTGAGCCCTGGTTGTGCCGTGAGCACCTTTCAGTGATCCCACAGCCATCTCGCCTCACTCAGCCCATCCCCATGGCTTCTGGTCCTTATTGTCACAGAGCATCCCGCATGTCCTTTGGGAGGCGGGGGGGTTCATCCCTCATCACTGAATCCCCTTCAACTTCTGCCTCCAGGTCCCAGCTCCATCTACCAGCTGGAGGATGCCAACGAGGACACCATTGGGATGCTGGTGCGGTTGATCACTGAGAAGAAAGGTCAGGGGGGGTCCCTGGGGTGTGTCTATGTGACATGGGCTGGATCCCTGTGACCAACCTCCCTTCGGTGTCCCCCCACCCACAGAAAACGCTGCAGCGCTGGAGCAGCTGCTGAAGGAGCATCATGGCCAACAGCCAATGCCACCAGGCTGCACCCCCCTGAATAAGTAAGTCACCCCCACAAGGTGGCACTGAGGAACCCCCAGGGTGGGACCAAGGCCATGCTGATGGCATCTCCCTGCCCCTTTCCAGGCTGCACCTCCTGCCTCAGTTTCCCCCCTCCTGCTGGCATCAGCACCTCCACACCATCCAGGGTCCAGCCCCCTGCACCCGCTGCTGCCAGAAGTGGCCTGAAGTGCTGCCACTGCTCAATGCCACCAAGGTCCCCAAACCCAAGGGGTGTCCCAGGGAAGTGCCCATCCTCTCCGTTGGCAGGTAAGCTGGGACACGCACCCCCCCAGCATGTCCCCTGTGCCTCTCTCTGGGGTGGGGACAGGCTGATGTGATGTGTCTACCCCGCAAAAGGTTTCAGGTGTCCCAGGTCCCTGAGATGAGGAGCGAAGCGGGGGGCGACCCCCCTGGTCATTGAGAAGCACCGATGGCCCCCTGAGGTGAGGAGGTGTGGAGGGATGGTGGTGGGGAGCTGCTGGGGATTGGTCCGGGGCGGGGGGGGGAAAAACAGGGCTTTGGGAGACTGGAGGATAGAGGGTTGGGGCTGAAGCCTAATGAGGGCATCTGGTGATTTGTGAGGGTGGATCAGCCTGTGGCCCCAAAGCCTCCTCCAGCATCTGGGAGACTTAAACTTCAAAAATTGAGCCTGAAGGGGTTTGCCCCCTTCTTACTCCTACCCACCCCTGCGTTTAAGGTGCTATAGGGGGTTATGGGGTGGGTGCTGGTGCAAAGGGGTGCTGCAAAGGCACAGTGCTGGGGGGTGTGTGTGTGTGGGGGGGGTGTTCTGCAGCAGCCAGCGCTTTAAGATGCCCCCACTCCCTACATATGTGCACGCTGACATATGGCTACACCTATATACACCCCTGTAGCATACTAAAAGCACATATGCAAACCCCTATACAACACACTTACATATACTGACACGTGTAGTCATACCCCATATATGCAGAAAAGGCTGCACATGTGTATGTGCACTTAGACATGTGCATGCACCTATACACCCCCCCAAAGCCATCCATAAAGTAGGACACTCAGAGGGGACACCAGGGCAGGACAGAGGGGGGTGTCACACACAGCAGGGTGCTGTGAGCTTGTGACAGCGCCTGGCACGGGGTGACACAGCCAAGGGGCTGCTGTGTGACTCATGGGCAGCTGCACAGGCACACGTGCCCACGCACATGCATGCACCCAGCTTGCAACAGGCACTGCTGCACACAGCTGTGCTGGCAGCCACGAATGCCAGTGCATGGAAATTGTGTGCATGCAAACATGTGCACATATTGCTGCACATGTGCACATGTTCATCTGTTCACATGTGCACATGCAAACCTAACTCTGCATGCATACATGTGTGCACATCTAAGTACACATGCACACAAGGATGTACCTGGAGCTCTCTAAGTGTGCACACACATGCAGAGATGTGTACACATGTACTTCACACATGTATGCATGAACATGTGCATAAATGCACATGTGAACCCACCTCTGCACACATAAATATATGCATCTATGTATGTGCATACATGTATGCAGTCATGCACATATGCAAACACACCCACACTTGCACGTGGAGCTCTTAAGTGTGCATGTGTCCTGTGCACACACTGCTGCATGTGCAGAGGCACAAACACATGCATAAATGCGTGTGCAAACTCATCTCTGCATGCATGCACATGCACACATGTCTGTGCAGCCATATGCACATACAAACACATACAGAGCTCTGTGCATACACACATGTGCACCACACCTGTTCACATATCACTGCACAGGCAAACATATGCATGGATGAACATGTGCACATGCAAACCCATTGCACACATACACATGCTAGCAGACAGCTCAGTGTGCCTGCACATGCACACAGATGTGCATGACACTTGTTAACATGCTGCTGCACATGCACCTGCATATGCAAACCCATCTCTGCACACATACATAAATGTGTGCACACACCTGCACACACATGTAAACATGCCCATGCACTTACACATGCATGTACACACATGGATGTGCACCTGTTCACATGCTGCTGGATGCACATGTACACATATGCACAGAAATTTACATAAATGCACATGGAACCCCACCTCTGCACATACATGTGTGCCTGTGTACATGCACACATATGTATGAGGTCACATGCATGCAAACAGACACACACTTGCGTATGGAGCTTTGTAAGTGTGTGCATCACACTGCTGCACATGCACACACATATGCATGGACGAACACATGCATGAATGCACATGCAAACCCACCCCTGCATGCATACACTATGTGTATGCAGACCTACACATGTGCAAGCATGCACATGTGCTCCAATGCAAGCACACAGAGGTGTGTATATGACAACTGTTTACATGCTGCTGCACATACAAGCATGCATGGTTGAACATGTGCATATGCACATGCAAACCCACCTCTGCATGCATACACATTTACATATGCAGTCACACTCATGCTTGCACGTGGAGCTCTAGAAGTGTGTGCCCACACAGATGTGCACACAACACCTGTTCACACAGTTGTGCATGCAAATGTAGACACAAACATGTTGATAAATGCCTGTGCAAGCCCACCTCTGCATGCATGTATACACGCATGCACACAGATGTATGCAGTCATGCACAGATGCAAATACACTTGCACATAGAGCTCTGCAAGTATGCACATGTGCACACATGCATCTATTTGCATGCCACTGCATGTGCACAGAGGACAAATGTGTGCATAAATGCACATGCATCTACCTCTGCAGGCACATGTGTGCCTATGCATGCACATGCACACACACATCCATACACACATGCAGTCATGCATGCATGTGAACACACCCACGCTTGCACTGAGCCTGCCCAGCTGGTGACAGTCATGGTCAGTGCTCAGTGCACCCCCCAGCGCCTGCAGGGGACATCCTGGTCATTGTCCCCTACACCTCCCCTCGCCCCAGGCTGTCCCCAGCCCCTCGGGGGTGCCTTGACCCTGATGAGCTTATGGCCAAATCCTGCAGGACCTCAGCATCCTTATGGAGGGCCTGGACCAGCTGCTGCAGGTGGGGACAGCTGGGGGTGTGGGGACAACCTGGGTGGCTGCCCTTGGCAGGAGGAGTTGTCCCCTCCAACATGGGATGTCCCAGGACAGTGACAGCCCCCACGGGTGTTGGCCCAGGGAGTGACACTTGGAGTGGCTCCTGCCACCTTGGGTGGTGCGAAGGGCCTGATACAGCCTCAGCCAGAGGACTGGTCCATCCCTTGTCCTCCACAGCTGGCACCTAGCCTGAGGGCTGCCTTGGGGTCATGGTGACACCCATGAAGACCCCATGGAGGGGACAGAGGACATTGGGCACTGTGAGAAAGCCCGTCCCACCTGGAGCCATGAAATGCTGGAAGTGGCAGCTTGGCTTCCTGCTCCAAGGTGTCCACTGGCAGCACAGCAAATCCAGTGTCTTGCCCAGCTGGTGAGATGAGATTCCCTGTCCCTGAGGTCTAGTGGTGGCCTGATGGAGAGCATCTCTGGGAGCCATGACGCTGGAGCACAGCTCTACTGGAGGCACCATGCAACGGAGGGCATTGCATGGCCAGGATGCTGTTTCATGGTCACCTTCTGGGTCTCTTCAGCTGAAGCCCCTTCAGCAACATCATGAGCTTGATTCCCCTCCATCACCAGGTGCCAGCACTCAACATCGCCGGCCGATGACTGGCTCTGGATCATGGGACAACTCCCACCTTACCAACAACCCAACAGGGGCATGGGTTGCTCTGGCCAAAGCTGGCTCCTGCATCCTCCATCTAAAGTCCCAATCAGCCCAGAACAGTGGTGGTGATGCTCACCATGATGATCACACACTTGTCTTTCTATAGAAGCTGTTTCTATATATCACGTTGGCTTGGCCACGTTGGGGGTCAGTGGGACAACCCACCCAAGTTTGGGTTGGAGACCACCGAGCTGCACCACCAACCTAGAAATGGGCATATGGCCAGTCCCCTTCACTCCTCCATGTCACCACACCAAAAAAACAACCACCAAAACCCTCTCGGGCTCTTTTATTTATTTTTTTTTTTTCTGGAAACATTTTAATAGTTATCGAATGTTCTACATCTTACAGTAAATATCGTACAGTTACAAACTCTTGGCTGAAATCTGTCAGGGAGATCACAACCTGAACTTCAGAACCAAAACCAGAACAGAAAACAAACAGAAAAAAACCCCAAATTTACACTTCAGATGGACAAACCGAGGCTGTGGGGCTTTCCAGCGCATCAGTTCAAGGCCATGTTCCCTACACACCTTTGAGACTTAGACTTGGAAGACATGGTTACTCTTGGTTTAAAATTTCTTTTTTCTTGGGGTTTTTTCTTTTTTTGGTATTTATTTTTTTCTGAAGAGATCCAATAATACCTAAAACCAAGCTGGCCTGGTGGTCGAAATGAATTAAGAAATTAATTACGTAGAAAGAGGGGTAGGAGCGCAGCGTGGGTTTGCTCCGTGCTATGGGGACGGGAGGTCTGGGTGCTCCTGACCCCGCTGCCTCATGTTTGCCTTCCTCCCTGTGCTTCCCCGTGGCTGCTGGCCCTACAAATCCCTCCCCACCCAGCACCCTGATCCTGAACCCCCTTCACCCCGGGAAAAACCCAGCTCCATCCCTTGCAGGAGGATGCAGCCATGCTGCAGGTGGCCACGTTGCATCAGGATTTTTCGCTACGAACAGCACGACTGAGCTTTTCCAACTGGGAACTGCTGCTGTTAAATCACATATTTTGCTATTCCTGCTTTGCAAACATCCCCGTAACAGGTTATTTTACCTGCTTATTGGTGAATCTGTGAGTGCCACAGTGCAACATGCTGGAGGAATGCCTTTTCCAAGCTCTCCTCCCTCCCAGACTCATAAACAGGCTTTATTTTCCTTTTTTTTTTTTTTTTTTCCTATGGGAATGTTAGCAAACGACAGAGAAAATACCTGGAGCCTGATCCTGCCGGCAGCCCCGGTGGGCTCAGGAGCCAGCTCGGCACTCGCGGCAAAGCAAAGGGAGGGTGGGCAGAGGGTCACCACATTTTGGGGATGACAGATGAAGGGTCTGAAAATACTGACAAAAAAAACCCCAAAAAAACAAACCAACAAAAAAACCTGGATTTATGGGTATCCAGTGGCTCTTCTTATTGCTATTGTCGGCTGGTTGGGTTTTCCTATCGAAAATAAACTTCCAAATGTGGGGTTTTTTTAATCCCTCTAAGAAAGCAAGATCTGATATCACACCCTCAGGCTAGAGACCACATCATCCCAAACCCTCTGCGGGATGCGTGATGGGGAGGGGAGGGAGGGGGTGGCAGGGAGGCGGGGGGTCTCTCTGGGAAGGACCCTATTCAGCGGGATGCCAGTGGCTGGGGGAAAACCTGATACTCTGAAACGCCCCTGATGAAAACCACCCCCATAAATATTTTTTATGGTCATTACATCTTAAAACTGCAAAAAGCTGCACGGGGTTATTATTATTCAGAAAATACAGGAACAAATCCTTGCCCAGAGGGTTCAGCCGCTTGGGAGGCGTGATGGGTACAGGCTCCAAGGGGCTTGCTCGGGTTGGGGGCCACCACCACTATTAATACCCCCCCCCCAATCTTACATTACAGATCGTGTTTTAAAGCAAAGATAACGGTAGGGATGGGTTAATGGTCATCAGAGTGGCTTAAGAGTTATTCTTCCTCTTTAGCTGGAATTTTAATCTCCAAGAGACCTCGAAGTTCTGCTAAGGATGGCTTAACACCCCACCCCCCCTTCCCCACTAACACCCGGCGTGATCCTTTGTGTGGGAAACCCTTTTCCTTAACCAAGGTCAGCAAAGCTTTGCTGGAGTGAAATATTTGAGAAGTTGGTGGCCCCCATCAGTGTCCCCCCTGGCAAGAGAGGCCCCCACCAGGCTGTGACCTCCCCAGGACCTTCACTTAAGCCATGACTTGACCAAGGAAAGGGCTTGGGACCATGGGCTTTCCTCCCATCCCTCTATCTACCCAAAAACCTACATCCCTCCATGGGGAAGGGGACAGGGCTGCAGGTCACTGCTGACATGAGCCGGGGGCATCAAGCCCCACATCCCCATGCAGTGACAGGGAGCATCTCCCCACCACCACGGCCCCATGAAGCCACCTTGGGAAGGAACTACCCAAGCCTGGAGCCACGTGGTGGCCCCAGATCCATGTGGCAGCCCTCCAACCATGCAGCGCTCCAAGCCTAAATGCAACGCTGGTTGCCAAATGTGCTCACCAACCCCCCTGCCCAACAGACAGCCAATATTTCACCTCTCCACAGCGTGGCTGAGTTCATTTCTGCCCGGACATAATGCGATGAGGAGCATCGGATCCGTTACTGATCCAAGGAATTCAAACTAAACCGCCCCACGTCGGATCTCACACAGCGGTAACTAACACCGGGTGATCCTCCCTGGTCAGCTCCTGGAGCTTCCCACCCCACCTCTACCGTTTTCCTTCCTTTGAGGAGAAAGCCCAGCATCTCCTTCCCAGCCGTGGGTGTTTTAGCAGTCGCTCCTAAAGCTGTTGAGGGTGAAGGGTGCCCAGGCCAGCGGTAGGATGGTGGCTGCTGGGATGGGTCCCCCTCTGCAGAGCCCGGGCTGGGACAGCAAAGCTGGTGGGACCCCGCACGTTGCAGAGCCACGACAGTGCCTGGAGCTTAACTCTAGCTACGGTTCAAAACTGGTAAGACAGCTCCTAACACACAACAGTGAGAGCAAAAAAGGGTTAATTGGGAGGTCCTAAATTCCTGTGATCTGTTGAGGTGGGGTTTTTTTGGCCCAGGTTTAACCGTAGCACGCTACAAACCATGGAAGGATGATGCAGTGTTGTTATTTCCAAACGTCCTGTTGCCCTTTACGTGGTAACCCTTGGCTTCACCAAACTGAACAAGGCAACCCTCTGATTATTGACACTTTTTTTTTTCTTTTTTCCTTATCTTTTCCTTTTATATGAACCCAAAGTGTGACCCCAAGTACTACATGGGAGAAAACCACCTTCCCCAGCCACAGTGTTGGTGTTCAGTCTTCACTCACTATGTTCTCCTTGAGTTTGGGAAGGTCAACCAGAGCTCTGACAGATTTCCTTGAAAACCAGAAGAACCAACCAAATGACCCCCATACAGAAGCACCAACCATCAACCTGACAAACCACCCAGGACCAACCAGCGGTAGGAAAAGTCCTCTTGGGTCCCTAAGCTTGTTTCTCCCCATTTGGACCATGCTCATTGGAAGGAGCTTCAGTAGCTCCTCCGAACGGCAGAAGAAGCCAAGCTGGAAGACACCATCAAAGAGTGAGGAGGTCTCACCCCGGTGCCAACAACTAGTCACTTTGCTCCTCTGAAAGACCCTCCAGCCTGACCTCTACACCACCATGTCCCAGTCAAGGTGACCCTCCAGTGCTGGTCTCCACTGCCCTCACCTCCGTCTGGAGATGTGATCCAGGCATGACTAAAGTCAAACAAACCAGCAGAGACATCTGGGCACTGACTCAACACCACGCATGGGTTGGAGGGATTCTCACCCACATCTCCTAACCTGACCTCCTGAAAGGCTCTGGACATCTCCTAACCCGACCTCCTCAAAGGCTCTGGATTTGGTCCGTTGTGACAGCCTCAGAGCCCAAGAGATGTGGGAGCTGCAAACACGCCGCTGAGTGCATGTAACTCTTTTGGCACGCTTGAGGGAAAAATCAAAAACATGGTGATGTTTTTGTCTTAGGAAGAAAAGAAAAAGAATAAAAACCTTATTTCTATGCTGCGTTTAGTGATAAGAATTTTAAAATAAACTGGCTGCAAGCATTGTCTGTGAATACGAACTCTCTGCTGCCCTCAAGACAACTTATTGCTCTACTTGGACACCCCAAGGTAGGAAGTCATTGACTGCAGTCAGCTTCATGTCCTTGTGCCCTTGGGTAAGCCAAAACCCCCAGAAATTACCCCAATCCCCACAGCCTCTGCGTGCCTGTTGCCTCCCAGCCCCGTCCACGTCAGCTGTGGATCACCTTCCTTGCTCTTGCCTTTTCTCAGGTGCCTTCCCAGGAGGAAGGCGACATGTTTATTGCTATTGCTTCCTCCTCCCCCTACCTTCTCCCCACTCACCAAGCAGAGCAGCCAGACATCGTCTCCCTCTCCGGCCTTTCTCTATGGAGCTGGGATTTGTGCTTGGATGAACATTTCTCCTGGAAGTCTCTGAGCCCAGCTGTATCCCAAAGAAGCAGGGGCAGGGCACCTTAACTGCCACGAAGGTGTCGCAGTTTGGTCTCAGCCCTGCCAATGACACAGGTGTAAAGTGAAGCCACCATTGTCCTCCTCACCCTGCCTCAAAGACTCCTCTATCAACCAGCTGCCCTCTTTATCCACACCACCAGACTCTGGAGAAGTTCTTGAGACCAACACTCTGGATGTGGAGAAGCCCTTCAGACCAACCTCTGGACCTGGAGAAGCTCTTCAGACCAACACTCTGGACCTGGAGAAGCTCTTCAGACCAACACTCTGGACCTGGAGAAGCTCTTCAGACCAACCCTTGGACATCTCCTTGCTTCCTTCAACAGCCACCCGGCACATCTCTGCCTGCAAACGGTAGCCATGCAAGGAAAGAGCTACTTCCACCTCACGCAGCCCCAGGATGCGGCTGATGGGGAGCATCTCATTTGCCCAAGAGATGCAAGATGCTACCAGGGCACACATCTCTCTGCTGCTCGCTTCCTACCATGCAAGATCCGTTTGCCCAGTTGGAAAAAGCAGACCAAAGACCCAATGGTGACCAGTCCTCCTACCTCCTAAGACAAGTGTGTTACATCACTAATTATATTTATATTCTCTTACTCCTACAAAAGAAGGGATGAGTTCAGAATTTCACTGCAGATAATGGATTTATAATCTATCACGACAGCTATCTGGAAGACACCAATTTTCTTGTAATATGTTATGGAAGATTAAATAATTTATATTATTCAACTAAAAATACCCAAACCAAATCGGAATAAGCCTGCCTACCAGCGCTGTGCTTTTCACATAGTACCCTGAACATCAACCACTCTTACTAGCCAAAGAGAATCTAGGCTCTCGTCAACAACAACGACAACAGAAAAATAACGAAAAGAACCCAAACAAACAAGAAGTGGGGGATCTTTGCACCACTCGGCTGGGCAATGCTGGAAAAGTGAATATTCTGAGCTTTCAAATGATAGGACCAAAGAGAGAACTTTACTATTGCTCAGTGTCAGTATGTGTGTTACACAATTTATGTGGGTTGGGGAGGAGGAAGGGGGAGAGGAAAAAAAAAAAGAGGCAGAAGATTAGAAAAAGCAGCTTTTACAAAAACCACTAAAGAATGCATAAAGTGACCCTTGCACTTTTTTTTTTTTTCTTTTGTTCTTGCAAACAGACGAGGTGCTGCAGTACAGCGGCCACAGCACCGATGTAAGACTTGTGTAGTTGCATACAATGTTTGACTCCGGATCTGGAAAAAAGCAAATATATGAAAAACAAGGAGTTAGAAACAAGCAGCGCAGGACCAGACAGGGCTGTTCTCCTCTCCTCTGCACCCCTGCGTCGCGTGCAGGAAATACAGCTGATGCGTATGTGATTTAGCCATCCCTCATGCCGCCCTGCAGGCAATGTCTTGGGCAAAAGGCTGAGAAAGCACCAGCTCTCCGGTGGTATCCAATGCACGGGATTAAAAACATGCAGAAGGGATGCTCTCTGCTAATTGCACAACAATTTATCATGGGCAGGATTAGCCCAGCGTAATGTATGCAGCAAGGACAGATTTCAGATAACCCCCTGGGCTGCATGAGATCTGTGCTGCCTCCCAGTTCAGCATCATGTGTTCCCATCAGCAGTGCTGCCTGTTAATTGGGCATGATGGACCAAGGGCTCCAGCAACACGCGGAGGGCATTTAAGCAAGCAGCTGGGATTTCTGGGATCCTGAGCACAACAGGAACCTGCAGCCGGTTGCAGGCTGCTGCACACAACCCCGGTGCTAATGAACGGGCAGGGTGCAGGCAGCTGCATGCAGCCCCAGTGCTAATGAACTGGACAATCTCCCAGCATGTTTTAGCAGGGAGAAAAAAACACATCCAAGCGGTATAAAAGATGGGGAGGGACTCTTTCATCAGGGAGTGTAGTGATAGGACAAGGGGTGATGGCTTCAAACTGAAAGAGGGGGGATTTAGATTAGATATTGGGAAGAAACCCTTCCCCGTGAGGGCGGCGAGGCACTGGCCCAGGCTGCCCAGAGCAGCTGTGGGTGCCCCATCCCTGGCAGGGCTCAAGGCCAGGCTGGACGGGGCTGGGAGCAGCCTGGGCTGGGGGGAGGGGGCCCTGCCCCTGGCGGGGGGTGGGGAAGGGTCCTTGAAGGTCCCTTCCAATCTAAACCCTTCTGTGATTCTACAGAAGAGTGTGATGCACCCAAAACCTTGACAGCATAAAAATTACCACATTCACAGTGCCCAGCTGCACTCAGAGTGCTGCTGGTGTCACTGCTAAAGCCTTGCATCCGGCACGCCGCAAAATGCAAGGTCAAGGTCAAGATGCGCTGAGCTTTGCTAACACCCTCCACAGCCCCCTGACAGCGTGCCGTGCAGGACCGCTGCCCGGGAGCCGTGCTCAATGGCTCTGCTGGTGCCCAAGCACGGCCCACACGCAGGAGCTCAGCAGCTCTGCAGGAAGGGGTGAAGTGACGGCAGTGCTTGGCGGCTAATGAATCGACAAGGGCAGAGCAAGACCTGCAAAGGCAGCACTTACATGAATTGGCCAGTGGGTTTACCAGTGTGGAGGTACGTAGCTGTAGGTGGGGGTTCCTTGAGCCCTGTACGTTGGCACGGAAACTGGATGTGCTCCGATGGCGGTGTGTTGTGGGGTGGTCAACAAGGTTCCTGAAACGGCAGGGAGAAGTATTGAGCAAGGAGGAGAGCTCCGTCAGGGCAGTGGTACCCCAAGGGTATGGTGTTGCGGAGCGCATCTGAGGGGCAGGCAGAGCATCAGCTGCCTTTTTTTTCTTCTCCAGTTCTCCCAAATACTATTCTGCCTGTGAGATGTGAATCGAAGGCGTCTGGCTCAGGCAGTTGGTGTCAGCCAGCACTATGAATGGAATAAATCCACCTGAATCTCCAGCGTATTTTCCATGCTACTTTCAGCCCTTAACTCATTTTTTTCCACTTTTCCTTGTCCCTAAAGACCAGCAGCAGGGCTGGCTACTAACCTGCTGACATCTTCCACCTGCTGAAGGCACTGGGCTAAATTGCAACAGGAGATCACTGCAAAGATCCAGAACGTCTAAGAACCAAACCTGGAAGGGATGAGGGTTGTAAAAGGAGACGATAAAAAACCCACAGACCTTCCAGAGAAAATTAAAATGAGCTTTACCACTCATCTCCCAAGGGCAGTGGAGCTCTTTCGCTTCACTTCAACCCACAGAGCCAAGAGCCCTGGGATGCAGCAGCAGGAGTGATCCCCTCCCAGGCATGAAGCAGAGGCACCGCCTGGTGCAGCCTCTTTTCTTTTAGTCTGCAGCCGATACAGAAAGGTGAGAATTTGCACGGTGCCTTCAGCAGACATGGGGAGGGAGAACACAACCCCAAACTACTCTGTTCTGGGAGTAACTGGGTGCTTGAAACAACTTCTCAGTTTCTGAGTATCTCTCTACAAATGCTACTAATGAAATTTTAAGACATTCCACATGCATTAATTACATCTATCCACTTGTCAGTGTAAACAATAGTAAATCTCTGAGTGGTTCTTGTCATACCCAGGCTGCAATATCTCTGCTTGCAACAGGGATTGTGTCCCGTAAGAGTCCTGTTTCACAGCTAATGTGGGTGAAAAAGGGTGAATGCTGCATTTTTTGACATAAATCAATATCCAGTCCAAAGAATTGTTAATGAGAGAAATACAGGCTTTGGAAAAAATAAAAGCAGCCCATATCCTAAACTAATGTGCTATCAATTAATTGCAGTTTGAAGCAATCTTGTACATAAAATGCAGGGGGTTTGGGATACATAAATCAAGGTTAATGCTCACTTTATCAGATGAAAGCAAGACCAGAAGTGTCCTAAAAAAGGAACATGAGGACAGAAGTATAAAAGCATTTTAAGATGGACAAACCTGGTTACTCCTCTACTTATGGAATAGACAGAGGAAAGAATAATATATTTAAGGATGCAAAAGTGGACCCCTCTGGAGTGAGCCTAATGCAAGGTCTCCTCTGCTAACCTAAAAACTGAGTTATACCAGTGCCAGAAGCAAATTAATTGATTTTTGCCTGCAAAAGAGCAGTAACCAGCAAGCAAAACTAGCAGACGAAGCTGCAATTAGCTGAGTGCAAGGCACTTCTGCAGCCACTTGCTGGATACAGCCTGCAAGGCAGCACAGATTTTTTTTTTTTTTTGCCCAGGGCAAGTCTCCCGCATAGATTGTTTGGATATGTCCCACCTGAGAGATGAAACTATGGAAAGGTTTTCCTTCTTACCTGCTGACATTGCCATGGTAGTCCCAGCGACCATCCCCATGGCCACACCGTTGGTCCTGGGCGCAGCAACCGGGGCCGGGTAGATGGCCGATGGGATGCTGTTGGGCTGAACCACGGTAGTGTGATGGATAACGTGAGGCTGTGCCGCGTACACTGGCTGGGTGTAATAAGCTCCCTGTTTGAGAAGGGAAAAAAACCCACCGTCGTCTTTGCCATTCAGTTGGAAGCGCAAGCTGAAGCAGTGACTCAAAGCCCGGTATTTTATGGAGAGGCAATCACCAGCTCTGCGTGCAGCGGGTGTCAGCCTGGTAAGGCAGACTGTGCCGTCAGCAAGGAGCTACGTCAGCTGTGACGGTAGATCCTGCTACGGAGTGAGCAGCGATGCTCTCGGGGCCAGTCCCACCCCCTGCACTAGCTGGGACAAGGAGGTTCCCAAAGTCAGCCCCTATCGTAAGCCCAGAGCGGCTCCGCTGTGACAATCCTTCCCGTGGAGACTGCAAGCCCTCAGCTCCTCCAGATGTATTGCAGAAGCAATATTAAGACAAGCAGGCATCACGTGTAGCTGCTGCTCCAAAGGGCTGCCCGTGGGACATCGTTCAAGTGCTGCCAAAGGGCTGGTCCTTCCCATCAGCAAGCTCCTGTGCCTGGAGACCTGGACAAGCAAGGGTGAAACGGAACCTCTGGGCATGTGAGATGGTTCCCGGGATGGATGAAGGTGATGGGAATGGGAGGGGGATCAGCATCATGGGTTGGAGAGTCAGCTTGTCAGGGACAAACCGTGCTGCCTCTATTTGGGGGGATGAAATGGGGCCTGGACCCAAAAGACTTTGGCTGCTGGTATAGAACATGAGCAAGAGATGGAAGAAGAGGAGAAGCCACGGCTCTTGGCTGATGCCAAGGTGCCTGCTTGGGTCCGAGAAGAGTATTGTCTTCTTGGGCTTCCAATGGGGGACAGAGAGACCCCAGAATCCAGGCTGCTGAGACCTGTGGGCTTTTGAAACTAGGAGGAAAGGATGGGCAGGAATAAAAAAAAGGAGCCAACAGAAAAAGCTCCACACCCAGAATGATGAAGGGCCTGAAACATGAGTGGTCCAAGGGAGAGAAGTGCCATCCCTGGGACAGGCAGGGACACCTGCAAGCCAGGGACGGTCGGAAGGATTACAGGGTTTAAAATGACAAAAAGAGATTTTATTGTGCATTAGTGAAAGCCATCAGAGAACCTCTGAAGGCATGGATTAAGGGGAGAAAGAGATGCAGGTGAACTATTAAATTACTTCCTTTCAGGAGCTACAAAGGTTGATAGGAGAAAATGCAGATGCTGAAAGGCATTTCCTTGGGGAAAGAGAAGGACATGCTAAGAAAAAATCAGCCCATGAAGAAAAGGCGACTCAGAAACTGGCTGCAGAGAAGGAGCATCCCAGGTGCTGAGTGCTGCAAGCACAACGTGCTGAAAGGATCTACCAAAGCATCTTCTCACCATCACTGCCTCCCACGTTTCCAGGCTGTTGAAACTCTCATCTGCCGGAGCCTGGGAAAGAGAGATGAGGAAATGGCATCTGCAAGCCCTGCTCCATCCCAGGCCTGCTGGTGGGCACTATGAAGCTGATGCCACCCTCCTGCTGTGGTCGGGATCAGAGAAGAACCAGTGTGCAGGGACAGGCTGAGACCCCAGTGGCTTCTGAAATGCTCACGTAATGGGAGGAGAGGTGGCAGCGGACAAAATCAGCAGGAGGAGATGCTCCGGTCTCAGCAAGGCACAGAGAAACTGGTTCATGAAGTTGTAGCTGCCGGAGAAGTTGGTTATTTGCCATTAAAGAGGAGGGGAAAAGCCGGGGAAGCCATAAGGCCAGATTGCTCTGAGGAGCTTGTGGTCTTCAGCGGGAAGGGGCATCAAGGTGATTTTCAGAGGACATCTGCCCTGAATTGCATCCCTGTGGAGGATCTTGGCCCCAGCACGTAGCTGGAGGTAATGGCAATGCAGGAGCGGAGAAGATGGTACTGGAAACCCATCCAAGTGCTGGAGGAGGAGCTGCTCCATGAGGACACCAATCTGGGTCATGCCTGAAGTAGTTTGTGCTGGTGAAGGTGACACAGGGGCTTTTCCATGGGAGGTGGCAGGAGGGCAACGCAAATCGAATGAGATACCAACAGCCAACAGCAAATAGACCTCAGGGTGACCCAGACTGACCTGTGGCCCTGGGGAAGAGCAACACCGAGAGCAGGGAAGGGTGGGGAGAGGTGGGTGCAGGGATCGCCCCGGAGACAGCGAGCCCCGTCAGTCAGGCGTGTGATTTTGGAGGAAGGAACCCGATTCCCGAACCTGGCCAAGCCATAGGGATGCCACCATGTTGACTCTGCTGCACACAGACAACCCTGCAAGACCATGCCTCATCCAGAGCATCCAACGGAGGAGGCAGGAGAGAGACTCCAGCATGCCAGGAACCCACCAAGCCCTGCCACAAGCACCTCTGTCCCGCCAGGACGTGGGTGCTCAGTCCTGACAGCCAAGGATGAAGCTCTGCAGGAACCTCGGGCTGTATCTGCACGCCGGTGAGTGAGGCGGCGAGCTGCCACAGCGGCTGGCGAGGCACCTACCTGGGTGTACAGGTTCTGCTGTGGATAGGCACTTCTGATGGGGTACATAGCGGTTTGGTACGGATTCGGAGACGGTGAGTAGGGAGGAGGTGCGTTGTTACTCTGGGCCGGTGGGACCTTGTAGGGAGTCCCCGCAGTGTACCCTGGCAAAGGCAAGAGTAGTCCAAGTTAGGGTGAGGATTTACAGCTGCAAAGATGATCCACCCCGCACACGAGCAACCCGAGCTGCCCTTCGTGATGCACCAGCTGCTTGCTGGGCATTACTCAGCAAGGAGGAGATGTACCGAAATGCACCAGAATCTACTGACATCCCATGAAACCCAGCAAGCTGAGACCTCCGAGCCCAGCATGCAGCCCCTTGGAGCTGGGGCTGCATCCTCCACCCAGCCCAGCATGGCTTTCCCCACATTGCCTAAGCTAGGCATCAAGCTGATGAGTATTCCCAACGCTCAAGGCATGACTTGATGGGACTCAACCAGCCCTTAAAGCGCTAAGACAGCAGTATCCCACACCTACTTACCTGTCTCTGTACATCTACTTGAGGAGAAGAATGTTTTCCCTTCTGTCCTCCCCAGATTTTTGTCCTTTCACCTTTTTCGCTCAGGGTATGATGGGCAAACCCAGAATTTAATTGCTGGAGGATCTAATTTCATAGTACAGTATTGCCATCCCCTGCCTATATCCCCAAGCAATGACTGGAAAAGCAGCCACACTGATGGTCCATGCCTTAATACTAAGGTGAAAATGATGGACTTTTTTTTTTTTTTTGTAAAGTATTTCATCAAGATGGACGGTGCCGAGCAGTTTCCTCTCCTGCAAAGGAGGGCTGCGACCATCAGCTCACCCTGCAGGTGGGAAAGGCAACCTCAAGTGATGCTCAAGCACCTTTATGCCTGTCCTGATCCCTGCAGCCTATCTGCATTAGTGACAAAAGCAGCACATCTGCTTTACTGCCATTAACAGCCACTGAAGAGGCACGGCAGGCTGCGGGCAAGCCGGGAGGGGTAGCGGGGGCTTGCGAGGGCAGCGGCTGGGCAGGCACAGGCAGCCAGGGATGCCTTTGCCATGCTTGTGATCCTGCTATGGCAGATTGCAAGTTTTGACTTTATTCCGTTCAGACAGAAGGAAAAGCAAATGGACTTCAGCATCCCCCAGTCTTCCCCATCATCCCATCAGGCTGTTCAGCTGGAGCATCCAAATCCCAGATTTACACTTTATCAAAGGCCCTTTATGAGAAGCCTTAACTTAGCTTGCAGCATTTAGGAGATGGTGAGTATATGGGGAACAAATTAAAATGAAGAATCCTTTCCGAAACACGGAGATTTGTCCCCCCAAATAAACCTAACCTAACAAAAGACAACCTCAAGGATAATGCGACATCAGCTGGCCTGCTGGCTGTGGGTGTCACTTTGGGGTTTTCCTGCTATTTGCATTAAGAGCTGAGCTGTCTGGTGCTTATAAAACTCTGTTTTCCTTCCAGGAAGATCCACCGGTACCAGCTCAAGACCCTTTAATGCAAGTCTGATCACATTTGTCCCTTTTTTAAAGGCTTTCCCCAGAGTGAGGACATCCCATAAGGATCTCTGCTCTTCTTCCGTTTCCTTTCAAGGTACCTTTCCACCTTTTGACTTGTGATGAATATGAGGTCGACCCCCATATCCTCCACCAATTTTGCTCTCTGAAAAGAAAGGGGTGGATTTAAGCAGGTCCATGATAATCCAGTTCTTGCTACATGGCAGCAAAGTACCGTAAGACCTCATGGCAGGTAGAGCATGTAAAGGAGGTGTGACCTGCCCCAAGGACGGGATGTCCCTGCACCAAGGATATGTGGCACCCGAATTCCCAACCTTCAGAGGCATTTCCAAGGAAAGCTGCGTGAAGTTGCCCCTGAAACATTATTACTTAAGTGCTGAATTCAAGACTACTTAAAGTTGTGCTTTAAGGGTGGGTGGGTTTTTTTTTTAGGGTAGACTAAAAGCTGAGCTGCTGCCCATGGGACACCCTGGACAGCATCAAGTGTGCCATGAAAGCATCAAGGTGTTGGTCACCGCTCGATCAATGGTTAACAAAAATGGAAATGGTGAAAGGTCTGCTTGCATGAGCAAGGAAAAGCAGCACGTGGGCTGGGATGGTTGGTGAGAAACGGTAGCCAGCTCTTGCAGGAGGGCTGGAAGAAATCATCCTTACAGCAAACGGGCCCCGAAGACTGTGTAGGATGGAGAGCAGAAGTCAAGGCTCAGCCCAGTGATGAGATGTCTAAACACTCAAATATAATGAGCTAATTTACTCAACCAGTGTTCAGTGCAGCAATTAATGAAGGCTAAGATTTCAGTGCTAATGTCCCATATTATCCACCCAGCACTGAAACAGCGTGAAGATAACAAGGAGCTTTCTAGGAACTCCCAAACAGCATCTCGCCACCTCCTGATTGCCGCAGATTGGAAAAAAATGTGTTAATTAAACAGCAGAATAGCTGTGACCCTTTTTCTGACTCACATTAGCAGAGGAGCAACTATCTTTAAACGAGAGATGGAAGCAGCAAGAGGGAACGCAGGTTTGAGCCAGCTGTATTTGTCACAGCAGCAGAAGTGGAGACTCCTCCATCGTGAGGTCCTCCAGGAACCCAGCGTCACCCACAGACCAACCAACCTCCTGTTTTTCACTCTTATGGATTTTTTTCTGTTCTGAACTCCTTTTTTCAAAGACCTTGGAGGCTGCTGGTTCTCGGCATCAGGCTTCATTTCTGATGGGCATCTGGAGACGTGGACCAGCTTGGGCTGCGTGGTTTTCATTGCCTTGGATGCTAAAGCTTGCTTGCAGTTACGAGATTGCTGAATCATGGACAATTCAGCTACAATATTAAAAAAGGTAGTAAACTTAATAGTCCAGGCAGATGTAATCTTCCATGTTTATAAATCAGGAAAAAACAAGAATTTGTGGGTAAAAATGACATGTCATCAAGTTTTAGTGACACAAGATGATGGAGGCTCCACTCACAAAAGCATGTCTGACAGCTAATTTTAAAGCCTAATTATGACCATCTAACACCTTATTAGGATTAGAAGGTTGGCACGGCCCGTGCCTCTGCTGCTTCGCAGTTCAGCAGCAGGCTGGGATTTTAAAAGCAATAGCGAGCCTTTAAGCTCCAGCTTCTATTAAAATTGCTGATTAAATCCCTCGCGCCACTCTAGAAATCTCAACCTTATTGATCTTGTAACACAGAAGTGCTCTGAATTGCACAAATAAATTTTTCTATGATAGCATGAAGGCAGGTGGTGGTGGGGGAAAAAGCTCCGTGATGAATTTTGTATCATCATCTCCTCTTGTCTATACATGAAGGGTTCACCACAGGCATGATTCCTTAGATGGATAACAGCTGGATGGCCACATCCAGAGTTACACAACAGCTCAATGTCCAAGTGGAAACCAGTAATGAGTGGTGTCCCTCAAGGGCTAGTACTGGGACCAAGACCAATACCTTCATTAACGAAGTCTATGGTGGGACTGAGTGCACCCTCAGCAGATTTGCAGGTGACGCCAAGCTGAGTTGATACACTGGAAGGATGGGATTCCATCCAGAGGGACGTGGGCAGGCTTTAGGAGTGAGCCTGGGTGAACCTCATGACATTTAACAAGGCCAAGTGCAAGGCCCTGCACCCGGGTCAGGGCAATTCCCAGTATCCATGCAGGCTGGGGGACGAATGGATGGAGGGCAGCCTTGCAGAGGACTTGGGAATACTGGTAGATTAAGAACTAGACACAAGTCAGCAATAGGCACTTGCAGCCCAGAAAGGCAATTGTATTTTCTGAGCTGCATCCCCAGCAGCGTGGCCGGCAGGGCGAGGGAGGGGGCTCTGCTGGGCGCTGCGTCCAGCTCGGGGGTCCTCAGCATCAGAAGGACACGGACCTGTTGGAGCGGGCCCGTCGGAGGCCACGGAGCTGGTCAGAGGGCTGGAGCCCCTCTGCTGTGGGGACAGGCTGGGAGAGCTGGGGCTGTGCAGCCTGGGGAGGAGAAGGCTCCGGGGAGACCTTAGAGCAGCTCCCAGTGCCTGGAGGGGCCGACAGGAAAGCTGGGGAGGGGCTTTGGGCAAGGGCAGGGAGCGCTGGGACAGGGGGGAATGGCTTGAAGCTGAGAGAGGGGAGATTTCGGTTGGACGTGAGGAAGAAACCCTTCCCCGTGAGGGCGGCGAGGCGCTGGCCCAGGCTGCCCAGAGCAGCTGTGGGTGCCCCATCCCTGGCAGGGCTCAAGGCCAGGCTGGACGGGGCTGGGAGCAGCCTGGGCTGGGGGGAGGGGGCCCTGCCCATGGCAGGGGGTGGAACAAGGTGAACTTGAAGGTTCCTTCCAACCCGAACCATTCTCCGATTCTAAAACCAGATTTGCTTTCTTTCAGTAAATGCGAGCTGTGCCTAGGAGGCTGCGCTCAGTGCATCCCAGCTGGGAGCAGAAGGCAGGTCCCCTGAAGAAGACACAGGGCGGAACTTGGGGCTCACACTGGGACTGATGATGGGCAGAAGTAAGCAGCTGCGAGCAGCTCTAGGAGGTTCTACATGGCCTGCATGGCCCAGTCTGACTGGTTCCAGGTATCTGGTCCTGCTTCTGCCACTGCCCTGCAGCTTGGCACATCCTCTTCCAGCCTTTTCCCCCGGCTTTATTGTTCGTCCACCTTCCCTGCACCCAGGGGGTTGGAGGAACATCTTCGGAGCGGTGAGCACAGGGACACCATGGGGGAGGTCTGGCTTTGACTCTAAGTTCTCCCTGGCACATTGTCACTGCCACCACTGTCCTCACCCGCCAGAGCCAACAGGAGGCTCTAGGGCAGAAATGACCATAAGATCTATAACCTCGCTGACTACCGCGTGCAAAGCTTTGTGTTTATGACCTCCCCCATCTCAAATGAAGCATCTAAGCAACAGAACAAAATACCTCAGGCAAAACCAAGCTCTGAAAACCCATCATTAGAGGACAAAAAGACAAGAGGCAAAGGCACATCACCACACTCTAGGCAAGACCAGGATGAAGGCACCTGGGCAGCCCTTACCCAGCCTTTAAATTCATACGTGTCTCACCATGGTCTTGCACTGCAGGTTCAGAGCCCAGTGGAGCCCTCAGCACCTTTCCTGCCTTGCTGTTGCAGATGTGGGGAGGTGCTGAGCAGCTAGTGCATATTTATTTGCATTTATCCCTGTTCAGCTTGCAGCTCCAGTCCATACTGGTGGGCTCTCTTCACCCTGGGAACAGAAGGGACTCTCATCTCCTAGGCTTCTCCTTGGCTCTTCTCCACCCAGATCTGACACCTTGCTGATGCTCATGAGTAAGCTCTGACCCGTATCCTGCCACTAGACACCCGTGGGAAGGCCGTTCCCCAAGAACAAAACCCAGGCGAGGAGACACCGAGCCGACGGGCAGAACCCATTTGGGATGCCCAACCTGAAATGCTTCCCATTTTTCAGAGCCTGCACCTGAGGCAGCATCTCCCAGCAGCGATGTGGCAAAGCTAGCTGCAGCTGTAAGCCTGAAGCGCCTCTGCAAATCAAACCACAAGGCTTTATCTCTTAATTTTAATTTCCAAATTAAATGTGCCCAAGCCAGTTCTCTGGAAGCGAGGCCAGTCTGCATGGGTCTGGCTGGTGGCTGCATTACCGATCTCCTTCATCACCCACACTGGGTGCCTACAGCCACATTTTGACCTCAGACCCTTTGCCATCCCAGTACCTGCTCCTGCCCTCTCTGACTCTGAGGGAGGAATCTCACCTGCAGCAGCCCAGAGATGCAACGGGGAGGAGGAATCCCACCCAGGGGTGGGTTCAACTCCAAGGGAATTTTGCCACATTTCTACTAATTACAAGCTGACACTTTCCAAACACCTACAACACGGTCAAATCTGGTCTGGCATGGAACTAGGTGCGATGCAAAGCCCATGCACCATATCAGGTGTACAGCCCCTACCCCGAAGAATGGTAGGGGTGTCCCTTTCCAAAGAGAAAGTCTCCCAAAGCCTTCTAATAAGTTCATTTTTAACAATTGTTTTCATCAAGAAAAAAAACCTATATTTCTTCCTCTCATCTCACTCTGTAAATGATTTAATTTAGCACAGAAAGGGAGCCTGGAGCATACAGATGGCGAGGAACGCTTCAACCCATGTGCGTGCATGGGCACAGCGGTCCCAGCCTTGCAAACATGGCCCGTGGAAAGTCACTTTCAAGGTAGCTTGTATTTTTTTTTTCTCCAGATACAACAGGGAGTTCCTCCTTTCTCTCTGTTTGGAAGGTTACTTTGGCACTTTGAGCCTAGGAGTGGTCCCACCTCCCGCTGGCAGCGCATCCCACGCTGGCCGTGCCCGAGCTTTAGCAGCAACACAAGACAAAAGCAGGCAAGAGCAGTAGGGCAGGGGCCAGGGGGCACCCCACATACCAAGGGAAGCACCAGGCCCTTATCAGGGACCTTACCACCCCTCCCGAAGGCACTACTGGGCTCCCAGGGGATGAGATTCCAAGGCTCCGCCTGGAAAAGCCTGTTTGACTCCGATCCTTAAGCAGCATCTCCTCCCCTGCCTCTGCTCCACCAGTTTGAGTCAAAAGGTGGGAATTTCACTGGGGTGCCGTGAAAATCACACTTAATTTTGGAATTCTCTCTTTCGCTTTTAAGGGAATAGGAAATGATCTCCCTTCAGTTTTCCTACGCACACGGTTCTGCTCAGCCACAGAGCATCACCACCGCAGGTTGCGCCTGCAAACAACCCCAGGTTGCTCCTAGGGACCAAACGCTCAGCTAGAAGAGAGGCTGCCACCCTTCCCCACTTGGGCTTCCTCCTCAGAAGGAGCGCTCGGAGGGCGAGCGCTCCCCTGTGCATGCTCCTTCATGGTTTTAACACACACGGTGCAGGGATGCTACTTTGTTTTCAGCAGGAGAAAACAAAAACCAAGAGCTCTGCAAAATTCCACCCCCGAAAGGGAATCGCAGCAGCAGCACGATGCTCCCACGGGGCAGCTCTGGCAGCAGCAGGTGACGGATCTGCTACAGGGTGCCAGCAAGCAGCCCCAGGACCCGCAGCACCCTCACCTGCGTGAGGGCTCAGCACCCAGACATGAGTGACCGCATTCACTGCAAACAGGCTGACCCAAAATAACCTGGGGGGGGGGCAGGGGGGGGTGGGGGTGCAAATGGGCCTAAAACAACCAAGCAAAACCCCAGAGGAAAAGGTTTATTTACTGAATGCTGCAGAAGAAGCCTGATAAGTTCTGTTCTCGGTCCCGGTGTCCACGGGGAGGTGGAAGGTGCCCTCCGTGGCACAGGAGGAGGAGGTCTGTGGCCAGGCTTGCTTCATCAGAAGTGTAGCTGGAGTGGAGACAAGAGAAGTGGTGTCACACAGAGCAATGAAGGTACAGCTTCCTGCATTTATGTCCCATTTGCACCACTTCGCTGCTCCCTTGCCCCCCGCCCCCCCTTTTAAGGACAGCTATCCTTCCCCACGGTTCCTCTTGCCCCACCTGCTGCCCGTGGAAGGATGATTTGAACGGTGTATTGCAGCAAACAAGTTACCTACCCCAAAGGACTGGTTTCCTGAGCTAAGTGACCTGCATGAAGACCTACACCTGGGGGACACAGCCAGCAGAGCCACCATCCCTCCCCAGATACCACTGGTCACCTCCGTGCATACAAACCAGGAACAGCTGTCCTTGGGCTTGCGCTTCCCAGCTGGAAAACAGGCTGAGCCCTGTCTGCAAGATGTTTTATTCACAGTAAAACCCTTTGAGATGCTTGCATAGCACGTACCACCAGTAGACAAGGTACTGGTTGCTGCAACCATCCCACCACCCCCCGCAGTGCTGGGAACTGCCCGGCGGGGAAGGGCCTGGGGGGGCTGGTCGGCAGCCGGCTGGGCACGAGCCCCCCGTGTGCCCAGGTGGCCACGGCGGCCAGCAGCGCCCTGGCCGGTGTCAGCAGCAGCGTGGCCAGCAGGGCCAGGCAGTGCCCGTCCCCCTGTGCTGGGCCCTGGTGCGGCCGCCCCTCGAGCCCTGGGCTCAGCGTTGGGCCCCTCACCCCCAGACAGACCCGGAGGGGCTGGAGCGTGTCCAGAGCCGGGCAGGGGCTGGGGAAGGGGCTGGGGGAGCTGGGGGGGCTCAGCCCGGAGAACAGGGGGCTCAGGGGGGCCCTTCTGGCTCCCTACAGCTGCCTGGCAGGAGGCTGCAGCGAGGGGGGTCGGTCTCTGCTCCCAAGGAACCAGCGGCAGGACAGGAGGGAACGGCCTCCAGCCGCACCAGGGGAGGCTCAGGGTGGGCACGGGGAGAAATGTCTTCCCCGACAGGGTGGCCAAGCGCTGGCACAGGCTGCCCGGGGACGGGGTGCAGGCACCGTCCCTGGGGGGGTTAAAATACATGTAGATGTGGCGCTTGGGGACATGGTTCAGTGGTGGCCTTGGTGGTGCTGGGTTAATGGTTGGACTCGATGATCTTAAAGAACTTTTCCAACAGAAGTGGTTCTGTGATTCTATTACCGTTTTGGGTGGTCCCTGGACACTCTTGGAAAGGCCAGCCAGCAGAAGCAGTGGCTTTGAGCAGGTTGCCCTGTATCCCAGTTTGCGGAAAAGTATTTATGAAGCCAAGTAAGATAACCCAGAAGAATCTCAAGAACCAAATCTTGTGGTATTTGAGATGGGACTGACGGAATTCGGTCATTTTGCGGGTCTTAAGTTTTCCGAAAGAGGAAATGGTCTGATACTAACTGCCATAATGCACCTCTGTATGCCGAGCCAGCCCTGGCTATACCTTTATCCTATAGCCAAACACATTACCAGTGCTCATCTAAGGACTGCCGTTACACCACAGGCTTTCTGGAGCACATCTACAGAGAAAGCAGATTGTAAACGCAAGTGTACAACCAGGCTCCTTCCCAAAGCTGATACCACCAGGAAAGGCTTAAACAGGTCTTTTTCTGTTTTTCTTACACACACACCCCCCCACCCAAAACTACTGATCCATCCCAACTTTTTGTTTCAGACTAACCTCAAATGGTGGCCCCCACCACCTCCGGTTGAAGTCCCACCACCTCCTACCGGAGCGCATGCATCTTTTGAAAGCCTCAGCCAGCAATGCCAGCTCACCAAGCTGCTCTAGCCGTCAGCACAAAGGAAATAAGCTCCGCATCTTCCACGTTCTGCAGGACGTATTTCACACGCTCAGAAAAAAACCCCCAAGCAAGGGCTGAGCAGTCCTCAGCAAGCCGCTGTGCGATTAGACCTCGCTGTGAAGTTGTGTGGAGGGTAAAGGAGGTCAAATGATGCAGCTGCTGGAGTCAAAGAAAATCACCGATTCATGGCTGCTTTAAAGGTATTTTTTGTAAATGTAGAAGGTGGACTGTCAACATACTCTCTCTACACCAATGACTGAATTCTTCAAGATCTCTAGAAGGTTGGAGGTCAGGGTACATCCCCTTCTCCCCACGTGGGTGGTGGTAGGGGCAGGTGGGATTTCCCCAGAGACGTGGTAAAGGGATTTTGGGTCAGATCTGCCAACTGAAGAGACTCCTGGAGAAAAACCCAAAGAAGGACCTTTGGGTAAGAGGAACAAGAGAGGTGTGAGTCTGTAGATGGGGACTGTTTTGGGTAGCAGAACCAGCCAGGGTCAGACAAAGCCATCCTGGTCAGAAAGAGGAGCTCTTTGGGAGCGACACCATGGCCCACAGGAGGAGGTGGTGGTGGCTTCCTTATCATCCCGTCGGCCCCAAGGGAGTCATACCTGAAGACATTTTAAAGCTGCACTTCATAACTCCTTCTCCCAAGCAAGTTCCTACACCCACGGGGCTCAGTGTTAAGCCCCACAGAAGGGACTTTATGACTTGGTCAGGGCTTGTAAACCTTTCTGCAGCCCAAAGGCAAGACCAATGACATTTCAAACCCCTCCAACACCTCTGTGCCTGCTCAGACTGTTAATAAACCATCTCAGAAGATGCAACTGAAAATACAGACTGCCACAGGGCTGGAAGCTGGGGACGAGTGACTAAGGAGACCAAGGAGGAGTCTGTGCCGTGGCCACAGCCCCCACCAGCTGCAACACAGGTCCTAATGGATGGACACTGCTGCCCCAACAAAGTGGAGAAAAACTGCTGCCAGCCTGTTGGTCCACCAAAACCTCACGAGAGCACTCTCCCAGCACAGGACAGAACTAACGGTGTCGCAGCAAGGCTTTTACCATCAGTCAGATTCTACTGTCCTGCTGTTTCTTCATACTCCTCAGGCCAGTCCCTCTGCTTCTTGCCTCTCCTCCATCCAAGGAACTCAACTCAACTCAACTCAACTCAACTCAACTCAACTCAACTCAACTCAACTCTCCCTCTGCTTCTTTCACTCTCTCTTCATCTGCTGCTCCTCTTCCATCCCCCTTAGAGCTATTTAACCCCTTAACAGAACCAGCCACAGCTGCACCGTATCTACTTCAGCCGACCCCCGCCCCTGAAGCCAGCCCACAGCTGTCTGTTATCAATGATAATTAACCTGCCTTCCTTCCTCTACACTATGGGCACGTGGAGGACACCCAGCAGTGATGCTTTACTGGACAGCGCGGCAATCATCAGCTGTGCCGGGACGTTTATGGGTGCAAGGTCTGGCTGGCTGGTGCTCTGCTGCTGGAGATGTGGAAATGCGCTCCTCCCTCCTCACCTTCTTCAGGAGAAAACCAGGAGAGGTTTGTGGGAAGTGAGAAATTCGGAGCACAATTTCTGCTCCGCTCGAGTACCGATGATGTTCTACTGCGAGCCTGTCCCCTCCCCCAAAGGTTTGCAAGTTATTAAGGATTTCCAAACTGCCTTGCTTTGTTTTCCATGGTACCTGCACTCCTGAACATCACACCCGGGAGTGAACTCCCAGCGCTGAGACAGGAATACTCCCATTTTATGCTTTTTTTCAAAATCAGATTAATTTGTGCCTCTGGATTTCACAAAGGTTCTACTCTCCAAAACTGATGAGGCTATTTATTTAGACGTTACGTGAATCCTTCCTCTGCGGCTTCTCCTCTCCACATTAGAGCTACCAAAAAATGGCAGTAATTTGGGTCTGAGATGGCTGGGAGCTTGCCATAGCTATGCATGTTCTGTACATGAAATCACAGATCCTCGGAGAATCCATCACTTAAAACTACAGAAAAGGTGAACCCCAGAGGAGGCTTTTAGGGACATTAATATCTCCAGGTCTGTTGCAAGAGCTACAGTTCCCAGAGGTTACAATCCAGTTGTGACTTTCTAATATCATTTAAGATCTATCTCCTACCAGTCTCTTCAGGATTTGGTTTAGCCTCTTGCCTATGCTGTTTAATGAAAAATTAAGAGCTTTTATTTGTTATCTGTTGGATCCCTGCCAAATCTAGCGGTGGGAAATGGCAACGTGACCTGCATGTGGGTCTCTGCAGTGCTGGGAC
Organism: Falco punctatus; assembly: GCF_963210335.1. Taxonomy (NCBI): domain Eukaryota; kingdom Metazoa; phylum Chordata; class Aves; order Falconiformes; family Falconidae; genus Falco; species Falco punctatus. Next base: position 1,455,573 of record NC_137581.1, read on the forward strand.
TGGTCTGTCTCCCTGCGAGGACCTCTAGCCATCATGGTAATGTCCAGGACATATTTTAAGTGGAAAAGAGGAAAAATATCAACCAGGTGTGCCTGAAGAAAATTCCATGAATTAACTGGAGTACAGAATCACAGCAAAAGGACAAAGCAGATGATGCCGTATCCAAATAGTTGGTGGCACCTATAGAGGATGGGTCAGAGCACTTAGATGGGGCAACATGATGCCTACGCTTCCCCTCCAGGGAGGCTCGAGAAGCAGGAATGGGGGATCGGAGCCTCTGCCCTGTCCCACCACAGCCTCACAGAGACCCCTAATTTCTGAGGCTGATTTCAGAAATCTCTGTTCTGCTCTGTGAAGGCGCTGGAGTAATGGCTGCAGAGCATTATTCTCCCCTGCATTATTAATAAATACAGTTAAAGCATAAGCCAGCCTGCGAAAAGTGTGTGCCCTACTTTCAGGAAAATAAAAAGGCATGCTTTAACGAAGGAAGTTAAAACAAAACAACCATCTCAGGAAGAAAGAATGCCTGGGAGGGACCATGCACCAGGCTTAATGAAGACATACATTTTTATTTTATTTTTAAATTGGCGTACCCCATGTGTCTGCAGTAAAGTAATTTTAGGCATTCATTTTTACATGCTTGAAAGGAATTTTTATTTTTTTTTATAACACTGTCCTAAATAACTAAGCTTATTGCAAGCTTAAGGTTTTGCAATTCCAGTGTTTGCAGTGATTCTGTAGCCTGCCTCGTGCCTCTCCCTCTAACAAATATGGGAAAATGCAACAGGGAAATTACACAAGGCAGAAACTTGTGTTGTTTCCATCAATGGGGATGGAAAGAAATAAATTCCCTTGTTTGATGCAGGGCTCCTTAGGCTGAACTTCGCAAGCAGTGCAGTGGCTGGCTGTTACCTAGGCCTTGAGAAGGGTTGCTCTGAAACAAACCGGTGCAGAATTTGTCATCCTTTTGGTGCTTAAACATAAGCCAATATTCACCAGATACCCGACACTGAAAGAGGGAGGAATCAAAGACTGGTTCCGTCACCATTTTCCTTTCCTCACCACTGCTGGACCTGCATGGACCAAGGGGACTCTGGACTTCTCCAAGCTCCTCTCCCTGTCTCCTTCTACTTCCCTGACTGAGGCCATTACAGAGTTTGGGGCACTAAATCATTTAATTTTCCATGTGGATCCCAGGGTCTTGGGAATCCTGAGGTCAACAGAAGAGCATAAGCACTGCTGACTTCCACTGTGGTGCCAGGGCCTGCAGCGTGAGCATTTGGAGGACATCAAGGACAAAAGCGGATGGCACATAAGTAGCAGGTATTTGAAAAATAGACTTTGAAAATGAACAACCCTCGATACGCTTCTCTTCGCTTGGGGTGGACCACACCGAGGGCGGGAGCAGAGGGCAGCCTTCATCTTCACTTGATGTTTGGTGTCTTGCTAAGAGTTTGGACGGAAGCCAAGCAAAACTCATGAGGTTTGGGGCAGCAGACACCTAACCAAGGAGAGCTCGCCAGAGGAACACCTTCAGGGGGATCCAGAGAGGGGGATCGAGCCTGTACAGAACAGTTTCTGTCAAGACTGACAGCTTGCTCTCAGTTACGTCCCACAAATTCAGCAGTCACAAGCAAAGGCTGCTCTGCCCACCCTTTCCGACCTCTATTCCAAGGAGTACGAAGGGGCACATTTGGCTGGTGAACCTACACAGGGAGACTCGGAATATCCAAGCAGGTGAAACTTTGGTTTGTGATTGCTTTTTTAGTGATCCTGAAGGATTTCTGCCAGCAGGTACCACCTGCCTCCCAGCCCAGGAGGGTGGAAACAGAAGACCCTTGTTGGTGGATGGGATGCCTTTGGGAGCAGCAATTCTGTTGGGAATACACAGCATCTCTTTCTGCAGCAAGGCAGCTAAAGGCTCAACATGGAAAATTCCTTAAAAAATACATTTAGAATTAGCCTGCTGTTTCAGAATTGAGGATATTAAAAATAAAGCTGATCCCCTCTGATTCCCAGTATGTTTGACGGACAGCATGAACCCCAGCAGCATGTTCTTCTCAGCAGCGGGGTTATTTCCAGCCTCCTCTATGACAGCCGCTGATTCAATTTGAGGGAACACTCTCCATACCGACACAGATGACCGGTTTTCACTCAGCCGCCAAACCACAGTATTGCTTTAACCCAATTCCATTTAACACAGTTGAGAGGATGCTGCCCGCTCTGTCGCATGTACCCACTGCTGGAATATTATATGGAGCTTATTTTGCATTAGTTATCTCTCCAAAATTCTTATTTTTTCCTCCTGAAAGTCTGTTTGCCATAGAGAAGTGGCCACTAACACGGGGTGTGATGCTGGGAGGTCCTGAGCAGCGCAGCCCACGGCTGCTTCCCAGAGTCGTTAAAGTGGCATCTCGCCCATGAAAGAATCAGGATCTAAAAACCCACTAATTCAGTAAAAACTGGCAGGGAGGTGCAAGTGGCTTGAAAAAGCTTCTAAATTTTGGTCTGAGCCAGGATTGCCTCTGTATCCTTTGCTCTGCCTCTAAACATAATTTTGATGGATGCCATCCTCACTCACAGAATCACACAGGGCTTTTTTTTTTTTTTCTCCCCTAACCGGCACTTGCGCATCCCCAGTTCCCGAGCCGCTGGCCTGAGCACAGCAGAGTCCAGGCAAGCATCTTTCCTCCCGGCTGCACACGAGCAATCTGAGGGCTCTGAACCATGCCTCCTACGAGATAAATCTCCAAACAGTGGGGAAAAAAACCCTGCCGCGGTATTAAATTGCATTGATTTCAAGCGCTGCGTGATTGTTTATGGGGGGGAAGGTTTCTGCGCAAGAGGAGTTGGGTTGAGGAGCACCAATTCTGATCTTCATCATTTCCTCACTAATTCAGTGCTTAGTTATGTTGCGTTACGCACCAGAAGATTTTTGTTCTCAACACAAAATGACCTGTCAGCATTCTGGACATTAGATTTCTAATATGGAAACAATTAAAAGTATTTTCGGAGAATCATAAACAGAGAAATGAAATTTAAATGTCAAGACAGCTGCACAGGCTTTCTTGCTTGAGCATTACGCTGCGTAACAAAAAGATCTGGTGAGGAGGGACAAAAATGATCAGAGGATTTTTCTTTTTTAGAGAAAGCAAGTCAGTAAAGATTAGGACTGCACTTCAGAAGGCAGCGTCGGGGGAGTGAACAAAAGGCTGGCTGGCACAAAGAAGATTGACCAGGGCTTTCGTTTCCCCTTTCACATCATGCAAATCTAAAGCAACAGACAATTATTTGCATCAGTTTAAGAAAAAAAAATAAAAATCAGTAACTCAAGCTTTAATTAATCTGCAGAACTGCTTGCTGCAAAGTATTGTAGCGATAAAATATAGCAAGAATCAAAGCACGGGGGAGGTTAAGCATCTGTAATGAAAGAGAGGACACCCACAGCCAGAGCCACTAGGACAAAGGTAGGGGAAAATCAAAGTCTTCGTGGTTTTGTGCTTATAAAAGCCGCTGACTAACAAGGTTTGGGGCGGATTATTACATACTGAACAATTGCAAGGAAACTTCTGAAGGCCGAGGTGGCTGTTTTCAGGGAGCAGAGACCAGGGCGGGTGGACAGCCCGGCCCCTGCTGAGTGCGGGGGCTCCTCTCTGCTGGCTGCAGGAGCCACGGGGCTTGAGAAGGGGTAGCCAAGGGCTCGCTGCTGCCCACCTCTGCGAACCCCAACTGCCAGGGTTATCCCTGTGTGTCCTTGTTCTCTCCTGCACTTCCTGACTGTTTCTTTGCTGTCTGGGTTGGGACATCCAATTCCTTCTTGTCTTGTGCAAGCAATTTCTTTGTTTGAGAGATGGAGGCTTGTCCTCCAGCCCACTCCAGGACCTTTTACATTTTTACATGTCAGATGGGTCCCATTTCTCCATCTATTCTTACTATCCTAACCTACGCCAAGAAAGCAATCCCATAAAACATCATCCTTCTCTGAGGGTATCTTGACGATGTATCAGAGTTACTTGAGAGAGCATCTAAGCCCTGCCTTGGGTTCTGTTCCTCATGAGCATGAAGGACATCCCAGGAAGGATGCACCTCAAGCTCTCCTGGTGGGACAGAAAGGCACCATGTCCCCAGTGATGGGCTAAATGTCTCTCTGGTCTCTCTTTCTCTCCACTGAATACAGTGGGACCTGAGCTGGAAGGTTAGAGACCTGAGGTCTGAACACCTGAAGGGAACCAATTCTTCCCTACATGCAGCAATTGCTGAAGCTGTTTAAAATACCTGAAAATTTCCTAGTTGGTTTTTTTTTTTCTTCTTCTTCTTCTTCTTCTTATTTTTAATCTGGAAAATTAAACTGAGCTGAAATGAAATCTTCCAAGGGGAATGCGTGGCTTTCATCAAGGTTTTGCAAACAAGAGTGTTCTGTTCAGATAGCAACGCAGCGTTTCTGAAGGTTTTTTCAATTTTCTTTTCAAGTAGGAACTCCGGCCTCCCAAGGATGGTGTCCAAGATGTACAAGAAGCAACAGAGACCCCCAAAAATTCCTTGTCCTGCAGTGATTTGGCGCTCACCCTAACTTGGGTGTCCCCTTGGCCATCTCCCTGCTCAGTGGCAGAGCTGCTGCCTGCAGGAGGCACAGGCAGTGGCGGGGGACAAAAGACATTTTATCATGTCCAGGCCATTACGCAGGGACGCTTCAGGATTTACATCCCTGGCTGAGCAGGGAGGACGTTGTCAGACTCTGGCAGGACAAGCTACTAATAAATTTCTGGTGGTTGCTGGGGGTTTATTCCGCTGTGGAGCTCTTTCCTCTTCCAATGTTATACCCTTCAGAAGGAGAATTTAGAGGTGGCCAGCACACATCTAGGGGAACAAAACTCGTTTCCTATTACACCTTAAGATTTTTAGTGGGAAGAAATGCAGCTAAATACCCTACCAGAAGCACATAAACCCCCAAAAACCCCACAACAGATCCCTTACGGAGTCATCTACAGTAAACAGCCTTATTTAATAACCTTGCAAAATAACAGTGAATTTAAACTGTGATATGAAGAAGACAGCACCAAAAGTTTTTGGCAACAAAAGCCTTATTGTTGCTTCATCAGCCTTGGAAAGCTCCTAAGCGTGGGGATCCACTGATTTTATGACAACCTGGAGACTGAAAACTTGGCAATTCAGTGGAGAAAGGGTTTTAGCAAGCCTGCCACAAAGTCCGGCTTTGCGTTCATTACACAAGCATCTATTTCACTCCGATGATTACTGAACACTTAGCTGAAGAGATGACTTTATTCAGAAGTTTTAAAACCCCACAGCTTTATTGAGGCAAAGCATTCAGAATAAACATCTTGACCAATCAAAAAGCCATGAAGTTAAAAGAAAGGGAAAGATACTCTTTTTCATCTCCAATGTGTGCTTAGAAATGGGTGACCAAGAGATTTTTTTCAGGGCTTTTTCATAAACAACATGAGAAAAGCCACAGTCCTGACTTCAGAAATGCTTTTCCAAACACAGTTCAGATGCTGCCAATTCTCGCATTTGACCTATGTGACCATATCTCTTAAAGAAAAGGCTTGGACAACACACCATAGCCTAAAATCCCCACATAAATAACATTCCAAGCACAGAATGGTTTGGGCTGGAAGGGACCTTCAAGACCACCCGGTTCCACCCCCCGCCAGGGGCAGGGCCCCCTCCCCCCAGCCCAGGCTGCTCCCAGCCCCGTCCAGCCTGGCCTTGAGCCCTGCCAGGGATGGGGCACCCACAGCTGCTCTGGGCAACAAGATCTCAAGATTTCTAGTAAACAGGAGATTTCCTTTTCTTATAGTACCTTTCACTGAATCCACTCTGGGTAAGTTACTTTTTGAAACTGCTACATAGCCCTTGGGTTTCTACCACCCTTTGTCATGCCAAGAGGTTCCCATCCCCCAGGTAATTTGGCTGAAAGCCTCGAGCTGAACCACGGTCCTTCCAAAAGGCTGGTTTCAGTGAAGTACTTAAATGTAGGTTTAACTTCAGTTATTTCCTGAGTGGAGGCCTAAGAGAAGTCTTCAGCTCCAAAAAGAAAGAAGACTTCTATAAAGGTTTCCACGTTTGGGCTTGAAAGCATAAAAACCCAAGTGATTGATTTAGCAGAGCAACTCCAATATTCCTCACTAAGCACAGAACCTGGTCAGTCAGTGCTGTGGTGAAGACAACTCCTTGTGGACAGGTGGGAATTACCCCTCCGGAGTAACTTCTCCGATTAGCAACAGTGGAAAGTCCACTTCTTCTGGAATAAAAAATGTCCTTGTTGGAAGTTATTTGACAGCAGCTCCTGCGATTAATTTACATTCTGTCCTAACCTACATGAATCTTCCACCATTGGCAGCCCTTGGCTACAAGCAATTCTCCCATCTCCCCACCTCATGTAGATGAGGTGCTCAACCTCAAAGGGATGGACAGGGCACCACTGGGTTTGTATTCACACCACCCACATACTTTGATGGCTTTCTCCTCTCCAGCTCTCTCTGGCCAGGCAGGAAGGTCCTGGATGAGTGTGTCCCCTCCTCCATCCAGACCCTTCTCTGCTGGATATGCGTTTGGCCAAAAGACAACAGTGTAAATCAAGACAGAAGGGAGATGTGCAGAGACTGCTCAACAGCAGGGAAGGGAAGGAGTTCGGCAGTCTAGTCATGGGGTTTTACCTCAAAAAATATCATGGCTAATGGAGAAACTCAACTGAGAAATGGTTTTGTGGGTGGTAAGGGAAGCCTCCTTCCAGTGAGAGGAGCAGAAGGAGCAAGGGAGACGCCTGGGAAGGTTAGAGGTGAACAGGACGGACACTGCTGGCTGAGCTGAAGGAGCAGTAAGGCTCTGGACGCCAAGAATGAATGGAGTAGGTGCTGGTTCTGTAAATACAGACAAGCAGCCTGCGCTAGATATGAGAAAGCAGGAGGCAAAGAGGGGGATGCCACAGTTAAAGCAGTGAACTGGGAAAATTACTTTTGTACCAGCTCTCCAGAAGGATGGAGGAGAAATTGCCACGGTTGGAGATGGCAAGAGAGAGCAGGGGTCCAGGGTAGGGGCTGAGCTACGGCGGACGAACGCATTACCCATCAGCCTGGCTGGCAGGATGGTTCAGAGGAACTGCAAAGGAGGAGGCAGAAGAGCTTCTGACTGGTGTGAAAAATGAAGACCTCCATGAAAAATGAAAAGCTTGTACCTCCAAGGAAGTTTTCACAGAGACAGACAGGGAGTAGTGAAGAAGGGAATAAAGGACAGAGCCTGGCCAAGCTTTCACGGAAAGCTGGAAGAGGCAGATGACAAGTATGTCCCAATGGACACACTGCAGCAGAGGTAGAAAACAACTGGCCAACCAGGAAAGCCAAGGGAAAACAAGATTTTATGGAGAAGAGTGGATCTGGTGCTCTCAAGTTCATCAGGACACCAAGGCTAAGGCAGAGCAGTTCCTGAGTTTGGCCAGGAAGAGCTTGCTGCATCTTTGGAAGAGCCATTTTAGGGCGGTGTGAAGGGCAGGAGGTAGACAGAAGAAGACACTAGAACAGACCCAGAGTCCGTCAGAGCCACAGGGAAGTGGGGGGCAGTAAAGACATGGCATGGGAGATCCAGACACCAAACAGGACACGGTTGCTGACATATCTGCATGTATGACATAGAAGAGAAGGACAAGCAGGGGGAAGGGGAAGGCGATCTCAGGGAACGAGCATGCGGTATTCAGAACATATTAAAAGCCATCAATGTGAAGGACTGTAAAATTCCTGGGATTAGTATTAAGATATAATTCGTGCTCAAAAGTACTTTGCAACACAGACAAACACTCCCAATGGAGGCGTGAAGTTAACGGCAGAGTTAGGAAGGGAAGAGCCTCACACAGACCCTTTCCCTGGGAAGTATTTGCTGACAAGCACAGGGAACTGCTGCGTTCTGTACATTGAGCAGCAGAAGGTAAATCCTCCTGAATGCTTCAACATACCCAGCCTTGTATCTATACACAGTTTTCTCACCTGGGGCGTAGCCGGGGCTGCTGGTTGGGTACATGTTTGGGTTGTAGGCTGGGGCAGCGGTGGGATAGCCCGTCGGGTAACCTGCAATGAGAAAAAAAAGAGAAATCACACTTCTGTCAAGAGGGAGAGAGAAAAGGACAGCATCCCTGGGAAGCAATGAACAGCCTGTGTGAGCAAAGAGGCCATTGGCCAGCTGCGAGGTAAAGCACAGATGTATTCTCAGCTGGCCCTCAGGGTGCAGGAGGGATTCTGAATGTGCTCTACAGACTCACACCTGACATCATCAATATCGCACCTTTATTCCTCTAGAAAATGTGGATGACCTAACCAGAATGCAGAACACAGGAATGTTCCGCGTACTCTGAAGAAAACTACCAACACACACACACGGAATGCAGAATTCGGCTACCAGAACCCACCACCACAGCTACGCTTGAAAGGTTTTCTTTGGCTTCTTGCAGCCGTCATAGCTCCACCATCGTAGCACTTTGCAGCCTAACAGCAGAGCGCAGCGCCCAGCCCGAGTCCTCGGTGCTCAGCACTTCCATTAACCAGAGCTTCTGGCTAGAGGGAAGGTAGAGACGTTGCATGACAACATGCCAGCCCTTATATTCACTCATGGCTGCACAAGTGCCGTCCCTGGGAGGGACCCGATTACCTGCCAGGCCACCTGGAAGGAACACGCACAGCAGCTCGTACCCTTTGAAGCCACATGAGGTTTTAATGGGCACTTTAGAAAAGGTTGCAGAGCATCTTCAGTTTTCATCATCTTCACTCAGCTCGGTCATGGGGAGTTCAGGGGAAATCATCTCAGCAGCCAGTGACGTGGAGGCTTGGAAACCACCGTACACTGCGGACTGAAGTCCCTACGTGCACCCATACACAGTGCAGATGTCTTGCACCAAACTCTTCCTCCATTAAAAGTTCTGGTCCTCCATGAAGACCACAGATGACAACCTCTGCACCTCGGTCTGCTCCGTTTTGCTTTTGTTTACTGCCCTACCTCCGTTTCCTGAAAGTCTTCCTGACTGAAAACAGTGAACACGCGAGTAACTCCGTCCCTTCTTACACGCTCCTGCGCAAAGCCGTCCAACAGACGGAACGGGACGTGTCGATCTTCCTTTGCTGGCAGAGGGTTTGGCTTTGCTGTGCTTCACTGCCACGGCCACTGCCCCCGTTTATCTGTGCATCACGTTGGCCACTGTCCCAGAGCAGAGCCGGCCCAACAGCAGACAGCAGCACCCTCGGAGAGTCTCTCCACGCCCAGCTCCACTGACACTGTCTGCTGGTTGCCAGCAAAGGCTGGAAAGAGGTAATTAGCAGTCCATTCACACCCCATCTTTTTTTTGGTTTTGGGTTGTTTTTTTTGTTTATCAAATAAATGCGAGCGTGGGTCTTTCCTGCCCCTTGCTGAGCAGCAAGACAAACACATCGCCATCCCTCCCCCCATGCCCCAAAGCTCACTGCTTTTCCACTACGTGCAGATTACTAAAACCTGGCACCCAGCACACAGCCGACTACTGCGGCAAAATTTTGAGATTCATTTGAATAAACCTAATTCAACAATCATGACCACTGTACTGGAATAAATGACTGTATGTTCTACCCTCTCATTTTCATCAGTGATATACTTGGCTTCCAAATCAGGTTAATTAAAAATTGCTGTAGTTAATGTTGGATAAGCAGCAGTTTAACAGATTTTTTTTGGGTTGGTTTTTTTTTTTTTTTTTTTTAGGCTACATAAAACTATGTTGTCATCATACTCAGGAATATATACAGCCTTTTAGCAATCAAGAAGCTCCTTGGAAAATTATTTGCAGATCCAGTGATTGCAAGCAGAACATTAATGATGAAGATCTTAAATCAGAAATATCCCTGCCTACCCTCTGCTTCATTAGAAGATAACCATTTATTTTCCAGTACATTTGTCTCTCCAGGGTCCTCCCATTGCCTGCTTGAGCTCGATGATCCTCCTTTGCCTCCTGGCCAATCTGGCTAGGAGTGTTAAACCAACTCCAGCTCACTGCTTGACCACACCAAGGGTATTATCCCTCTAATTCTCTCAACTGTGTTTCTTCGTGGGATTTGAACTCTTCAGCACACTGTTCGGTAGCCAGTGGCTACGTGTGTGTGACATGAAGTCCCTTGGTCATCGGCTAGGGATGGGATCTAGATGATAGCCTCTTGGGGCCTCTTGGCTCTTCTGGTCCTGGCTGCTGGTTAATCCCCCTAATTAAGTCCTGAATCCCATGAGCTGCTGCAATGGTCCTTAATAATAGTCCTTAAGTAATAGCCCTTAAGTCAACAACCACGACACAGTCCTGTGTGGCTACATGCAGCAAATGTTTCATCTGCGCCCTCCAAGATATCACCAGCACTCGCACATTACCAAATTCAGCAAAATAACCCTTCTCTTGTACTTGGACCAAAATTTTTCCACATCAGGTTTATATATTAAAAAACAAGCCTGAAATAAATCAGACCATTTTCAGACCACAGGAAAACCGTGGCTTTGCATAAGCTTTTCCATCTAGTGGGTTATTGAAAGCCTGGACAGTTACTTCAGGCAGATGGAGACAACCCCATATTTAGGTCTTCTTTCTCTTTTTTTTTTTAGGGTTTAACTTCTGCTTGGTGGGATGGCATGTTGCTTACTGTGGTACCTTTTGTTGTTTCTGAAAGAAAGTTGTGGCCATATTCAGAATAATTTCATTTCAGATAAATACCATTTCCATCAAGGAAGCTTTAATAGCTTTGGATACGAAAAGATGCAGCCGGCCCTGCTCTACTCTATCTTCCACTCTGATCTCATAAACTTTGATAAGTGCTGACCTCCAGCAAGAAAACCTGTCCTTTCTATTTTAAGGGGAAACAGAGATGAAAAAGGTGCAGGAAAATTAATGTGGTTTGCTCCTTTTTTGGACATACTGAAAGATAAGTTGCAGAATCTGGGGCAATTTGTGCCAGGGGAAACGTGCTTGAAAATTCCCAGCACTCAAAACCCACTGGGTTTAAAAATACACGAGACATTTTTATACCTTATTGGTTTTTGAACCGTTAGGATTTATGGGTTTTGGCTCTTTGTCATCCCCAAATGACAACAAACAAGCTTCCCGGAGAAAGCAAAAGCTGCAATCCCCATGATGGTCCCCCATGTCTCAGATCCCCTGGGGGTATAAAACAAAGCCTGGATCCAATGACCAGGGATGAGATCAGGAGAGGTGGCAGCACCAAAGCGTCTGGCATCCTGCTCCGATCTTCCCCCCCGGATACCCTAAGAGACCTGTAAATCCCGCTCCTCCTGCTGGTCCTGCTCCCCTCCTGCCACATCTGCCTTGCCTCTTCACCTTGGATCAAAAATAACAGTAAGTGGGCCAAACCCACTGGCTTTGAGCGCTGCTAATTTTCCTGGGCTTCCTGCTGGAGCCATGAAAATGTCAGGGCCAGGAAGGAAATACCCTTCACTCCCTACTTGTACAGATCCGCACAGGATGGGACCCTGTCTCTGCTGGGGCCTGGGGCCTTATCACAGCAATAATGCAGAAGGAAAGAAAATGAGATGAAAACATATTGAACAAAATTCATTAGATTCCTCACAGAAGAAATCAAAAGTTGTTTTCTTGCTTTATTTTAATTTAATACCATCTCCACGATCAATAGCAGTAGGAAAGCCAGTATTCATTTAACGTTCTCCCCAAGGAGAAGACACCACGCTCCAGCTCCGAGAGGCACTAACTGAGCTGCTTTAAAAATTACAGCACAATAACTGGCTGTGCAAAGCGCGGGGGCTGCATCAAGGAGGTATTTTAAAGCCGCCTTTAATGTTTCATGTATTTCTAAATGTTTCTATACCATTATTTCCAGCTCTGCTCACCCCTGTCCTCTTCGGTGCAATGCTGCTTGTGATTAATGGCTTTTAGGCTACGACTCCCAGCTACCCGCCCCCTCTTTTTAACATGCACAGGTTTAGGAGGTGCACTAGTAAAGAAGTTCATGAAATAAATTTTAAAAAGAGCGGCACACAGAGCCTTCAAATACGTTAAACCACCAGCTTTGTTTAGCCCAGGCTCCTTCATGATTATACTCAGAACGCCCATAACAAAGCAGTTAGCTTATATTTCCAGCTATATATATTTTACTGCCTACGTGCGAGACAGATGCATGCATAACCGTATACACGAGCTCAGCGCAGACCCCTTCTGCACCCGACAAGAAATGGATGGGGCATTTAAGACAGCTCTTGCCATCCTGGCAGCCTTCTGGGAGCGCTCCCCTGGTCCCGAGGTCCCGAGCTCCTACGCGGCTGCTGTGCTTGTTCTCTGCACCAGTAGAGCAAAAAATGCTGAATTACTGGGGAGAAGTGGGAGGGCAGGAGAAAATACCTGTGAGGTGCCAGCAAGCGAAGGGCTGCCCTCGGAGAAAAAGGCAGCAGCAGGGTGGGGAGGGCTAAAGACTCAAAGGGGCACCGGCAGAGGGGACGGGCTCATTGGAGCACGTTCAAGGATTACATTTATTATTCCCTCTCCTTTGCTTTGGCATTTGAAATTCAGGGCACTCATACCCAGCCCCAGGTGCAAACCACCTCCAGGCTCCAGAAGACCACGCATGTGGGACAAAGTGGTATTTTAAAAACCCATGGCAAATGCACCTCTGGTGAGTTTTAGAGGGGAAGTGCCACTTCAAACATCTCCCCCCCCGTTCCTCCGCATCCTCTAAAGGAGGACAGCATACACTGCCCATCCTCGCTGTAAGCAACCAACCTGCATCCACAGAGTCACAGAAGGGTTTGGTTGGAAGGGACCTTCAAGACCAGCCAGTCCCAGCCTGAAATACCTCACCAATAAAGAGCTCTGAAGCTATAAGCAATATTCTCGAACTCCACTTTGTGCTCCACCTATTTGCACACTACTAAAGTGTAGATACAGCCACACTTTTGCCCACATTTTACAAGTCACACAGGAGCAGCATGGTTCTAACTCAGAGGCATGTTCACAGACACAGCTGTGCCATGGAGCATATGCAAACAAACACACTGACAACCCACAACATGTTCACACTACATCGAAGGCTGAATTTTAAAACATTAACAATGTTCTAGTATGGCATATTTCCCTCCTCTAAAGATCACCCAAAGGAAGGAAGGTCCTTGGTATCACAGTCATTAGACTCCACCAGGAACAAGGACCAGGGATCTCCTTTCACTCTTAAATAATCATGTAACATCTCATAGGATCCTGGGAACTACAAAGCATCACAGAAGTTTTTGGGTTGGGAGGGACCTCACAGACCACCCAGTTCCCACCCCCCGCCAGGGGCAGGGCCCCCTCCCCCCAGCCCAGGCTGCTCCCAGCCCCGTCCAGCCTGGCCTTGAGCCCTGCCAGGGATGGGGCACCCACAGCTGCTCTGGGCAGCCTGGGCCAGCGCCCAGCACAAGCCTTTCTCCACCCAGAAGGGTGTCATTTCAGCCCACCTTGCTCCTCACACAGCCACAGAGCTTGAGGCTTGGCCCACACATCTCCTCCTTCCCAGGGAATATCCCTTGGTGCACAGGAGCTACGGAGGTGACTCGGAATGGCTTCTTACACAGGGCGTTTTATAGACCCTTCCTGCTCAATGGGAATGATTTAAACCATCACTTACTTAAATAAAAAATTAATAGCTCCAGCTTTACCCCACTGAAATTAGGTGTGTAGCTGCCCTGATACAACACAGTTGCCCCATGCACAGCAGGTATCCCTGCCCCATCGCTTCGGATGCTCATGGCCAGCCTGTTCATCCCCTTGCATGAGCCATGTCCCAATGCTATCAGGCTGCTCGTTTTACAGGTCCAGCTGCCTTGACAGGCACAGGGCTGCGCCAAGGTCTACAAAAAGCAACACTGCCAAGACCAAGCGCTTGATTTATCAGCCAAGAGCCCTTTGTCACAAGTGACTTAAAAGACTGGCTCTTAGGACGCTGCAGGTATGATCAAATGATTGTATGTTTGACCGTCAATGTATTTTACAACATCACCATCCTTCAGCTGGAACTCTTGGCCAAACTCAGCAGTAAAACATCAGGACACATCTCATCCATTAGATTTCACTTACCCCGAGCTTAATTTGGCCCCAGGCATTTTAAAAGGCAAATCTGTTGTACTGAAACTTGTTTTATAGCTAAAAATGCACACTCCCCAATTCACGGAGTTTTGCAAATCAAATTTAAGTCTCAAAAGCAGTCTCCAACTCAGGAGGACAGAGCTGAAACCTTCCCAAACTGACTTCAGTTTTACATTTACTTTAACGTTTTACAATAGATTAATCTGACTGAATCCTGTTTTACCAGTTTACAAATGCAACTACAGCAGGAAGGGTGGCACAGCCTTCTCTTTCTTTCCTAATCACGCAGAACCATGTCACAGCTGAACCGAGCACAGCCATTGCACACCTCTCCATGTCAAGCTCTACCCAAACCTCTCCTGCGTGCTGCTCCTCGGGCATGATGAAGGATGAGCAGATCCAGATCCGCCAATGCACCCTGATGTTGCAGGGAGCCCAGAGGCTGGACCAGTTTTCATTTTACACCGACCATCCCATGTTACCGCTGTTATCCCACTGCTCACGCACCACCTTGCCATGAAATTATTCCAGCCCACTCATGCTAAATGGATGTAAAAATAGAGGAAAAGCTGAAAGCGCGGGTAGAACCATTTGGAAGAGCAAGTTAATGGATGGTTGAGAATCCAGCATTTCTGAAGTCTCTGAGGATCATAAATACATTCATTCCCGTGAAGAAGTGCCACCCCCTTATTACAGTGTCAAGCCTCATCAGCCCAAGAGTAGAGCAGTCAAATGAACACGTGTGCGTTCACCAGACACAGCAACTGTTCTAAAAAAAGATTTGCTCTAGCATTTGACAACCTGCTTAATTTCCTGGAGACCTTTTACAGTTGGTTCTTTTTTCACCCGAAAGGTCCTTTTTTTTATGTAAGCAGCAACTTACTTCTTGCTCATTAGCCATGGCCATGCAAAACCGATCTCCATGTGGACTGGAAAGGCACCCACAGCATTGCTGGTACTATTTTCCCCCCATTTTTAAACACTGATGACCACATAGACCAGCAGTTGCTGACCATGTGCTCAGGCTGAGACTCTGTACCAGACACACACATTATCGCAGAGCTGGAAACCCCTTATCTCACACTCGCTGCTGTGGTGACTGTAAGTCAGCACTACCTTTTGATCCTATGAAAATTAAAGGACTTTAATCAAATGGGGTATTTTATGGTATCTGCTGCTCGAGGGTTGCCTTTGTGCTTGCGTTCTGATGAGAGATCTCATGATGAGCTGCAGGCAGATGGCGAAGCCCCCCAGCCCACAGAGCAGTGGTGGTGCTGAGGGACCTGAGGGCTTATGCTGAAGGCAGCGGGGCTGGGGCTGGAGCAGGTACGTCCTTCCCACCAATACAAAGTGCATTGTGCCATCTCCTCCCAAGGCATTCATAGCCATCACAGAATGATTTGGGTTGAAAGAGGCCTTTAACAGCCACCCGGTCCCACCCCCCGCCAGGGGCAGGGCCCCCTCCCCCCAGCCCAGGCTGCTCCCAGCCCCGTCCAGCCTGGCCTTGAGCCCTGCCAGGGATGGGGCACCCACAGCTGCTCTGGGCAGCCTGGGCCAGCGCCTCGCCGCCCTCACGGGGAAGGGTTTCTTCCTCACGTCCAACCTAAATCTCCCCTCTCTCAGCTTCAAGCCATTCCCCCCTGTCCCACCGCTCCCTGCCCTTGCCCCAAGCCCCTCCCCAGCTTTCCTGTCGGCCCCTCCAGGCACTGGGAGCTGCTCTAAGGTCTCCCCGGAGCCTTCTCCTCCCCAGGCTGCACAGCCCCAGCTCTCCCAGCCTGTCCCCACAGCAGAGGGGCTCCAGCCCTCTGACCAGCTCCGTGGCCTCCGACGGGCCCGCTCCAACAGGTCCGGGTCTTCTTTGCACTGGGAACCCCCACATGACTCTAGGTGGAGGTCTCACGAGAGGGGAGAAGTGAAGGAGAGAACCACCTCCCTTGACCTGGATATTGTACCCTCAACCAGGATACAACTGGCTTTCTGGGCTGCAAGCACACATTGCCAGCTGACGTCCAATTTTTGCACGAAGAAAGGGAGTAACGGAGAACCACTGCCTCATTAAGTCCCTCTGGCTTCACTCCAGCTCCACATTTCCAGGACTGTGGAGACATCATGCAGGTGTAGGCAGGTCCCCCAGAGGGAAGGCAGCTCTGGATTCGCCAAGCAGAAGATTAGGAAGGAAGAGTGCAGGTCCTCTAGTAGAAAACTTCTCTCACTCCTTCCCTCTCCTTCCTCTCCTTCCCCAGGACCACAGCTTGACCCAGACGGTGGTGAATTCCACTTTTGTGAAAGCACGCACTCTTTGAGGACATTATTTTTTTTCTTATGGATCGCCCACATCTTACAGGACAAGCACAACGCTTGGAGACTACACAGACAGAAGCTCTACAGGCATCACAGATAACACAACCATGCACCTGCAATGTTCAGTATAAACCCAATCCTGCCCAAAAAAACTGACAAAACCCACATGAATCTGGCAACACATACTTCCTTTTTATGATCTTTTCCTTTATATTGTACAGACTTATAAAAAAGCACTACTGAAAGTCATGGGAGTAGCACAGGCGCCTTTGGCATGCAAGGTGATGGAGAAAAAACCTTCGGTTGATGGCATGGTGGCATGGGCATGCGGTACGTCTGCTTGTCTCCCTTTCCCAGGGTCACAATGTTGACACGACAGGGCCCTGCCTGAGTGGGGGAGATTTTCCCAGCTGGAGGTCAAGGGCAGGGGATGGTTGCCAGGGCCTCCCTGCCACGCAGAGCCGGAGAATTCCCGTTCCTTGGGCACTAGGCAGGAAGAGCAGGGGATGCGCACAGAGCTCTGAGCAATTCCATGGGACCTTGTGGTTGCACAATGCAATACGTCAGCTTGAAGTTGTGGCCTTCAGCACGCCAGGGAATTAAGAGACTTTACAGGACCAAAAGGATATTAAGAAAATGGCAGAAGCACTGTTTTGTGCATCCGCTACCTTCATTTTCTCCTGCTCAGAGAAAACTTGCTTTCAGACCGTTTTTTAAGGCTCGATACAGTTGCAAGCTGCTGGCCAAAAGAGATGACTCCCACTTCCATTCTTATTTCCATTCCATCCCAGTTTTACTTCCCGCCTACATCCAAAAGAAACCTCCCAGGCCTTACTGCAGCTGTCCTTGTATGAGCAAAACTCATTCTGAAAACTAGGAGCAACTGTCCAAAAATATTAGTGAGATAGTTTGATTATTTAAGGCACACACTATAAATAAACCATAGTGACAGAACTTGACAGACTGTCAATCAACATGACTTCTGGGCAAGAGACATGTGTCGTATCCTTTCCTATGCTGAGACAAGTCTCTGTGGGAAAGAAGTTCTACGGAACTGTTGAAGTCACACAATATTAATGCTCCCTGCAATTATTTACTTCATTCTGTATTTGACTAATCCAAGGCAAGATATGAAAAGCCTCTAGTGATAAAAGAAAATTGTTTGCTGCTCCAAAAGAAGCGTAAGCCCTAGATAAAGAAGCCATTACAGTTTTTCTTAAAAACTGAACTGTGGCTCCACCTTATCCAATAACGTTCCCCAGAGAAATATTTAGCTGCAAGGATTAAAATAAGTTATGATAGCAGAAAACTGCTAAACTGAAAGCAGACCAAGTGGTATTCCTCCTCGTCTCCCTAAGATAAGCCCTGAAGAAGAAAGATATTCATTCTTCCTCAAAGGAACCCCAGTCATGGTGAAAACCAGCTTGCCATGGGTCTGCAGCTGAAGCCAGACACCCGTGCACACTGGGCAGCCACGGATATGCCTGTCCAGAGCCAAGTGGAAAAGACTGATGAGGCCAGTGCTGCTGAGAGAGGACAGATCTTTTACTGGAGCAGCTGACATAACCACAAAAAAAAAAAAAAAAAAGGAACTTTTTCAGGCACAGAAGTCCATCTGCAGCTTGCTCTTGGGTCAACTTGTCACCATTTAGTCTCTCATGCAAATGACCAGGTAGTGCAGGAAAAATGAGTTTCAGAAGGAAATGCCGGTACCTCCTGCAGTGCTTTAGCCGTGCCGGGCACTAGATGTAGGCAAGAGGACAGACCAGGATGCTGGAGCAGCAGGAGCTGTGCCGCGCCACCACAGAACCTGGCACACCCAACCACAGGACGGTGCTGGAGAAGGGCAAGAGGGAACGGTGCCAAGACCAGCCCCACCGCTGGAGAGCAAGCTGGATCCTGTTACTTACCGAGGCACCCAGCTGAGCGCAAGCCCCAGGAGATACTGCTCGGACACCCGCAACTTGTTCAAAGGACACCTGCTGCCGAGGTTATGGCTGGGCCTCACCAGCTTAACGAAGGACGTGAACCCACCAGCAGCTGGTGGCTGTGTGGGTGTCCCAGCCCTGCTGGTCAACCCTCCTCTGCCCAACACCCACCCGAGGAAGGTGGTGGCTCACACGTAGCACCAGGCGCGAGCACGCCTCGCCGAGGCCCAGCAGCGTTGGCAGGACCACCCTGGCCCTGGTGGAGAGACCCTGGCACCGACATGATGGACACGGCCGGCCTTCCCTCTGAGACCCTGTGCACAAGCTCAATCTAAAATCTAGTACCTGTTTCCCCTCCAGGAAAACTATCTCAGCAAACAGTGTTTCTCTTGCTCCGGCAAACAAAACCGTTCATGTATTCTTCCGTAAGGACCTGTGCAAGATGGCCATCAGGCCCTCAGGTTAGTTGTGGGAACAGGGCATGGACCAGGAATGGAAAAGGCAAGGACACTGCAAACCCTCCTTCCGCACGGAGAGCGCTGGGGTGCGTGGCAGGCTGCGGAAAGGTCAGCCACAAGGAGATGCACCACCTCGTACGGCCAAGGTCGGAGAAGGCCCGCCATCGGCCAGGGCAGGCCCAGCCCCAGCCCCTGCCCTGCAGAGCTGCTCTCCTGCCGTGGGATCCGCCAGAGACGCCCTGCTGCAGAGGAGGATGCTGCTGATCAAAGTGTCACGGTTTAATAGCCAAGGCGAGGAGCATAAAGCTAAACTGCAGGTGGGCGAAAGGCAAATAACAGATTTTTATAGATATGAATATTAAGACTCATAGAAATGAAGACAATTTCTGCAAGGAAGGTCAATGCGCCACCGTGGATGAGGACCTGAGATCCCAAAGTGGTGGCACACCCAATGCCCGGCACTTCTTCGCCTCCCAGCCAAGCTGCCACAAAAAGGCAAAGCAGGGCAAAGCACGCCACGTCCCACGTCTCTTACCACGATGGCGCACAACAAATTCTTACCCAGCTGCCATGAGGCATGGGCTGCAGGGACCAGGACAAGGCGCACGGGCAGCTGTGCTGGATCACACCAAAGGTCTGTCCAGTCCCGTACCCTGCCTCCGACCGTGGCCAAAACGATGCCTTGGATGTGTGAGGGAGAGAGCAGGGAAAATAAATGTTTATGGTTTCTCCCTCAAAACACTCCAAACCTCCAGTCATATGCAGTTCCTGTGCTAGATACTACTTTTACCACATTTATTGTTTATTACTTATTATTTCTCTCTCAGTGGATTTCTCTTCCACGGTCTTGGCAAGTCTTCCCTTGAACTATATAAGCTTTCAGCCTGGGACCTCCTCTGTTGCAAACATTTCACTTTCCTTCCTTTGATGGCTCCGACTTTTTGCACTACAGAAATGGGCAGCGATTAATTTTTAGCGACCATGTCACCCACGAGTCTATTGACCTCTCTCATAGTTCCCTTGGTCACAACTTTCTCAGGCTGCAGCTTTCCAGGTTACTCAGCCACTCCCCATATGGAAGTCTTTCCAGACCTTTATTTGCCCTCACGGGCCTTCTCTGAACCTCTTCCAGTTCTCCTAAAACCTTTCTGAGATGGGGGCCAAAACCACCCAGAGTGTTCCAGTGGTGAGTGAACCAGGGAGATGCCCAGAACTGTACTGGCACGCTCTGGTCATTACCTCCTTTCCTGATTAATTCCTACCGTAGTATTTGCCTTTTTGGACAGGTGCTGAGCATTGAGCTGATGTTCTGACAGCACGAGCTGTCATGGTCCGGGACCGTCCTCCCCAGTGGTCAGCTCAGACCCCAGCATTTTAGATGCGAGATTAAGACTCCTTTTCCTTGCATGCTTCACTTCATACTCACCTCTGCAGAACTGCATCTTTACTCAAGTCTCACTAGAGGCTACTGCAAACTTTCGCATTCAGCTCTCATCTTTTATTGGCCTGAATAATTGAAAATCAACACTCCTCAGCACTCCTTCCCTTTCCCAGGCCACTTCTGGAAGTGCTGAACCAACCCAGCTCCCACCACCGACCTCTGCCAAACACCAGGACCCCTTCACCAGAAAAGCCTGTCACTTACTCCAACCCCCTCTTTTTTACCTTTTAATAAATCACTTATCTTGGAAAGGACCTTCCCTCTCCTCCCGTGATGCTTAGTTTCTCTAGAGGCCTTTGCTGAGGGACCTCATTGAGCCCCCTGGAAATGCCACCTCCTTCCCACAAGGGCTTGTTGACATCCTTGGAGAACGGCAGGAGGTTTGTGAGGCTTTGGCACATACTCCCCTAAGAGTAAGCGACTTCTTTCATTCTTAATCTCTGCTATTTTCACCATCTTTACTTGAAAAGACAATGAAATGTTTTTATTTCCTGCAGAGCAATGAGGATGACGCACCACAACTTCATCAGGCCCTCAACTCAGCCAGTATCTTAAACTTAAAGAAGGAAAACAGAGGAACGGTTCCTCCTCCTGCTCCCAGTGACTACACATTGCTCATTTTTCATCCTGTCCACAGGTTTCTTCCTCTGTCTTTTCTTGAATATTGCAGAAAGCATTTTCCAGGGTTGTTATAACATTTAGAAGGTCAGCACGAGTGCACGGCAGGTGAGGAGATGCCACAGCAGGGTTTCTGAGATGGCAGCTGAGCTGATCCAGAATGACAAACTAAAGGGAGGTTATGCTCAGAAAAGTGACAGGGCTGCCTTCCCCCTCTCCCCCCAAAAAAACTCTGCTTTCCCACACGTACTCGGAGTCCGATCCGCTTACTTCACCAGCAGAAGTCGCCTTCTGCTCTCACTGGCTTAGAGATGCGACACAGTTCGGGGAGAGCAAAGCGGAGCCTTGCTCGATTCATTTATCTTTAATGGAATAATTACTTGGGTTCTCAATACTGAATATGCATTGCTTTGTCTGAACTGAAATCTGCACTGAAGTGCAGAGGTTGGAAGGAAAAAGCTGCAGCAAACCAAGATGTGGGGAGATGTATGTGAAGAGAAGGAAGATGAGGACATCTTGTTCCTGGTACTGTTTTTCCACCTCCGAGTGAAGGTTGCCTGGTGCAACTCTGATGCAGAAAAGGCTCCACCGTGGTGAATTTTAAGCATCAGATCCGCCTTGAGATCCTTCCCTAACCAAGGAGAAGACAGAGCATCCTTCTGGCCCCAGAGACATCCCCTCTCCTCCGGCAACCCGGGGGTCCAACCCACAAACACCCACAAGTTGCTCCAGTTTTGTACACGATGCTACAGAAGCACAAATGCTTTTCCATCAGGAATTCGTCATCTCCCTGCTATCTTGTGGAGGCTGAGGAGAGCCTCCCGCTTTCAGAAGCGGGCACTCCTGGTCCCCTTCTGCTCTGGCAGAGTTTCTATGGCAACTCTAGATGAGTCTTGAAGGGGGGATTTCTGGTAGGCTCTTTCTGGAGGAGTTTGTCATGTAAATGCAGGCAGGAGAGCAAGCTCTCCGTGCCCTCAGGTGATAGGTTATGGCAGTGTATTCACAGTAACTGCTCAGAAAACAGCCCTTTGTGATTTCCAAAATGCAGTTGTTCATCTGGCTAATTCTCAATTCGTCCTTTTCAGCTCTGCTCCCAAGCCAGGAGGAAGGGGGAAGGAAAAAAATTAAAAATAAAAAAATTCATTTCAAGCCTTGGTGTTTTGCTCCAGATGTTGATTTCTACTCTGTGACAGACAGCGCAATGTGTGCAAGACCACTGTGCTTCCAGCTACAGCAAGGGAACCAGCTTCAGTGTGCATCTCCCGACACCTTTTTAGACTTTGGAATTGGGAATTTGCTCCTTTTCATACCTATCATAATTCTTTTCTTCTGCATGGTTGGTGTTTGTAAAAACTGGGTCCAAAACACTCCTTGTCTCAATGACAGCAGCACCTGCAAAGAGCTTCCCGTGCACTAAATACCTGCAGACATGTCAAAAATCAGTGTGTCCCCACAACCCTGCATTGTGGAGAACTTTGCCATGTGAAGAAATGGTCGAAAAGGGTAGAAGAAGGAAGGGAAATCCCAGCATCACACCAGAGATACAACATGCCGAGGAACAAGCTAGCTCACTACAAGCGACCCAGAAACCACAGCTGAGCAGCAGATGACCCTGTTTTGTCTGCTTGGCACAAGACTATCCTCCCACCTCATTTGTCATCACTTGACATGCTGTACAGACACAATTTGGATGTTTTCTGGGACAAGTCAAGTACTCCAGTCATCCAGAGTACTGTGTCCAGCTCGGGGGTCCTCAGCATCAGAAGGACACGGACCTGTTGGAGCGGGCCCGTCGGAGGCCACGGAGCTGGTCAGAGGGCTGGAGCCCCTCTGCTGTGGGGACAGGCTGGGAGAGCTGGGGCTGTGCAGCCTGGGGAGGAGAAGGCTCCGGGGAGACCTTAGAGCAGCTCCCAGTGCCTGGAGGGGCCGACAGGAAAGCTGGGGAGGGGCTTTGGGCAAGGGCAGGGAGCGCTGGGACAGGGGGGAATGGCTTGAAGCTGAGAGAGGGGAGATTTCGGTTGGACGTGAGGAAGAAACCCTTCCCCGTGAGGGCGGCGAGGCGCTGGCCCAGGCTGCCCAGAGCAGCTGTGGGTGCCCCATCCCTGGCAGGGCTCAAGGCCAGGCTGGACGGGGCTGGGAGCAGCCTGGGCTGGGGGGAGGGGGCCCTGCCCCTGGCGGGGGGTGGGACTGGGTGGCTGTTAAAGGCCTCTTTCAACCCAAATCATTCTGTGATCCTATGATTCTAAGCCATCATTTTCTGCATATGAGAGTTTGTTGCTACAGAACTCGTGGGACCAGCACCGTGTCTATTGGAGGAGTTAAACATTGAGTAACAGGTGTCAAAAATGCTTTTTCAGACTAATTTTACAGGATGAACAGCAAGGTGTTTGCTTGGAGGAGAAGTGATGGCAGAAAGCTCCTTGCCTGGCTATGCATTACTTGTCACTTTTCTTATTCAAGATGCTTGAATTTAATTTGCCAGTGTTGGACCTACCTTAAAAATGGTACTCCAGGTGTGCTGCCAAA
This sequence comes from Falco punctatus, assembly GCF_963210335.1. Lineage (NCBI taxonomy): Eukaryota > Metazoa > Chordata > Aves > Falconiformes > Falconidae > Falco > Falco punctatus. The sequence continues at coordinate 1,478,940 of NC_137581.1, forward strand.
ACAAAGGTGCCAGTGCTGCCGGTTCAGCATGCCCCAGGCATCCCCAGAGCATGATCAATGATTAATGCAACAAGAACTGCCCAGTAATTAAGTCTCTCCTATAGCACAAGCACTGTCCTGCTTCCTTCCTCTGCTTTTTATACTCTGTATTCTCCTCGGACATTGGCAGCATCCTCCTGTATTCATTGAGGCTAGTCTTGATTCACACCTTTAAACAAGATCTCTGGGGACACTGAAATTCCTATTTCAGCTAATTCTAGTAACAGGCAATTCCAGGATGATCACAGCAATGTTACCGAAGGAAATTATTGCCCAAAAGGGCCAGCTATAAAGGACGGACCCAGTGATTTTCATTTGCAAGAGTTAGCAAAGATAAAAATTCAAAATGATAAAATATTTGGGGTTGCAAGAATACACCAAGCCAGGGTTAATCTCAGGAGGACTGAGGGGTTAGGGTTCACAACATCTTTAACTTAGATATTGAATTTTAAAATGCTAATTAACTTTAGAATGTCCATATGGTATTTTGGACATTTTGGATTTAGACCAGCAAAGTGAATTGCTCTCAAATACATTAGCTTTAGACAAACACAGCAGCAGATGGAGCACACACAGAATATTAACAAAACCAGTTTTTGGGTGTTAAAAGGCTTAATGGGTCTCTCACATGTTTTTGGGCCAGGAGATTAGATCCAAATTGTGCTTGAGGGAAGCTGAGAATACATAATATTTGAACTGGCAAAACTCCACAGCGGTGTTTAAAAAAAAGCTCTAGCGAAAATAAAATCTAATTTCACCAGCTTGAAAGTGCAAAGGTTCTCTCGGAAAGAGAGGAGAAATACAGTGATCCCACAGAGACCCCTTATCCAAAGGTCTTTATTATTCATCTTCCAGCCAAGACGGGATGAGATCCCCTGATCACCGCACCAGACCCTAGAGAAACCCACCAGCAGGTGCAGCTCCTGCCCAGCTCAGTGAAAACCAGGGAAGAAGAGCAACAGCATGTGAAATCATGGGGTTATGCAGCACTGACAACTTCTGGTTCATAAACTGAATTTTTTAATCCCCTGACTTCCTACAAAGTGTGCATAAACCATGTTCTTGCCCTACAATCCCTCTCCTAAAAAAAAGAAACTCATTTTAATTAGAGTTATGCTTTTGCACCAGCTGTTCTGGTAGAGCATCTCTTCAGAAAGCTTTAGAAGGGAAAAAAAAAAAAAAAAAAGGAAAAGGAAATAAAAATCTCTCCCTCCCCATCCTGTAAATATCTAATTCCTTACAAACAGACTCCTGCCCAGAAGAAACTACAAATGTATTAAAACCCACAGCTGAGGGGTGACAGCCCAGGGATGTTTTAGCACGGTACAATTTTCATTTGCTTGCCATAAAACAATGATTTCTACGATCGTCCAACTCGGCAAAGCAATTACAGCTAATTAAGTAGATTACATTTTATGGCTGAGGTGCATTCTCCTGGTTGCTCAAGCAGATGTGATAAATCTGTGGCAGCTCCTCTTCTGTTTGTTTTTGACATAGGGAAGCAGTCAGGCTTGTTTAAAAAAACCCCAAGGCTCACATGGTATTACCCAGGTGCCGTATTTTATGTGGATAAATGAGGGATCTCTGCCGCTCTGGGGATGGACAGCAGATTAGAGCCGTGGAGGAGGACAGAAGGACCTCCTCCAGTTATCGTGCTCAGAACCCGACCTTGGCAAGGTTGGGAGATGCTATTTGACAAAGCAAAAGCTTATGGGAAAGCCCAGCATTTGCTCGCTGGGATTTAATCACCGGATCAGCAGTTCCTTCCCTGTGTGCCAGAACGGCCCCATGACATGGAACGGAGCCGGGCACTTACCAAGCTCCCCCTCCCACCACTGCCAACAAAGCGCTGGAGGAACCTCAAGCAGCTGGTTGGAACAGGAGACTAGAGGGACAAGGAAAGATAAAACACAAATTGCTTTGTACACGGTTTATCAGCTGGAGGTGCAGAGGAGGAAGGTGCTGACAGCACGTCCAATCCACACAGGCGGGCGTAGGACCGTAGGTGGGCTGCGGACCACCCAAAGCTGTGGCATGGAATCAGTGCTGCCCATCGAGGTGGAAGAACAGGAGGGATTTTAGTAACACATCTTGAAATATTTGTAACATTAAACAGACAACAAACTCTCTTAAAATGCATAATATACGTGTGGGTGCTGCAGGGGTGGGAGATGTATGCATGATGCACGCAAGCCCAACAGCTCTGACCAAAAAGAGAGCAGGCACTAAGGAAATATGTGTTGTGTTTAACCCCAGCTGGCAACGAAGCCCCCCCACAGCCACTCGCTCACTCCCCCCGGATAGGATGGGGGAGAGAATTGGAAGGGTCAAAGCGGGAAAACTTGTGGGCTGAGATAAAGACAGTTTCGTAGGTAAAGCAAAAGCAAAACAAGGAATTCATTCACTACTTTCCACCAGCTCAGCCATCCCCAGGGCAGCAGGGCTCCATCATGTATAACAGGGATTTGGGAAGACAAACACCATCACTCCGAGCATCCCCCCTTCCTTCTTCTTCCCCAGCTTATATCTGCTCAGCATGGCGCCACATGGTCTGGAACATCCCTTTGGCCAGTTGGGGTCAGCTGCCCTGGCCGTGTCCCCTCCCCATTCCCCGTGTCCCTCCAGCCCCCTCGGCCTGAGAAACTGAGAAGTCCCTGACTCAGCACAAGCATCACCCAGCCACAGCCGAACCCACGGGTGGCCGCCAGCATCGCTCCCACCAAACCCAAACTGCAGCGCGGCACCAGCTGCTGAGAAGGAAATTAACTCTGTCCCAGCCGAAACCAGGACACATGCTGATCACATTTTTGCAGTCCTTTGACATGCAAGCACAAATCCCAAAGGATCAGAAGCAGCCCCCAGTAAGCAGATGTAATTAGGTGTAACTCAACTCCCCCTGTGTCACATGTACCTTTAGTTAGCCTGAAAGCCTGCCGGAGAAAGACGGTATTTCCATGTTTCATAAAGAAGCATGCACAGATGCAACACACCAAAGCTAAGCATCCTGTCCCCACTTCCAAACGGGGTTTTACAGACAGGGGTTCCTCATGATTTAAAGCTGAAACACAGTTCTTCAGGACAGGGTCCCCCATTGGTGACAGAACAGGTCACCCAAAGAACCTGTGGATGCCCCATCATCGCAAGGTTTGACAGGGCTTTGAGCAACCTGGTCTAGTGGAAGGTGTCCCTGCTCATGGTGGGGGGCTTGGACTAGATGGTCTTTGAAGGTCCCTTCCAACCTAAACCCTTCTGTGATGGCTCAGGAAACACAAGGCACCAGGGACATTCCTCTGCAGATGGGAGGAATTGGAAAAGCATCCCGACAGCGCTTCCCAACATGTTCATCCAATGTCCCAATGCAGCCGGTTTTCCTCTCAGTTTCCTACAACCGCCCACTGAAGAGCAAATGGAGCTCTACCGAAGAACCACCAGAACACATGAAATATTTAAAACTGCAGACTTAGGTTTTTCAGATAAGGTATAAAACCATAATAAGGAACACTGTTGTGGCTCCCCATTAAACCATCCCACCCAAGGCATCGCTGTTCCCCTACAAAGCCAAGACTTGCTGCAATTAACACCCCGTCAGTCCCTCTGCTCCAGGAGCTGGCTCCCAACATGAAGACAAGGTCCTCGGGTCACTCAATACCCCCTTATTTTAGAAGACCAGATGGTTGTATTGTCTTAAAGGAAGATTTTGTGACTAACATCCTTAAAGGATTTGGAGATCTTATGTTGCGCCTCTAACTATCCTCGCAAGAATTAAATCCAGAAATTGACTTCTCAGCAAAAACGTAGGGAACTTTGCAAATCTGTAATGAGTCATCGTGCTGCAGGTAGTGAGGCTGGCTTAAAAATAACACATCCACCAGAGTGTCTGGGAAACAAAAAAAAGAGTCACCAGTTCCCTCCAGGAACAGCAAATTATAATAATGGACTAGGATGGAAAAGGGGGGAAAAAAAAAAAAAAAAAAAAAAGGAAACCTCAGAAGTTAGAGGAGCAAAAGGCATTATGTCAAGTGATGTAAAAATCAGATGGTTCACATCAGCCTCCTCCTGAGTGTGAGCTGCGAAGTAGATAAATGAGCTTAAAACCCAGGAAGACTAGTTATGGTTTGGGATTCAAAACAGCAGCACGCTTCAGTTTTACCAAAAAAGCAGAACCCAAGGCTTTTAAATGAGAAGCATAGATAAGGAAAGAGCCATCCAGAGGAACCTCTCAGATGGTCTGAAAAATTGTTACTAAAAAAGCCAACAGTAGAAAAGTGCCATTAATTCATCGCACCAAAATACACTTTGTAAGAGATAATTTGAGGCACTTGAAACTGAAAAAATAGCAATATATCTGCATAATTATGAATTTTTCCTACAGTATTCATATGAGAAAGGTCTTTTTCCTACAAAATGTCCGACACGTGATTGCTTTCACCCACAAGTGTCCCCACCCACACCTCTGTCCTGGTGAGGACCATCCCAGACCGTGGACCTGGATGACGGATTTGTGGTCCATCATCGCTGACTCGGCAGGCTGGGGAGCACTGCAAAACCACCCCCCTGCTCTGCAGCGCAAAGGACATGACGATGAAGCCACGCTTGAGGGTGCTGGGCAAGGGCCAGGTCAACCCTGTTCTGTGACTGTGCTGACTTCTCCTTGCAGCCGTGCCCAGAGCTGCATGCACTTGTGTGACGTTGATGCATTTAATAAATGCATTACCGTGTCTACGCCGTTTTTGATGAAAACTTGTAACATTCTGTATATCCACCACCAAGGGCTGTGCAAGGCAACATGGTAAGCAGGCAAAACCCATGGCAGCCTTCTGCTTTGTCTTCTGTGTATGTCTGTTAATGGGAAGAGCTGAGAAACAAAGGATCTGCTGAAGTTGTATCTAAATTTACAAAAAATAGCTTAAATACAACATGTATGTATTTATCTTGGCACATTTCTTTCAGTACCCACATGACGGGCAGAGCACACAATCCCTTACTAAAGGTTCAGCAGTCAGTGGTGCTACTTTCTCTTTAGATCTCCCGAAATCCTCCCCTGCCTGGGCTCCCTCTCCGTCTCAGCACACTGGAGACCTCCCGTCATCCGCAAAGCCCTGGAGTGCTTCCAAGCAGGGCAAATAAAAACAACATTTATTTTATTGGATACGGTTATATCTAAAGCTACATGCAATGAATTAATTTAAATTGTTCTAAAGCCTCAGTGATATAAAATACTAAGGCTACCCTTCATCTCCTTAACCTTTTTATGGATTCACACGTTGCAAAAAGGTGTTAGGCTGGCCTGTGTCCTCAGTGGGGGTCCCTGTGATGTGAGACTGTGGGTACAGGGGCCATACCAAAGGCTAAAAGGGCTTGCAAGGCCAGGGATGGAGCAGAGGAGCACGGCTGAGATGTGGTGTCAGGCTGTTGGGGTATTTGGCAGTGAAAGTACTGGAGGGGTGGGATGGCACAAGGTCCAACTGTCATCAGAAGGTGATGGATGCCAGGCGAAGAGGTTCCAAATATCTCCTTGAGAAGGTGCAAGGGAGCAGAGGAACGGGTTAATGATGATCAGTCACCAAAGAACTGAAAGCTTCGAGTCCTCAAAGAACAAGACTGCCTCAAGGGGACCAACACGAGCGGCAGGAGGGTCCACTTGTGTGGGATGACCTTCCTCTGGTTTGGACCCACGGCTCCCTTGATGTATTCTTGGAAGTATCGGCAGCAGAGACTCAAAGGGGCTGGCAGGTTGGAGCACTGGGGCCAAAGGTCTCTCGGGGGGATCTGTGCTCCATATAGGACATTGTGAGGACCCGTTAATAATTTCATTTTCACTTCAGCTTCAAAAGACGTGAGATGCTCACTTAATATATACCTATAAAAAAATAACTATGCATCAAGCTAAAAATTCCTTTTATAAGGGATGCAATTCTTTTTCACGTGGTTGGAAATTGCGTATTAAAAATACCTTCATGCTAAATTATTTCCCCTGCAATATTTTTTAAGCATCATTATACAACGCAGTTGCTAGCTTTTCAGCACATTTTTCAAGAGACTGACTACAGGAATGATATTTGGAATTAGCATTCTTTTAATCAGCATAGCCGAAATCAGCCTTCTAGTTACCAAATGAATTAAGTCAACAAAAAAGTCCAGGTCTGCAGAGACTGTTCCCTCAAACCCAAAGGCACACTTCTTCATTAAGGTAAAACTCACCAGAAATGCTGAACATTTTTAGCGCTGTCAGCTGAAACACAACCCGATACCCATCCCCCGTGGGCCTACCCAGGTGCTTTGGTGTGGTGGCAAAGGTCTCCAAGGAAGGGTTTCCATGCACATCATGCCTTAAAGAAATTGGCCACCAGTTCTCCTATAGGAATCTGGTTTTATCAGACTGATTTGAGACAGAGCATCCTTATGAAACGCTCTTAAAGAGATTTTGCTCCTTCTTTTAAACACAAGCAAGCATCAATTGCAGGTCACTCGACAAACGTCAAGTGGGTCACCCACAGAAGCTATTCTCGGCGCACAGTGACATCTCAGGTGTCCTTGCTGGCACAAGCAAACTAAAGTTTGGTCAAATAAGCATGAGGCACCAGGTCAGCCAGTGCTCCTACAGCCCTATTCAATACTAATGAACTTCTGTAGGTTTACAAGTATAAAATCAATGCATTACAATTAATTTAGACCGAGTCATTGTCTTGCAGTATCTCCTTGCAGCAAGCAATTGTAGGGAGAAGCACAACTGAGTAATAGCTCCGTTGTCCAGGTGAAACTCTAACATGTAATACTCATCCCCTGCCTCCCCACGTCATCAATGAGTCAAATCTAAGCTTTTGTTCCGGAACAAAATAAAATGAGATCTTAAAACACTGAGCCAAGCTCTGAGATCCGAAATACAGCTGAAGCGAAGAGTAGCCCTACCGTTGCCATCAATAGCTGGGCTTTCTGCCCAGAGCTTAGACTTCTGCAGCTGGCCTTGTACCAAAACCCAGTGGTGACCCCTTCAGTGGCGAGGCTGGTACCGAACCACCACATCCCTGCTCCCAGCATCCGTCAGGAGCTGTGCCCCCCCAGGAGGCAATCCCTACACTTAGGGTTTGTGCTGGCCTCAAATCCAGCGCTACCGCAAACCACGCACTAGGAATACATCTGGTGATGCTCAGCGCCTTGCCTCTGCCGGAGCCTCTTGGTGCCTCAGGGAAATGAGAAGTTACTGGGGTCTGCACGAACACGTCTGTGGGTCCGTCTGCAAAATCTGATCTTATAGGTGTAAAAAAAAAACAAACGGTGGAATGAAAATTCCCCAAACTCAAACTGAAAGTTTGTTATTTCTCCACAGTCTAAATATCGAGCTTAATGAACAATGAAATTGCCAACCATATCACCCATCCCGAAGTTTTATGACTAAAAAAGATGCTGGGGACTCGGAGGATACTTTTGAAAAATGAAAAGGACCAAATAGCAAAGAATTTCAGAAATGTAACAAGAACAGAAAGACCCACTCCTAGCATTTCATTTCTAGTAAAACAAACTAATGAGAGCTCTATTAAATGTACAGAAGCTTCTAAATTTACGTTGGAAGCATTTCAGGAATTGTATTTTAGTTGTGAGATTTCACCTTGAAGCTCCATGTTCCATCGCAAGCCCACGTGTGCCTTCACTGGTTTTTTTTTGCAGAGCAGCTGCTCATGAACTGCAAAGACACTATGTTCCTACGTGCAAGCTCAAAGCAACGGCAGCAAACGCCAGGGTGAGCAAGATCATGGCTGGAATAATTAGGACATTCATAATCCAGTTTTCTTTGTGGAAAAGTGACAGAAATGCTATAAAAGCCAAGGAGATGCAATAGAAAAAAATATGGATGAATGCTGGCCACATTACTAGGAGATAAAGCTCAAGCAGGGCATCCATCTTACAAAGGAGCTGGACTCAGCCCCATCTTCTCATCTCCCTCTGACCTCTCACAAAAACGAAAGATGAATTCTGGCATGTGCCTCATCCCAAATCAGGGAGCACACCTTCCTTTTCCCACCATTCTATGATTCTGTGACTGCTTCCCTGGGGAAGATCCTCCATCCTCTTTGTTTCTTGCTCAGGATCCGGACGTGCAGACACCAGCAGGTCAGCGGGCACCTGGACCGTGTGCTCTGGCTTCTTTGCAGACACTTACTGTGGGGATGGGTGTTTTGCCTGGTTTGCTGGCACTGGGCACTTGGAGACCTCGCTTTTGCAGAGGGGCAGAGCAGGGCTCTACAGCCCCCTCCACGGCCCCAGCTCCAGTTTCTCAGTTCCTCAGGCAGAATACTCTACTTGAATACTCTGCTTTTTTAGATATTGAAAGGCTGCAATAAGGTCTCCCCGGAGCCTTCTCCTCCCCAGGCTGCACAGCCCCAGCTCTCCCAGCCTGTCCCCACAGCAGAGGGGCTCCAGCCCTCCTGACGGTATTTGCTAAAAGCCCAAACCACACATCCCTACTGCATGAACATATTTAGAGGCAAATTTCAAATACAAAGGCAAGAAAACAGGGGAGATTCTGTGTCAAGCAACAGCAGACCAAAGAGCTCCCCAGGTCCCTGAAGCACCAGTCCTAAGACTGGCTACAGCATGAGACACTTAGAAAATTTTGCACCGATAGAAGATGGATTTCCCCAGATTTTAACCCAGAATTCACACCTGTGCTTTGGGAACTGGTTCTGTTCACCCTAAGGTGGCATGCCTTGTGTTTAAGCAAGCTCAAACAAACGCGGTGCTCGCGGTACGGTGCCTTCCCGGAGCCAATGGAAGGTGTCCACCCCGCTAAGCTTTCTACCCGGTACTGGGAGAGTAGAGCAGGTCCCTGCTCAGGCGTCCTGAGAAGGAACCGAGAGTGAAAAAACCATCCACGACCTCAGGAGACACCCTCATTGCCAACTATTTGATTCTCACCTGAGTATTAGCTACACGGCAGGAGAAACCCCCAGCAGGTCCCACCACCCCCAGGGTGACAGAAACTATGACCAAGCTATTTTCACAGATAAACCACAGAAAAGGTGAAGAAGCCCAGGGCCTTGGTAAACCCACCTTAGGAAGAAATTCTCCCTTTTCTCAAATCCCCCGCAAGATCTAATGATTCCTTTAGCTTTTATACGGTTCTTCCATGGGAGAAAGGCAGAGGAAAAGGGCTGAAGAAATTCCCAACAGTCCTTCTACCCCCCCGCCACTGCCATTTCTTTTTAGCTCTGCCAGACCTTGGCATCTTCTCAGTATATCAAGATGGATCCATCATAGATGGGTGGAGGGCTTAGAACAGTGGTATGAACTGTAATAAAAAATTCTTCCGTCTGAGAATAAAGAGAACTGCAAATAAAGATGAACATTTTCTCTCTTAAAAAACAGAGACGGACTTTAAAACAATGAGAGTTACTCTGGGTTTGCTTCTTGGGATGACAGAAGTGGTGCTGAGGAACCAGCTCTGTGAGGTGCACTCCTGGGCACAAGGAAGATGCCACCTGGGCTGAATAAAGCCACCGCTGGACCGGCCTCACGCAGCTCCTCCATCCTGCTGGGCCAGGAACTTCTGGGTTCCCTCAATGTGCTGCTGATGTTTCCCCTTGAGTCGCCTACAGCCTTGAAACGGAGTAAGGAAAACCAAGGGGTGCAAAGAGCTATTTATCCACCCATTTCAGATGTATGCTTGTATGTATTTATGTATTTTTGGCAGGGTTAGACTACCTCCTACATTGTCCAGCTCAGTTTTAAAACAGCCAAAGCTCACACCTTTTCTGGAGACAAGGTCCCACCGCTGTTATGATACCTTCACCTTTGAGTGGAAGGACCTGCGCATCCAGAACACGCTGGGATGAAAAGGATCTGAAGTTATTCTGGGGAAAGGAAAGACGAGCATCTATTTTATCTGCACAGGTGTGTAAACTAAGCGGGTGTTGCAGCACCATACTTGTTTGGAATAAGCGTTTTACAAAAAAAAAAATGTGTCTCATGAAGCCCTGAGAACCAAATGCCATCCACAGTCTGCAAAATCCAGCAAAATTCAAGTTGTTTGGCTTCGGGTTGCCTCTATCAACCAGCCAAAGGATGCCAGGCACCAGTGTCCAGCTGAAAATTCATTTTCAGTGCTGCAAAGCATCCAAATGGGCAAGATAGACACATGCCTTAGCCAAATTCTGAAGCGCTGGTGTGCCCACCGCATGCTCCACCTTCCAAGGTGGTTCCCACACGTGAAATCAATTTATAAAGGAGCTGGGGAGACTTTGGTGTCGCTGCGGACAACGCGAGCATCTCACAGGCGTACCTGTGCACTTCACACGCTCCTGAGCAACAGCAAACATGCTTGAACAGAGAAACATCACGAAATGAACCAGGAAATTCAGACCATCAAGATGGGTACGCTAGAACGGGAAAATCTGAAGCCCCCCCTGCAATGTGGTTTCAAGGCAAGGGAGCTCGGTGAGGATATCTAAAGCCCCTCAACTGGCTGACTTGCAAATGTCAAGGAGAAGAAATGACCTGAGGCCAGTTTGTCACTGTCACAGCTCTGGTTGAATAAGTTTTAACTTTTCCCCCAAGCAACCTCCTGCCAAAGTACAATAAAAAATGCATGAAGACAATCATTTCTTTTTGCAGGAGATTTATCTCTCTATCAGAAATAAACTAATACGTAACACCTTTAGAGTTTCTATCTAAAATAAGATTTCCAAAGGGCTTCACCTGCTATCAGTCACAATTAAAAATGCTTTTAATGACTCAAGATAGGAAGCAAAGCTTTACAGCAGAATCTGTGCAAAAGGAGATGTTTCATTTTAAATAAGCTAAATCATGAAGATCGTTTAGAAAGCCAGTTTTCTTCCAGCAGAAGCTGATTTTCACTTGATTAGGGCAAGAAAAATGCCAGTGCAGGCTGCAAGGCTGTGTACACAGAGACATAACTGCTCAGAATAGCTGAAATTATTGTGTTTATCAGATCCTCTTTGTACATGGTACCAGGCGAGGGAACGCTCTCCCACAAGGACCAAGCCCCAGGAAAACCACTGGGATACCACTGCTGGGACAGGGCAGGAAGAAATCAGATGCTTTTTCTTCACTGGGCATGTTATTGCCAGCTGAGGTTCATCGGGCAAGTGGAAGAAAAGGTTCTGAAGGTGCTGAGCGCTGTCACCAGGCACATTGCAAGTTGCTGGAGAGATTTATTCGAATAAATACATATCTTGCAAAGGCAAGAGCCCTCTGGGATCCAAAAGGAAGGTTTGCCAAGGGTGCCTTGGACTGGTCCAAGGTTATTAGCCAGATGGAAGAAACCAGTTTCCACAGCGGGTCTATTTAACAGCCAAAGCGTATCATGAGAATTATTGTGTATAGGATGTTACACGTTCCAGAGGCTACTTATATATGTTCACTAAAATAACAGAACAGAATGGAACAGAATAGAGTGGTTCAGCTGGAAGGGACCTACAACGATCATCTAGTCCAACTGCAAACTGGGTTCAATTCAAAGGGTTCAATAATTAGAAAATAATCCCTGCAGCGCCTTGCCATGGCACGTACTCATCTACACGAGACACAGGGTAAGTTCGGTGCACGCTCTCCAGTAACCTGAACAGTAACCTGCAGTAACCTACAGGAGAACAGACATTTATGAGAACAGCTACAGGAACCTCCTCTCTCCTCCAAGATCCAGGGCACGAGCACAATCCTGAGAAGATGCATCTCATACAGCCAGAGTCCATATCGCAGCAACATATAGTTACGTCCTCCGTTGCCACCTCCAATTTTACAGCTTCCACAGGGCTTCCACACGCCCCGTCGTGGCTTTCTCTTCTCCTCAGCTTCTACACCTTTACCTTTACCTAAAAACGCAAATGTACATAACGCCTCCGTGCAAATCACACCTACTACCGGCCCAGCCTGTGGTTCGTGAACGTTACACCCTGACTAAACTCGAACGGCTGACACCCGACAGACCATCAGGTCACGAAGTCAACCTCACCACCACCAAAGCCATTCCCACCACGTCTTTTCCAGCTACCACGAAGATCACCATCATCCTCCCGCCCCCCTCAGCTAGGCCAGATCTTGCGTCTCCAGACTACACCCAAAATTTCCAAATCCTTGCTGTTCCAGCACCTCGAAACCACAGCCTTTGCCATCCAGCTACACAGACACATGCCTCACCTGCCATGCTCACTACTGCAAGCCCTCTTTAAGCTGACAACCGTGGTCTCACCCTACCGACACGCATTTGGTCTGGGAAGTTCGTTTTCTTAGCTCATCGTTAAGATCAACGAGTATTCATCTCTGCAGACCGAGCTATTAATAGCACCTACCTCTCTAACTGCAAATTCAAGGCTCTTCGCAGCCAGTCCTCACCCTCCTTAAAACATCGCTCCTCATCTCGTCTAACCCTCTCATTCTACTGAAATGCCAGCATTTTAATCTTTGAATATTAAAGACTTTTCTATCATGCACTTCAAAAGAAAAGGAGCCAATAAGAAACAAACAATTTGAGGTCAGGGTATTTCCCTGTTCGGCTCACAAAATAAAGAGGTGATATTCCTTCCCACTTCAACTCTTCCGTGCAAATTTTAATTGCTTTTCTGACATCTACAGAATGTAATCTTCTTTCTGTGTTGTTACTAGGATTAGGGCAGTACGAAGGTAAAGCTATTTTTGATTAATATGGAAATCAGAAATTACTTTTGAGAGAAAACTGGGGACTGTGCCTAATGCCACTTTATCTTTGGGGAATTACAAACCTAAAGAGCAAGAAGAGAGAGCTGGCAGCTCACTTAGTCTCCCAACCTCTGCAAAATACGCTTAACAATAAATCTATTCTGATGGAAAGATTATATTAATACAGTTAAGAAAGGGGTTCAAGCTGAAGACAGAGAGAGTTAAACCCCCCCAGAATGGTGAACATTGTTTTATCTGAAGGGAAAAGAGGGGGTGGGGGGTGGAAGGTAATGAGACCATACAGTGCAAAGATCGCTTCCAACGTCTAATGGGTAAATTTGTTCCCAATCCAAATCTATTCTTGCTGAAGTTCCAATTTTCCCCATGACTGTTCAGCTGAATTTCTAACAGGTGAAAATGTGAGGAATATGGTGGCACCCAGCTCCTCCAATCTGTGCAATGGGAAGAACGTGGAGATAAATACCAGGCTATTTCGGATGGAGAACCTCAGCTGATTTCTGAATCATTTCTGCCTGAGAGCCTCCCTTTCTTGTAACCCGTACGAGCTGAGACCACTTGCAGCAACGCACAAGGTTAAAACTTTGGCTCAAGGCTGAGGTCTCGTAACACCTCCCTGGCAGCCACCGGCAGTGCAGTTCACCTAAATACCAAGTGATGTGGATTCTCCCGGTCTCCAGCATCCACATGCCACGATGAGAAAGAAGATGACAAATGAGTGCTCCTGGTCTTGCCCAGAGCAGCTGTGGGTGCCCCATCCCTGGCAGGGCTCAAGGCCAGGCTGGACGGGGCTGGGAGCAGCCTGGGCTGGGGGGAGGGGGCCCTGCCCCTGGCAGGGGGTGGGACTGGCTGGTCTTGATGGTCCCTTCCAGCCCAAACCCTTCTGTGATCCTGTGATGCTATGACTGGAGATCAGGGATAGACTGAAAGCCATGCCAGCAGTCCCACTCTCCTGCCAAGCGTGAGTGTAAGAGCAGGAGACAGGAGATGATTTAGAAGGAGTGAAAAAGGTACATCCCGGCAAGCTTACGCCTGGGAAATTTTACTCGTGTTCTCTCTGAAGTACTTACGAAATCCTGCTCTGACAGCGCCGTAGGTGTACGACAAATAATAGGAAGCCTGTGGAACAGGAACCATATATTGTAGTATATTTTTTTATGTTATCATTGGGTGCACGAGATTAATGGGATTTTCAAATGGAATTGTAGCACTTCAGCTATGCCTGGAAACAAAGGCATTTACTACGACTACGAAAAGGAGACAACTGTATTTTATCTTGAAAGCCCTCAGATACTTTCAAACAGATACAGGAATCAAATAGCTCTGTATAAAGACACAGAGCCCTCAAGGACTGGTTGGGCCAAGCTCCTGTGTTTTAAAATGACAAGATGTGGGAGCAGGCTATTTAGTATAAAGACACAATGTTGGAGCACAAGGCTTGGTGGTGTTAAAAATTGATTTAGATGTGGGAAAACTCTGAAGTCTTGCAAAGTCAGAGGTTTAGCTGTGCTTGCCAGAGAAAAAAAATGCACACTGACATCGTCATGTTCAGTGGGTATTCAGCAGTACAATGGTTTTATACATATATACACGTGCACACACACATATTTACTCCGGTACCTTGAGAGGTATCAGGTTCAAACTGGAATTTCTGCAGTACAAAAGACAGTGGGCAACGCGCTAAAATCTGCTGACGGTGATAAGCAGCATAAAAATCATTCACAGGGAGTCCTTCACAAAGGCATAACACACTTCTTGCCATTCCCTTCTGATCATTTCTTACCATACTCCCTTCCATGTAAAATTCTGCAGGAGGGGTAGGTTGGTTTGGGGATGCTTAAAATGTTTCGTAACTCTCTTGACATACCCTTGTCATGGCACATTCTTCTTATTAACTGTGCACTTTTGAGAGGGGCAATACAGGTTTTCTGTTTTCATGAAAACATTTTCATAGTCTTCACTTGATTCTTCATTAGTTTCCTTAATTTTCCAGTACAGCTTCACTTCCTGGACTCTCCCGCAGGAATACAAATAATATAATTTTTTTGGAGCAGTTGGCGATGGTGACATTTCCTGCTGCTAGGTGGCTCCGGTCCTGCCAGGGTAGATTAACAAGGCTCACCAAACATTTTGTTTGGGTAAGAAACAGCTTAAGGGCATTGCCTCCTTATTCTATTAAAAGCGCAGCAGGAACTCAGTAACATTTTCCTGTTGATCTCAGCTGCTATGATAAATGGAGACCTCATCCATTCCTTCAGGACGAGAGGAGACATTTTTAGGAAGGGAAACCAATTTCCTTTCCGTGTTATTGAGTTAAACACGGTAGTTAACTTTTCAAAGGTATTAAGGTCATTCCGTTATTCTTTCACTGAGCACTCGCTGAGCCGTCGTGTCAGCCTTCAGGAATCGAGACAGAAAAACTTCAGCTCCGCAGGCAAATTCCTACGGATCGTGTGCTCCAGCAGCGAGGCTACGGTCAGTACATATATACCGACAGTGATGAAATACATCTGAATGCACAGAGCTCCCACCAGTTACTGCCGAACAGCTCTCAGCACACCACGAGCAAGAGCAAGAGAAAAAATATATCTTAAACTATCTTTGGAAAGATGAACAATACTTCTCGTTATCAGCACTTCATTTAGTATCTTACTTGCCTAAACCCATCTATATCCAGAAAAGGCAACTATGAATGAACAGGATCTGAGCAACCCCAGATAATGGGACAAGATAAAAAACCACTCCAAAAGTAATGAACTGATTTGGCATTCATCAGTCGCTCAGTAATGAGCAAACGCAGATTTCAAATCTAAATTCATGTCAAATGCTTCTGGATAAAATTAACACCAAGCATATTTCAAAACACCCATTCTAAGTGTCGCTGCTGGTCTCTCCGTCCCCCTCCAGCTGACCAGGCACTCTCCCCTTCCATAGCTCCTGGTGTTCCTCCTTCCACCAGCTTCAGCTTTTAAGTCTCTGTGCCATTTCCCCTACACCCTCACTTGAATCACAGAGTCACAGCGTGGCCAGGGTGGGAAGGGACCCCTGGAGCCCACCCAGCCCACCCCCCTGCTGAAGCAGCTCTCCCGGAGCAGGTTGCACAGAGCCGCGTCCAGGCGGGTTTGAATGTCTCCAGAGCAGGAGACCCCACAGCCTCTCTGGGCAGCCTGTCCCGGTGTCCCGTCACCCTCAGGGGAACGATGTTCTTCCTCACATTCCGATGGAAGTTCCCGTCTTGCACTTTGTGCCCGTTGCCCCTTGTCCTGTCGCTGGGTGCCGCTGAAAAGAGCCTGGCCCCGTCCTCGTGGCACCCACCCTTGAGAGATTTGTGGGCGTTGGTGAGGTCCCCTCTCAGTCTTCTGTCCAGGCTGAACAGCCCCAGCTCCCTCAGCCTTTCCTCATCAGGGAGATGCTCCAGCCCCTCATCATCTTCACAGCCTCTGCTGGCCCCTCTCCAGCAGTTCCCTGTCTTTCTTGAGCCGGGGAGCCCAGAATCTCATTTTCCACACTGGTCCATGCTCTCAGGACAGTTTTCAACCCCATTTTAAAGGCTTACTTTTGGAGAAACCCAAAATGAGTAGAGTGGTGATGTTGAGGGATAGGAACAAACGCAGAAGGCTATCAGGAGATGTCCCTGGCAAGCCTGGACACCATCTCACCTCTGCCAGTTCCCAACTCCCTGGTCCTTGGATCAGCAGCTCTGACCGTGCCCCGGCATAGAAGCACACTCCACACACTTCAGAGACAAGTAATTTGCATTCCGTGCAGGCAGACACAGGCTTGTAATATTTTTTTGTATTAAAGGATGAACTCAGGGCTTTAAAACCACAACGCATTACAGGCGAAGACAGGCAATCATGCCTCCAAGAACAGGCACGAAGCGCTTTGCAGATGAAGCAGGTGTATGTTAGCAGGAGACTGAAAAAGGAGGAAAAATCTCCCCTGTATCTGGCATCAACAACAACTCCTTGTGTGAGCCTCACCTGCCTGTGATCCATCACTGCCTTTACTCTTTGGCCTTACAAGTATTTTTTATGTTGATTGTAAAAGCTGTGGCAGGCACTGATCTGATTTAAGCTACTGATTTATTTTTTGTTCCCTTAAGAAACTGGCAACAGAAGAGATTCATTGTCGTTGGTAGCGGTGAAGGGACCCCAACGCATTGCTTTTGGGTCGTGCTTGCTCCAGAACCCCAACAGCATGACGGAGGTCACCTAACAGCAGTCTGCTGCCGCGGGAGATGCACATCCCTGGACAAATATGGCCTGAAAGCCTTCCTGCCTACCACGGCCACCATCTCCAGGCATGCACATCCAGAATTCAACAAAAATTACAGCTGTCCAGTAAGAAAAACCACGGTATTGTCCTGCAGCATGAGAGACAACAGTGGTAATAGCTGTCGCCACCGCAAAGGTACATCAAAGTGTTTGCAAATGCTAAAGAACACCTTTTATAATTGAACAGCATCTTTGCTTCTGCTCAACAACAAATTCCCTTCCATTAATTCTGAGTGTGAAAAGACTGGCAACCCCCCTGCAAACCTAGCGAACGCTAGTAGGAAGGCATTAGAAGAATAAAAAACATAGTAGGCCAAGTGCCGAAGATAGCACTCAAACCAAGCAGCTCCTCTGTGCCTCCAGAGGAAGCCTCAGTGCCCTTGTTTCAAGCTGTTCTATACAATTTAACTCCTTCTCTACCTTAAAGAACTTTGAAGCTGGTGGGTAATCCAGCTGTGATGAGATTTCATATTCCTTGATGAAACATTTGAAGCTGTTGTTCAGTTTGTTGATGGATCCTTTTATGTATCTGTGTGCAAGGCAGAAGCTTCTTTCTCTTCTTCTTTTCCTTTTTTTTTTTTTGAAGATGAAGGGCACCCACTGGACACCAGGCAGAGACCATGCAAGCTTCAAAATAATTGTTCTGCCAAAAGCAGAAAAGATCTGACAACAAAGGCTATTTCTCTCTCCATCTTGAGATGTCCATCTACTGACTTTGTTGTACTGTGGACAGCCAGGCTCCTAATCTGTCAAAAAGTGAAGACTGCTGGCTTCTCCAGCTTCCACTGTTCCTGAAAGTGAATTTAAAGCTCTTAACTCCCATACAGAAAACTCAAGTAGTGTCTTCTGCAGACCTGACTCCTCCTGTCCAAATAACATTTCAGCTTGACATCTCTTCGTGGATGTCAAGAATGCCTACCCAGCTGAAGCTCTCAAATAGCTTTCTCAACAAGCTCTTATTACTTCAGCATCAACTGTGCCCAGCATCTTCCCTGTCACTTGCACTTACAACTTCATCACTGTCTTCAACTGCAATGTCTGCACTCCTGCTTCAAACCAGGTGGAAGTCTCCCAAATTCTTTCTTCGTAACATCCTTAAAACACAGCCTTCCCCATCCATCTAGGCAGCTGTATCATCTCACACCTCAACTATCACAGTAGTTTTTCCTCTGACCTTGACAAAAGTATTGCTATTCCACTGCTGTCTACTCACAATACTGCTGGAAAGATCATTTCCTTAGCACATGGCTTCCTCCCTGCCACCTCTGCTGTGGGGACAGGCTGGGAGAGCTGGGGCTGTGCAGCCTGGGGAGGAGAAGGCTCCGGGGAGACCTTAGAGCAGCTCCCAGTGCCTGGAGGGGCCGACAGGAAAGCTGGGGAGGGGCTTGGGGCAAGGGCAGGGAGCGGTGGGACAGGGGGGAATGGCTTGAAGCTGAGAGAGGGGAGATTTCGGTTGGACGTGAGGAAGAAACCCTTCCCCGTGAGGGCGGCGAGGCGCTGGCCCAGGCTGCCCAGAGCAGCTGTGGGTGCCCCATCCCTGGCAGGGCTCAAGGCCAGGCTGGACGGGGCTGGGAGCAGCCTGGGCTGGGGGGAGGGGGCCCTGCCCCTGGCGGGGGGTGGGACTGGCTGGTCTTGAAGGTCCCTTCCAGCCCAAACATTCTGCGATTCTGTGATTGCCTCAAAATGCTCCTTTGACTGTACGCCTCCAAAGAAGTGGCTCCAGGCTGCCACTGTGCTCAATCACCCACCTTTATCCACGTCTCTGGCTCTGGGGTCAAGGTGTATGGTTTTGCTCCATGCTTATGCGTTGTCTGCATCAAAGAGATGTTGATGAACAGTCTCAAGCCCCTAAATCCCACCAAATATACATGAGAATGGCTATTTTCAGAATCCTCTGACAATCCTCACCATTAGGTTAGCCCCTACAGGGGTGGGAGCTGCTGCAGTAGCTTGCACCAGAAGGGGGAAGACCAAAAGAGGTTCACCCCCAAAATGTGCTCCATGTACTTCTTGTAACCATCACCAATGCTAACTAGATTTGATCCGCTGCTTAAAAGCTGTCAATGTCAGAATCCAAGATCATCAATCTGCGCTCAGGTGATGAGACCCCAATGCCTACTGATGGGCAATCTGCTTGTAGAAAGAGCACACGGTGGTTTTGGTCATTTATGCAAGCAACACATAGACCCCTGAGTAATCGAAGTGCAGCCTTGGTGCTTGTCTCCTCTTGTCCCCCAAGTCTAGCTCTGCTGGCGAATATAAGCTTGAGTTTCCACCAGAACTAAGACCTGGAACAGTGGCCACAAATGACTACTCCTCCAGAAACACGGTGAATGACAGAAAACCCCAGTTTGTAAGCGTAGAGCATGTGTTGCCTCAGGATTGCTAAAGGCACCGTCAGTTCTCGGGGGCTCAGAACATTCCTGTGAGTCAACCATCATTTAAGTCCATACCCCAAAGGTTTGGAGGGGTAAAGGGATCTGCAAAAGATCATTCCACAGTTGCAAAGCAAGCCCTGACCAGAACCTTAGCTGAGCATCCACCCTCTCCTGCTCCAAATGACATCCTCTTATCAGCAAGGCCTTTAAATACACAAGCTACAATTGGTATTTCTTTTCCCAGCCTCAAACTACTGCAGCAAAAGCAATAATCCATCATGCATCAAAAACACCCAGGAGGAAGCTCTCCTGCGATCTGTCTGCTTGTACACAAGTGTGGGACGGACTGTTCATGGATGCCCAGGAGGAAGTCAGGGTCAGGTCCATGAAAGAAAAAAAAAAAAAAAAAAAAAAGAATAAAAGTAATCTAAGGAAAAGTAGGTCAAGCAATTCACATTTGCTGAAAAGGACAAAGAACACTGCAGATTTTTTATTACCTTATGCAAGTGCTACCAAATATCTGAGGCATCCTTTTTATCTGATTTAAATCCCACATGAGTAATCCATGATTAAATTTAGTGGGTGTGAAATTTCATTAGGTCGTTGAATTTTAAGCATATTGGATAATGAAGTTCCATCGTCCTTCAGAATTAAGAAAAAAATTAATACTGTAATTTTTATCTCACTTCCAGCCTTCCCCCATCTGTGAGATTATTCTCATTCATGTAAGACATCAGTGTCTTACAGCTCCATCTTTGATGCACGTGACCTTTGCTATCGAGAGAGGTTAACGGCTTTGAAACATTGGCAGGCAGCAAAGAGCACGCCTGAACCTCCTGACTGCTCCGTCAAAAGCTGAAAACCAAACGAGACTTCGCCCAACGCTTCTTTAGGATAAATACAGAGCAGAAACGCAAAGTGTTCTTGAAACAACGACACGGAGCAGCCCACGACATTTTACGGACTCTGCAAGGCTGTTTTCTAAAAGATCACGATCTCTGAGAAAAATCTTTGGACTAATCCAATCCTATCACACGCGATCGCGTTTCTGTTGGTATGGGAAAAATGTTAATAGGTAGCAGATGCCACATTAAGTCTTAATTTGCCACTCCAAAGAGCCAGACGATTCAAAGAGCAGCCACCAGCTTGCTCCTTGCAAGGGCAAAATGAGAGGTTTGGAGCTTTTCTTGGGTTTTAGAACTCATCTGCTTCAAAAAGACTCTCCTGAACTCAGACTTAACGGAAAGGCTGCTCGGATTTTCTAAGACCGGCAGCGCAATGACAGGGAGCGGACGGTGCAAGCCAACAGCCACTTAACTGCATGTTGCCCTGCGCTTCCCAAGCAGGATCAATAACCTCTGCTTATTTCCCCCCTTCAGAAAGGTTACAAAATTATATTTTCCCATTTAATTGTACAATCCTTGGGAGGAGCCCAGCTGAGAAAGAGTTAAAACAACAGCCACGATTCACCTCGCTGAGTTTTCAAGGGGCCTAGCAAGCAGATGAAGCCACTTTATGCCAGTACAAATAAATAATATCTCTATCCACATCATAACAATGTATTTTCATCTTGATGTCGTTCACTAAAGCACGACGACAAATAATTGGTGGTGAATGAGGAATTGTCAATTCTGCCTTAATCATGTGTTTACTTTCAGTCTTGACAGAAGTTGCAATATTTTGCACATTCTCCTAAATGGCTACCAGCTGTTTTCAGTAAATGAACTGAATACAGCAAACACCAATCTGCCTTCTATACTCTGTGCTTTATCACTAGATCGTTTTCTCATGAAAGAAGAAGAAACAGAACCAAAAAAAATCCACTCCAAAAATTCAGCAAAGAAGCCGAAGTTTCACAAGTCTAGAGAAGCATCAAGGAAAAGATCACGCTTGCACAGATACTACTCAACGGCACAAGACCTATATGTATCACCCTTGACATTTATTAAAAGTATACCTGGTATCATACATCTATGTTAAACAAATCCTGCTAGGAATTCATTTTAGAGTCTCCTAGAGTAGGAGTTGCGAGACAGCAGTCAAGCATCAAAGCAAAACAAATTAAATGCCACAAAAGAGTGAAAAACCAACAAGCCAACCTGCAATTTCAAATAGCACTAATGAGCTTTTTCTGTTAATAGCTCTTTTCTGGCCAAGCTCCACCACGTCCTCCCTCCACTCCACCCAAACCTGCATTTTCACATTACTGAAATCCTCGCCCAAGTCTGTCCCAGTATAATCCTCAGCCTGCTTATCCCTCGTGCGGTTCCACGCACTTTCTTTATCCATCTTGCCTTCCTGGATGCTTTCCCTGATCTCCTCTCCCATGGGACTGAACACCTTCACCAGCCACATTTATCGGATGCCTGGAGAGCCCAAAGGGCAGAAGACAGACTCACTACAGGAGGCAGGAGAGCCAACAAGCCGGCGACCCGGGGAGCGCAGGGGCTGGCCATGATGCGCCTACGCAGGGCTCAGCCTGGCTCAGGAGCGTGCTTCCCACTGCCCGTTAGGGTCGCACGGTGGTGGCACGGGCAGGCTGCACGGATGCCACGGACTGGGAGGAGAACCCGGAGGGGAACCTGGAGGAGAACCAAGGGAGTGACGTGTTTGGTGATGCAGGCAACACGACAGGACTGGCTTTGGGAAAAAGGAGGAATGCAAAGGTAGGGAAGAAGACACCGTGACAAAAGTGAGAAATAGGTGAATTTACACTTCACTGGACTTTGGCTTCTTGAGGGGTCTGGTCAGTGGGATCCCATGGCAAGCTGTCCTTCGCCAGTCTGGGAGAGCGGGCTGTGCAGGGCCATCAGGAAAGCCAGCACAGCTGGAGCCAACATTGTCAAGAAAGGCAAGAAGAAGGACTTCTGCAGGTACCTTGGCAGCAAAAGGAGAACTAAGGGAAACATGTGTCCACTGAAGGAGGAGGCAAGGGATCTACCAGCAAAAGACCCAGAGAAGACGGAGGTAATTCAGCTCCTTCCTTGGTTTGTCTCTATGGGCAAGCTCGGCCCCCATGTGCCCAGGCGCGGGCTGCCTTGGCAGGGTCTGAAGGAGTGAAGGACAGCTGTTGGCAGGGGACAGATCAGTTACGGGCCACTTAAGCAACCTGGCCATACAAGAGTTCATCGTGCCAAATGATGTATCTGAGGGTGCCAAGGGAGCTGGTGGATGTCACCGCCACTCTCTGTCATCTCTGAACGGTCACGGTGATGGGGAAGGTCCCCAATGACTGCAAAAGGGGAAACATCACACCCGCCTTCAAAAAGGGCGAAGAGGATGACGAGGGGAATGCCAGCCCAGCCAGACTCACCTCCCTGCCCAGAAGTTCATGAAGCAAATCCTTCTGGAAACCACAACCAGGCACATGAAGGATAAGAAGGTGACTGGGAACAGCCACCCTGGATTTGTGACGCACTAACCAAGCCCAGCCACCCTGACTGCCTTCAGTAATGAGACAACTGGCTCAGCAGCTGATGAGAAAGCCACAGGGATTGTTTACCCTGACCACAGCATGTCCCTCAGCAGGGGCTCCCCCAGGACCAGGGAATTAACGAATGGATGGGTGGAAAACTGACTGGATCGTCAGACTGGAAGGGTCATTGCCAGTGGTTTGTAGTCAAACTGGCGCTCCCAAGGCTTGGAGCACGCAAAGCAGGAGGGGAGGACGGGAGTTGGGTTTGCTCACCAGAAGAAGAGAAGGCAAGCTGGAGACCTTCTGCAGCTGGGGGGTTAGAAGGAAGACGGAGCCATGCTCTGCTTGGAGGTGCACAGCAAAAGTATGACGTGCAACCAGCACAAGTTGCTGCAAGAAAAATTCAGCTCAATATTGGGAGAAAACACATCCACAGGCAGGGTGGAAGTGGGGCCCAGAGAGGGGATGGAAATACCCTTTCCTGGCTACACTGGAAACTCAGTTGGATATGGCTCTGCATCTAACTCTGAAGCTGGCTTCGATTTGAGCCAAGGGCTGGGGAAGAAAGATCTGCAGAGAACCCTTCCAAACTAAATTATTCTAGGTTTTAATACATGAGGCAGAGAGTGTCTGACACAGAATTATTTAATAATTGCTATTTTATGCTTCCTCTATTCCTCTCCTGCACATCAGTTCCTGCTTCTTCTGTCTTCCCTCCCTCGAAATGCGAACTTTTTATTCCGTACTTGCAATTACAACAAGCATGGCTTTATATATATATGAGATAGCAGTTCTATTTTTCACCTAAATTTGGATGCTAAGAGGTGCTGGGTTCATTTCGGGCACTGTGCTGTAAGTGGTGTCAAGTACCTTCTGTTATTAGAAGCAATGCTGGCAAGGCAGAGCGTGGTGGATGGAGAGCACAAAGTCAGCGTGCACTCATTTGTCTGGTAATAGGTGATAAATTAGAATATGGTAATAGCCTTAATCATTCCTGTTGCAGCTAATTTACTCTTTAGGTTTTTTTATGTGGGCAGTTCTACACCTAAGCTTAATGAAAAAGGTAAATAAACCAGTGTGGAGTAAAGACATACACTGACTGAGCTGTCAATCAGAACCAGAGCTTCTGTATCGTTTGCTAATGATTTACAGGAAAGAGCAGTCTTAGACCCAAGGATCTAAACCACAAACGTAATTCCCACAGTGTGAATTACATTTGCCAGAAAATGACATGAAATGGAGCTTTGTGATTCAATGCAAGAACCATACATCAGAAAACTTTTTCTCCCTGTCCAAGAAGCAGCACATACTCTGGAAAATGAACTGCGAAGCAAATATAGACAGTCTGGCAGGAAGAAAAAAAAGAAGATAGTGAAATGAGAATGTATTTAAATTCATCCTTTGGCAGGGGATGAAGGAAAGACAGGCGCAAAAAAAAAAAAAAAAAAAAAAAAAAAGGGGGTAGAAGAACTAGACTCCGAACTGATGAATGCTCAGCACACATGTGAGCATCTGCCCTCTGCAGCATCCTCATCCCCTCCCGTAGGGTCCAGCCACCAAATGTCCCAGCACACATACTACTGCTATCACTGGGCACTTCAACTAAAAGATAACAGCTCACTGCCAGTTTAAACAAGGGGGGAAAAGGCTCGCTGCTTGAACTGGCTTGGGCTCGGTGTCCTGGACAGGGTGTACTTTTGGTCTCCCACGAACTGGTTTGTGCTGTCACTGTGATAACGGCATCGATAACGGTCAACGTTAAACAGCCAAAAAGGACGCTTGATCTCATCTTAACTCAGCAATAGTGGCCAAGGACATGGGGGAGGCGGCAGCAGTTCATAAAAGCCAGCAATGAAGCACATTAAAACCGACACATTGCCCTGTGGGCACAGGGGAGGGCTCGTAGAACTTGGGAAAGGTAAAAATATCCCCCGCCAGCTCCCTGGGCCTCGTGGAGGAGGCTCTACAGTTTATTTTGTATTAGTCCACGGCAGCACCACACCTCTGTTAATTTATGGCAGAAAACCAAAAAGCCATTACAATTGTATGATGTGCGTATTAACAATGAAAAGCGAGTAGAAAAGAAGAAAGCCTGCAACAGTAGCCAGAGCAGAGAGGACCACAAGGAATTTAAGGGGGAAAAAAACCCCACTGTACGAAGTCTGGTGAATAAGCAAAATGACAACCAACAAAATCCGCTGCTGATAAGTGTAATATGTTTGGGGGGAAAAAACCCAAAACATCCAAAGATTTAAATGAACTACATCCACTCAGAAAAGGGACTGGTGCTAACAGTGCCAGGATGAAGAGAAACATCTGCTCAACGAGCAGCTGGGGTCCAGGAAAGCAAATAAGATATTGCAGCGCATAAGGCAAGGCAGGGAGAACTCATCTCTATTAATCAGTGCTTTGCTCTCCTATGGATGCTCCACATGGTGCCAAGCTCTCCACCTCGAAAGAAGTACTGAAAAACTAACGGGGATTAGGGAAGAGCAGTTCATTTGAGAGAGGAGATGAGAAAGAAAGATGTAATAGAAAGATGAAATTTAAGGAATGGCCTACAGAGAGGAGGTACAGACAAGAGTAGGGAGTGACCTGCGGGGAATTTCAGCCTGGCCCAAAATGAACGAGGCAGCATTTAATGAAAATAAAAAGCTGTAAGAAATACTTGCTCGTGAAAGTCCTTGCCAAGAGTATGGCAATGATGCCAAAAATGTATCTATGTATCTAATACATCCGGGACAATAATCAGTATAGAATGCATCCATCGCAGAAGGAGGGAGGAGATTTCATGCCAGAGAGCTTAAGCCGAAACAACAGAGCTCTTGATGGGACTTAACGCCCATGCACCCAGAAAGGGAAAAGGAAGAATCCTCCACGTCTTGTCGTGGAGATCTTGTGCCTCTCTGCAGCATCTGGTGCTGGTCCTGTCATGGGGACGAGAAGGAACCGGGGGGACCACAAGGACCTGCTCCAGACTGGCAATTCTTAAGACTCTCAGCTTGTCCACGCTTGAAAGACAGATGATTATAATAATATAGGAGGTGAGTTGAGGGAAACATCTAAGAAAGCGAAGTACGGTTTCCAGCTTTCAAGCAGAGGTCAATAAACAGGGTAACTTCTTTTCTATGGTTTCAGACAGCTTGGCAGGATCTTTTTGGTGTTGGTTTATCAAAAGATAAAGGAATTATGAAAAAGAACATGAAAGTGAAGATCTAAGGAGCTTCAACAGAATCAAAAAGTCCTCCTAAAGCTACTGCAATAGCACAGAAGTTTTAAAACAGTGCAAATATACCTTGTTTAGATTTTTGTGACTTCAGTGCTTTATCTTTCTTCCAAACTTCCACTCACATTATACCTGCCATGGTTTATGTGCCTCACGATGCACATCTACGCAGAGCCGAAGGACATGCCAAGGGAAACAGGGCAGTGCCTGGCTGCTTCACCACACACGAACCTTCCTGCCTCACCGGCTGCTTTCATACATGTTCCTCACACGCGTCTGACTGCACTGATCTTTTGACCAGAATTACAAACATGACCCTGAAAACTACTGTAGAGGTTTTGGTCTTCATGGTTTTGCCCAAATTTTTTCTCTCTCTCCCTTTCATTACAGTACGAACGTGACACCTAGCTAGCTCTCTTCATCCCCAAACTACACGCACCACCTTCCCCTACGTTCCCACTCCTCAGCCTGTGGATACGTCTTATGATTTTCATCCCACTTTCACAAGGGCTGACAAATCAGTAATCGTTTCCTTCCCCTATCACGCACTCCAGTGAATTTGGTTTGATTCTGGTTTCAGCTTCTGGTACATGAAAACGAGTGGACTCTTGGGATGCCTCTCTAACAATTGTCCTCCCCAAAGCCCAAGCAGCAGAACCACAGATTCAGAGAACAGTTTGGGCTGGAAGGGACCTTCAAGACCACCCATCCCTTCCCTCCAGTGTGTCAGCTGCACCGCACGGCTTGGTGGTGTGGGAAACGTGCTGAGGTGCCCTCGATCCCACTGTCTGTGCTGCCAGCAAGGATGCTGAATAGCACCAGTCCCAGTAAGGACCCCTGAGGAGCGCCAGTTGTCACTGGTCTCCACTTGGACATCGAGCCATTGACTGCAATTCTTTGAGTGAGACCACCTCCTTCATCTACTTCAGCCCCCTGCATTCCTGACACTCACCAATGCAATATCCAGCTGGTTAAATATTTCAGTTCCTTACTGAACTTTTTATTTCAGTCAGTGTGTCCCAGGAACAGCTTGCAGCAGGTATTCATGTACCGCATAGACCTAGACCAACCATCCTGCAACCTGGAGGTGACAGCAGCTTCTTGCACCGCATTTATCCTTTCCTAGCACAAAGAATCAGCACCTGTTCTCAGTAGAAAATGACACTTGCTGACTGCCTGGTAATCACGTCTTGGAAGCAGGTACAACACATTGTCAAGATCATTTTGTATGACTTTTGGCAGAAGGAAGGATGCTGTGAACATGGTTAGGGGTACCAACTGGCAATGAAGATGTGTCTCAACATCATTACATCTCAGCTGAGCAAGCTACAAAGGTTCAGCCATATTCTCATGATTAAGGGCATCAAGAAAATTATTCTAGCTTCAAATTTTCACTGATAAGAGCAAAAAAGAAGAAAGTACTGTACTTCCTATAGTATCTGTCTTCTATAACAATATAACCTACGTAACTCAATAAACTTCTTTATTGGAGTGCATAATAAAATCAGTGTCAGTGCTGAATTCATTTTCCATGACGGTGAAAACTTGCCTGAAGTAGCTTGAGACATGGCGTTTTTAGTCCAAACCTAAACACGCACCAATCGCCCCACAACTGTCGCCTCCTGTGCACCTTTTGGCAGCTGGCGTTTTTTCTCAGTTTGGCTTAATAAAACCAGCACTGAGGAACAGGCTTATTGAGTTAAATTTCTTCATACAGAGGCCTACAATCCGTTATTATACAGAGGCTCAAGCACCTTTACCTCCAATATATTTGGCACAAATTAATCAGTTACCATTAATTAACTACGGGGGCAGGGATCCATTGCAACTCAAAAGTAGTTTGACATTTGCTGAGATGAGTAACACTCAAGAAAACCCTGCTGCTCTCCAGCAAGAACCTTGTGGTGAGGGGCTTGTGTAGACCCTCTACAGTGACACCCCCTAAAGACAGCTGAGATGAAACATAGAATCACAGAAGGGTTTGGGTTGGAAGGGACCTCACAGACCACCCAGTTCCCACCCCCTGCCAGGGGCAGGGCCCCCTCCCCCCAGCCCAGGCTGCTCCCAGCCCCGTCCAGCCTGGCCTTGAGCCCTGCCAGGGATGGGGCACCCACAGCTGCTCTGGGCAGCCTGGGCCAGCGCCTCGCCGCCCTCACGGGGAAGGGTTTCTTCCTCACGTCCAACCTAAATCTCCCCTCTCTCAGCTTCAAGCCATTCCCCCCTGTCCCACCGCTCCCTGCCCTTGCCCAAAGCCCCTCCCCAGCTTTCCTGTCGGCCCCTCCAGGCACTGGGAGCTGCTCTAAGGTCTCCCCGGAGCCTTCTCCTCCCCAGGCTGCACAGCCCCAGCTCTCCCAGCCTGTCCCCACAGCAGAGGGGCTCCAGCCCTCTGACCAGCTCCGTGGCCTCCGACGGGCCCGCTCCAACAGGTCCGTGTCCTTCTGATGCTGAGGACCCCCGAGCTGGACACAGCGCTGTGTGGGGGTCTCAGCAGAGGGGAGCAGAGGGGCAGAACCCCCTCCCTCGCCCTGCCGGCCACGCTGCTGGGGATGCAGCCCAGGGATGATTTTGATCCAGCCAGGATCTGCTGCAGAATTACTATTTTTTTTAATTTATTTACAGCACACTAAGCTAAATATACATTCACCACGATTTTAAATAGGTGTTTCAATTCTGCTCAACTTTCATTAGAGGAGCAATATGGAGCCCTGCACCTTCTGATGAATATGACATTGAGTAGAAAGGGTGGTGAAACCCAAGAGCTGGGAACTCTTCTAGCCAACTCCTCCACCACCTCAAGCGTTATGTCCTGGGAAGGGCTAGCAAAGATCCACCAGCCTGGTTGCTGGCCATGGTCATATCCAAGACGCACCGCTAAACACAACACAGGTGAAAGGGCGGAAACAGAATGGGGATAAAAAGCAGCTGTGGGATCTCCTCCCATCTCCAGAAGCTCCACGAGATGTTCTGCACTAACACACCACAGCTTCCACGGCTGCCATATGCAGCCTGTATGGGCCATTTATTCTGAAACACGTTCTGGTTTTAGGGTGGTTTTCTGATTATTAAGCCCTGATCAAGGTATCGTAGTTACATGAGCTGAACAGTGAGAAAGAGTTTGGTCTCATAATTAATGTCCAAAGAGAGCACATTGTCTTGTATGGCAAAACACTTGGGCACCCACGGTGCATTTTTACCTGAATAGGGATGCAGGGTGAGCTTGAACGTCTTCCTAAGTCAAGATTGATGCAAGGCAAAACGACAGGTCTTCTCCGAAACCCACAGCAGCTCTGCTCCCTGGCCAGCGTCAGGCACATTTGTGAGGGTAGAAGAACTCAACAAATCTCATGCTGTTGAGTCCCAAGCAGTCCCAAAGGGGCAAGACACCAACTGACAAACCAAGCTGGATTAACATCACAGCAGAAGAGAAAACCCAGTCAGTGCTGTTTGACTCAAACCAGCCCTAAAGAACATCAGCATCGTTTTGACTTTAAAGCCACAGAATAAACTGGAGGTTCAGAAAAGGAGTGATGGCATCGTTCATTTCTATTATTACTCATCTCTCATCACTACAACTTCCAAAAGACCTGTTTGTTTTTGAGACCCTTCCTCCAGCTCACCTAAATTTGCTTTACGTATAAAAATGGATGCCATTTGATCGTATTAAATGTGGCATTAGGGATGTCTACGGAAATGTACTGGAACAGCCCCTCAACGGTCCACAAAAGAATTAAAAGGAAATAGCTCCAAGAGATTAGCATGATCGTGAGTTGGTATCTCACCTGTTTGAAAATGCTTTCAAGCAATTTTCCAAAAAGCCTTTTGGTGTAATTCGTGCAGGCTTTCAGGAGATTAAAGAAAATGCAGATGCAGTTCTCTTTCAAAGGAAACAAAAATGGGCTAAAACTAATTTATTAGTGGTCAAGAGCATAGAATGGCCAAGTGAGACTTAAGACTGAGGATTTTTCCAAGAAATTTTTGGAAGAGGCACTGCAATTACTTTAAGAGTAATCAGCTGGGTCTCCCACCCGCTGCTGAAGTATATGCTTTCAAATTGTGTCATTTACATATGGAAGGAAGTCAGGAGGGATTAAGAAAGTAAATATATCACCTGATTAGGTATGCAAGTTCAGGACGTTAGAAGGACTTATTAAATGAATATTCAAGAAGGTCTTTGCTTCCCAAAGGTTGAGTCATATGCATGCAATAAATTGAATACATAGAAGCAAGCTGGCCAGAAAACTAAAGATCCCACCGGTGTACACCAGTACACACTGGTTCCAGGGTGAAATCAGACTTTTGTGGTTGTTGTTGATTACCTTTTCATTTTACCTTGTGAAAACAGAGAAGAAAGGGAATATACACAGGCAAGGAAGGAAAAACTATGGCCTGAGAGGCACACGTTCACCATTCACTGCGTGTGCGTTTTTAACTGAAGCAGACAGTGCTTCCTCATCATTCTTCTTAATTTGTGCAGCATTTAATAGAAGACAGAGTATCACACTGCACTGCTTTAGCCTTTTACTTGGGATAGACAATACAGAGACATGACACAAACATCACCTGCTTTCTTTGGTTCACACTTTGATTCCTATGAAGAATGTCATTTAATTAGGAGACTGAAGTACAGATGAGCTCAACTACAAGACCAAGCCAGCTTTCCAGGAAGAAAACTGAGCTGAGCTTTTACTAGTTGATATATATTTACCCTAATCACCATAAAATGTGCCTTGGACTGAGTTAAGTTAGAAAAATCGTTGGGCCATGGTCTCATTGGAAGAGCACTCTGCTGGAAAGCAGAGATGGGTCCCAACTCAGAAGAGCTGAGATGTCTCTCGGAGAACCTCCCTCCTTCTTTTCTCGCCTTCTCTCAGCTGTTATTTTCTCATCCCGCTACCAAAGAAACTGTGAGCAGCACCAGCTCTTTGTATCTCCACTAATTGCACATTCTGGGAAAACAAAACAATGTAATGTTCATCATCATAACGTGCAGCATCATAAGGTGTTGGTCTGAATAGGGACGTGTTTCAGATGAGACGGCACTGCTACTCCTTTCCTATCTCTGCCAGGTGACTCATCATCCTGAATTTGGGAGGATGTGGAAATCCATTGACAAAGCAGCACCAGCTGCAAAAGCTTTGTGCCCACAAATCCTGTAAATTTCAGGAAGAAGAAAAAAAAAAAGAATTAAAACCAACCCAGCCACAAAAATCAAGAAACCCAGTCTTCAGACTGATATTGCAGCAAAAGATGCTGAATCTTCCCACAAAAGCCATAAACCTTTCTATAAAAGCCTGTAAGGACTGAAAGGAAGATTCTGATCCTGCCAGCGAGGAGATAATGGGCCAGGTTTTGAGGTGCTGCAGTTTGATTTCCATGGTGCCCACCCTATCACCTGCTCCCCGAGGTCAGCTCC
Source organism: Falco punctatus (assembly GCF_963210335.1). NCBI lineage: Eukaryota > Metazoa > Chordata > Aves > Falconiformes > Falconidae > Falco > Falco punctatus. The sequence continues at coordinate 1,510,357 of NC_137581.1, forward strand.
AGCCACAGCACTGCGGGGCTCAAGCACTATCAGAGATTGTTCAGAAGCAGGAATAAACTGAAGATTTTTGTACACACTACCTCAGCGCCTAGAAAGGGAGACGGAGGAAAGTGGCTGTTTGATGTGCAGTTGAGCTGGGACAAGCCCAACAGCATAGTAAGAGCAAAAAGGGCTGGGATGGCGTGGCCAAACCCTGGCAGAGGCTTCCTGGAGAGGTGGTTGGTGCCCCACGCCTGTCGGAGTTTAAGAGACATTTGGACATTGCCCTTCACAACCCGCTTTAAGTGTCGGTCAGCCCTGAACTGGTCAGGCAGTTGGACGAGATGATCGTTGTAGGTCCCTTCCAACTGCAGCTGCCGATTCTGTTCTCATAAAGCCTTCGAGCTGCCAGGGAATCAAGTCAGTGCTAAGAATAATCTAAAATAATCCACACAGGTGACAGCGAAGGGAACGCCCCTGCGGTGCCCTTCCATGGCAGGAGCCTCCAGCCAGCCCCCACCCCAGGAGCGCCGGCTCATCTGGGCCACACCATACGTACCACACCTGCCAGTTAAGGTATATATATACCCAGCGCATGGACCGCTAAGGCCTTGAGCTTTACCCTCCCCCCCTCGCCCTTGAACAGCACTCGTTCCAAGCTCTGTCATCTTTCCAGCCTCCGGGAGCGAGTGCTTTACCACATCCTGGATCCTCTGATGGTCCCGTCCTTTTAAAACCTGGCAGCAGAGTCAGGAGAACTTTTGTTTCAGCCAGACTTGCAAACCTGCCAAAGCACGTGGCTTCGCTCGCTCGCAACCATCTCCCGAAGTTCTGAGCGGCCTGGCTCAGGCGGGACCCGACGACTTCCAGATCTGCACCAGCCTGAACCGTTCGGCAACTCTCCTTCACATTTATGGGACAATTCCAACTGGAAAAGTACAGTGAGGCCTGAACCTGCTGAACATTCATGCGGACTCTGTTCCCGTTCCAGTGTTAATGCAAAATGGAGCAGGATTATAAATAAATAGGAAAAGCATCCCAAAATATCCTTAAACCTTGTGGATCACGCCTGAAGCGAGAGCATAAAGGTTCAACCCTTTGCAGACAGAACTGAAGCTGGTTCTTCTATATCCCGAAAAAAAATCCCAACCCAGGGACTACTGTGTGGGAGGGGGAAATTAGCACCTCTCTTCACTCTTTCTTTCCTTTAATTTTCTCATCAATGACTGAAATTCAACATTTTGGAGTGAATGAAATAATTGTGCTAAACACAACCAGACCGGCTGGCAGGCAAATAGGGTGTTTGGAGAAGAATAAATATTAATTATACTTCAAAGTGAAGGGAATTATTTTTATGTTTTCGGTTTGTTTGCCAAATTAAACATAACATCACTGCCACAGCTCGGGCTGAAGAGGCAGAGAAAGACCTAGGCAGAGCTGGCAGTGAAGCATGGGGACAGAACGGGGTGACGCAGGGATGCGAGGCCAGAGCTGGGACCCCAAGGAAGCCCTGGGAAAGCTGCTTAAGGCTGATGGAGAGGGATTTTCCTAAACCCTGTAGGCAGAATAACTATGGACACTGGCTACCCAAATCCCAGTCTGGAAGAAAACCAAATTTATTTCCTCCAATCAAATTTTTTTTTCTTTCCTCCCAAAATCAACGTGACTGCAAAGATTTCTTTTGCTTTTTTAAACAGCGATACGTTTTCCTCAGTTTTCCACATCCCGGTGAACACACTTGAAATGGTCTTAAAGGAAGAAAGCCAATTTGTAACACTCAATTTTTAAGATGATGTCACGTCCTGTTCTTGAATAGAATCCTGACTATTTGTTCACGCAGAAAAAAATTAGTTTTCAATACAATATTTATAGAGGGTCACATAAATACATAAGTGGGGCGGGGGGGAAATCTGCCTATGGGATTAAAAGATAAGGAGGCTGTCTTGTAGCATGGGTACAGCGCTGGGGGGAACACCACCTGCAAGGCAGAGGGCACGGCGACCAGATGATGCTAGGCCCCCTGAAACTGCCGTATAGGCACTACAGGGACAGAAACGTGTATCATCCCACTAACTAACAGCTCCTCCTGATTTCCCCGATATCATTAATTGCTTGCAAAGGAAGTCGCCTGAAAACTCCCTGCCTGCCCTTGCAAGGAACGTGAGGCCTTGGAGGAACCAAACCTTAGATAACACAGTTGGCCTTTGTGGGTTTGTTGTTGTTTTTTTTTCACTTGGCAATTAGAAACATTAATTATTCTCTGATATGCACAGAAAAGCCTGGAACATGCCAGTAGGACAGGACTGTAGGTGCCACACTTGCAGGACATTACCACGTGCTTTTGGCCCTGCAGCATCCCTCCTCCTCACCATAATAACCATTTCCAACGACCACAATAAGTTCATTATCGCAGCAGCATCCCTCCATGAGATTAGTCAGGCATCCTACCGTCATGTTTGATCCCTGAAGCCTTGGGTTTAGGCACAGGACGTGTCTATGCCAGAAAGCCAAGCGTATTCCGCTCAAACAGGAGAGGATCTATAAACATCTCAATTTTTTATGACACGCACTAAGTTTGCACGCCTGCCCTAAATCACATACAGTTCGGCATCTACTTAAGCTTCTGCAATAAATCAGCCAATAATTAAGAAAAGAGGAAACACTTAGAGCCAGGTGAGCGTTTCCTGAAAGTAAACTGATACAAACCATATGTAAGAAAACTATGGAGTTTTACCCCAAAACTGCAAAAATGTGGGTTTATAGGGCACACATCAGTGACACTGCTCTCACCTGATCCTCCGCGCTGCGCAGCAGAGTCCTGGAGCACACCACGCAGCGCCTGCTCAGCAGGACGAGGCTTACACGGACGGTTTAACCGCAGGACATGGGGTTTACACCTGATGGCACAGCAGCCCGCCAAAGGGCTGGCTGCAACCCTCCCCAGCCCCCTGCCCCAGCTATGACCCCCCCACCACCAAAGACATTCGCCCACCAGCACCAATGAGTCACCACGACAGGGTGGAGGAGAGTATTGTAACAGCAAGGGCCCGGCCACGTGGGTCAAGTACATAAATATTAAGTACCTTGTAATATCCCGTCGATGGGACAGACATGGCAAAACAGCCAAGAAAGGTTGAATAAGCAAAAGGCTCCTGGATTCTCAAAGGGATTCTACACAAACAGAGATGAGTAAACTATATAAAAAAAAACCACCCAAAAAACCAAACCAACCAAGCAAAAAAACCACAACCCCACTCTATAAAGGGCTCTTTATTGCGACGCATTAAATGAGCATGTATTTTCTGCGATGCCTGGTACAGCATAGCTCGTAAAAGTGTGCAGGCCACCATTTTACTCATTAAAGAGCACAATATTTTGAGTGTTTTATTAGAACACTTGCCCAGATCAACACATGGCAGAGCCTGCACCGCTTGCTTTCTCTTACCTAAGAAAATAATAAAGACAAATCTTAAGGGTGACAAAAGGTGCTCAATAAACTGGTGGGGAAGTTTCAGTAAGAAAACTGGAAGAGGTACCGAGATGATCCCGGCACCAGTGTAAAACACGGGGAGAGAGGGATGCCGAAATGAGGATGCCTTCACTTCGGGAAATACAAGGTGGAAGAGAGGGGCTGCGCTCCTGAGTACCCGCAGCATGGCAGTGGACGCCCCTCCGGCTCGCCGCCGGCAGGCTGAGGCTCCCGTCGCTAGCTGGAGGGTACCCAGCCTCTTCAGGACAAGGGAACATGCTCCAGGAATCCCCTACAGATGTCCGTCGGTGAGCGGCACAGCCAAGCAAACAAGTAAAATGAAGATTTACAAGCAGCCAAGGCAGCGTACGAGTGAGTGCATCCCCAGAAGCCAAAGCATTACCCTATGGGCCAAGACACTTAGGTTACAGCAGGACCATCCCTGGGGCGCACCCTCAGCACAGTTCGCTGCTGCCCCCCTCCCCATCCTCCCTCGGGCAGCCCTTCTGCCGAGGGGGCTATGCGGCAAATAAAACAAACACAACGTGTAGTTATTAAATTAATTTTCCCCCTAATTACTTTTTGCCTTAACGGTGGTAAATCAGAAATCCTACGAAAGGGAAGAAGGCAGCAAAAAGCACCAGCAGCAGCAAAATTGAGAAAACAACTAGGGAAAGTGGTGACTCAGTAAGACCAAGGACAAGTTTTATCGAAGCTGCAGCCCACGCCAGGCTTGGGGCGAGGCGGGGAAGGAGCTTCCCGGCACAGCACCGCGGTCGCTCTCCATCTCCATCATCTCTGTGCCCAGCAAAGGGACCTGGGGCCAGATGCTCCTGGAGAGCATGCGATGGAGGCACCTCCCAAGGGATCTAAGCAGGGATGGGGCTGAGGAACCCCAACTGCATTGCTGATGTCCTGGAGGAAACCTTCTGGGTGGGGACAGGGAAGAGAAGAGGGGAGCTGACAAAACGGGGCAGAATGGCTGCATTACAGCCAGGACCCGCATTCCGGGTGGGAGCTTCTGCCTGCAAAGCCAGCATGGATGAGCAGACCATGACCAAAATGTAATTTATATGAAGATGTTTTGAATTTCTTCCAGCTACTCCAAAGTCAATAATGCATAACAGCTCCTGGCTGCTTGTGCACAAAGGTTTCTGCAGAGAATATAGTTTGATTATAATTACAGGACAGCATTCAGAATTAATCACCGCAATAGCCCACATTCAGGTGCACTGTGGAATTTAATTATTACTCTCCTTGCTGTCCATAGCATCTCCTCTAACCTGCAATGCGGAGAATGTCCATCCTGCCAATATGTGGTTAAAAAAATATTTTTTGAAGGTAATGCTTTTGGGTTTGTTTGTGCTTTTTTTCAATACAACTTTAACTTTCAGAAGCCACGGTTAGCACGAAACCATGCACACCTGCACAGGTGATGTGTAGGGCTGTGATATAACTCAGAGGAGATGGCCATATGAAAAAGAGCATTCAGAACTGGTGTTATCTACTCACTGACTCCATCCAGGCTGAGCAAGGAGAACCACTCCTGCTGGAGCACGGTGGAGTGGGGACCTCTTGGTCCTTGCTTCACCTTCAGTCACAAAATCATCCTATGAACATGTAGTCTAGCAATGGTGTTAATGACAAAGCAACAGGCAAAAATGAAATATCGCCCCTCCAAACCCCTTCTCTGAGTGTGTAGAAACATCTACCTCAATAGAGCTCCTTCAGATATCATTTTTGTTCATAAATCTAATTATGATGATTGCTTGCCACTTCGCAAGGCTGAAATCCTTTAGTAACTACAGTTACTTCCCTGTAGTAAAATGAATTGCAACACCCCAAAGATTTTCTTCTTTTAAAGAGTAACAAGGGATACCGGGGAAAAAATTATCTGAAGATTAAATATTCAACAACAAAAAAAAACAACAAAAAAAACCCAAACATATAGAAATACCAAGAGATGTGTGGTTTCTTGATTTCACAGCAAAACTGAGTTCTACCGTTTTGTCCCACCTGCAGGACTAATAAACAAGCTTGACGTGAACCTTAGGGAAACATGGCGGGTTTTGCAGCCGAGTGTGTCCTCCACTTTCAGATCAGTAGGATCCCAAATAAAAAAAGCATGGTATGTCTCAATAAATATGCAAATAAATTCAAAAGGAGATTAAAAACCTTCATCCTGTTCATGTAACTAATGAGTTTGTGTGCTGGTAACCAAAAGGCCGGCGGCTTTCTTATTTTAATCGTTCCTTCAAGGTCATTTCTACTAAGAAATACATTTTTTTAAGACCTCAAAACTCGCTGTATAACAAAGACAGAACTAAACACATGGCCTTCGGCTGGTTTGAATTAGCTCACCTGTATCAGCCGCGTTCCATCAGTACACACTGCCATAGTAACTGGGTCCTCGGCTGGAATGCTAATTACTCCCCTCTGCTTCCAGGAACAAGAGCATTAGACCTACAAAAAAAGATTCCTTTCTCCTCCTCTCATTAACTAGTTTTACTAGCTCAGCACATTAATGCAGAGCTAAGACTGATTATACAGGGGCAGCAAATGAGCTGCATAAATCTGCTTTCTGTACACATCAGCCACGGGGGCTCGGGCACAGTGAGGTTGATGCTGGAAGAAAACCCTGTGGTCCTCACTGGCGGGTTCATGTTGGGTACCACGTGGGAGAGAGCATCATCCCAGCCCCAGGCAGCCAAGGCAGGGGTGAACACCCTTGCGAGGTGTTCAGGTTCAGGGCTTGACCTTCCCTTTCTAAAAATACCCTTGCTACCGGTACTGATTTTGAAAGGTGGGCAGGTCTTCTGCTCACCTGAAAGATTGAAATGACCTTCATTCTGCTGATAAAATGTGTTGGTTTGAGAGCGTGGAAAAGCAAAAGCTCGTATTTAGTAACTGGAAAGTATTGTGAGGACATCAATGGCACGGAGTCTGTAGGCACATAGATGCATGCATGTACCTGGAGACACCTCCCAACGAAGCCTATTGATTTACATGAGAAGCAAGGGAAAAACAAAAAGTTTATCTGAAATTAAGGTATTTAAAAAAAAATAAAAAAAAAATCTAACTTTGCCAAATACTACGCAACTTGTAGCATTTGCCAACAACCTTAGAAGTCATGCCATCCACCAAATCTCCCCATCCCGGAGAATACCAAGACCTCCTGCTTGGCGAGGTGGATACAGAAACGCAGGGTGACAAGTTCTGCCTTTCCAAGATGCCCAACTTTGCATTTACTTTGGAGAGTTGCTCTGAATGGCTATGTCCGAAGCTTTAACATCCAAGTTCCCTAGGACCGCACGCTACTCTTCCTAAATATCCATGACTTGGGCTCTTCCAAGAGATAACATTTGCTCCTGCTTTTTCTTGGGCATGACACAAAAGTCACGCACTATTTTGCAGCAGAAGATATTCAGCATGTCCTATAAACAACTGACAGACCAGAGTTACTGGGAGCTGCAGTATCTTGTTTTCTTTCTTAAAGACTTCTGAAAGCAAAGATTTTGGGATAAACTTCCTGGGGGAAGCAGGAGAGGTTTCTCCAAGGCCAAAGCGGGGCCAGATGGGTTCGAGTTGCTGCCAGATGGACCTGCAGAGAACCACCTGGACCACCTTGAGCGGTCAATTAGTCAAGGAACCCCCAGGGACTTCTAGAGATGATTTAACTATTGGTTAATGTAAGAGCTGGAAGGCAAGCAAGCGGACGAGCCGGTGGATAATCAATCACAGCGCGTTCGCTGAGTCAGTGGCTGGCAGCGTTTGATACCGAGCTTACAGAAAATGCCTCCTGAATTTCCCTTGGCTCGCTTTGTACCGGTCTCACACATCAGTTCTCTTTGCTCTTTTATACCAGACTACAATTTCGAACACTTTTTTCGCATGAACACAAGCTCCCTTCCCGGTTTGGTACCAAAAAATATAAAAGCTCCAAACACCAACCACTCAGTTCACACAGGCCAACAACCACTTGTCTGACAATCCTCACATCCCTGCAATCACCTGGATGGCACTGAACTGATGAGGCAGAGCTGAAAAGCTTCATCTACTGTCATCAGCCTTGCACTTATTTCCCCGGCTCCGTTTTTGAATAAGTACCCCAAGGCTGTGTGAGCCACCCTCATTCATCTCATCAAGGTACTACGCCAGGATGAACGTACGTGGCGGTCAGGACCAGCTGGCATCTCCCTACTGCAAGAATCAATTTCCCCTTCTACCAATAAAGTGAAAAATTTGCCCCCCATTCTAAGGCTCTTCAGCAAGCTCTGGGAGACCTTATCTCAAATCCAATTAAATTAAATCCAAGGATGGGAAATGTCTCCTCAAACTGGAAAACTGACTTATTGTAATTTTGCTACAGTCTCAAAAAAAGGTGAGAAAACCAAGTGGCAGATCTTTTATTTAAGCTGAGGTTTACACCCTTCAGAAAACAACGAAAACCAAAAGGAGAGAGAAGCAAGCTAGCAACTTCATTAAAGTCTCGGCTTAAAGGTTACCTCAAGTTTACCAGCTCTGATGGCATATGAGGCACTTCAGTGCCTTCCATGGGAATCCGGGAAGAATAGCAAGAGACGCAAAAACTACTGCGGGGAAAAAACCCTGAGCTCCAGGAACACAAAAAGAGAAAGGTCGGGTTTTGCAGTGATCAAGAAGAAACAAGTCTAAGTGGAAAGGAAGATCCGCAAACCCTCAGTTCAAAGAGAGCAGCTGAATTCGGATCTATGGCTAACGCTTTCTGCAACGGAAGCAAGGAGGTGAGCACACACCCCAGTGGGGATGCACGGAAAGCTGGAGGTGGAACAAAGCAGAACCTCTGAAGGACCAGATGACAAAGCCTCCTATGCTGATGGAGAAGGTGGATCTCAAAGGCATATCAGGGAGCCTGGAGGACAAAGGTGGAGGTAGAAAGAGATCGTTGGAGATTCAGTTGAGGTGCTTCACTGAACAAGGAGCCAACGCTACACTAGAAAGGAGCTTACATTGAGGTACACACAAAGATGATGAGGGGCTGGAGCATCTCCCTGATGAGGAAAGGCTGAGGGAGCTGGGGCTGTTCAGCCTGGACAGGAGAAGACTGAGAGGGGACCTCACCAACGCCCGCAAATCTCTCAAGGGTGGGTGCCACGAGGACGGGGCCAGGCTCTTTTCAGTGGTGCCCAGCGACAGGACAAGGGGCAACGGGCACAAAGTGCAAGACGGGAACTTCCATCGGAATGTGAGGAAGAACATCGTTCCCCTGAGGGTGACGGGACACCGGGACAGGCTGCCCAGAGAGGCTGTGGGGTCTCCTGCTCTGGAGACATTCAAACCCGCCTGGACGCGGCTCTGTGCAACCTGCTCCGGGAGAGCTGCTTCAGCAGGGGGGTGGGCTGGGTGGGCTCCAAGGGGTCCCTTCCCACCCCGACCACGCTGTGACTCTGTGCTACAGGAGAGAAACACTCCCGATAGTTCAGGGCTGAGCATTCATCCTGCGAGGAAATACAGTCCATGCTTGAGAAGAGGAAATTTAAGGCTGTGGACTCAAGACCCAACTCAATAATATATTTTGAAGCCAGAGTACAATGAAATGTCCTTACACAGACAGGACCTAAAACTGTCACTGCTGAGAAGCCAGGAACCCAACCACCAGCAGAAGTATGCTGCACTTAAATGGAAAAACCCCCGTGTTATCACAAAACTACTACAAGAAATACCAGCAATAGTTTTGAGGGACACAAACAACATCATACTTTCATAAGTTATTGTTCTACATTTTTACTTGCTCCTTGATCTCAAGGTTTCAAAGACTTGTTTATTACAGTAAAAATAAATATTTAAGAACAGATTCATGCTTGGGACGACTTCATTGGTACGCATGCAAAAAACGCGCCTGCTGCCTGGAGCTGTTTACCATTCTTATTTACTGACAGAATGAAGGCCTTGCACATTACTTATGGGTCATGGGGCTTTTTTAACAAATTTTGGAAATACCTGCAGATAGCTTACATTTCCACATCATCATTCCAAGCCCATTCTCTGAGCAGCTGACAGTGCTTTTTGGGGTGAGCATGGAATCACAGAGAAAATCGCCTGTAGATGTAAGGATTTTACATGGCTTTTTTTATCTCTAAGGCTTTGTTTACTCCAAAACTCATTGGGGTGGAAGCTACATCAAGGAGAAATTGTAGAATCATGGAATTGTTTGGGTTGAAAGGAACCTTTAAAGGTCACCTAGTCCTGCAAAAGGCAAAATGAGACACACCAGAAAGCAAAAGGACTCTGATGAATATTGAGATTGTGCAAGCAAGAGATTTTAAAAAACTATTCTGACTGCTCTCATCGGCTGTAAAAAGATTCAGAGTGACCTTAAACAGCAAAAGGATGTAATTATCCTAGAAATGGAAAGACTTTACACCATTGAAAAAGGGCTTTGTAGAATCAATAAGCTCCCGAGCTAGAGAGGCCTAAAATTATTGATAGAAATATTATCTGTGTGTTTGTGCCATCTCTTAAATCAACCAGCTTTACTTCAAGAAACAGGAGAGCTAACCAACACCAGCTTTGTCACAAGAAACTCCTGATGATCCAGCTCTCTGCCAGTGCGAGCAGCTCCATGCACGACTTGTTAGGGATCCGGCCCTATCCCAGTAAAGCCAGCCTGTCCCCAAATCAGTGAAAAGCACCTAAAAGGGCGATGGTGCCAAAAGGTCGGATTTGGGGGGAAAGATTAAGGCAGTGAAACACAGGTAGTTTGGCTAAGTGATAGTTTCATAGAATCACAGCATGGTTTGGGCTGGAAGGGACCTTTAAGACCACCCGGTCCCACCCGCTGCCAGGGGCAGGGCCCCCTCCCCCCAGCCCAGGCTGCTCCCAGCCCCGTCCAGCCTGGCCTTGAGCCCTGCCAGGGATGGGGCACCCACAGCTGCTCTGGGCAGCCTGGGCCAGCGCCTCGTCGCCCTCACGGGGAAGGGTTTCTTCCTCACGTCCAACCTAACCCTCCCCTCCTTCAAAGCCATCGCCCCTTGTCCTGCCACTGCAAGCCCTGGTAAAAAGTCTTTCATAGGTTACTGATGAGTGTCTACAAGCACTTAAAGGCTGTATGCATGACAAAGGCAGACAAAGTAGAGCTAAGAGTTGGGCTACTATTAACAATACAACAATTTAAGGTGGCTATCAAGAAACTACAGAAAAGCTGTGATAGTTACTAAAGGAGGAAAAAATTCCCTGGTACAGCGAAAACCCACTCACTCAAGGTGTGATGAATACAAACCAAATGCCTACAGTGTCTCAACCACCTTCAAGGAAGACTTGCAGGCTGAGGCAGACAACACTAGCTATTCCTCGCAAATACAAACCCAGAGGCAGTAAGGTGGAAGAGGACACAGTTACACAGGGACGGGAGGCTTTGATCCGCTGAGGAACCCTGCAGAGAAAACCCAAGCATCGCAGCAGCAGCACCAAGGGATGGATCCAGCCAACGCCAGCTGCCTATGGAACACTCCTCTGTCAACCCCTGTGAGCTAAACGCGATGGGCGAATGACCCGAATGACTGCTGCGTGCACAACGCTACACCAGGCGGTGTCCTTTGGTTTTAATTTGAACACTAAGTGCCTCCTTGTAAAGAAACGGGGATTAATCCACAGTGTCACCTCTCTGCTAGCTCTCTGCAGCACAGCACAAGGGGTGATGCCACCTCAACCTTGCCATTATTTACTTTGGAGTAGCCAGGCTCACACCCACTGGAGAACCAGCCAGATGAATACTTCAAGAATAAACAGCAGTTGACAGCCTTGCCCAGCTGTTGGGAAACAGTCCAACAGATGCGACCTGTTTTTCTGCTATACGTTCTTATTACTTTTAATTTCTAATTCCACCTGAGGAGGAGTAGACTCCCATGGATCACATGAACTGGCTACTTGGGAAGAAAATAAAAGCACAGGGAAAAGAGAAGCTCACAAAGTAGTTTTAATTCCATTTGTAAATGAGGTAATTTGTTATATTGCTTAATGATAAGCTAATGAATTTTTAGCAGACAGAGCAAATGCTACTCCAGTAAAACTCCCTTTGTTAACTTTTAGAGACAAAACTTCATTTCTGTCCATTCTCCACCACTCCCCCCAACCAACTACATAGCATCTAAAACCAAATTACTACTTTAAGTATCCTGTTCACAGTCTTCTATAGTGTTTCTTTCCTCATAGATTTTTTCCCCGCGGTGTCCTGTGCAGAATCTGAAGTTTTCAGATGGAATTTAATGCAACAAATAGGGTTGTATGCAAAGAATGCAAGTCCTGAGGCACTACAGCAAATGTAAATGTTAAAAATCACACAAGAGAAGATAGCAACAACAAAAAAAGAAGTGCACACAATACAACAAAGCAGTAGAAAAGCATACTGTACAGATCATTCTTGCAAGGGCTGACGGAGGGATCAGTTGACCTCGGAGGTCTCTGCCTTCACTGACTTACATACTTCTGTGAGGCTCATTAAAGGCTCCAAACACAAAGCATCAAACACTTCAAGTAAGTTGGTCTCCATGGGAATAGAGGACAAACTAAAAATAACTATAAGACGACATTTTAACAATTTTGCAGGAGATTGTCATGGCAATGAAGAGAGTTGTAACCTGTTGTCATGATAACCAAAGTTTTAAATTAATGGGAAAGCATTCCGCTTCCACTTCATCTTTATTCATAATGGGTCTAACATCCACGATGGGAGAATTACACATTGCTGCCTTTAAGAAGCCAGACAGCTGGGGAGAAGCAAGGGTGGGATAACGCACTAGTTAAAAAAGAAATTTAAAAACTCCACAGCCAAACTGAAACACTGATACGACAGAAAAGAAGCCAGGAATGAAAACGCATAGGGAGATGCACGATGCCTTTTTGAGGGAGATGCTCTCCTCTGCCCTTCCACGCTTAGATAACGTGATCTGTGTTATGGGACCAGCAGCAGAAACGCTGGCAGCGAGCAGGCAGGTCACTTGGGCCAACCACTCTGGCAGAAGCACCACTAACACCCAGGGAAGCAGCAATCAGAATGATTTTAACGGAGGCAAATTAATCGGACCAAGCTAGCGTCGCCGTGCCAATGCCAATTTTCCCTCTTTATCTGCAGTTGCTGTGTTTCGGCAGGCAGATTTTGGCTGGGAAGCCAACCCCAGCCCCAAGCCCATAGCCTCTCCTCCCTGCTACGGGAGTGGGAATGCAATGACTGTCATCCTTCATACCTGCCTGTCCTCAGCCGCTCGTTTGTACACCACTGCTTACCATTTGTTTTCACTAGTTTCAGCATAATTTGAGACTTTTAAGTTTTTATTTTATCTCAGCATTCCCGTGGCTACCAGAGAGAAGAATGCAGGTCTTTGTTGAAGAAATGGCAGAACAGTTAAGAGAAAAGCATGTGTTGGTAGCACCAGTTCATTAAGATCACAGCACATTAAAAAAAAATAAAAATCACAGTATGTCCAGTTTCTCAAGACACCCAAATTAGGGGGGAGGGAGGAAAGGACGAGAGCCCTAAGACCTCCAGATAGAGGGGGAAAGGGGCGGCGAGTAAATCAGCAATGTTGACTAATGACTGACAAGAGGCAAGACAGGATGGAGACGAGAAAGATCTCCATCACTGTCAACTCCTAAAGGTCACAAATGGCACATCTGAAAACCAGCTGGCCTTTGCCAGTCAAGGGGCACCCAAAAGACGTGATGAGGACTCGCTGGCCGCCTTCTCCATCAGGATGCATGTGGTCCTGCAGGCTTGGCGAGTACATGTATCTTGGTGCTGCGAGTGCACAAGTGTGACAGAATAAGCCAGAGGGAGACGAGGCACGTGTTTGGAGGTGGGGGGGTTAGTCACCATCCCCTCCTACATGTCTCACCTGCATTTTGGTAGAGGCACTGCAACAAACTGCATGGCACGGACAACTCCAACTGTCTTTGGAAATGGATAGGAAATAGGGAGGGTAACACACGCGGACCCTTGCGGCCTCCGTCACTTGCAGCCAGTGAGCAGCACTGACCTTCCAGCGCCTGCCTGGGGACAGCAGCAGAAATGCCCTTCTGCGCTCGCCCTTCCACTAGACAAGGAGATGTCAACCACTATTTTACGATTTACCTCCCTCCACCCTGGGGTCAGGAACTGGAGGGGGAGAGACAAACTGACCAGGTCCAAATGCACATACCAAAGGTCAAGCGCCAACCTGAGGTCCCTGCATGAGAAATGCTGTTATCCTAAACTCTCCAAAGCCAAGAGCAAGAGATGAGTAACTGCAAGGAATGATCCCCCCACCTAAGATCTGAATTTGTCTCAGGTGGCCATAAAAGACCTGAGGGGCTCAACCTGCTGCTCACGCATTCTGGCAGACGCCGCAGGCGCACGCCCTAAGCCTGCACCCAGCAGTCCTGGACTCTGAATTGTATGAACAGGCTCAAAGCAAACCATGTCTTCTCTAAAGACTACACAATCATTGCATCTTCATTTATGAAAAATTGCTCTGTTTGCACTGGAATGATTAAGAAAGTTAATTATATGACTGTTTACTGAAGTGTTTTGAGGGGAGAGGAAAACTATTCTGGCAACAGAATGCCTGGAGAGCACACACACCTTCCCCCCACACCGTCAGCACACAGCAAAAAACGGTCTTTACCTCAAAAATAGTTACTAATTGGGAATACGAAGAAACTACAGATAAACAGAAGTTCAGACACATACACACTGATCTCTTTCTGAAGGAAATAACTCATTGTTAGGCTGTTCAAAGTAAGGCTTCTCCCCTGTCTGATTTATTTAGGGTTATCATGTGCTTTGCATCTCATCGAATCACAGAACCATTTAGGTTGGGAAAGACCTTTAAGATCATCGAGTCCAACTGTTAACCCAGCATCACCAAGGCCACCACTGAACCATGTCCCCAAGCGCCACATCTACGTGTATTTTGAACCCCCCCATGGATGGTGCCTGCACCCCGTCCCCGGGCAGCCTGTGCCAGCGCTTGGCCACCCTGTCGGGGAAGACATTTCTCCCCGTGCCCACCCTGAGCCTCCCCTGGTGCGGCTGGAGGCCGTTCCCTCCTGTCCTGCCGCTGGTTCCTTGGGAGCAGAGACCGACCCCCCTCGCTGCAGCCTCCTGCCAGGCAGCTGTAGGGAGCCAGAAGGGCCCCCCTGAGCCCCCTGTTCTCCGGGCTGAGCCCCCCCAGCTCCCCCAGCCCCTTCCCCAGCCCCTGCCCGGCTCTGGACACGCTCCAGCCCCTCCGGGTCTGTCTGGGGGTGAGGGGCCCAACGCTGAGCCCAGGGCTCGAGGGGCGGCCGCACCAGGGCCCAGCACAGGGGGACGGGCACTGCCTGGCCCTGCTGGCCACGCTGCTGCTGACACCGGCCAGGGCGCTGCTGGCCACCGTGGCCCCCTGGCAATGCCTGGGAAAGCCACCAAAACCAACAACTCCCTAGAGGTGGATGCTCTTCTCTGCAATGCATTAGGTTTCTAATATGAGAGACAGTGATACTATTTCGGAGTATAAATGGATGGCAACAGATCCAGTATAAGGCAGGAGCTGCCTTTGGTTACTTACTGAATAGAATTTCTTAACTACAAGTTATGAATGTCTTCACTCGTCATTACTCTGGGGTTTCATTCCTGTACTTCGCCCTCCAACGGTCACATCCAGTAACCATTGCCCACAACTCAAGTCTTCTGAGAGCTCATCTTTTCAGCCTGATTTAGTCTTCATTTTTCTTCTTCACGAAAAGATTCAAAATCACTTTATTTATGAACTGAAACAAACTAGACCTGCCCCTAGGGAAAGCCTGCTGGGCTGACAGCACTCCGGGATGGACCTGTTGGGGACCAGCTTCAGAGGTGGGCATGGCCAGCACCGGGGGGGGGTGGTGGTGGTGGTCACAGGTTGCTGCTCTTCTCTGGAATATTTAAGTGCCGGGTTTCTTTCCCCAGGTCAGTGCTAAGGCAGGACCTCGGTATGGGAAAGACATGGACCTGTTGGAGCAGGTCCAGAGGAGGCCACGGAGCTGGTCAGAGGGCTGGAGCCCCTCTGCTGTGGGGACAGGCTGGGAGAGCTGGGGCTGTGCAGCCTGGGGAGGAGAAGGCTCCGGGGAGACCTTAGAGCAGCTCCCAGTGCCTGGAGGGGCCGACAGGAAAGCTGGGGAGGGGCTTTGGGCAAGGGCAGGGAGCGGTGGGACAGGGGGGAATGGCTTGAAGCTGAGAGAGGGGAGATTTAGGTTGGACGTGAGGAAGAAACCCTTCCCCGTGAGGGCGGCGAGGTGCTGGCCCAGGCTGCCCAGAGCAGCTGTGGGTGCCCCATCCCTGGCAGGGCTCAAGGCCAGGCTGGACGGGGCTGGGAGCAGCCTGGGCTGGGGGGAGGGGGCCCTGCCCATGGCAGGGGGTGGAACAAGATGAACTTGAAGGTCCCTTCCAGCCCAAACACTTCTGTGATTCCACAACACGCTCTGTCGCAGACGTGAGAAATGCCCCAGTATTCTGGGCAAGCAGCAGACAGCTTTGCCCACCTAATGTCACTCTCGCGTCTCTCTTCCCACAGGAGACCGATCATCTCTGCCCAACACTTGCCTTCAGCTGGTGACACGAGGAGCATCCTTAGGACCAATGCCAGCAGCAAACACAGCCAGCTTCTCTGTAAGCAGTGGGGTTACCTTCTTCACATGTTACTTTAAATCACAAGCAGATTCTCATTCCTGTCCTGTGAAGGGGGCAAAACATACTTTCAAAACTAAATCACCCCTCTATCAGCACATCCAAGAGAAAAAACTGTAGTGACAGATAACTCATTGTGCCTTGACCTGCAGGGAGGTTTCACGCAGTAGCACTATTTTCCTCCCAGCTAAACAAAGATTTATTGGATACTATAAGCTCAACAGAGAAACCACGTTTTCCAAAGACTCTGAAAACCTACAGCAGGTAAAAAAACCTCCCTGGAGAACTCGGCTGTGAGCCACAGTGACCCACAGGGCTGCCTCAGCAGCCCACCACCCCGAAGAGGTGCTGAGCACAGAGCTGATGGCACTATGTGCTGGCCAGGGCAGGGAACACACGATGCTACGGCTCCACCAGTTCCTCACCAGGGGCCCAACCTTGCCCCCTCCCTGAAAATATTCATTTTTTCCCAACTGGAGGATCACAGCTCCTTCCCAGCCTTATGCGGCGCGACCACAGGGGTTCAAAGGGCTTTATGTGACGAGGCTGTTGACAAACACGTTTATCCCAGAAAGACCCAGAGATGACAGTTCCCGCAAGGAAAGGAGCACTTCTCAACACCAGCAGGAACTCGGGGGTCAGAGATGGGGGAAGGACTGGTGGGGGTGAGGGAAAGGGAAGGAAAAAAGGGGCTGCAACACTAAAGAGTCTTTCAGGACTCATTTATTTGAGCAGTGCCAAGCCAGCTCACTGATGCAATATTTTCTTCCTGCACTCTGAGCCAGGGCTTTGGGATCTAATAAATCATCGCTGGCCGCAGAGACATTAAAATTCTAGCCCAGTACTGCATTAGATGAAATGAGGCCGAATGCCAGCAAGCGCAGGGAGAGGGAAAGGCAAGCACACGCACTTTAAAATAAGTATACGAATGCGTTTGCATATAAGCAACTCCTGATTTCCGTTTCAGACGAGGCTAAACCTAACACAAACAGAATAGCAAAACAGATTAACAAGCCAGAGCTCAACCGCGCCACTTTGGAAAGCTGATCCCCATTAAACTAAAACCAAGACGTTAGGTATAAAGCACAGCAGAAAAATAGACTCAGTAATTTACAGATCTGGTACGAACCGGGGAACTATTTCTGAAGCTTATAAAAGTCTTTTACGATCCCGTACCAGAACACGTTTCTGTACGTCCAGACCTCTGCACTGTGTCGCATTGACTGGGCATGATGTAAAAAATAATTGTGCACCAGGAGAGGAGAAAAATTCAATATTTAATCTACAAACATGTTTCCAGAAGTCAAGCCACAAAATTTTAATTTATTACCTTCAGACTGCAAAAATATAACAAGTACCTAACCACTTATTTGCTGTGCCATACAAAAAGAAACCAAACAAAAAAACCAAGCAGGGTGGAAGAGGGGGAGGAAAGGCAGCAAATATTACGGGTTTTCAACGGATCATGAGGCAGTATTGGAGCTTATTTTCAACCATTTAATTGAAGCACCTGGGGATTTAAAAGGTACTGAATGTGTGGTGTGCAAAGTATGCACAGAGGAAAACAAGGCAGGATATCAACTTGAACTGCAAATGGCAGGAAAAAAAATGTAAAAAAAAAAAGCCATTTATTTTAGACTCGGTGAGATTTTAACTTACAACTGAGAAATTCCAAGCAGCCATGGGGTTTCAGTGCTAGGAGACATTTTCATCCTGTTTTATGAATAACCCCCACCTAAAATTCACACCACGACAAGGTCACGCTCCAGCTCCGCGCTGCGCATGCAGAGGCTCCCGAAATGCTCTGCAGAGAATCGCTGACCCATTTAGCAACCGCTGACGGACTTCTGCCAGCCAAGGCCGTTGCTCTTCACCTCCAGAAGGAAGGATTTTAAAACCTGATCTAATATTTCTTCCACAATTGCTACCATTGGAAGAGAGAGCTCATGGCTTCGTGAAAGGAGTGCGCTAGACTGGAAAGAAGGGGAGGGAGGTCCCCATAACCTCTCGGTAGAGGGGCTCCACAGCAGGACCACCACCCACATCGGCAGCTTTCTCAGCAGAGCAAACTGGACATCCAGAGATAGTTACAGGGAGGGAAGAAATGATTATGGGAGGTTGGAAAACAATGAGGTCAAAATAAGTTTAAGACTTGCTGGATGGCAAATCAAGAGTGACTTGGCAATGTGACCTCAAGGCATGGAGAACCCGAGTGCCACAGAGGTGACACCAAGATGACCAAAAGGATCTTATACAGAGGTTCCTTGTTGTTCAGCAGCAAAGTAAAGGGTACATATAGGAAAACATATGGAAGTCAAGGGAACGTATATGAAAAGAAGTTTTAAATGGTGTCAAACAATACAACCATGACTAAAACAAAGAAGGTGGCTTAGAAACACACTGTAAATTAACAAAGCCACCAAAAAGGAGTTTCGTTCTACAATATACAGAGACTAGGGAATAAGAGAAGGGGAAAAAAAATCACATTCACCAATTTTAATACTGAATATACATTTTAAAAGCCTAAATCACTAGTTAGAATTTGTCTATGTGCTGTGTAAGCCAGAGCTTTGGTAGGGCTCAAGCTTAAAAGTAAAGCTTATTTCTTCCCCAAGGAAGTGAAGAAGTTCAGATTATGCGCCAATACTCCACAGAAGTAACCGACACACAAGACAATTCTCTGTTCACATTTTCTTTAAATGGAGTACTTTCCCCTTCAAAACATGTTTCCAAGGTCATCTCTTTTTTTCCTTTTTTTTTTTTTCTCCTCTGCCTTACACTCATTTTCTCCAGCTCTCTTCAACCCTAATCATTTAATCTTTTTATTTTTTTTCCACTATGAGGAAAAACAAAATCAATATTGTAGCCAAGAAATGAGGCACGGCACAAACCAGTTCCACGTACTAACTGAGCACGCAGGATTAAAAGGCGCACAATGAGGTCATTCAGGAAAACATGAGCTTTGTTTGCTTTTGCGATCTGAGACTATTCTGTTTATTTACAACACAGGGAAACTCAAAAGGATGTAAAACCTTATAGAGACAGCTACAAAACAAGGGATGAAGGATGTTCCCCAAAGTTTCTACGAAACTCCTCAGAAGGTTGACATCAGTTGGAACAATCTCCAAACCAACTGAGCCCGCAAGCATCTGTAATGAGGTGTTAGGAATTATTTTCTTCAAACGGGCTTTACTAAGGCTCCATTTCTAACACTAAAAAGAAAGAAGCCTTTTGGCTTGAAACATAGGTGTATGCCACCCACACTCCTGTCCACAAGACCTGTTTCGCACAACAGCCTGCCTCCATCCATAGGTGAGAGCAGTGGGGCGACATCCATGCCCATCACCCAAGGGTGCTGCTGTTGGCAGGAGAACCACCCAAACACAGCCTACAGCTATTGCACGCACTCATAAATATCCCTCATCTCGCCCAAACCCCCTCTCCTTCCTTCTCCCTTGCTCCCCAAACAAGAAACCTTGCCCCTTCTTTCCTTAGGGGTTTTACACTTTTTGCAGCCTCAAGAAAGTCCATGAGTTAATTTATTAGGAAGACGGTGAATTAGCCATCGTTGATTGACTAACCAGAGAGCACTGAAACGCCTTCCACACTGAGAAATTCAGCAAGTTGTTTGGAAGTATTCCTGTACAAAAATCATGCATTTGAACACAAAAATAACAAGAGTCTACACAAGTCAGAGCTCATTCTTCTCCAAATCAAGTATGATTTTCCTGTCTGCTCTATACACACCAATTAATAAACATGAAGAAATGCCAGAGGAAAAATATTCACTGTACCCACTTCATACATTTTCAACCACCCTGAAATCAATTCAACACCCTGAACACAGTTTAAAATTCCTGTTTTACAGAACCAGTAAGGAATGGATCACCTAATTAAATCCAGAAACGGCATTTCCCAATCAATGGAAGGGGTAGACATGCACGCAGATCTTAAAAGCAGAAGGAAAAGTAAGGAGGAGAGCACCCCAACCCCACCTGCTTCAGCATCAAAGCTGTTTGCCTCGTGTTCCTCAGCACTCCCCACCAATATGCTGAGGAATGCCTAAAAGAAAGGGAAAAAAGTCAAGTTTATCCTCTTTGCACACAGCAGTTCTGAAAGAACTTGGTTTTCTTGGCCAAAGTATTAATCTGTTATCAAAGGGCCAGCCTTTCCAGAGAATAGCACAGCAACATTTTAATTTTAAGTTAATAAGAAAGGCTGAAATCAAGCCTAGAATTATCTTTGTCCCACAAAGAGTATGCAAAAGAGGATTAAAAGCCGACTGTAGAAATCCTATTGGAACATCCTTCCGCCTTCTACAAAATTGGAGGCTACTGGCTTTCAACATCCCAATAAATTAAATGAACAGTCAAGTGTAAATCAGGTCAGTCCTCACATGTGCAGTTGTGTCTGCGGCTCAACAAATGATACTACAGATCAGGATACAACCACACGTGAGGATCCCACACCTCCTGTCCTGCCAACACCACCAACGACCAGAGGGCAGACGATGCCGGTTCCCTCTGTGAATCATTATGTCCAGACAAATGTTGTGGTTCCACCTTGGGGGAAAAAAAAAAAACAACAACAAAACTTGGGAGCGCAGCACACAGCCTGGCTCAGGGATGAGTCTTGCCTTCTGGAGCATGCAGGGATCCCAAATCACAGGTAGGAGAGCCCGACGTGCTGGAGGAAGCTCTCAAGCTTTCCATGTCCAAAGAGGATGGAGCAGGGCTTGCCCTCGAGCAGTAGCAGAGGTGTGGAGGGTCCCTGAGGAAAGCCCACCCAGAGCACAGAGCGGCGGCTGCGGAGCTGACTGCACTTCTGTCCTCCGCCTCTCCACAAAGTCTCAGACAGAACGAAGACCCTGATGGCTGTACAATCTTCGCTTCACACTGGTGCAGCCTGCCAGTATGGTTCACAAACGTAAGAGCATCAGCTCGCACAAATCCTTAACCCTTTCGGGAATCCCTCCGGAAGATCTCCAAGATCCCAGACACACAAGAAGAATATAGAACCGGTGCCTTCCCACCAACATAAAAAACCAGTAATCTATATGCTGACACGTGTATTTGCTTACCTGCCACACCTATTCTCTATCACAAAATCTTCTAACTACAACCACATGCATGCATTATACCGTAAATTAATACTACATTACTGTCATCTATCTTTCTCAGCGCTCTCAAAAGTCCCACAGAGAAATTGCCACTTGAAGAAGCAGGAAAATCAATTAAATTGGAAAGCAAATGAACCCAGACCTTGCAGACAGCATAAAAAGGGTTGACAAGTGACTCAGGGAGACACCACGCATTTCTACATGCAAACGATAAAGCTCTCAGCCAGAACTTCTCCTTAAATCATCAGAAAGACTATTTTTTCCTTTTAAATGAAGGCGACACATTTGTTACTTGAGGAAGAACACGCTGGGTCTTGCAGCAACGTCAAAGATTAATTGCAAATGCGATTCAAACTCTTCCTTGCTTTAGACTGCTCCTCTGCTTCCCCAAAATACTTTGGTGAATCTTGTGCAGGATAAAGCTCGCCGAGTAGCTGCCCTTGAATATTTATTTCACATTGGTGTGCTGCAGAAGTTCCCTAAAAGTGCCTCTGAGCTGCCCAGGTTCATCTGCTTTGGAAATGCAGCTCAACAAGAAGCCAGTCGCACAAAGACCTTTTATTAAAAGGCGTCAGGTTCCTCCTGGTGAAACGAGTCCAGCTCTCCCGGACCCACGCAGGTGTTTGCCAGCTGGGCCAGGCTGACAGGCCGCAAGAGAGAAGGAAAAATAGCTGGGATGGAGCGGAAGACTCCAGGAAAACAAGCCGTACAAGAAAGAGAAGGGCCAGAAGAGCAGCAGAGGAGCTTGACTGATAGTCTTTCCTGAAAAGCCAGGGAAGGGGGTGCTGGAGCGTGCCACCTACCAGCCCTCTCCAAGACAGAAAACATGCAGAGAAGCAGCAGAAGATCCACGGCAGAAACCTGAATGCGTGATGGATACTAATCATTAGCAAACGAGAAAAAGGAACTGAGTAAATGAGACAAGGTCCATTAGCAAAAGAGAGAAGGAAACTCCTGCTGCAAAGACACGGGAAGACTGGGAGCTCCACCTGACAAACCAGGAAAAGCCCTGGGAGAAGGAACACAGGTAATCCATCACATTCAGATGCTGCCATTGGGATTCCCAAGCCTTCTGTGCAATGGAGGCAGAAGAGCAGCGAGTTCCCAACACGTATCTGGATTTAAGGACACTAGGCACGGCCTCCTATAATCACAGACCACCCCAGATGGGATGACATGGACCCTAAGCCATTTCTGGGGAAATCCCTTGGGAATTGCAGGCTGGGAGATGAGGACCCTGCAGTCGCACCCACTGAGCAGCACGCCTGGAGAAGCGAGCACCTTACACGCCTTTGGTGGTGGGGCTGCTCGTGGCTAATTGGCTCTCAAGAGGACAAGCACATTTAGACACCAGAACTCTGAAACGCACATTTTTATTTACCAGAACCAGAGGACTGGGCCATTTGAATGCTGCCACCCGACAAAAGCTTCTTGAAGACAACTCATCTTTGTACTTGGTGATCTACTAGTTTCTGAAAGAAACAAAGACTCTGTTGTATTCTCTACACCCTTTACAAGTCCCCTTCTTGAGGGCTCCTTGCCATTGCTTTCTGACACACTTTTCTCAGCCACCACAAAGCTGCACACCCCCAACTCTTTCCTGAGCAAGACCAAAGAGGTGGGAAGATCAGTGACCTACATGGCTTTGGACCAAGCGTCCTCACTAGTTCAAATGACCTTAATCTGATGGACTTGAGGACAGACTGCAGTGATGGGATAGGCTGCTGGGATTAGGTGAGAGCCGAAAACCTCATGTTTGAGAAATGACCGGCCCAACTGGCCTTCAGCGTGCAAGGTATCCACATTTTACATGTGGCAGGAGTATCAGTCTAGAAAGAGTTACCATCCTTCCCTGCCCTGCACCTCTGAAGATATGTTTGCTTCTTCCTTCCCACCCAAGAGCCAGGTACATAACCTGGTCGATACAGAATCTCTTTAAAACGGATTTTACCGTTTTAGAAGACCTGCAGTAAGTAATTCGGACATGAACCCCATGGATGGGACTCGAACGTAGACCACTTTGTGTAGATGTCTACACACGTGTAGCTGTCTGAGTTAGCCATCAACACACCTTTCGGTACCAGGGAGAAAGGAGCACTTGGAGGACACAATCCAGTGGCTCACACAGTAAAACAGAGCACATGGGAGATGCTCTTTTCTTGCCCCTCACCATTCACGCAGTTCAGGGGACTGCTCACATCCACACTGCAGGTACGTACAATTGGGCAAAACAATTCTGAATCTGCCAGGAGAGACCCCAAGCAGGGTCAAAGGGTGGGCGCAGCAGACTCAAAAGCGCTGGCACTTCCACCGCAAGGATTTAAGACTAGTACAAGGAGTCTGAAACAGAAGCATGAGCTATGGTCAGAGAGCAGGTGGAAGGTTGGATGTGGGAAAAGGTGGAGGGGGACAATCGTCTGGAAGAGTAGCATCAGTAATCTGTGGTCAAAAAAGGACCAGAAGATAATATACCTGTATTATTTAGTGATTTTTCTGAACAGATAAAGAGTGACAAAGTAGAAAACCAGAGCATGTCCTGTTCCTTTTAAAATTTCAGATAAACTTCTGAATAAAAACATTTTTCCTTTACCTTCAATAATTCTGAGGGCGGAACAGAAATATTGCTTCATGGCACATAGAGCTTGAACAGAGCTATTTGTTGAAAGCAAATCAAGGGCTTCCATCAGCAAAAACTGGAGCTGGAGAACGTCTCTTCTAAGCGTGGAAGCTCCTGAGCAGGTTGCAGCTGCAGCAGGACTTGGGAAGCATCGTGTGCTAGAGCAGCGTGACACAAACTCCTTGGAGATTTACTAACCAGCATCACATTTTTGGGCTCTTGGATTTTATTATCATTTATTATTTAGTAATAACTACGACGAACACACAGTCAAGTCTACTGAAGGTTCATGAATCACAGCATCTTATCAGCATATTAATCAGCTTCTGGTAGGGAAAATGGTAATAGCGTGAGCTATAACAAACACTTTTATAGTTTCACGCTTGAAGTCAAACAAGCTACAGGAGAGACTGATTCTTCACCCCTGATTCCACATCAATGAGCTAATCTATTTGCTGCAGGACTGGTGCCTTTGCAAAAGTGGATGCAAGAAAATGGGAAGGATAATGTGCCAAAAGCAAAACCAGGTGGCTCAGCAGTTCACATTTGGGCAGGTAAAGTGAATTCTACAAATAATAAATAAGCAAACGAGAGTCCTTAAATACCTTTTAAAGTTAACCTCAATTAAAACAAGAGCTTACATGAAGATCAGCGTTAATTACAGTCTGTTTTAATTAAATAATAAACAACAGTCAGACACCGTTTGCTGCTGATGTTCTAAAATACATCAAATTAGCGGAGTGGAAGGAGTCACCAGCCGAGCACGAGGAGCCAGGACTTGCTGGAGCACAAACCCGGCGCTGGACAGATGTAGCTCCATCTGCAGTGAGAATATTCTCTCCACGTCACCTTAGCTCAGCTCAACAACCAGCTCATTCAACAGCAAGGAAGCACTGCTAGCAGAAAGCACACAAGGCTTATTCTACCCTTTCAGTTTAGGAAGGAAAAGGGGAAGGAGGTAGCAATTCAACCCTGAAAATGAGACATACTAACTACGTGAGAATCACCTTTGCTTAATAAATATATCAGTTCAAATATGGGGAATGTTTGGCTAAACATCCACCTAATACTTCCTTTTTTTTTTTTTTTTTTTTAACTTAATTCTAATTTCCTCTAAAAATTCATCCAATTCAGACCACACTTTAAAAATCATTTAGGAAATAACTGTCCTTCACACTTCCTTTAAGGAAGATCAAAATGGAAAAATTAAGAATCTGAATAAACGTATGGTCCCTCCAGTACTTGAGTATGTGCCTCCTCATTCTCCCTAACACACAAGCAGCCAATTTGGTACAAAAATCTTTATTTATCTTGAAATGGACCTCTTTCCCTAGCCCACCAGGTATGGAAAAATAAAAGAAGTAAAAATGAGAAGAAAATCAGATTAAAACCAAATTTATTTCAACCAAAAGCAAGCTATTCTATATAAAGCATTTACATTTAGCACTAAAAAAGCCACAAGAGCATAGAATTCAACCTGCCAGTATCCTGATTACCATCTTTGTTTTCTTTCCACATGTATCCCACCTGAGTTTTATTGCACAAGGTTAGAAATTAACGGTTAATGCATGGTCTTTGAAGAAAAAAAATATAAATAATACACTTGCTGTACTAGATTTGGGGTAAAACCCCCTGAATTCCAAGGCAAACCAAGAACTGAGAAAGGGCCAACAGCCTTCACCTCAACTTTATTACACTTCAGGGGGGTTTATTTCTCTTTCTTACCCAATATAAAGCTTGGCATGAAATCTTCCATGTCCACCACTACTGCAAAAAGATGATACTAAAATATATATCTTATACTGTATAAATTCTGTATTGTATCACAAATTAGGCCTCCAATCAAAATTTTGGGACAGATGTCGTACGCTCAGTCTCCTGCGGTGACCGTGGGGACGGCGCACTGACATGCCATTTCAAACGAGGGGCTCCAAGCAAACTCTTCCAATTCAGCTGCCAGTCAGGGCTGAGACACTCATTAAGCCCCAAAGATGTAACGAGCTCCCAGGCCCACAGAAGGGGTTCACACACACGACGGCAGTCAACATCCCCTCCACATCGACTGTGTCACATGCTTCAGCAATTTTTTTCAAAGCAATTTGAGAAGGATCTACAAACTTCTTAAGTTAATGCTTCTCCTGCAAAGAGTCTATTTTGTTTGCCTCTGGGAGTTTAAATATCCTCCAGAATAGCTTGTGGCTACATTAGAAACTGATATGTAGCTAAATGACGCACGTTAAAGCGATGTAAATGAAGTCTGAGCACGGAAAGGAAGAATCAAGACAGCCAGAGCTCGGCACTTAACGCAGGGGGCACAGCAGCCACCTTCTCGTAACTGCCGAGCCCACCTTCAGGAGCTGCGTGCCTCTTCTACACAAAGGATAAAATTTAAATTATTCCCCCTTCTTTCACAAGATAACTTTAGGTCTTTCATAAAATACTCCAACAAATACATATTTAAAAGGTTTTGTAATACATTTTGCCTAGTAAAGAAAACAGCTCTTTGTTTAAACACTTTGTAAGCTATTACCTGTTGCAGCACAATCAAACTATTGGACTGCAATAAGACTTTACCATTGGTCAGATTCTACTGTCCTGCTGTTTGTGTTTCCTCCACAAACCACTCCCCAACCCCCACTCCTCAGGGCTATTTAACTACTTAGCAGGAACAAGCTACAGCTGCTCATCATCCATGTCAATCAACCCGCTGCCTTGGAGGCAAGGCCACGGCTGCAGATTACCAATGCTAATCAACCCACTGCCTTCATTCCTCTACAATTACCTACTTTGGGCCTTCCTTGTAAGAATTCAGCCCCCTGACCCCTCACCTCACACCTGCGCAAGGGACAAACCAAACACCAACACGATTCAATTCCCACTTCTGTCCTACACTCAAGCAGTCACTTGGCTCTTCTCTTCCCTGTTTCTCCACTGACAGAACTAAGGACCCCAGTCTGATCTGCCTCCAGTTTTCTTCTCCAAGGTCATCCTGCACAGCTGCCACTGATGTCTTTTCCTTTACCACAAACTCTGGAAGACAAATGTCTGAAGTCCAATGTTTTGGGGTGAAACCAGTCTCATGGGGGCCACCTCCATCCCTACCACAGCTGGCACAAGCTAGCCAAGGCAGGCAATAGCCTCATATATTTAAGCGCACAGTATAATCTTCACGGTGATTAACCAGCAGGTTGTTTTAGAAGGTACCATCCTATTGTTGCTACCATTTGGCTTATTCAGAATGCAGTCTTGTAGAATTCATTCATCTAAACCAGAAATCACCCTCAAAAGTTCTCCTTCCAGAAAGGTCAAGGTACAAACTACCCAATCTGCACTTCACCATTTAAATAAAATTGTCATATCAAGTGCCAGAAAGCAGCTTCTAAAACACACAGGACTCTATGAAAGCAGATATAGAAAATCCATTGCATGGATTTTAAGGTGAAGCTTTGAGCACATGCCAAAAAAAAAAAAAAAAAAAAGTTAAGTGGGAGAGAAGTAGACTCTTGTCCAAACCATCCTTGTGCTAGAAAGCACAAAATTGCTGTTATTTCTAGTGTAGGAAAATAACTGCACTTATGAGCTCATTCTATCACCCAAGCGCTGCTGGAGTCTGCAGTCCTCTTACAATGGTGATATTTTTGAAGAGACTATTATTCACAGATATTTTTTTCCAAGCCTCTAGTGCTTTGACTGTGAGACCACAGTTCCCCCGAGCTACAGTATCTCCAACAAAGCAGCATGCATAAATTTGATGGGGAAGAAGAAAGGGTGCATAAAAATGGGGCAAAATGCCTTTGAGGAACTCTCCGCTCCGCAGAGTATCGGACAGGTCTCCTCGCAGCAACACAGCCGGCCCTGCTGATCTACCAGCTGCAACAGCCACCAAAGTCAATGATGACATTTTGTAAATAAAGGAGCTGAGAGCATTGGATGTTCGTTTCCGTTCGCTGTTGACCACGCTCCTCCACAGAAGCACACTCCCAAGCAATTCCACACATTAGGTAACAGCCAACACAAACAACCGGCAATGCAAATATAAAGAAGGAAGTCTTAACACAATATGACACTTAATTATATGCAACAAAATGTTAGAAGAAGGAGTCTTCGCAAGCTGGTTTTGTAAGGTGCTTACAAGATCAGAACAACACATGGTGAACCTAATCCCTGGGAAAAACCAGATACACCTAAGCTGAGATTTTCTTTTTCCAAAGCGCTGTTTCTCCCTGTGCTAAATTATTTTCGTATCATGACACTTTAGTTCCCCAGTAGTTACATAATTATGGTAAAATTCCTTTCAACACCTTTTTCGAGTATTGAAGATGACATTTTTCAACAACTCCGTTCTAAAGGTGGACTTCAGACATGGGACTTGCTGTCCAACCTAAGATTAACTCAACCAAAGCACAACTTGAAAACAAAATCAAATAAGTCAATAATGTAGTTTAAATCGCCACCTGTAACAACAACTGCACGTTCTCCGAATAACGGGCTCTCGCCTGTGGGATCCTCATTTCTACAGCAGGGCTATTCCAGCACGTGCAGCTCCGGAGGCAAGCCCTCCAGCTCCCAGCTGACCCTCCCAGCACCTCCATGCCTGTTTTGTTTGTCTAAAGAAACCCTCTTTTGGTCCTTTTCTTTAGGATTTCCAAGGCATCCTCTTCTCAGGAATTCAGATCCTTTTCTTCTCACGAACCTTACTGTGCTGGCTTTGCTGAAGAGGTTTCTCTTGCCAGTCACGTTCCCATCTGGCTGCCTGATGGGAACTCTTTCTCCCTTCGTTAAGGGATCGAACGGCTCGTTAACGATCACCTGCTCTCACCACCCCATACAGACACTCACGGAAGAGCCACGGAACGCCAGTCCTACCTGTATACGCCATGTTCTTCGGGTTTCCGTAGGGAGCCCCAGGTTGGACGGGGCTGTAAACAGGGTTCATGTTGGAAGACCGGGAACTCTGAGGACAAAAGAAAAGCAGAGTTGAGACGACTCCTTATGTTAGCTCCAGAGCCGTCTTCCGCGCAGAGCCTTCTGCTACCTGGTAGCGTTACCGTGTTAGAATTCCAGACACAAAGAGCTGCGAGGGAAAGGATTTACAACTAGACGTTACAACCAGATAGCATATTTAATAATTCAAGTTTTGGATCTCTCAGTTAATTCCCCTAACTTCTTCAGTGCTGCATATTCTGCCTACAAATGTACCTGGAGCAGATTAATCTCACACATCCCCAACTTTGGGGGAGCTCGGGACTCGTGACCCCACTTCCAGCTTGCGACGAACAAAGAGAAGCCACAAATTCAGGCAAGGAATTCTCCCCCTTGGAGGAGCTAATAGTTCTTGGGTGACAAGAACAACCACAATGAAGACCTGACCTTTCAGAAATTAGCAGATAAAAGACCATTTGCTGCTGGCGAGATGGAGAGCAGCAAATATTTGTGAGCGTTCGGCGTGGGCAGACTGCGATAAGCTCCAGCCTGAGGTCTGGGTCCCGCGTGAGGGTGCACAGGGCACCCAGTGCCACCCACTGCATCCCACCAGTGTCCCGGGCCGGGAGACGTAGTCACGGACCTAACGCGAGCAACGGGATTGTAACTGCCCTTCTGCTCCTCTCCCCAGTAAAGATGATGAAGCAGTGCCGGGTGAGCTTCGTGTGAGTTTTATTTAGAGGAAAGCAAGTAACTTGGGAATTTGTGTCTACTAACTGTCAGTTAAGCAACTGGCTCAGTTAATTACCTTAATGAAGCACATTCTCAATTCTGATTAATGGGAAAATCAGTCATTAAGTTTTATCAGGCGACGCATTTGTCTCCACAGCTATCTAGTGACAATTTCACACAAGAACCTCAACGTTCTTAAAATTTAAAAAATACGTTTTTTAAAACATATTATTTTACAGTTCATAAATAAATCCGTTCTTCTCAAACAAGTCTCTGATGATGGATGCACAATTTGCTAGATCATTAACTCCTTCCTCTTTACCTCAGGATAGTAAACAAGTCAAATGTTAAATGTTAGCACCAATTGACTTGACAACAATTACTGCTTAATTAATTAGCCGTCCCTCCACCCCCAAGTTAGCACAGAAGGGGCAATTCTCAAAGCAAAGGAGATCGGGTTATAAAAGCGAGCCAGAGAGAAGGCTCCACAGAGGCACACGTCTGCCCCAGCTGCTTCGCTGACACATGATGGAGCTCTCAAGAAGATTAACAGGAAAATCAATGCAAAACTTTACGCCCATGAGATACTACGGCTGGGGATTTACGTTCCAGCATAAGGGGTTTATGGCCATTTGCTTCTCGTGACCCCAGGCGGTGCCGCGGGTCTCGATGCGCCCGCCGCCGGCAAGCAGTTCTTTGCCTTCTGGCTTGAGCTCTCATTTCCAGATGTTTCCAACATCACCCAGCCCCGAGGCAGTGAACCCCAGCTTCTGTAAGCGTCTGCCCCAAAGCCTGGCTGGTGGGCTGCCGTGGGGATCTCGTTCCACGCAGGAGGCTGTCTCAGTGTAGGATGTGGTGGATACAGGACGCGCTCGTACATATACCTCAAACCACACAAACACACACATTGTGTGGCCGCATATGCTATACGATACCTACCTACCACGGCTTTAAACTTCTTCATGTGAATGACATTCATGGAAATTATTTCCTTTTCTCTACTGAAAAAAATAATGTTGATTTAAGCCCACCCGGCACATGTCCAGCACACTGTGGGAAAGCCACCTTGAGAGGGGGAATTAAGAGAAAATTGGGTCCTAACAGAAGCGCAGTATTACAGAAAGGGTTTTAGGGTGAAATACAGCGATTGCCTTCAGGGTGGTTGGCATGCACGGAACTGACATCAGCACAGCTCCCTAAGCAACACCTCTGGCCAGCTCAGCGCCTGCCCAGAGCAGTGACGGAGGGTGCAGCGGAGTGGAGACCCCACGGCCAGGCTCTGTCCTGCTCCCTGCGGGACCGGGAACCCGATGGCACCACACAGCTGATCAGTTGCCAGGTTGTCGCACGAAGAATCCATGAGACGTCCATGGCTGAGCCAACCGTTGTGGCGAAATGACTTCCCTTAGATGAAATAACCTCGTTGTAATACTAACGCACACCTCCATCTCACCTGCCTCCAGGGTACTGCTACACCTCACTGGGCACACGATACCAGTGAGTAACAACAACAGGTATGATCAGTCACTCAAGCTCCACCAAAATGTGATGGAAATGGACCGGTCCTGGACTAAAATAAGTCCAGAAGGAGGGAACTGTTGTCTAAACTTCTGGATTACCTGACTGGTTCAGCGTTCACAAAGCCAGGTCAGTCTGACTCACTCTCTGGTTGCTGTGAATAGGGGCTTCGAACCGAGGGGGTCAGCCTTGGGGAGGGGGGACACACAGAACAGAGCCAAAAGACCACCATCATCTAAGTGATGCAGAAAGAAATGAGGAAAGTTCTGGCTATGAGAGGAAACAGGATCGTAAGGTGTCGCAATCCACTGACATCAACAGCAAATTCGTTGAAAATAAGATAAAGATAAGAGCGGTAGTGGGAGATCACGACCTCCAGCTCAAACAGCCCCCCCCTGAAAGGGGGCAAACCCCCTTGGGGAGCACGCGGAGTCAGCGGAGAACGTCAGCAGAACTACAGCTACCTGAGGGTGCGCGTGGTTTGCATTAGAAGAGAGAAACTTGTAAGCAACCCTGTGTATGATGAATGACTACGCCATGTACTGTGAAGTATAAAAGGTGGACAGATGAGGGGAGAAGCTAGGGAAGACTCCATCACAACTTCTCGGATCAGCCAACAGGCTGAACCTGTCCTGCCCCCCACAGGGACACCCGTTGGGTAAGAACTTTGTCTTATGCACGCTAAATAACTAACTCACGCTGGCCGTTACCAGTGAGCATAATCTGGCTGTATATAGCTTGGTTGTATATCACTTCAAGCTTGTTTTTGCAGACAGCCTTTACCACCAGCAATAACGAATCTTGATTTGTCACAATCTTATATTAAAAAAGAGTGTTCTTTCATAAACTGCTAGCGTGAATCCTTTGCGGATGCTAGCAGTCACCGGCAGCGAGTAACATATTCGAGTAAAGTGAGCAGAGCTGCCAAGGGTCCCCCTGATGCTGTTGGGGTGTTTCCCTGAACAAGTCACTCAAATCACCTCCGATCCAGCGGGACTGCTCGGTGGAGGGTCCCTGGAATGGGATGCTAATAGACCGGTCGGGCACAAGGGTCTGGGCTTTCCTGGGGTGCTGACAGACAGATCAAACACCCGGGGGTATCTCCCCCCTACCCCTTTCACGTGACACACACATAATTTCTCCAAAGAAATTATCGCAGACAAAGCACCCAAGTGAAATGCCTCTCCCTGTCCAAAGCACGCAGGGTATGTTTCACCTTATTTTTTCAGAAAGTTGGAAGCACCTGAAAGGAGATGGTGTGACAGTAACCAGGCGGGGGAATGTGCTGCCCAGAAGTGCCAGCACAACACAATGCACGAGGAGCATCTACTGCTGCTCTCAACACAAGTCTAGCAGCTAAAACCTCCTCCTTTTCACCCAAACACCTCCGCCAACCACTTTTTCGTTGTTTTTTAATTCGGCTCCATCATCACCCTCCCATGCAGGTTCCACTTCAATAGTGGGAATAAGGCAAGAAGGCGTTTCAAACTTCTAATGGTTTGTAAAATATTCTGACAAGGAACAGCACCATAAAAATCCAAAGATATCTCTACGTTAACAAATACTCCGGAGCAATCAGACACCATCAGGCAATCAAAGTGTTTTGTGCTGAGGCTCCTATGGCTACACCCTCTGCACTTTGAGGGTTTCCTTTGAACTCGATTTAGACTGATTTTTAGTCTGGTCCCCAAGTGGCGCATGGTTTGAACTTGTCTAAAGGACATCACCGGTATGTCCTTCGCTGCTGTGTCCATCACCAGTATGGACTCCTATGTCCCATGACAGGTTGGAGGATGTGTGATGGGAATGAAGCTTCTGATAGACTCTGGTCCACGTACACCAAAACCACTTGGGACACGGAAACAACACAATCGCAGGGACTCACCTTCAAAGCCCAGTACCGTGCTGAATTATAACACCAGTAATACACACAGCCTGAGGGTTACTACTGATACCAAAGACTCAAACAATTTAGTTAGAGAGAACAAAGAACAAGCGCCACTTCTTTGGCTGATGTCACAGGGGCAAGAAAAAACAGAAGGGTGAAAAAACATTGTGTGAAAAAAGCCTTCAAGTGAGGAAGTTCTGGCCCTTAAGAGGAGACAAGGTGATAAAAGTGTTGGAATCCACTGATATCAACAGAACATTAGTTGAAAGCAGGACGAAAGTAATTGTGGCTGTGGGAGATCACGACCTCCAACTCAAATAGCCCCCCCAAACCTTGAGGAGCACGCGGAGTCAGTAAAAAGCTTCAGCAGTGCTACCTGAGGATGCGTGCTAATCTGCATTAGAAGCGAGAAACTTGTAACCCATGGCGTGTGTGAATGACAATGAATATGCAATGTACTATGAATATGCAAACATTTTATGGTATATCATGTATACCCTTGAGCAGCTTGGTGTGCATGTTAGGGAGGAAAAATCCTCCACCCACCCAGCGCTGCAATAAACCACTGTCAGCTTTCTGAACTATTGTTTGGTTTGGAGAGCTTTCTTGGTTATAATTTTTGGTGACGCTGCTAGTACCTGATGTTGTAAGTAACTGATGCCACATGTAAGACTTGAAAGAAAAAGGAGGAGAGAGATGTCACTGAGTTGCAGAGACTTCCTGGCCATAATTAACTGTTAAATCACTAATAGGACTCATCAAGTCCAGACAAGAAATGCTCAGTCGAACAGGGAATGTGACAGACATCTATAAAAAAAAAAAAAAAAAATATATATATATATATATATATCATGAATGACCTGGAGAAGGTGAAGAGGCAGCAATCACACAGCTTTCGCATAACCAGAGCAAGTGGGGGCATCAGAAGAACTAATTCTGTTGTAGCTTCGAAATAAGCACAGGAGGTGGCTGGTTGCTTTGCTTGCCTCAGCGCGGCCCTCGCTGCCAGGACGGTGGGATTTGGAAAGCCTCCCAAGGGACAGAGCGACTCCTCCTCTCCCCCAGACAGGCTTTTAGGCAGCAAGGACCTTTGACCATCCAGCTATTCTTGTGTTCCCAGAAGAAAAGCCCATTTTAGGTGCCTGGCCACCCAGCTCTCAACACTCTCTCAACAAACGCGCCCGCGGTGCCGAGATGCCCTTCGGATGGGCGGCACCGGGCGATCCCTGCAGCAGTACCGAGCGGCTGCAAACAGCCACATCCCATTCCTCAGTCATGCATGGGCACGGGGCTCGTCGCATTGACATTTCAGAGGATCTGGAAGCTGAGGATGTTCTGCCACAGAGCAAGGAAGCGATGGGTCCATCTTTCCTCCAGCCCTGTGTTCCCCCTCCCCCACGCACAGAGCCGGTGGCCCACCCAGCTGAGCCTTCCTGCCCAAGAAATGATGTTTCTGAGGGTCCCTCTCCCCTCCGGCTTCCAGCTGAAGCTCCTCCACCCAGAAGCAGCAAGGGGCAGCGGACCTGCTCCAGCCACGGCTGCATTATCAAGTGCCTCGTTCAACACAGTCATCATTTCATTTACGCTTTTCTGGGTGTAAAGAGTACAAACACATCAAAATGTGGTGAAAATTACTGCATATGCCTGACTTGCGTTAGGTGGTGTACCAAACGGTAAAAAGAAACACTCTTCTTGAGGAGGATGAAAGGAAATGCTTTTTAGCAGAGATAAAAAGATTTTAATCACGATAGGGATTTGAGTGTACTGTGAGGAAGAGGCTTGTTCTTCCTCCCTGCTTGGTATGCGGGGTGCTATTTGCAGCCAGCATGAAAGAGTCCATGTGAACGGCATTTCAGATGGATGATTTTCTTTCTTTTCAGCATCTAGTACTAAAGCACATTCAGATGAGCTTCCAATACATTCTACAAGACAATACCACTCAAAACTACATTCTAAATTCATTACAGGCACCGCATTGTGGCATTCGAAAAGCTACACTGAAATGGGAATAAAAAAGGATTAGCAAAATTAAACCTCCTTTGCCATAATAACTTGCAGCACTTGCTTGTGGCCATGAATACATGACAAAAAGACTAATAGAAACGAATTATAAACAGACAAACACAAGCATTGCTCTGCTGCACGGAGCTTCCACGGCTTCCTAATCCCCGCAACAGTGATGCTCAGTTGCTTAGAAGCTGCTGAGACTCCAGCAAGGAGCCAAAGGAGTAACTCCAGCAGGAATGCCATGGGAATAAGCTGCTAGCAAACAGTCTCGGGATACTTTCTGGCTGTAACCTGGTTACATTTTCATCTATTTTATCCTTCCTGTGAAAGTGCACGACATGGTTCTATCACACTAGGAAATTACTTCAGATGAAGGGTAAATAGAAATACAAGAGAGGTCAGTCATCAAACGGCCACCAGGCCATCAGCAGGCCAATGTGCTGGTCACATCAAGTTTGCGCTGGGGATTTCCAAGCAGCAGGAGAAGGGAAATGAAAATGAAAGTGAATGCCGGGTTGAACTCGCTGTGCTGAGAGCTGGGCTTCGTGCTTCGCATCGCACTCTCCTGCTGCTGCCAAGGGACAGGACTCTGTCCCCCGTCGCTGGTGACACCCTGGGACATCACCTACTTCATCCTCCTCCTACAGGAGCACTCAAAGCACCCAATAATCAGCACAGGGATCACCACCACCTT
Source organism: Falco punctatus (assembly GCF_963210335.1). Lineage (NCBI taxonomy): Eukaryota > Metazoa > Chordata > Aves > Falconiformes > Falconidae > Falco > Falco punctatus. The sequence goes on from NC_137581.1 coordinate 1,545,958, forward strand.
CGAACTACTACAGATGCAAGACAACAGGAACACCTGGAGGGGACTGGGCAGGCCGGGCCGAGGGGCCGAGGCCAGACGTATGAGGCCCAACGGGGCTGAGTGCCGGGCCCTGCCCGTGGGTCACACCAGCCCCCCACAGCGCTGCGGGCTGGGGGCAGGGGGCTGGGAACTGCCCGGCGGGGAAGGGCCTGGGGGGGCTGGTCGGCAGCCGGCTGGGCACGAGCCCCCCGTGTGCCCAGGTGGCCACGGCGGCCAGCAGCGCCCTGGCCGGTGTCAGCAGCAGCGTGGCCAGCAGGGCCAGGCAGTGCCCGTCCCCCTGTGCTGGGCCCTGGTGCGGCCGCCCCTCGAGCCCTGGGCTCAGCGTTGGGCCCCTCACCCCCAGACAGACCCGGAGGGGCTGGAGCGTGTCCAGAGCCGGGCAGGGGCTGGGGAAGGGGCTGGGGGAGCTGGGGGGGCTCAGCCCGGAGAACAGGGGGCTCAGGGGGGCCCTTCTGGCTCCCTACAGCTGCCTGGCAGGAGGCTGCAGCGAGGGGGGTCGGTCTCTGCTCCCAAGGAACCAGCGGCAGGACAGGAGGGAACGGCCTCCAGCCGCACCAGGGCAGGCTCAGGGTGGGCACGGGGAGAAATGTCTTCCCCGACAGGGTGGCCAAGCGCTGGCACAGGCTGCCCGGGGACGGGGTGCAGGCACTGTCCATGGGGGGGTTAAAATACACAAAGATGTGGCGCTTGGGGACATGGTTCAGTGGTGGCCTTGGTGGTGCTGGGTTAACAGTCGGACTTGATGGTCTTAAAGGCCTTTTCCAGCCGAAATGGCTCTGTGATTCAGTGATCTTACCCTGTTTTTTTCTCTACCGTTTACTCGTGCCTTTGAAAACGCTGTGACCAGCTTTGCTGCTTCCCAAAGACATTCACGCCTTCAGTTGTCAAATACTGTGGGCAGTGCTAATTTTTAACACATAAACAAACTTTAATGCAAGTATTTCTATGCACATGTTGGTGGATCTGGCATCTTATATGCCTCTCCCACTCTGATATACAGAAATACAGGTATTTCCCACTTCTATCGTACAGAGGCAGAGGAAGAGGAAGATGACACTGAAGGAGATTGAAAAAATCCTAAAAAAAAAGAATAAACCTGGCATGGAAGAGTCAGGAATGTTATGAAGTTATTATCTTCTCAGGCTAAGTGAATAAAATCTTTATAAACAGAGTATTACTGAGAAATAAATATATTTTAAGGGTTCTTAAAACAATGACGCTGAGAGGTGCGTCTTTCAGGTTCTCAAGAAATTAATTAGCAGATCTAAGCTCTAAGTCAAATTGTAAAGAGAAGAGTAAATAATGCAAACATGAGCTTCTCTGGATGACAGACACTTCTCCATCTTGTTTCATGCCAGCCCTTGTGTCCAGGTAATTCACCCTTTAACTTCCCATTGCCTAGGTTTTGATTTGCCTTCATCTTTTGTGAAACTAGGATGTAAGTGCTTCCGAGAGACCTGTTCCTTACACTTATCTTTGGAAAGAGAGCAGTGTTTTCTCCTCTGAGAAAAAATATATGTACCAAAAATTATTTATTTCACAAAAGACGGCACAGAACCAAGCATGAGAGTGTGAATAAAGAAAAAAGGCAAACCCAAAAGATACGTCTCTTCCTTGATCTGCACATCACCTCTTTAATTTTATACAAATTGCATGCTAATGCTATTCAGCCAAAGCCTCCTTGAACATGGAAAGACCTCCTGACCTTACACTGCATTCAAATTCCAATAATTTTCTGACAATTTTTCAGTTAAGTCATTTGAAGTTTGACCCTCACTTGGGATCCGCCAAACAATAATTAAATTAACTTCCAATTCATCTGCTAAAGGTTAATTTAGGCAAACTAGAAGGCTATGTCCCACTTTTCCCCAAAAAAGCCTGCAGTGACAGCACGCATGAGCTTGGAGATTCATAACACAATGTGGTTTTCCACAATTAACATGTCCTTTTTAATATACTCCTCTTTTAGCTACACCATAGCTAAAACTCGATTGGCAGATCTCACCTGAAACCAAATATTTAACCTGCTAAAGACCATATAAAAGAATCGGGTCAGTTGTTGACACAATTTTAGTTAACCTTTTATTAATAAAATAAAACACACTTTAAAAAGAAAAATGATTTAAAGAAGGAAACCAAAGAAAGACCAGACTACAAAAGTTTAAGACTTCAATCCACAGTAAATTATTAATGGTAGCTCTTGTTTGTACAATATAATGTTCACTTTTACCTGTTCCACTTCCCTTCAGCTATACCTTGATGTTTGTACAAATCAATCTAGGGCATCATCCCAGAGGCTGAATATTGGGTTTTTTTCTGCACTTCTCAACATTTTTCACTTTAAAAGAAAATTCCAGCTCTGCCCCAGCCTCCTTTTACCTAAATAACTGTAAATTCTGTATCGCAAACTCCAGCTCCCCAAAACCTGCAGCACCCTGCTTCACAAACTCAGGCAGCCAGAGCAGGAGGATCATCCTGGTCCTCACACCACCCCAGCCATACGTCTCTTGAGACACGTATTGCCATCTTTATGTATAAAGCACCCACCAAGTGGTAGCTAGCAGCAAAAGCTAGGCAAGAAGCTTTTCTTCTACCCTGAGAAAACATTTGCTATTTTAAAAAGTGTTTCTACATTTGAAAGACACATTTGATTTCATGCTCACTCTCTCGCCCTCAGTCGTGGCTCAGACCCTTTTTTTCTGGGAGCGTTTCCAGTGGCAATGAAGATGTGCAGTGAAGCAGTGGTTCAGGAACGCTTTAGCAGTTGATGTTACCGCACGCAGGCGTGCCTTTGCTGATGTGAACCAGATTGGGGATGGCACGTTTGCATCCCCAGGGGGTAAAGGCTTGCAGACAGCGTCAGTGTCCTCCGTGCACGGACCATCTTCAAAGGAAAGATACGCTGCACGGTTTCACTCTCCAGTTGAGTTTGGAATTAGAAAAGTCAGTCTAAATAATACTCCCTCCATGCAAGAGATTGCAGCTTTGAGGGAATATATAAAAAGCATGACATGAAAATATGTGAAGCACAGCCATCACTTGATGCAATCAGGACATTCAGCTGCACGCACAGGGATGGCGCTGAAGTCAGCAGCACAGCTCATGCGGCTGGTGATTAACCCAACGTCATTGCTGTATAGCTCTTCATGAAGCCCCGAACGTGACTGAATTTCATTACTCATTAATTACACTGATGACGTATTTTCTCCACAGATACGTCATGTCACGCACCTTCACCAGACAGGTGTCTGTATTCAGCTGCTCCAAGGAGTCCTGGGGCTCAGCAATGGGCTGCTGTCCCCTGAGGACCACATCAACACGTGAGCAGAGGCAAGAAGGATGAGATGTTAATGACCATGACCACCACACCAGCAGGATGGTTCTCACCAGATGAAACCCGAGCTGTTCAGCTGAAGCTGACCCTGATGGAGGGAAAACATTAAACCAACTGGAAATGCCACGGAGCAATGGATTTCAATACAGCCCTTGACCTACGTCCAAGACCAGAAAAGGGAAAACAAAAATGAGGTGGATAGTTTACAGTACTACAGCATTTTTCGTACAGATCCACCTCCAAACCAGGGCAGTATCAGCCATCTGTTCCCTGAGGAGACACAGGAGGGTGGCATGGGCTAGCTGGGATGGGTTAACCCAGCCAAGCCCATCAGAAGCCACATTCCTATCACCTATTGCCTCCTCTCAGGTAAGTAACTAAATAAACCCACACGCCTTCATTTGAGAAAAGTTTAACATCTACAACAGGAACAAACCCTTGTGTCTTCAATGTATGAAAAATTAATGGCTAATTTATAATCACAATGCATCTCTTGGCTATGGAATTCCCTGATCTCAGACCGCCCAAAAATAAATGCTGAAGCAGGAAAAATCTTGACCTTTCATTTGCTGAAATGTATGATGTACTTAAAAGCCAGAGGCCCCCCAGAAAATTGATGGTTCAATTATGCATATTGAAAAATAGTAAAGGAAATCCTGGTCCTAGCCTGAGAAAACGGAAGACAGAGAAGGAAGCCAGGACCACCTCTTGCACTTGGTGCAACAAGCAGTTGCTCAGTGAACCTGCACACGGCATGGCCAAATACCTGTAATTCAGGTTATTTGAATTAGGTGGAGCTTTTAAAAGCACCCTTATGGGCCTCGGTAAATGAGAAACCAGTTCCCCTACAAGAAACATCGGCAATGAGAAAAACACATTATGCTAGCACAGCTGATGCTCTGTTAGCTTGTTTCCAGAGAAGAAAATACCTGCATGCAGATGGATTCTGTGCTGCAAATTCCTGGCTTTGTATCTGCAAGACGGGCAGGTTTCACCAGCAGGTAACTAATAAATAAATGTATTTTTAAAAATATGTAATATACCTGTCCCTGCATGTCCAAAACCATTCTCAGCAGTTCTCAAATGATTTCCCTGATACATTCCTATTAATTTCTTTAACTTGAAGCCTTGCTGACTTTTCCTTTGGAAATGACCCCTGCTGTACTCCTGTATTCAGTGCTCTCATTCCACACTCTGATTGAGCCACCTCCTCCTCCGGCTGATTATCTCATTTCTTTGATCTTCACAATCCTACTTCATTGTATTTTCCTGAAAAGACTTCCCAGGACATGCAGTTTGAAGGTTCCTCTCTCTGCTCCTTTCTTTCCACAAACAAAGGCTTTGAGAGATTCAGGCTGGCTGTTCGGAAAAGCCTTTGGGACCAGGTGGGTACTGCCTTACTGGACGGGGTTGACCACAGATTTGCTGGAGGTTTTCAGGACTGGTCTAAGTAAGGTCATGGTCAACCCAACCTGGTGCTGGTAAAAGCCCCACTGTGAGCAGGAGGTTGGACTGGATGGCTCCAGATGTTCTCCCAACCAGCATTTCATCTCTGGCTCAAACTAGTTTGTGCCGAAACTAATTTCTCAGACCTCTACCTCCCTCCACTGTCTCAGGCTGAAACTTTCTTTATATCTGGCGTAATCACTTTCCAAAGACTTTGGATCTTCCTAATAACCTGAAGTCAGAAGTTTCCTCTAGTAGGACAGCAGAAAGCTTGGAGGGGTGGGGAGAAGAGAAGGTGGCATTCACACTTTTCCATGGCTGGATATCTATACTACAGCGTATCAGTCAAACAGATGATGGTATGATCCCTTAAAGGACCATGAAAATTTACTTAACACATCAGCTATGATGCCAAACAAGCACCAAATAGCGTCTAACTGACATTTTTTATTAACTTAGTGTAGAATTTGACCTACCATAAAATTATTGAGGCTTTGGTTAGAAAATTCCCCTGGATTATAAACATCTACCCTATAACATCACCCAGTCACTATAAAAAAAGGCAAAATAAGTTTCTTAGTTATTGCTCTTATCTGAGGCTTCTCAAGCTGCTTCACACCTTTTTCACAGTCAACTGTTGCTCCTTTTCCTAAGAGAAGGTACACTTTCATAATCAGACATAAAAACCAGACACAAAAACAATCCCCCCCAAAAAGACAAATTATGCTATTGGCCTGGTTTCAGCCAGGATAGAGTAAATTTTCTTCTTAGTAGCTTGTGCAGTGCTGTGTTTTGGCTCTGATGTGAGAACAATGCTGATAGGACACTGATGGTTGTTGCTGGGTGATGTTTATACTGAATCAAGGACTTTTCAGTTTCTTGGGCCCTGCCAGCCAGAGGGCTGGAGGGGCACGGGAAATGGGGAGGGGACACGGCCAGGACAGGTGCCCCAAGCTAGCCAAAGGGGTATTCCATATCGTATGACGTCATGCTGAGTATATAAAAGGGGGAAAAAGAAGGAAGGGGGGCACATTTGGCATCATGGCGCTTGTCTTCCTAACCGTTACGCATGATGGAGCCCCGCTGCCCTGGGGATGGCTGAGCGCCTGCCTGCCCATGGGAAGCGGCGAATGAACTCCTTGCTTGGCTTTGCTTGTGTGCGCAGCTTTTGCTTTACCCTTTTTTTTCTCCACTTTTCCATTTTGTTACTATTATTGTTGTTATTGTTATTATTGTTGTTCTTACCTCTTTATTCTGTTTAAACTATTAAATTGTTCCTGAACTTTTACATCCCTTTCCAATTCTCCTCCCCATCCCTCTGGGTGGGGGGGAGTGAGCAAGCGGCTGCGTGGGGCTGGGTTGCCGGCTGGGGTTAAACCACGACAGTTACCAATAAATATAAGCGTCCCCTCTTCTATGCTCTTTAAACACTTTAAATAATCTATCACGACTGTGGCTTCATTTTACAGATGCCGAGAAGTTTGCAGGACAGCAGTGAGACGATGGGCTCAAGGGCAGCAAGACCATGCTGGCAGGACCAAGATTCAGCTCCTGAGCGTCAAACTTGCTGCCGTTGGTATATTGTTTTCAAAAGAGAAAACTCAAGTACTGGAGCATGTTCTGGAGATGGAGGCTCTCATCTCAAAGGGTTTAAAGCAGAATTTTAAAATGGGATATGGTCAGATAGCGAAATACCAGGCTGGAAAAGGAGCTGAAGGTGACACCATTACAGTGAGCTGAGGATGCAATCACTTGCGGATGGCATGTCCAAATCACACTGGCTGCAGGAACTCTTCATTCCAGGCTACAGTACCACATTTTATTTTATTTTCCACTGGGTCAAACTAAACTGTATTCACCGATTTCTAAAAGAAACACTTTCAATATCAGAAAAAGTCACGTTACTCTCAAAGATAGGCTTTAATTTATGTTTTGCTCCAAAATTTCCAACCGCTACCACTAATTACCTTCCTTCAGTTTTTGTAATTACTCCCCTCAGTATGGGAGAATCACTTTCCAACCATATCCTGAATATTGAAAACATCGCTCCTTCCCACGCACTGCAATAAGATAAAAATCTAAATTTGTTTCTGAGTAGATTACACCATACAACATTGACACACCAGAAATAGAATATTCCTGGAATTAAAATCAGATGAGGGCAGAGATGTCCTTTTAATAATAGATGGGTCAGAATCCTCTCGGCTTTATTTGGCCAGCATTCCAATCCACCGCGCTGCAGGTTTTGAACGCCGGATTTATGACTTCCAGCCATGGCCATTCCTCATTGCCCTCTTCACCATCTCCTCCCAGGTCCCGCTTGCTGGTCGCAGGCTTTCTTCTCCTGTCAAGACTGGAAACCCAGCACCAGGGGTTCAGAAGTGGGATGACAACGGAGCCATCCTCCGGCTCCAGCCCCATTCCCCTGGCTGGCAGCACAGCAGATCCCTCCCTGCCCTCTCTTTCCTTCACTCAGGCTGAGGCACAGAGACGGGGGATGGACACCGGGAAAAATGAAGATTAACAGTGCAAATGGAGGGGATCAATCCTCTGTAATAGTCCCTTCTTCCTTAAATATTTTGCAGTCTTTGCTCTAAAACAAAACTGTAGCAGGGAAGACAAAGTAGAGTGCAGGCTAAATCTGTTAGTGGAAAGGAAGCTTTGGGAAGAGGTCTGTTTATCATCCTCTTTTTGTAATTTTGCATTCGCAAGAGGTACCGTATTAACAAGCCCAGGAGACTGAAAGTCTTTCCCACCCACAGGACAGGCAGACGCTAGCATTCGTTCACTCCATTTGGAAATCCATCCACATGGAAGGAGAAGAACAACAGCCCCCAGACTGATGCTGGTCTTGGTGTGCCTGGTGCTACTAAGGACCACCAATACCTGGCTAATATACCTGACAACTTGTTACCACTTGAAAAGTAAGCAAAAGAAAGTTGTTGGCTTTTTCAGGGGAAGGCTGCCAAGTGATGAATAAGCGGAACTCAAGAAAATAAAATATTCACAACAATCATTGGAAGAGCTCAGGCAGGGGTTTTACTTCCCAAGAAAACATGGGACAATCCACGCTAAAAAGAGGGACACCCACTCAAAGGCAGTGGTGTTCTAATGATTATTACAAACCACCAGAATAAAGATCATACAAACTGAAAATATGAAATTAGTTAGTTGATTGAAATCCTAAAGACTCACTTAACCACCTCCACCTCAAACATCAAAGTGGAGTGGGAGACCGGGTGTCCCACAGCTTGCTGCCCTCTCCTTGCCCACAAAACCTTTGCACTGCTTTGGCTGAAGGTTAAGCAGCGCCAGTGGGGATCGCTGCCCCATCACAACATCCCACACATCTCCCCAGCTGCCCAAACCCACCTGCCTCCATGACCAAACCATGCTGTGCTCCCGGGCAGCCATGGGTGGGTGAGGGAGCTGACCTTCAGCATCCTCCCTCCCTAGCACGAATGCATATCTCCTTCTGCACATACCTCCTTCTGCACATACCTCCTACTGCTCTAGTACGCGTTCAACTGACATCACAGCTGAATTCTTTATTACTCATCTTTCTTCTATAGACTCTGAGCCTGAGCCACTACGGGTGGATGCTGCAAAAATACGCAGTAAAACAACATATAACCAGCGAAACAGAAAGAAAGTTTGCATCAGATGACCGTGATCCATCACCTGAAATCTTTAAAGGGGAAGCTACGTGCGTTTATAAAGCTGTCCTAGGTCCCAAAGACAAGTGAAGCATTCGATACAGGAATTACCAAAGGTCAGTAGCAGACACTGTGCAAGAAAAAGGAGACCACGATCTGCAAATGTATGCTATGACTATATGACTCTATAACGTCTGCAATATGCAACTACCATATTTTTTCATAATCACTGTAACAGCCAAGAATTTTTCAGCCTGCCATTACAAAGGATTTTGCAGTGCTTTTATTCACCTAAACACTCATTCAGGTTTCCAGTGAATATACCCAGCCCAGCAGGCCAAAACCAGGAATGCTTTTGCAGTGCACACAAAGAAAAGGGCTGAAAGGCCACAGCAAGTCAACAATTAACACTTCTCATAGATTTCCGGACTTTCCCTACCCAAAGTAAAGAGTGGGAAGAGATTCAATGAAGTTCGAAGGAGCTTACAGCTTCCAGTTTATCTGGCAAGAAAGAATTGCTAAATCCCCAGCCCATGATTCAGGCTGGCCAAACAAGCCAGCTTTGCTTCCTTGTTTTCCATCCGGGGGGATAAGGCCAGATTGGGGGCTGAATGGCACGGCAGAAACTAAAAGCAGAGCAGTCAATCACTTCTTCCTTAAAATAACAGTGTATGCCGCCATTGAAAAACAGCTAGAAGCCTTTGAGATCTCTCGGAAACGCTAAAAAGAAAAAGCCTGCTCCGAAGCAGCTAAGCAAATACTGGTCTTCACACGTGAACATTTCTATTCATCTCAAATTGATTTCTCCTGCACGTAAGGTCAAGGATACGTGCAGCCACTTGAACAACCAGGGCTTCAGCATCCATGCACAGGAAAAAAAAAAACCTGCTATTTTCTTTAAAATATTAACAATGTTATAGTCACACAAACCCAATACAAGACGATGCTCTCAGTGTCTGAGTGAAGCAGGATTTCCAATGGCTACATTTATTTTTGAATAAAAGTGATACCAAAAAAGTTAACACAATCCCATAGGATATCATCATAGAACCATTTAGGTTGGAAAAGGCCTTTAAGACCATCAAGTCCAACCGTTAAGGCAGCATCACCAATGCTACCACTGAACCATGTCCCCAAGCGCCACATCTACATGTATTTTGAACCCCCCCATGGACGGTGCCTGCACCCCGTCCCCGGGCAGCCTGTGCCAGCGCTTGGCCACCCTGTCGGGGAAGACATTTCTCCCCGTGCCCACCCTGAACCTGCCCTGGTGCGGCTGGAGGCCGTTCCCTCCTGTCCTGCCGCTGGTTCCTTGGGAGCAGAGACCGACCCCCCTCGCTGCAGCCTCCTGCCAGGCAGCTGTAGGGAGCCAGAAGGGCCCCCCTGAGCCCCCTGTTCTCCGGGCTGAGCCCCCCCAGCTCCCCCAGCCCCTTCCCCAGCCCCTGCCCGGCTCTGGACACGCTCCAGCCCCTCCGGGTCTGTCTGGGGGTGAGGGGCCCAACGCTGAGCCCAGGGCTCGAGGGGCGGCCGCACCAGGGCCCAGCACAGGGGGATGGGCACTGCCTGGCCCTGCTGGCCACGCTGCTGCTGACACCGGCCAGGGCGCTGCTCCCCCCAGCTTGGTGTCCTCTGCAAACCGACCGAGGGAGCGCTGGATCCCCTCACCCAGGTCATCAATAAGGGCATTAAACGGGGCTGGCCCCAGCACTGATCCCTGGGGACACCACCTGTGCCCGGCCGCCAGCGGGATGTGACTCCATTCCCCACCACGCTCTGGGCGCAGCCAGCGTTGTACCCAGCGCAGAGCACAGCCGGCCAAGCCACACGCAGTCGGGTTCTCCAGGAAAATGCTGGGGAGATGGTGTGAAAGGCTTTGCTGAGGTCTAGGTAGACACCACCCACAGCCTCTCCGTCATCCACCAGCTGGGTCACCTTGTCATAGCAGGAGATCAGGTTCATCAAGCAGGACCTGCCTTCCACAGCCCCATGCTGGCTGTGCTGATGCCCTGCTGTCCTGCCTGTGCATACCCAGAAGGTATCACGATGGTATGACGAAGGCTGTTACGCAATGTTAAAACTCACACCCAGCAACGATACCATTAGTTTAATTCACCGTTCCATCATTCACATCCGCTTTGGCCTGAAGGATGCTGGAACTTCCACACCAAGAGCCACCGCACCTTTCACAAAGCTGTAATAAAAACCTTGTTTTCTATCCATCAGTGTTCTTTTGATGCTACTGAGTCTCATGCTGTCAAAAACAACTCCTAAAAGTTTCCATTTCCATAGCTCAATTTCATGTTAATCCCTATTGCAATACATCAATTTTGCAATTTAACAGATTCAGTGAATTTCTGTTTTTTAAATGTCTACAGTCAACCAGGTTACCCCAAGTTTTACACACGTGCTGACACCCCAAGTCAGACTGTCTACAAAGTCCATTTAATTGCCAACTTGCCTAAGCTTTCTGCATTTCTAGTATCATTTCAGTAGTATTATAGGTACAAAAGCAAAAGTTTAACTGAAGGCAGAACGCCATGACCTTTGGGTAACAGCCTTCTCCAAAATACAGGGAAATTAAACTTTAACCTCTACCTACATCTCCACGTCATAAATAATGTAACAGAAGACACCAAAACACACACTTGCTGCTGCCTTGTACCAAAGCCAACACCAAACCAAGCACCCATGTGTGCCCAAATAGATAGTACGGGAGGTCCCACCTATGACCAACAATATAATCATTGTTAGAATTCAGTGCCGCAGCTATTTTATAACACACTTAGGTGTAGGCATGTTTAAACCCACCTGGGTTTAAGTACACAGAGACGTCTGCATAGCTTTGCATTACAAACTCTACAGAGCAAGCCTTTTGTATATTCTGCAAAGATCCTAGCACCCATTAGACAGTGATTACATAATTTACAGGTGCACGCCCCTTATTTATGCGTTTTGAAAAAGAAAAAAAAACAGGCCTTTGATTTGCAACCAATTTGTGACACATTTATTTTCATGCTGATAAGCACCAGCTCTGTACATAATAACCTTTTTGCCATCATTTCTTCTTAACAATCCAATTTGCATCTTAAATTAACTCTATCAATCATACAACAGGTGCACACCACCTACTCAAGAGATTTCCTTTCTCCAAATTTTTCTGTGCTGACAATGCCCAAATTGGTATTACCTGTGATGAAAAACACAGCCTGGCAGGGGACTAGTTTTGGTAAGATCCACTCTAGTTTGTAATGAATTCACAGGTTTGTTTTTACATGCTTGGAAAATAAGCTTAATATTCCTAGCCAGTGTTTTGTGAAATATTGGGTGGTACGGGGTTTTTTTCTTAAAAATCAACAAAAAAACTGAGTTCCTGGTTTCCGTTCAATGACTAATTCAGGTTTAAGAGATGATTCCAACAGCAAGGAAGCATGAGTCCTGGAGAGCTAACAAGGAACTCGGATCTAGAAAGAAGCAAACACACAGCCTGCGTAGCAAAATCCCCCGCAGCCCAGAGGCAGCACGGGCCGTTAGTAAGACAGAAACCAGGCTGGATGTGCGTCCTCTGGAAGACCAGTCCTAAGATGCTCGACAATGTAACTGGCACAGAAAACAGAGGGAGAGCACAGGGTAGGACCTAAGCGATCTTCACATGAATTGCCAGGCAACACAGGGAGGAAAAAATGTCCTTGATGGAAAGCAGAGGAGGGTAAATTGTGAGAGTAATCATGACCTCTACGATCTGGAGAGCCTGGGAATACAGACTTCATAAAGAACGAGCATTACACAGCAAGACACTTCCCTAAAGTCCCTCCCTTTCTTTTTTTCTTTTTGGTTTTTTTTCTCCTCCTCAAACAGACTTCTTTCACTAACTATAAAATAATCTGGTTACTCCTTTTCAATTCATATTTAAATATTATATTTACATAGAAATTTTATACTTAAATTTCTTTACATACATGAATGCATTTAAACAGAACAGTGCATGTGTTTAGAAGTCAGAGCACAGCGAATGACACCCCATAAAGTGTTTCACTATAAATTTCCTGGGGCGTGGGGCTTCTTGCATTACTGGGGCAGCGCCTCACCCACCAGCATCCCTCAATGTGCAAAATGCCCCTAGTCCAATTACCGAGGAAGACGCAGGACACACGGAGAGGAAGATGCACTTCACACCCCTCTGTTCTCTCTGGAAGTAATAAAGCAACAGTGCCTAGATGTAGGTATCAGCACAGTAGCGTCAGACTCTTCCTCCTAATGTGGCTAAAGGCTACAGAAATGTTATTAGAAAGCTTTCGAGGAGTGGCTCTTTAATTTCACCCTTAGGCAATCTGTTTGCCACAGGCAAGCAATTAAGCGAACTCGTACCTTCAGCTTTCAAGCCCTCTGCAGAGGAAGCCCAGGTTTCCCCCAGCTAGCACTATTAGTTTTCAAATTAACATGACAGCACGCTGAGCACATACAAAACCGCAGGTATTTCAGCCTTGTGCTGGCGAGGAGCCTTTTCCACCTCCTGGCGAAGCTGCCACTGACGCTCGCCCATCTCATGTCCCTTCTTTGTTCAGATCAGCCTACACAGAAAGCATCCATCAAAAGATGAAGCTCGTGCCTGCGCCTCTACTGTTTTTTCATCTGATCGAAAATACTTGTTACTGGATGAAATAGAAAGAAAGGAATGATACTGAAGAACAGAAACGACATTTTTGGAAGGATTTTATTCTGCAGAGAGAGGTGAAACCTCTAAGCATTTCCACAGGAGAACACAAAATCTTGGCAGAGGCAAAACATCTGTCAAGGCCGCCTTGCAGAAGGACCAGAGCAGAAGATCAGGTGGGCAATGTCACTGAACTCTGCTCCTTCTCAGCCCTTCCCGCAGCACCCACTCCACAGCTACGCTCCTGAGCTCTTGCTACATGCTGACCCAGGACTTGTAATCTCCTTCTGCTGGAGCGTGTTTGATACAAATGCTAATCCTCCTGATTTGCAATTCACTGTTGCCATCTGATTTTGAAAATCTTCTGCAGACGTTGGAGGGGGGAAATAGAAAAGCGAACATGAGAGCGAACTGCCAAGGCTGTGCTGCCAGTTATTGGCAATTAAGAGGTAAGCAAAAATACTCCATCAGCCCCTGCCCCATCCTGCAAATCTGCGTTGACACCACTGACAAAGTCAGCTTCCCATGCCTCTCCGTCCTTCTGCATCACCTTGTGTCCAGCGTGCTCGTCCCCATCTCACAGGTATTGAATAGTCTGTGTGAGATGAGTTAGTTTTCAGCATAGATCCCAGTAAATGGACACACACCCACAATGGGCAGTAATTGCCCCATTAATTGCCTAAGAGCACACATACAATCAAACCACCCACAGACTCTGAGCCTCAGCTGCCAGGTGGGAAGAAAACTGCCACCACCCAGCCCCAACTCTGTGTGACACTGAGAACACGTGGTAGCTGCAAGGTCTGTAGATCAGCTGCTGCTCCCCATTAAATCCACTCTGCCCTCAGCATCAGTGCATACAAATCGCAATGTTCAACCCTGACAGAGTTTCCTTCCTGCAGTGCGGACCATGCTTGCAACGGCAACTGGCACAACCATCGCGATGGACTTCAACAGACAACAGTCTGTGTACATAACTCACGAGGAACTTTCCTCCATCGGTGCTACGTGGAGGAGGAGAGCCTCCCTAGCGATCTCAAATAACCAAAATAACACGCTTAAGTTCCACGTTTATCCCTTTTGTTATCAAAATGTCAGGTGAGGGCTTCTTGACAGCCTCATGGCTGAGCAGATACGGCGAATCTCCAGTGCTGAATTCTTCTGATGCCAATTCGTAAAATATTGTGACAAACTTAAAAAACCTGAGATCAACAGGAAAGCCATTTAAACAGAAGAACGCCTCTTAAGGAATGCAAAGAGGACTGGGTTAGAAACAAAGAGGGGGAAATTACAGAGGCAGAGGGAAGCGCTACAAAATGCAAAAGCAGCAAGTGGGTCTCCGGGTCCAAAACGAGGAACAGAGGAGGCTGAGTCAGAGCAGCTATATTTGGTATAAATCCAGAAGAATCATTCCTAAAATAGGTTAACAAAATACTAAGAAGGAGAAAAAGGAAATTCCATCTTTAATATAGAGAGAAAGACTTCATCTCAGAGAGTTTAACACGGTAGGAAAAGCTCTGGGGTCACTAGCACCCAAAGCTAATGAAACAGTGGTGTAGCTGAAGAGGATCTTTGTTAAACATAATCCTGGAATTACAAAAGAGCCACATAAAAATATGACTCTACTTCCCATCTTCGTAATCCAGTATTTAACACCTACTTTAACTAGAAAAGAAAAGGCATCCTGGTTTGCTTTATTTTTTAAGGCTGTTCAGTGTTTTTTTCAAAAAACAGTCAGGCTTCAGACAAATGCAGTGTGAACGCTGGTGTTTTACTTTCCCAGGGGTAATGAAACCGAGAAAGTACATGCAGCCCAGGAAAGGTTTGGGAACTCTCAATATTCCCCAAAAGATGGGGCTCACAGCTGCTTCGGCAGCCTCAGCCCTACAAGGGTGGCCCTTTCAGTGAGCAGAGGCTGCTGCGAAACAGCCCCCCGCTTCAGATAACTTCCTGCAAATCTCTTTCACTGTACATTCTCCATATACATCACACTTTGTATCCTGCACGGCTTCAGCAAATCACTCAGTTATTTGGCTGTTATGACGGCTATGTACCGCTTCTGTCTCAACAGCAGACTCTTAGCAATGATACATCTTGTTCTGTTGTGGTTTTGTTCGCCTGATGTCTACCCCCATGTCCCGCCTCCCAAGAAGCTGTGCTGGAGCTACGGTGGGGTTAGCTCCCTGCTGACTTGCTGAGGTGATTTTAAGGTGGTTTGGTTAATGAGGTGATCTGCTGGCCCATGCCCTTTACATCCTGTATTCCTGACATAGGCTAGGGACTTCACAGGGGTCTGTAGAATTTCCTGACAGACCCATCACCAGTCAATGCAAAGACATCAACCATCAGAGCTCCCAGGTTAATCCAAAGCTGCTCCATGTAATTAAACTAGCCCCAATTCCTGAAGTGCATCCTGAATCGTTTATTGGGGAAAACACATGCAATAAATCAAGAACGCAGATCTCTGTGAAGCACATGTGCTAGTTTCCCTGGAAGCTACGGGCCTGATGGAGATGTTACTGCGTGAAGTCCCACAGTCTGGTGGAGAGAAAGCCAAGCTAGGTGCGCCTTTGAGCCTCTACAAACCTATTCAATCTGTTCAGCAGGGAGGCCTTCCCGCAAGGAACGCGGCTGCCTGCGCCTCGGCAGCTCACCCACGCTCGCCGTCAGTGGCTGTCAGGGTTTCTTCTGCTCCCAAAGTCGCAAACAAGCTGAAGATGAATCATGACGGATCCATGGACTTTCAGAACAAAGGATCATTTTTCCAGCTCCAATCTTCCGTATCTTTCAGCTGGCTGGATCAGCAGCACTGTGCCAAGAGCAGGTACTTCACCCACAGGTACCACAGGGACAGGGACAGGCTTGGATTCAGTAGGAAGACAAGAAGCGCTAATTCTTCACTCGGTGCTACCCTGAAATGCATCACATCCCATAACCAGAGTGGCTTTTAATCCATCTCCCAAAACAACCCCATTAGAACCAGCCAAATTTCTGTACTTTTCAAAGCAGATCTCAGTAATTTCTTTTGGAGAGTTTGCTGTAAGCTTATGAATGTTTTTAATTTGTTTCTGATGCTGTGAGTGGTAACTTCTTGCTTGCTGATCTGTGGACTTGCACTGATTATTAAATGAGGCATGAAAAGCAAAGTAAATGGCACTTATTTGAGTTTGCATCAGCCGACTCCCAGCTACTGGAATGCTGTGACAGCTGTCACACACAAGCCACCTACCAGCTTTATGGCAGACAGCAGCCGAGCATCAGACCAGGCAGCTCTGGGGAGCACAACCTGCACCAGTCACCGTACGCCATACGTACAAAATACCCTGGCAGTATCACGGTGGAGGAGATACATCCAAGGAGCAAAGCTAGAAGCCACGGAGGTGTCTACAGGCAGCTCTTCTTGGACATCAGAGCAGTGTGACAAAACTGAATGGTGAAAGAGGAGGAGGCAAAGGACAACTGGAGGTGGGCGACAGCCTCTCCTACAGAATGAAAAATAACATATTGGGCAAAGACAGGCTGCAAAGGGTTTATCTGTGTGAAAAGACTGAGGAGGGCAGGCGGCTGAGGGATGGAAACAGAGTGATGACTTGGTCAAAGGACAAGCAAGGCAATTATTTCTGTGGTCCAAAGGGTAGATAGCACCTCAAAGAGTTCTCCTCCAGCCCATAACCGTGATGGAGCCTCACCATTAGCCTGTTAGCAGATTTGAAACAGACTAATTTGGAATAAACGAACACAAACATTACAATGTCTCCCCCCCAGGTACAAACACACCCTGCAAGCCCTGTCCAGCTGAAAGAAGTGTCACCTCTCTCGCGCAGCCTTTGAGCTACCAGACGTGACAAATGGGATTATCTGCTCCTGTCCTACTTACAGAGGAGTCGGTCAGCTGAGGGTAATAACATGCACATTATAATCCAAAGAGCCTTGTTCTAAAACCACTGTCAGGTATCTCCTTCTGACATTCAAGTTCCACCTCTATCAGAAAAGGTAAAGGCAGATGTATGGTTAAACTACTGATTGATGTCCTAAGGGATCTGAGTTTAGTTCCCAGAGGTACCTCTGATCCTGAGACAGGGAAGCTTTTTTCAAGAGATACTAGGAGCACATGGAATGGTACAAGGTGCCACAGCAATTCCTCGTGGATGTACAAACAGATCTGGAGCTCCACAGAGTCCCAGCCAAGGCTCTGCGGGGTTTCGTACCACTGGTATTAACGGATGCTTCAAGGCTTGAGGCTGGCAAAGAACCCGTAAAGCGCCCCCTCACCTCTTGAAATTGCATATGAGCGGTTTGGGAATTAAAAAAAAAAGGGTTACTATGGAAAAGTTTCCAGAGTGACCTCTCCCCTGAGGGTAAATGGGATTATGGGAAGGATGACTAAGCTACCTTGGCTAAGGAGGCCAAACAAAGGAGGTTGGAGTTTTCCAGGTGGCCAGGACTTCTCTCAACCCCACATATTCCTGGAGAATCTCACTATGCAGAAAGCCATTGATCACTCATCAAGCAATGAAGCCATCTCTGTGGACCACTTCTGACGTCTTCCACTGCACAGACACAATGAGCATCACCAGGAGAGCGTGCACAGAATCTCTCGTTACCACACCTGGAATATGAGCTGGCAATGGCAACCCTTAAACAACAAGGAGGGGAAATTATTCAACTTTTAAACTGGGAAGAAAATCAGTCGGTTTCCCACTCCTTGCTTCAGGAGTCTCAAGCAGCTGTGGCTGCACACAGCCAGCCAGGGACATGGCAGCACAGTATCAGTCATCGTTGTACCTGCAACGTGTGGGAGCCCAGCAGAAGCAGAGGGGTGACGAAGAAGGCTCAGCAAAGCGAGCTCACTCTCTCCTGCAGCAGGGAGACCTCAGGCAGCTGTGGAGGCATCAGCAGTTCCTGCTGGGCTCAGATGCATTTGTCAGCTCGTGGGAGCTAGTGCAGGTGACAAGGGGGAAGACCTTGTCCCTGCAATCCATCTTCTATATCCTTCTACCAGAGAATGCCTTGTCCAACCCACAGCTCCTTAACTTGCCTCCAGGAAAGAAAGAGAGACTGCAAAAGGGATTCTACAGATGGCTGCAGGAACCTTGCTTAACCCCATCCCAGCACAATCACTCTGGACCACTGACTGCCCCCGTCTTCTCCATCCCAAATTGTACCTGCTAGAAAATGTCTAGATGATTCCTGCATTCAGGGAGACTGGGAGGTGATGCGTTTTGCATGATTTTTTAGGTAACATCTCTACGTTCCCTTTGTTCAGATGAAAATGTAACATCCTCAGTTTTAGAGTCTGGATTGTGCTGAAAGAAAAGATACATCAGAAAATAAAACGGACCTGGGCTCCCAGCAGCTACAGCCTGAGCTACAGGAAAGACGGTGAGTTCAGAAAGCAGAAATTGAGAGCAGGAGATACAAATAATGTATCTTCACTGTTTTCTGTTTAACACAGGTTTAATTTCATAACAGTGGAATAAGGTTTGGAAAAAACAACCCCAAAAATCACTGTCAAGCATGGCACTAGTTCTCCCAGATCAGCGAACAGGCTGTACCAGTCAGCGGTGGTAGCTCTGGCTCCATTTCAATTTGAACTCTCAAGTTCTCAATTTTGGTCCCTGTCTGATCTTCCAAACGTCACACCAAAAGCAGGCAGGCAGCTCTGTGGCACAGAAGCAGGACACAGCTCAGCCTTGTGCTCAAGGCTTTTCTTCAGGCAACCAAAACAGGTGCCCACAGCCGTTCAGCAGAAGCTCTGGTGGAACCTGGAGGAGCTCTTAAGCAGGGCTGAAGCCGCTCAGAAATGATACCCCAAGTCAAACCCATCTGGGAGTAAGGCACGGTTACTGCTCATTAAGAATGAAGCGGTAACTGCAATGATCTCCATGAATGCAGCACCAAGTGCCTGCTGCTCTTCCCAGCCAGGACCAGTTAGACAGTGGTGCTGGAGGACACGGAAATCACACACTTTACTAAGCCAACCTTAAGCAAAGGGGTTAAGCACCCTCAGTGGCGCACTGACAGCTGAATGAAGGACCATGCCTGCTCGTGATGAATCCCAGGGCAGGGAGAATAGGAATACATATAAACATATACATAATACATATTAAAAAAAAAAGTCAGACCAAAGCAATGAGACACCAAAAGACAATTTAAACTGGCATCCTACCTCTGACAGAGGCCAGGCATGTAAGGACACAGGGAAAGGACACGCATGCTGTGCTGCTCCCTCCCAGAGTGTTCCTCACCTCTAGCAAATTGCTGCTCACAGGTTCCCTGAGAAAGAAGGATTCAGCAGCCCTAGAAGACCTTTTCTATGAACTCTTCCAGTCACTTCTGAACCCGTGCAGGCTCTTACCCTCCGCACCACGCTGGGGCTACGCGTCCAGCTGCTGAGCTGCCGTGTGCAAAGAACAGCTCCTGGCTAACAAGGTTTGCTGCCAGCCTCCCAACAGCTCCTAGTGCCTGTACTGAAGAGGCAGTGAGTAAGGACTGATTGCTGGCGTTCCCCGCACCACTCATGATTTTATAGGTATGCAACATTCAGATATGTCAGGAGAGTATATATACTGCCATGCCTGCTGCCGTGGCATCCCAGTGTCTATACTAATGGCACTTAAGGGCAAGGACAGGCATCTTCTCAATCGTGACAGACAGAAGGTGGTGGCTCTTCTCAGCCTGGGGAGGAGAAGGCTCTGGGGAGACCCGAGTGCAGCCTTTCAGTACTTAACGGGGGCTTGTGAGAAAGACGGGGACAGATTTTTTAGTAGGGCCTGTCGCGACAGGACAAGGGGTGATGGCTTTAAACCAAAAGAGAGGGTTACTAGACATAAGGAAGAAATTTCTTACAATGAGGGTGGTGAGGCACTGGCACAGGTTACCCAGAGAGGTGGTTGATGCCCCATCCCTGGAAACATTCAAAACCAGGCTGGACAGGGCTGGGAGCAGCCTGGGCTAGTGGAAGGTGTCCCTGCCCGTGGGCAACCTTTAAAGGTCCCTTCCAACTCAAACTGTTCCACAATTCTAAGAACAAAGTATGACTAGATGCCTGCAAATCTGAGCAACTATTTCCAAAGAAGAGATTACATCAAAGAACATTTTTTAGAGCAGTTTACAACCCAAGCTCCTCAGCCAGTAGAGAAGGGCATTCACTAGAACATAGCCACAACAATCACAGCATGGTCAGGGTGGGAAGGGACCTCTGGGCACATTCTAGTCTCGCCCTGCTAAGGCGGGTTCTTCTAGAGCAGGTCACACAGAATACCCCAAGTGACCTTTTTCTCTTTAGCCACTTTTGCTCAAGTTAAAATTGACACCCAACCTGCTCCTGAGTTCTCATCTGGTAAGGCACAGATTAGGTAGTCTAGTTATATTTCTAACCCAACTGTCAACATCTCCACCAAAAGAGGCCTCCAAAAGGTGCCACGAGATGCCATTCTAGGACACATATCGGCACTAATCCACCCTGTGAACACAGGCCAGCCTTGCTCTGCTTGGCATCTCCTCCGCCAAGCAAGGAAAGCCACCCTTCAGAATCAGTGGCAGCTTCTGCTGTGGTTCTCCCCAGGGGCTTCTGCTGAATTAGAGCTGCTTTTAGCAAGTCGCTCACAGTATTTGTTTCTCTGTGAGCAAAAGGAAGTCTTGTCCAGAGGTCAGTCAACAAGTATTATTGATTGCTTCTTACAGCACCCAAAACTCCACTAAACACAGCACAATACAGATAAAAATAGCCATGAACTTTGTTCCCAGAAGAAAGCAAGCACAAACACTGCAGCAAGGAGCAACAGCCCTAGGGCTGGTTTGTGCCCCATAAAGCAGATGGGCTCTAACCAGTGACCCTGGTGCAACTGGGAGAGCCAGCTGACCCTGGAGCTGCCTGCCGCACCCTCTCCTTCCCTTCCCTGCTCCGAGACAAACACACATGAAAATTCCCAGAGCTTTTATTCCCCCTCTTTGTTTGCAGTAAGAGCAGAGCCTGCAGAGAGCGGCGATATTTTATAGCTGGCGAAGGACTCCACAGTAAGCCGCTCCAAGGAAGGAGGAAGCAACGGAGCTGGGTCAGCGCCCGTCTCTCGACAGAAAGCTGCAGAGACGCGAAGCTGCTCTGCTTACGCTCAAACCACCGACAGCCACATGAAGGTCACCGGTGCAGCGTCTGCCCTAACCACGGCATTTTCCCCCAGGATTGCACCAAAGGCATCGGGGTGCTGTCAGCCAGCCCTGAGCATGGCCACTGCGAGCTCACATTGGCCTTAGTCCTACGGGCTGGACCAACCTGTGCTTTGGGAATGACTGAATGCGCGGGGCTCCCAGCGCTGGCAGTGCCTCTCCTTGCAGCCCGTCAGCAAAGGAGGGACACTGAAGGAAGCAGCCACTGAAACTTCAGTAGGATTACAAAACAGCTTAGCATGGAGGCTTTGCCCTTTGAGAAGCACTTTTCTTTCAGCCTCTGTAATAGAAGTGCATCCTAAGGAAGAATTAGAAAGCCTTAAGAGCCAAGACTTCACAAAACCATTTCAGAGGAAGCTCACGGTGTCCGGAAAACTGCAGGAAAAGCAATTTAAAGGTCGCTTTTTAGCAAGCAGGAGAGATGATAAAACTCACCAGGCTCATCTGTAGAGCAGAATAGGTGATTTGAACAGAAGCACAACCAGATAAGTAGGGAAGTATTAAAAAAAAAAAAAAAAAAAAAGAAAAGAAAAGAAAATGATTCTAAGGCTCTGGGTTTGTGCTCCTGACAAAGAATCTTAATTCATACTGAGATAGCTTCAGAACAGCACATCACCACTTGGCCCTCCTTGCTAACCGGTTTGCTTAGATCCGCTGAGCTGTTTGGGCTGAATGAGCAATTAGAGTATAAGAAAACAGATGGCTCTATTTGGCAACTTCTTTAAAAGTGTCATTTTGAGACTAGCCAGGTCATATCACAACTAAATTACTCCAGATTAACTGCTTTCAGGCGACCTGTAATAAAGAGATGAAACTATGCAGGCAGCAACCTCTAAGCCTGCCAAACCGCCTGCACCCATCCAGCCAGCATCGGATCCTATACTGCCAGCAGAGTCGATTATTCCTCATTAATAGGATCACAGAATCTCAGACTGGTTTGGGTTGGAACAGGCCTTTTAAAGAAAAGATGCACATTTGGCAAAGTATTTATATGCTGAGTGTGTCCATTTGCTTTTCCTTTTTTATTCAAAATCCCAAAGCTTTTTGACACTTGGAGAAAGGCTTCTCTTCTAAAACACCTTTGGGATTGAACAGGGATGCTACTGGACAGCAGCACTGCACAGTAACCCCAGCCCAGGACTGAGGAAAGGCATGGAGCGCATTCTCACACAGAAAAATTTCATTGCCAGTCTAAGTCTGATCTGGAACCCAAGAGCCAAGGTGCCCATCCATCCCTGCCCATCAGGTGTCCTTCCCCGTGAGGGCGGCAAGGCGCTGGCCCAGGCTGCCCAGAGCAGCTGTGGGTGCCCCATCCCTGGCAGGGCTCAAGGCCAGGCTGGACGGGGCTGGGAGAAGCCTGGGCTGGGGGGAGGGGGCCCTGCCCCTGGCAGCGGGGTGGGACTGGGCGGTCTGTGAGGTCCCTTCAAGCCCAAACCCTTCTATGATCCTACGACACACACATTCAACATCACAGGCAATAGAAGTTCTGGAGGTGACTCCCCATTACCTCCACCTCCAAACCAATTTGCTGACAAATGATTGACAGGAGCTTAGTAAATAATTCTGTTGGGATGACAAAATCACAGGCTGGAAGGGACCTCCAGCAGGGATCTTACCCAACCTCCAGCTCCAAGGAGGGACAACTTCAGAGTTGTGTTAGGTTGCTCATGGGCCAGCCAGCCAGAGTTTTAGCATCTCTGAGGACAGAGACTCTAGTGTACTATATTAATACAATGTTTACCTGATAAATTCTCATTCTGTTCATAATGATCTTTGTTCAGAGTAGAAAAACAAGAGCAAAACACACACTAAATTAAGTTAATATAATCTGAAGACAAATTCAGCCAACAGCATCATTCTCAAGTTGCCCATTTCAGGCATCAGCTATAATTTGAGAAAGGACTTGGGGTTTTCAAGGCTTTGTTGGAATTTACTCTGCCTGATCCCTATTACCTAAAATTTCTACATTACCTCCAAGACATCAGCTTGAGCAGTATAATGTTTCTTTGTGCTTCACTGAGATGTCAGTTCAGGACAGCTTCAGAAGAATTAGACAGCGGTTTGAGCAAAATAAACAGTTGATGTTTTCCAGGATGAAACCAGTTCTGATGACAAGCAAACACCAGACTTCTTAACTGCTGCCAACATATGATTTCAATGTCCAATTTTAAATCAACAAGTACAATACGAACTTCCAGCAACACAAAACACATGAAGGAATTTTAAGCTAGTATTTTTATGTTCAGTAGTGGACTATTTCATTCAAACTAACAGAAAAAAAGACAACACCACCCAAATCCATCTTTCATTTACTCCTCTGTAGAGCGGCACTGTAAGCCCATGACTAATTTCAAACCCAAAGCTGCTGTTTACAATTCTGATGAGAGACTGGCAAACACATTTCTCAAAAAGCATGAATCCTACTTTTGCATTTCAGTTTAATCATAGATAGGTCCAGTTGGGGAAGGGGTAATTAATTTTTTTCTGACAGACAGTGACTGCATTCTATGCAGACTGATGTTTTAAAAATACTATTGTAGGCTACGTGTACAAATGAAGCCTGTAGTTCAGCGATGCCACCTCAGAGAATGCTTCCTACCTAACCCATTACCACCAAGTAAGTTCTGGCAACTTGTTTCATGCAGAACTAGAAGAAAATTGGATTCTTTAACCTGAATTTAACTATTCATCATTAGGTTTTAACTGCGAAATGAGTTAAAGATGAATACTGCCTAAACCAATTCTAAAATGTAATTTCAAGAACATATTTACTTATGCCTCTTTTGCTATTCCAGCTGTCCAAGGCTAGAGTTTGCTGGGAGCACACCTTCCAGGGTTGTTACCAAGAAACTCCAGGGGATTTCTAGTTATTAACAGAGTCCAGCAGAGAGAAAATCTGATCTGACAGTTCCCTTTTCAAAGGTTATCTGAAACACAGGTGAAAGAGCTGGGAGTTATTCTGGGAGAGGGATTTTAACAGTTCTGGGGAAAAGGGAGCCCCCAGAGGCATTCTACTCAATTTTAAATTATTTTTTATATATATATATACACACACACACACACACACACATATGCTGTTTAAATAATTAGGCACCTAGCTAGCACCATTTAAAAAAAAAAACTGATCCGTCATACGCTCTACTTGCATCGGTAGCTCTGAGTCATTAGATTAGTCTTAACACTGCCAATGGACCATCACTTAGTGGGGCTTATGAAAACATGATACTTAAGGGAAAATAATGTTTTGCCTACATATTTTGCAACTTTCTACCAATACTTTTTTTAAAAAAAGAAGGACTCAGGCATATACAAACAGCTGTAGACCACCCAAATTACTGAATCTTTTCCAAGTTCAATAATAGCCAGGACGGATGTATTTCTGGTTTTGGTGTACCTGATGCTCCACACCAGCACTGTATCTTTATAGAACCAGTCTAACTGAAAGACCTTTTTCCCCAATATACTTCTATTAATACTAGTAAAAAAATTTAAAATTAACACCACTAGGTTTATAGAAGGCACTACAACATCCCGCAGCCCAACATTTTATCAGCAGTGACTTTGCCAGCCTAAAGCAAAAATGTTATTACAGCAGCACTCACCTACCACCATCACCGAGACCTGGCACAGCGTTTTCCCTAGTTATTCTCATCACTGTTACCCAAAAAATGAGGAATTTTCAGGTTACGTCAGAACACACAGTTCGGTGGTTTGATTTACCTAAAATTTTCCTTTTCTTTCCCCAGATTCCTTTCACTATTTCCTCCCTAGCCAAGAGCAGCAAATGGAAATCTGCTCCACATCCGTGTGAGATAATGGTCTGATGTAAGTGGAAACTATTTCCTTACACCAGAAGAAAAGAGCCATCAACAAGACAAATAGGTGGAATTGCTCATTTCTAACCATTTCCGGATAAGTAGGAAAAGGAAAAAAAGAAATGTTCTGGCTCTCCTTGCAATGCATCTGAAAGACATCACTTCTCCTGTATCCCAGAATCAAACAAACTACTATTAAAAGCCACATGTGCTGTTCCTAACTTGAGAATATTGTACACTCCCTGGTGTTTTTTTCTGGATTTCTGACATATTTTTCAACAGCAAGAACTGTCTCTAACATGAGGACTCGGAGGACTGAACAAGCTGTCAGTCATCCGTAAACTCTGCTAACAAATAGCACTTCAGATCTTCACTGCCAATCATTAAAGTTTATTTGGGACAGGGAAAAATTGCCATTGAAGCTGTGTCCAAGGCTTTTCTGCTTGGAGTGACAGGGTTATATTTTTACGACACAACTTGTCTCGTTATATTTTAAATATCTCCTCAATTACCCTCATTTCAGAGCCATCTCATGAGGAGAGATCTCCACAAGTCAGTGGTCAGGCACGTGGGCTTTTTGGGTACAGTGTAGAATGATCCATTATTTTTTTGGACTCCAATTGCCTTCAAATGACATCAGTATTTTAAATTCCATTTCCAAACTGCTTTTATTTTTGCCTTTTTTTTTTTTTTTTCTTTCCATGTCTCTGAAAGCCATCACTCCTGAGCCCTGGCCGAGTTTCCATCTGCTGAGCCCTGCCTACGGGATCTGGTGTACCAGAAGCAATCATCACAGCCAGGATGCAGCCACCTGCAGCACTTACAGCTACAGATCATTTCCTGGGCTGTTTCACTTCCAAGCATGCTGGCTCTGCTTTGCCTCTCTCTTTTTCATCTTTTCCAGCAGTCTGATCAATGATCTATGCCTACCTGGACCAAACAGACTGCAAAATGCTGCCAACCACACACCTCCAAAGGCTGCACACTTGTCTCATGGAGGCGACGTGGGAGAACGCCTAAACCAGTGTGTGGACTTCATGATGGACAACACAGTAACAAGAAGAGAATCCATTTCCAGTCCCAGAGGAAAAGGGACTGTCGTGGATTAGAGAGCAGCTAAGCTATAGGGAACAGCCTAGTATTAAACACTGAATTTTCTGGCTCCCAAAAGGGTAGCAGCAAGGTGCTCCAAGATCCTTTAGAAGTATTTTGTATATGGTGTTAAAGCTGGAAAAGAGAGTGAAAGAAATAAGGTAATGTTTCCAGAGATGAAATTATTCATAATAGTATAATTAAGTTGAGAGATTCAGAAAGCTCTGACAGAAGCACAGACGGTGAAATCATCTGCTGAGAGATGCAAGGTAGTATGTGTGTGTACACTGAGCAAAACAATATATCCTGCTGATACATAGCAAGGACTTCAGCTACACAGAACAACTTGGGGTAGCAGCATCTTCCCAAATCTCTGCAAACTAAGCACACTAGTGTATGCACAACACTGCTGCTCAACTAGACACCCAGATGTCCACAGTGCTCAGAAGGGTAGGTATTTCAGGGCAACCAGTGCAGGACGGTGATGTACACGTCAGGGAAAATTCCCTGGAAAGCTGAATGATATTGTAGCCCACTGCCCTTCCACCTCCAAGAACAAGCTGCTTTCAAGGTCAAGTAATTCAGGCAGCCTCTCAAACACACAGGCAGTAATCCTCCTACATCATACTGACTTGCACTGGCAGCTGACAACAAATATAAAGGGCTCAATTATATTTTTGTTAATAATTTCCCGAAAGGTTTATCAAAATATGAAGATATTAAGCAATGGTGACAAGAACTGGATGAAGAACATGGAAGGGAGCACAAAGAAGCTGAACATCATCAGCCAGAGAAGCTGCATAATGTACTGACCCCCGATGCACCCACATTCCCCCCTACCTCTTCTTTTCCACTTCAAGTGGCTGATGAGATGAACTGGATGCTAGGAAAAATTTCCTCAGGTAAAGAAACAAAGGTTTGCATTGGTTTAAATTCAAGAGAAAAATACCATGCCTGAAAGCAGTATCTTAAAAAAAGACAGTATGAGAAATGAAATGAAATGCCACTGCTTATCCACTATGTACTACACGGACAAGGCATAAAGAAACAAAGGAAAATTCAATTGTACTTTACTCCAAGTTTGCGAAACTCGCTACTAAACGCTCTGTGCAACAGCTTAGTGTGATTGAAGAAGAGATTTGACGTTTGAAATGGATTCACGTACACACACGTTTTAAAGGTGAAAAATCTAAAGTATCAGGGCTTATAAACCTACAAATAATGTGTATTTAAAGGATCTCCTAGAAGCAGATTATTCCAAGATCACTTGAAATGGGGTTTCTTTAATCTTTCATTGAATGCTGTAGGTTTTGTATCCACACAGTTAAAATCAAATGGCCAGATGAAGGAAAAAATGCATTATATACCACATTTTTTTAAATTTTTTTTTTTTTCAGAAATAAACAGCATTTCTGCATTAAAATTCTCACTGTGTGAAACCTCTCATTGCCTTGAAGAGCTTGGGTAGGGACGAAGGGGACCTTAGCGAGGTTTGCTTCCTTCAGACGTTACTGCCCAGTTAGTCTGGGCAGCACCATTAACTCTAACCCTAACTCTAACCCAGAAAACGCACGTTTCTTCCCTTACAATTCTTCTTGCCTGAACATACGAAGTCTGATGGATTTCATAGCCGTAACTTACTCCTCAGCATGAGATGACAGCTCCCCGAGCTCCCAGCGTATCCAGCTTTGAGAGGCAGGAAAACAACGACACAGAAAAACCCAGCCACGTAACATCACCCCACACCAAGTGTTCCCAAATATAAACACCAAACATGAGGTGCTTTGGTTTATTATTTTGATCGGGCTGGCAAAAAGCTAATACGAGATGACAGCAACATTTGCAGCTCCAATTTGATTCTCATACAATCACCTGTAGCTCAGCTCCAGCAAGACATGACCCATTCTTCCAGATGTGCAACACCCTTTCTCAGATTTAATTTTAATTTTAATTGCCCCTGCTTAAAATTTATCATCCTGAAAACACATTTAAGAGCCAGCAAACCCGTTTGCACCCATTCTAAGGCCGACACTCATTTATGACGCACGGCAGAGCGACACAAAAACCAGATCATAAACCTGGCGTTTGGGTTTTCTTCTTTAAAAGCACACCTATTTCACAGGTGGGATGGGGGAGGGGGGGGAAGATGGACACAAAAGATGACAATGATAATGAGAACTGAAGGATCAGCTACATGCCTGGCTTTCAAAGGAAAAAGCAGAATCAAAGCAGCAGAAAATATTTATGTATTTAAAAATACGTATAGTTGACGGCTGAGCTGCAAGGCATCATACAACGCTCTCCCTGCATCAGCGGTGAGGTCAGGAGCTGGGGCGTGATAATAAGAACAACATATGTGTATGGATAATTTTTTCCTCTTGTTTTACCGACGTAGATATTCCTACTATAAATTGATTTAGTTAAATAAGCAGGAGAAAAGTAACGATTTTACTGTTGCCCACACTACTTATACTATTGCCCATCTACACCCCTCGGTGAGATATTAAAAGCAGCACGTCAGAACAACTTCTCTAAACAATATCTGACTGATAACCTCCTGTGCCCAAGCAATTCTGTTTTTTGAAAAATCACCGTTACCACCAGCCAATTCCTACATGGCATTCACAGCTGGGATCCTGCAGACACAAAATCTTCACACAAAAAAAGTAATTTTGTTTCCCCCAACGAATCATTTTAAGGTAGCACAAGGAATTTTTTTTTCCCCTTAAGGCAAGCTGTATTGCTGTTTGAGGAGAAAAATTCCATACGCATTTCCTCTTGTGTAGAAAATATTCCGATTGCACTACAGAGACCCATATTCTGCTGATACACTTTCAGTGTAAAATAACACTCAGGAAAATGAATTTTTAAAAACGTAAAAGACAGTAAAATACATACATTAACAGTTTTGAAAACCTACACCCCCTCTGTAATCCCCAGGGATAAACCCAACAAATTCATACGCCTGTTAATTAGCTCTTATTGCCTGCCACACGTACAAATGAACAGCCTTCCTGCCACCGCGGCAATAATCTGCAGTCAGGACGCGTTTTATCATCGTATCAGCTGCAGCCACCACCGGCTCTGACAACAACTGAACGGTTTGGCAGAGTGCCTCAAATTACTGCCGACTAAAAGCACTTTAAACCGTCCTGCTGGAGCTTGACATGACAAATAAAGCAATGATTCATAACTGAATTACAGCGAGACTTTCTGGAAGGCAACGAGCAGGCTCGCCGACGAGAACTCGCCATTCCTCCACGCCAGCAGCTGGGGGAAGGGAGTCCGAGGATGCTCCGGTGACATACCAGCGTTACCAGCCCAGCTGGAGAGACTGCTAACGGGAGGGCAGGCAGCCCAGGGAGGAAGTAACAGTAAATAAACTACGGTGGTCTTCCTATACAACATCATTACACTCAATCACTTTCTGTAGTCTGTAAGCTTTCTGCCTATAATCCTTTCTAAATCAACAGGAGAATTGGCTACCGATTCTGAAATCCCACATTACGTGAACACAAAAAGCAAAATATTTACTAACCCAAAACCACGTCCACCAGAGCAACGAAAGCTATCAGCTTGCAAATCCCCACCGAAACCTTTAATGAACTGACAAAAATAATCCTGAAGGAGTGAGTACCTGTGAAACAACCTCACAGCCCACCGAAAAAAACATTGTATTGTTAACTTGTGGTGAACAGCAAAATTTTCAGTTCTTTTCCAGGCCTTTTAGCTGAAGAAATACCTTTCAAACCTGAGCTGCCCATAGACAAGGAAATAGCATTTTTGCAAATGTGGAGTGCTGCCACAATCGCTTCCAAAGTGCCTATTTCTAAGTCCCTTTCAGAAACGAGACTGCAGCTCACACGTACAGATGTACTACAGTAATACATCTGCTTTGTACTGCTTTTGGAAGATGGTGCATTGAAGTTATTTTTACGATCACCTTTCCTTCCTTGAGCAAGATCTAAGTCCTGTCAGTTCCCCCTTTAAAAGAAGAGGAATAGGACACTGGCCACCCAAAACAGGTTCAAAGCCAACGTATGACTCCTGGAGAAACCATTTGATCTACAATACTTGGTTTAGGTTCATATAAAGAAGACTAATTTTAATTAGGTATCTTAGAATAAGCACACGTGTATATCCAAATAATAGCCACCAATGCAGGCAGGGCTTGCAGGGTACCATTTATCCTCCCTAACTATAACCACTACGCTATGTTAGCGGTTCAGATGTCCTCCATCACCAACTGGAAGAAACTTCAAAGGCAAATTCACCCAATTTTAACTCAACCATCTATAGCAGGTGGGATGACCACTTGCTGCAGGTGTCTACGCGTCCCCACCAACTGAGAGGAGCCTAGAGAAGAAACGCGGTGCTTCACTTCTAGGTAGCTCAAGTTAAAAGAAATTCATTTCCCTCAAATTGCTCTAGCCCTCAGACCAAGGCACCTTTCACAAAACGAATGGTGTTTTTAGGGAGAGAGAAACCTAGACAGAAATGGGGCTGATAAGGCCCCACACACATATACAACACAGTGAGGGTACAGTTAGCGACGTGCAGCCCTGTCAAGCTTCTTGAACTTGCAATCTTGGCGTTAAGCTTTTATTTTTAACTAGAAACTATACACTCAGCTGTATACAAGCCACAACACACAGCGTTTCTCCTTATCCCCAGCTGTGACATCCAGAAAGACTGACAAGCAGGCAAGCGGCACACAGGGAGGTGCCAGGGAAGATGGCTTCAACATTGCTGGCGTTCTTCCTGTTTACATTTTTACTACATCTAACTGCAGCCTTTAGACTTCTCATTCACCTGTTTCTATTTCCTCTCCTCAGAGCAGCATCTCACATATCTGCAGATTCACGCCAGCCATGGGTCTCAGTCTGGGGATGAGTGTGGCCAGCACCTTCACAGATCCAGTGTGCCCAGGTGGCCACGGCGGCCAGCAGCGCCCTGGCCGGTGTCAGCAGCAGCGTGGCCAGCAGGGCCAGGCAGTGCCCGTCCCCCTGTGCTGGGCCCTGGTGCGGCCGCCCCTCGAGCCCTGGGCTCAGCGTTGGGCCCCTCACCCCCAGACAGACCCGGAGGGGCTGGAGCGTGTCCAGAGCCGGGCAGGGGCTGGGGAAGGGGCTGGGGGAGCTGGGGGGGCTCAGCCCGGAGAACAGGGGGCTCAGGGGGGCCCTTCTGGCTCCCTACAGCTGCCTGGCAGGAGGCTGCAGCGAGGGGGGTCGGTCTCTGCTCCCAAGGAACCAGCGGCAGGACAGGAGGGAACGGCCTCCAGCCGCACCAGGGCAGGTTCAGGGTGGGCACGGGGAGAAATGTCTTCCCCGACAGGGTGGCCAAGCGCTGGCACAGGCTGCCCGGGGACGGGGTGCAGGCACCGTCCCTGGGGGGCTAAAATACACGTAGACAGGCTGTGTGGGGACATGGTTCAGTGGTGGCCTTGGCGGTGCTGGGTTAACGGTTGGACCTGATGATCTTAAAGGCCTTTTCCAACCTAAACGATCCTGTGATTCTATACTTCCTCAGGGAGGCCCACAAACGGAAAAGCCTCTCACAACTGCAAGAAAGCCTATCGGCTCTTTTGGTTGAAGTGGAGATTGTTATTTCCACACTTCAACATAAAAATTGAAAAATAAATACGCATAAGGAACCCATCTCCAAAATGAGGGAGAACACCAGGCAGAAAGAACATGTGACAACATTCTTACAGCAGCTTTTGCTCCCCTACCGATTTGCCTTCAGTTTTCCCAGTGTTTTTGTACCTGACCCCCTCTTCATTACATACTAGACCACATCTAAAGGTAAATAGACTCCTAATGATCTCTCATTAGCCAAACTTCCCAGCAGAACACCTTCAAAGCAAAAAAAGGTCAAAACCTCCCACCAGTAGAAAGAAAATTTCAAAGGACCAGGAAACCAGCTAAGTTGTTAGCTTTTCCTACTCAAAATCTGTAGCATGTAAGGATCCACTTCCCCACCAAAATGCTGTACAACGTGGACCCAAGGAAAAGCTGCTGCATTAAGTCATAAGAGAAATATAAAAAGTTAAGAGCAGCTGGTAGGTGCTGTCTAATATCTTGTGATCGAATACAGCATTTGATATGGAAAAAAAAAAAAAGAGAGATTTTAAATGAGAAACGCTTAGTCCGTACACCACGAGGGCCACCAGCCAAAGCTCACCACATCTTGCTCCATTGACTCTGCTCCTGCGGGGCACAGGCCACTGACTCCCGGATTGCACGCTTCTGTCCCAAACCGTACATGGGATTTCATCCCTCGAGCAATTGTAGATTGGGAGGCTTACGGGCCTATGACGTGGGATGGAAAGGAGAAAGAGGGGACCCTCAGCCTTGAATTAACACATGGGAAGAAATCAAATAAAATCTTTTGAACAACAGTGTCTAGACAATGCCACCTTCCTTGTCTTTGGGAAGAGGGATTACGACTGAAATCTGGCTGTGCTGTTCCTCATTTGATACGAAAGCTGGAAGACACTTTAGACTAAAGGCCTGGCCCTGTTCCAGAAACTACCTTATTATGAAGGAACTGAAGAGAAGAAGTTCTGTAAGACAGGAGAGTAAGATTTCTGCCTAGCAGTCACAGCAATTAAGCAAGCTGTCTTGATGAAGAGGAAAAAACCATCAGAATAGAACCCAAAGGCTCAAAAGAGCAGGAGAAAGTAATTTTTAGAGTAGGTCAAGGCTCCAGAGGGGATTACCTTTCCAGTTTGAGACTTAATGCTAGAGACATGCCTCAAAAAGCTGACCAGCGAGATCTGTTGATACCACGGATGACCCCATAACGTCTGCATACTCAAGCAAAGTCAAGTATTAAAAGTGAATGTTGAAAACTGTGTGAGTTAGGATCAAAAACAGTGGAACTAAAAGGTGCCTGCTCCTTCCTTCCTTCCCCTTAGATTAAAAAAAAAAATAGATTTTTCTTTTTTTTAAGAACAGCTAAATATTTTGAATACCTGGAGGTATTAGGGTATGCAACATCTCAACTTGAAAACAGTGACTGAAGCACAGATCTCTGAAAGAAGGACAGCGTGTACTTTATATAAAAATTTTCAAGAGGACCTCTCTTCCTGTATTTGAATCGATTCCACTGTAGCTTGAACTTGTTTTTATTAGGCATTGGTATGACTCTACTCCCTCAATTACTGCAATATCCGTGCAGCTAACAGCCTCAAAATCGAAGGAAGGTTGCTTATATTGTTGGACCTGAAATAGCAAGTGAGATTCTCCCAAATAAAATACCTGCTATGAGACTGCTGGGTAAAAGTGGCCTAATTGACTCCCAGATCATACAAGAGACTTCAAAGTTGCTACTTCAGCAAAGTAGCTGAGTCAATTTAATGCTTCTCCTACTGGAAAAAACCACCTTCCTTCAAGCAGGGAAGGAAAACTGTCCTGGTTTTGGCTGGGACAGAGTTAATTTCCTTCTCAGCAGCTGGTGCCGCGCTGCGGTTTGGGTTTGGTGGGAGCGATGCTGGCGACCACCCGTGGGTTCGGCTGTGGCTGGGTGATGCTTGTGCTGAGTCAGGGACTTCTCAGTTTCTCAGGCCGAGGGGGCTGGAGGGACACGGGGAATGGGGAGGGGACACGGCCAGGGCAGCTGACCCCAACTGGCCAAAGGGATGTTCCAGACCATGTGGCGCCATGCTGAGCAGATATAAGCTGGGGAAGAAGAAGGAAGGGGGGATGCTCGGAGTGATGGTGTTTGTCTTCCCAAATCCCTGTTATACATGACGGAGCCCTGCTGTCCTGGGGATGGCTGAGCGCCTGCCTGCTGGTGGAAAGTAGTGAATTAATCCCTTGTTTTGCTTTGCTTGTGTGCACAGCTTTTGCTTTACGTACTGAATTGTTCTTATCTCAACTCTCAAGTTTAATGCTCCTTTCCAATTCTCCTCCCCATCCCTTTGGCTGCATGGTGCTTAGTTACTGGCTGGGGTTAAACCACGACAAAAATGATGTCAAGTCAAAGAGCTAAAGTTGTGAATAACTGTCCTCAGGCTGTGGCCGTGAAGAGGTGACGGGCTCATGCATTTTCCTGGCTGTACTGGCACACAGTACGATGCCCTGCACTCTGGTGGTCTCAACACGCTGGACTCATTTCTAAGGATGTGCTGACTAAGAGTGAAAAAGAGCAAACAAAGAAGCTCAAAGGCTTCCATTCCTACTCAAAAATCTGTCTGCAAAACAAGGTGGGGACAGGCAACTCACTGCCCCAAGGACTTGGATCATTCGGGGAAGACAGAAGGGCATACAGCTCTTTCAAGCAAATGGAAATGTTTTTACCTGTCAGAACCTGAGCCTGGGCCCAAAGCATTTTGCTTATTCTCCAAGCAGGAATATCAACAACAACTGCAGTGGATAAAGGAGCTGCACTCTTCACTCTGCTTCAAGCACTAACAATGTTATCAACTGCAGCAGGAGAAACAAACGTGGTAGCCCAAACAAACTGGCAGAAAATTGAGGGAAGAAGCTCTTATATATCTTCTTGCCATTGAAGATAATTATTTTACATCTGTCTGTGTTGCTGTTCGGAATCAAGTTTTCCTAAAAATGCAGTTTAAAGGCAGTTTCCATGTCCTTGAATACGCAGAAGATGTTTACAGCTCAATGCTTCAAAGTCCTCCACAACCACCATCACCTTGTGAGGTGTGTAGCTGGATTCCCAGATGTCTCATTTTCTATATTCAGCCATTCTAAAACATCACGGTGGGCTGACCCAGGCTGGACATGAAGTGCCCACTAAAGCTGCTCCATCTCCCCTCCTCAGCTGGGCAGGGGAGAAAAAATGCAGCAAAAGGCTCGTGGGTCGAGACGAGGACGGGGACATCGCTCAGCAATTACCATTGTGGGCAAAACAGACTCAGCTTGGCGAAATTAATTTATTACCAACTGAATCAGAGCAGGATAACGAGAAATAAACCCAAATCTTCAAAACACCTCCCCCCACCCCTCCCTTCTTCCCGGGCTCAACTTCACTCCCAACTTCTCTGCCTCCTCCCCGCCAGCGGCGCAGGGGGACGGGGAACGGGGGCTGCGCTCAGTCCATCACACGCTGTCTCTGCCGCTCCTTCCTCCGCAGGGGAAGGGTCCTCACACTCTTCCTCTCTCCAGCGGGGTCCCTCCCACGGGAGACAGTCCTCCATGCACTGCCCCAGCGTGGGTCCCTCCGGTGTAGAATCCTCCCCGGGCTGCGGGTGGGGGTCTGCTCCCCCGGGGGCTCCAGCACAGGCTGGGGGCACAGCCTGCCTGGCCGGGGGCTCCAGCACGGGCTGGGGGCACAGCCTGCCTGGCCGGGGGCTCCATGGGCTGGGGGCACAGCCTGCCTGGCCGGGGGCTCCAGCACGGGCTGGGGGCACAGCCTGCCTGGCCGGGGGCTCCAGCACGGGCTGGGGGCACAGCCTGCCTGGCCGGGGGCTCCAGCAGGGGCTGGGGGCGCAGCCTGCCTGGCCGGGGGCTCCATGGGCTGGGGGCACAGCCTGCCTGGCCGGGGGCTCCATGGGCTGGGGGCACAGCCTGCCTGGCCGGGGGGGTCCATGGGCTGGGGGCACAGCCTGCCTGGCCGGGGGCTCCATGGGCTGGGGGCACAGCCTGCCTGGCCGGGGGCTCCAGCACGGGCTGCCGGGAATCTCTGCTCCGGCGCCTGGAGCCCCCCCTGCCCCTCCTGCCCTGGGGGGGCTGCAGGGCTCTGCCTCTCACAGTCTCACCCCTCTCTCCAGCTCAGTCGCTGTTCCCCTGGGTTCCCCCTCTCCGAAATCCTTTATCCCAGCGGCGCTGCCACCGGCGCTGCTGGGCCTGGCTTTGGCCAGCGGCGGGTCCGGCTGGGAGCCGGTGGCACTGGCTCCACTGGGCAGGGGGGCAGCTGCCGGCACCTTCTCACAGAAGCCACCCGCTGCCAAAGCCTGGCCACACAAAGGACTTATTCTAGGGTATAAATGCACAACCAAATTTTTCCAGATGGCTTTAATTCAAATAAATAAGTCAATAAAGCCCAACCAAAACAGAGAGCAAGGCAGAGAGAGTTTCCCTCTCTCTAGGCTGTCTGAGACCTGTTACAACAGCTTCCCAATCCTGCCTCCAGTCCTCCCCAGTTCCTTCACCAGTCTAATTAAACCCATTAAACACAATTCTGGAAATTCTCTTTCCATCACCCTTTCCTGAAGACGACTGCACAAATTGCCAAGTAGGTAGTCTCAGTTCGGGTTTTTGCAGGAAAGAGTAAACACACCTATTCTAAAGGTTTTCAGAGAAAGTATTCTGAATACATACAATTCTGAAATGACATGCAACTACCCTACTCCTAACTCTCATCATCTTACCTCATCACTCAAAATATTCTTTGACCTTTTTCCCCTGGAGAAAAAAGCCTGAGATATATTGATGCAATGACACAAACAAACAAAAAAAAAAAAAAAAAAAACAAAAAAACACAAACCAACAAGGAGCTCCTTGAGCGCTTGTTTCCCATGGAGCTGCTTCTTGCACCAATTGACTTTGGTCAAGTGGAAATTCAATCCAAAGCTTCTCCCATGACAGGGCATTTATCAGATCACTGAACATTTTCTGGTATCTTGTGTGTGAATCCATGTTGCCACTTTACCCTCGTACAAAAACTCATCTTCTTTTAACTTGCGGCATTTTCACAAGACCTAGAAGATACAATCATCTCCAAGACTTCTCTTTCCCTTATCAGATTTCCAAAGTTTAAAGAATTAAAGTACTCATGCAGAGAGCGTAAGGCATAAGCCTGATTTCCCTAGGATATCAGGTTTTAAAAGAAATTGTTAAATCCTAATTATTGTTTTAAATTAAGTCCTGATTCTAAATTAATCTAAAACTAAACTCCCTGCAGAATTGTTCTGCTCTCCCTACCACCTAGCTCTGTAATTTATTCAAAGAAATTAGGTTAGCAATGTTTACAAGACTGCTGAAAATAAAAGCATCCCCCCTGCCAAGACGCAATCCTAGGCCCTCTTCGCTGTTGTTCTGCCCATGTCTTCCACATCCCCTGCCCATACAGTCCTCTTCTGCCTTACCGCATTCCCCTATCCCCGTTAAAGACTGGGTTTTCCCCAAACTCCAACACAAGTAAGATCAAGTTCCAGCTCACTTTCTCTATTCCAGATACAAGCTTCCCAGGGAAAGGGAAATTTCTCCTGGAAGGTCCCCATTATCATATCACGTGCCTTGTCTTACACTAATAATAATGAGCAAACTTCATAACTGAAGCAGAAGCGTATGCTTTAAACTCTTCTGAAAAACAAATATTGCAGAGATGACAAATTATCATTAATGTCTAACCAAGCAGGCAAGGAGAAATCATGTTTATTATAGAACTCAGCCTGCCTAAATGAAAAATAGGTCTTCAGCTATAACTAATTTTCTCTTTTGCCATTATTTGACAGCAGAGGAAGGAAGGAATCATTAGAAATTGTTTACATCATGAAAGAAAAAGCAAAAGCAAGAGGGACTGATGATGATAATGAGCAAGAGGATGATACTGAGGAGGCAAGCGCTCACAAAAATCCTTCAGGAACAATGATATGGTGGTGAAGCAGCACATGCACTTGCCAAGCACTAACACAGGTATGTACATAGTCAAGCCATGCTTTTTATTTTAATTGCAACATCCTCTTCTGAATATGCTTCTTTCTGCACCCACCTCTAAGCAAACACAAAAGTCCCACCTAAGCACAAGTGGCGAGCTTTGGTATCAGTTCATCGTTAGCCTCACTACAAGGTGCAAACCACCCTCCTGCTGCAGAGGACACAGCAATGCAGAGCTTCTGGGGACACACAAGCACTGTCTATTTTGTCATATTATCTCTGTAAAGAACCTGGAAACCCATGATGTAGCACTGGGTACCCAAAATTTGACACTCGATTTAATGTTCAGCGATTTCACAATTTGTGCAGCTGTCTGATTTTTAAATTACAACTTGTCAAAAAAAAAAAAACCAACCAAAGAAAACCGATCCTATTTTGTCATTTAATAAATAATGCAGGTTTCTTTCTAATGCCAACCCTTTAGTACAGTAGGCAGAATGATAATCACAAATCTTTGCCATGGCTCCCTATTTTCATTTCCATTTTCATTCGTATATGGATTCAAGCAAGGACTCTGAACAAGAGGAAGATGATAAGAAAATCCCCAAACCCATCCTAGCATTGCCTTACAACTTTGCTAAAATGCCAAAATCTGAGACCCCTTTCTGCTTTCACTTATTGAAACTCGGTTATTTAAAACAGAAGGGAATTTTCCATAGGGTTGGAGAAAGGCAGCATCTTGACAGCAAAGCGTAGGCATGTGCTAGTCCATGGCCTGGCAGCTTTCGGCCACGGGGCCACAGGTAACATGTGGACACATTTTGAATGGCACACCATGGGCTAAGGAGCAGGGCAGGAGGCTATCTGGAGAGAGATGACAGCTCTCCCTGTGTCCCAACCCCAGCAGAAGCCAAGAGGCTCTCTCCAGCAGTGACCCGTGATAGCCTCTAATAAAACCATCATTCATATCTACCTGCAGAAAAGGTCTCCAGTTGCTATTGGGTTTCTACAGACATAATTAATGGTTAGAGGAGGGAAAAGCATATGCTATTATGCTTTCAGAGCTGCCAAACCTTGAACCAGCCTACAGAGAACGGCAGGCAACTTCACAGTGTAAACATCTCTTAAAATACAAATTACAATAGATGTCAGTATGTTATTATACACATTTAAAATATTCAGGAAACTGAAGGTTTTTTGTTAAGCTGAGGAGCTTCAGATATATTCCACCATTCTCCCTCATCTAAGGAGCCAAAACCTGCTGTGAGCTCTGATGTGCAACAGTGGGAAATCCCGAGTGATCCTGACAAGCTGGAGAGGTGGGCCTGGGTGAACCTCAGCAAGTTCAACAAGGCCAAGCGCAAGGTGGGGGCAACCCCAAGCACAAATGCAGGCTGGAAAGAGAATGGATGGAGAGCAGCCCTGCGGAGAAGGGCTTGGGGGTGTTGGTGGATGAAAAGCTGGACATGACCCGGCAATGTGCGCTCGCAGCCCAGAAAGCCGCCCGTGCCCTAGGCTGCATCAAAAGGATCGGGCCCAGAGGAGGCCACGGAGCTGGTCAGAGGGCTGGAGCCCCTCTGCTGTGGGGACAGGCTGGGAGAGCTGGGGCTGTGCAGCCTGGGGAGGAGAAGGCTCCGGGGAGACCTTAGAGCAGCTCCCAGTGCCTGGAGGGGCCGACAGGAAAGCTGGGGAGGGGCTTTGGGCAAGGGCAGGGAGCGGTGGGACAGGGGGGAATGGCTTGAAGCTGAGAGAGGGGAGATTTAGGTTGGACGTGAGGAAGAAACCCTTCCCCGTGAGGGCGGCGAGGCGCTGGCCCAGGCTGCCCAGAGCAGCTGTGGGTGCCCCATCCCTGGCAGGGCTCAAGGCCAGGCTGGACGGGGCTGGGAGCAGCCTGGGCTGGGGGGAGGGGGCCCTGCCCCTGGCAGGGGGTGGGAACTGGGTGGTCTTGAAGGTCCCTTCCAGCCCAAACCATTCTGTGATTCTATGATGAAATGTGGAATTTTCATATGCTGCTGGATATTTGCATCTTTAGAAAACACTTCTACAAGTGGGGTCATTGCTAGCAGGTCTCCCAGTCAACTGTTACAACACACACTGTCAAACGAAGGAAACGACGGCAGTACTGGAGGTACCGCACCAGGCAATTGTTGGCTCTTCAATGACAAGTATTAGCAAGTTTGAATAGAAACCCAGTCCAACATTCTTTTTATAGAGCAGTTAATGTAATAATATGTAAGACAGAAGGAAACTTTATACAGACAGAGGAAAAATCTTAATTCACAAACAAACCACAGGCAATTACCAAAATTATACCAAAGGTATTCTTTTTTTGCAGTCAAGCATAATTATGGAAGGTCTATTAAAAAAAAAACACAAAACAAAAAACACCTTAGCCTACGATTTGCATTTTAATTACATTTCAAACTTTTGTGTGGGGAATGGATGGGTAGAATTGGTATAATAGAAACTACCATATAATGAAATACACTTATAAACATTATAAGGTTGGAATTCCAAGTATAAAATCCAGGCAATGCTTCAAGGTCTGGGTTCTTTTCCTATTAGCCTGTATGTAAAGGGTGAAGATGTAGGAGAAAAGAAAAAAAGAAAAAAAAAAATCAGTGCTACCTGTGGTGCCGTTTACCAAACCTCCATGACATTCACATGATGCTGAAGCACCACACAACGGGCAAGTCCAAGGCTCTTGAGAACATATTCTTTCTGAGGCTTACCAAGGGTACCCACAGCTTACAACAAATCATGTGGTTATCGTTAATGCACACCTAAAAATACCAAGTTATCACACCCACATGGTAAAAAGAACCTTTCTCTATTAAAATATATGTAAAGTTCTGGCCAATTGCTTTATAACTTTATTGCTTATAATTGTACAGGGCTCTTGCTCTTCAAGCCCAATCACTGTATTTCACACTAAACTCTAATTATATAATCTAGCACGAAAAAGCCAGAGATACAGACCCTTTAACAAGCTTAGGCAAAAATCAAAGGCCCACAAAGGGCTAAATCAAAAGCTGGCTCACACCAACTCTATTCTTTGTGCAGTCAACCATGACTAATTAATGCTTTTAATGTCAGTTTACCCCTTCTGGCACTATAAATCAGAACACGCAGCTTTTATGAGTTAACAAAAGAATCTGCGAAAGGTGTAGCTTATTAACCAAACTCAGAAATTCAAATGCACTTAATCAGAAACAGGTATATTTAGCAGCATTGTACTCGACGAGCAGAATTATCTGCAGGCTGTACACAGAGAACATTCATTTATCAATACAAACAAGGCTGGCACACTGGGAAGTGGTGGTAAATTATACATCTGAAAGAAAGGGCAGTGCTTCCAGCATGGCTTCTGCGAGCAGAAATGCAGAGCAAACACTGCGGGAAAGCGCTCCGGAAAGGTGTATGTTCCCTACAATGTCAGCCACAGAGACTGCAAGAACTGAGCGCACTGTTGCACTTCTCCAGCAGGAATAGAAAATCTGTCCTCAAGTAGATCTCCTACCATCACCCACTTGGCTAGGCCCTTCCTTCCTCTGTAGCCTGCTGCACTCCTTTGGATGCATCATTTGAAGAGTTTTCATAAGGATTCTGTTCCTTCCCCTCCTCAGGAAACACAGATCTCCACCGTTGTGCTGTTTCTGAAAACCATGATGATCTCCATGCAGCAGCCAGCTGGGACTTTGACTTTGCAAGCCTGCTGGACATCAGTCTGGCTGGCCTCTAAGAGAAGCAGCTATCACAGGGCTACAAAAAGATACCCACATAGTAAACCTCAGTCCAAAAGGAAGCCAAGGCCACAAAGCTTTCAAAATACACACTTTTTTTTTTTAAGAAGAGATGTAGATACAACTCACATCCTAGGCTCAGAGAAAGAAAGAGACCCTAACTGTGTCCTTCTGGCTGAGGAGACAGACAAAGTATTTTGGTGTGCTCTCCACATACCTCAGGGCAATATCTACAGCTCACTTTAATGTGCCACATAAGCTTATAGATCAAAAGTAGAAAGTTAGTCTAGTGCATATTAAAGGGTCTGGTCTCAGAGATCCTCTCTGCCTGCTTACGTCCATAAATCTTATTAAAACCTTCCTTTGTTTTTAAATCAGTTTTTGACAGCTGATTTTTTTTTTCCTTGTTACGGGAACTGTCATCTTCCTAATGATGTCTCACTCCTCTAACAATTACTGTATATCAGCAGTATTCAGCCATAAACAATCACAAAGCAGCTTTGTCAATAAAATAGTTCCTCTACGCCCCAAACTCATCATCCTGGGATGTTCAGGCTGATGTTTCCTACTCTGACCCTTGATTACGATGCATCCCAGTGGCACAGCATTCATCACACACCACAGACAGGCAAAGGACACTGCAGGTTTCATCGGGCGTTCTGCCGTGGGTACGGGCAGAGGCACAGCCCAGCCTGGGGACCCGCAGGCACAGTTCGTGTTTGTGTGATTAGCCGGTGGCTCTGGCTGACACAAAATACTGAGGCAAAAACTTAAAATAGAATTTTTTTTAAGGGAGTAGACCTGACTACGAGAAGCATTTGCACAAAGGCTACTTAAGAGGAAATGCCGGGTCATTAATCTTTATAAATTCACCACCTTGTGCAGGGAAGAAGTTTCCATATGTGATATGTTCCACTGTATTTAGGTACCTCGCAAAGGGGGAGGTCCTTCCCTTTCACTGATACATCCAGCATTGTGGTAGTGTTCACAAAGGGACAAAAACCTTCTCTGAAAGTGAAAATTCCCATGAAGCAGGAATGGGCAAAGTAATTACAGATCCCAAAGCCTTCCAAACCCTATGAGAGACCTTTCATAGAGTCCAACCACTAACCCAGCACCCTCAAGGCCACCACTGAACCATGTCCCCACACAGCCTGTCTACGTGCATTTGAACACCCCCCACCCCACCCCCCCCAAGGACGGTGCCTGCACCCCGTCCCCGGGCAGCCTGTGCCAGCGCTTGGCCACCCTGTCGGGGAAGACATTTCTCCCCGTGCCCACCCTGAACCTGCCCTGGTGCGGCTGGAGGCCGTTCCCTCCTGTCCTGCCGCTGGTTCCTTGGGAGCAGAGACCGACCCCCCTCGCTGCAGCCTCCTGCCAGGCAGCTGTAGGGAGCCAGAAGGGCCCCCCTGAGCCCCCTGTTCTCCAGGCT
The DNA here is from genome assembly GCF_963210335.1 of Falco punctatus. Lineage (NCBI taxonomy): Eukaryota > Metazoa > Chordata > Aves > Falconiformes > Falconidae > Falco > Falco punctatus. The sequence goes on from NC_137581.1 coordinate 1,588,896, forward strand.
AACATTTGCAGCTCGCATGGAAGAGAGGGAAGAAAGCCAATCCAACTAAAATCCAACATCTTGTAGGGCTTGAAACCATCCTGAGCTGAGGTACATTTAAAAGAGCCTTGCTGCTCCATGACTCTCAGACTGTGTGTGAAGACAGGTGCCTAGCAATATGGTTTAGTGATGGACTTGGCAGTCCTGGGTTAATGGTTGGACTTGATGATCTCAAAGGTCTTTTCCATTTTAAACGATCCTCTGATTCTATGAGATATAGCTTAAGAGGAAGACTAGTACCTACATTCCCCACTAGAGACCAAGAATGTCCAGTTCACTGTTTATTCTAACATATGGCAAGAGGATGCTGGGTAAAACCAGATGCAACAAGAGCCTAAGAAACACATTGGAGGGTTCTGCTCTTGAGGCAGCAGTTCCCACTCTCTATAAGAGCATCCTTAGGAAATGCCCGAGCATGTCACACACTCAGCACAGATACAGTGATGTTGTATGGTAGAAAACACTGGTCTTCTCACCTGCCCTCACAACCAAACCCATGCATCTCACAGAAAACGGTAAGCCTTTTCTTCCCTCAAGCCCACCATGTGAATCAGAAACAGCAACCTCAAGCCAGCTACTAGCTTCATCTCTTAGAATGTAAGCCTGAAATATCTCATCAATAAAGAGCTCTGAAGCTATAAGCAATATTCTCGAACTCCAGTTTGTGCTCCACCTATTTGCACACTACTAAAGTGTAGATACAGCCACACTTTTGCCCACATTTTACAAGTCGCACAGGAGCAGCATGGTTCTAACTCAGAGGCATGTTCACAGACACAGCTGTGCCATGGAGCATATGCAAACAAACACACTGACAACCCACAACATGTTCACACTACATCAAAGGCTGAATTTTAAAACATTAACAATGTTCTAGTATGGCATATTTCCCTCCTCTAAAGATCACCCAAAGGAAGGAAGGTCCTTGGTATCACAGTCATTAGACTCCACCAGGAACAAGGACCAGGGATCTCCTTTCACTCTTAAATAATCATGTAACATCTCATAGGATCCTGGGAAGTACAAAGCATCACAGAAGTTTTTGGGCTGGAAGGGACCTCACAGACCACCCAGTTCCCACCCCCCTGCCCTGGGCAGGGCCCCCTCCCCCCAGCCCAGGCTGCTCCCAGCCCCGTCCAGCCTGGCCTTGAGCCCTGCCAGGGATGGGGCACCCACAGCTGCTCTGGGCAGCCTGGGCCAGCGCCTCGCCGCCCTCACGGGGAAGGGTTTCTTCCTCACGTCCAACCTAAATCTCCCCTCTCTCAGCTTCAAGCCATTCCCCCCTGTCCCACCGCTCCCTGCCCTTGCCCAAAGCCCCTCCCCAGCTTTCCTGTCGGCCCCTCCAGGCACTGGGAGCTGCTCTAAGGTCTCCCCGGAGCCTTCTCCTCCCCAGGCTGCACAGCCCCAGCTCTCCCAGCCTGTCCCCACAGCAGAGGGGCTCCAGCCCTCTGACCAGCTCCGTGGCCTCCTCTCGGCCCGCTCCAACAGGTCTGTGTCTCTCGTATTGGAGACCCCAGAGTTGAATGCAGTACATAACTTGGCTTGACAGAAATCACCTCCCATAACATATATTCTCTGAAAGGAAATTTATTCACCAAAACAGAGCTGGCAATTCAACAAAACTTAAGATCTATGAACAAAGGATTTACTCATGCACTGAAAAAATTTCACTAATTGAGGTACCCATGCCCCAACAGCAGAGAAGTAGCCATCAGCTGCTAGCAAGATGCTTCGGCGTCGGCTCTTGATTTGGTGCATTCCCAGCCCAACAAGGACCACCAAATGGACCCTACCGAAGTGGCATAAGTGATCAGGAGACTAAAGACCCGAACTTTTCGATATAAGTTCAGAAACACTGAGATGAATAGAGTAAAAGTATGAAGTCCAGGGCCAGTTAATCACATGCCAAATTCCACTCACACACACTGTATAAAAACCAGGCTCATGAAAAAACACATTTAAAATACTTGCATCAAACCATTACACAGATAAGAGAAGTATTTTTAGATACACACGTATTTTACACACACACACACACACACACAGAGTAATTAACTATTTAATTGCTGAATTCTGCTTAGGATTTGAGGGAGTGGGGTATATCCCAAGTAGGAATTAACCTGACCTCAGTAAACTAAGTTAAGAGGTCCGGCACACCACATTCAAGAGTTGAACTCAATTTCTTCCACCTTTTGATTTAACACTATTTACCATCACGAGCCTAAAAGGGGATGCTCAATCCAAGATAAAGGCACCCAACAAGTAAATGTCTGAAGTGGCTGGTGGAGATCCCAAGCAGAGCCGTTACAACCAGGAAAGCAAACGCAATCAGCTTGATGAGGACACCTAGTAGCTCATCAGCCAAATCTCCCCAGGCTCCATCAGTTCCACTCTTGAGGTCTCCAGGGACCAGGCTGGGAGCTCAGGCAATCAGCACAAACAAAGCTTAAACTTAAATTTCTTAATGTGGAGCTGAACTGGAGCAGGAGCCCCTTGGACTAGAAGCTCTCTTTCTCACACAAAGCCAACACTTAGCATATCCTCATTGGAAAAAACAGCTTGTCTTCTGGATCTCCCATTGGTGCCACTCTCACTTCTCCAGTCTGAGCAACTCAGCCGCCACCTCTGCGCTCTCCCTACCTCACAACCCATCAAACATGCTCCCTTGCCTTTGCCTCTCTCCCTTCTGCAGCCCTGGGCCTCTGTTTCTCAGGCCCACAAAAGGCAGCATGGCCCCAGCTGGGTCTCCTACTGTTGCTTCAACCTGGAGATACGGGAACAGTGGGCAGAAGATGGAGACAGAAGCACCATCAAAGTCCCTTTTTTGCCCTTTTATTCTTTTTCCTAGCAGAATATTCAACCAAAAGGGGAAGAGGGAGATGGAAAGGGGCCATCGCTGTTGCTTCAAGATTGGCAGAAGCAAGGACAAAGCAAAGCTTTTCTGAAATGCTTGGTATTTTCTGCCCCGTCCCCCTTAAGATGGGTTGAGTTGCTGAGGGTGGGAAGAAGAAGAAAAAACAGCCCGACCTTGCCCTTACCAAAAGAGCAGGCATCTAATCAGGGCAGGAGCGCTCCTGCACGGTCACAGCATGCCTAAATGCTCGATCCCGGTGCAGTGCAGGGGATCCAAGAGCAAAGAGCACCCGTCAGCACTGCTGTCTGCCTGCATCTGCTTTTCAGCAAGTCTGACTTGAGTGGGAGCAGAACACGCAGTGGGTATCCTGGCAGCTGACATTTGAAGCTCATGTTACTAAGCAAGCTGCAAAACGTATAAAAGGCTGGGGGTGTGTGGGGGTGTGTGCAAGTCAATGCTGGATTTTCCATACTCCTGCACAAGAACAGCTGGATTGGGTCAGACTGACACTTCAGCTACCCCAGTATCTTCTCCACAGCAACAGGCAAGTGTCAATACCCAGGGGAAAACTGAAGCACAGGGCAGGCACACAGCGACATTTGTCCAGCATATTTTCCAGCTCATACCTGTGTGCAACACAGGGATTTCCTGAAATGGTATGTCTGTATTTAATAGCTAGCTGTATAGCACGTTATACCGCTGTTATAACAGATTTGAACGTTTAGAGGGCTTGATCTGTTCAGGTCTCATAATGCTAGGCACCATACACAAAAATAAATAGTTCAGATAAAACCTGCGCCAACCAATTTACAGACCACATCACACTGCAAAGTTCCCATTTTAAAAAACTGTCCCTAGTTTTCTTTTATAAAAGGCTGCAACATAACCTAGTAGAAAATACTTTGCCTGTCTACAGGCAAATGACAGAAATTTATACCAGGACTCATGTCTTTGCCAAACCAGTGATTTTGACCCAGCTAGTGAACACAGGCAGTATTTTTCACCTTCTTTTTAATATAAAACAAAAATAAAATATTTATTAATAATTTAGCAATTTAATAATACTCATAAATACTAAAAAACCCTAACTCTCACAACTCTTCACAGGAGCAGCACATACCTGCTGTGTGTTCTACTCCAGTCTGCTGATTACCTCAGGTTTATTAACTTTATAAATGAACACAATAAAATGTGCTAGACATGCAGTGTTGCTGGAGTTTCAGCTTATGCATTTCTTGACCCAGAAATGACCTGCTTATTTTAAAATGTAGTGCGATTCTGTACCAAAGTTCCTTTAATATAAACAAGGGTCCAACTCATACCAAACACCAACACTTTTTAATCAACACTTGCAATTTCCGTGGCATCCAAAGCTTTTCTATCTGTGGAGAGATTGGGGAAAACGGTGTTTGGAGGAGCTGAACGGCGCACAAAAACCATGAATTCATACCTCTTGGATATGAGCTTCCTTCGGATGAAGATAATCTGGAGAGGAGTCTGCCTACGACTGCAGGGCAGTGAGTCTTCACAGCATTCCACAGCTCTGCAGTAGCAACCAACAGAGAGAAAGAGAGAGACCTGTGAGGCTCCGCAGGCAAACCTGTCGAACAGAAAACACGGCTCTTTCTAGCAAAGAGTGGTCTTTATCTCCACCAGAGCAAAAGGAGGAACGGCACATGTAAGAAATGCAGTCAGAAAAGGAGGAGTGATGGAGATGCAGGATAAGAGGAGGAGAGGGAAGAGATATCAGAGCCAGCAACAAGACCGGCAGTTGCAAAAAAGACAGCATGATGTTCCATTCCCTACCTGCTGTCATTAAACAAATAGAGATGCATATCTACTGCAACTCTCCTACACATAAAGTATCTCAGTTTGCCTTCCCCTAAAAATACCATGGATACACTTTTTTATAACCATAGGTATAGGGAGAAAGAGTAGAAATTCAGCATCTGCACCTTCAAAGCAAGACGTGAAATCTTCCTCCAGCTATATGCTACAGCTCAACGACTTTGGGTGGAATGCTCACACGGCATGGCTTGCACAAAGTCTACATCAACTATGCCTACGCTCTGCTGAAGAACCGCATAGAAACTAGAAACAAACAGCATCAGGACTGGATGAAATCAGAACTAAGGTCTTCTGAGCTTTCAAAAGGGAGAAAGCAAAGTTCAAGCTTCCATTTAAATACTTGATAACCAGCTATTTGTCAAGATATGAGACTAAAAGGGTTTTAGCCCAAGTTTTACATGTTACTCCTACACCCTCCCTTCACAGCTGACACAAAAGCTCAGAGAACTGAAAACAAAATACCTCAAATTTAAGTACAGCACACACACACAAAAAAAAAAAAAAAAAAAAACTCTCAAACAGCTCCACATGCTTTATGCATTATATAGAGGAACAGAAAACCTACTGTTCACAAACCAGGGCCAGTGCTCCTTGTAACAGTTGTTTATTTTAATCAACCCAGTACCAAAACATTCACATTAAATATTTTTTCATTGCCTCTAACCACTGAGCCAGTATTAAGTTTACATTCACTCAAAAAATACTCTCAGGGAGAAAACAAGACACAGAAAAGATCGAATCCAGTAAAACAACAGAGAGCAGCTGCTTCGGGAGTGCCGATCCATCCATCCTACCTTTCCCTGCAACGTTACACCAAGATGCCCTTCAAGCCCAGCAAATGAAACAGCATGGAAATGGAAATGAACAAGGGAGAAAAAAGAAAGAAAGAAAAAAAAAGTAAATCTTTATTTTCACTGAAGTTCCCAAAATCGTCTACTGCAGGAAACCACGACCATGCCATCTTAGATGGCATCCTTGGAGAGAAGTCAAAACCCACCCTGCTGATGTTCAAACATCCTGATAATCCCAACACTGTTGTTACCAAGAGCATGAGCACGCTCAGGGAAACAGCTCAGTAATATTCCCGCCTGTTGTACAGGTGCTTGACCTCTGTATTTCCACCTTATAACAAGCATATTCATTGCTTGGAATTTAATTCTAGTTTTAGGCTTTTTGACTTGCTTTTATGGTCTGCCCCAGCTCAAAGACATAACTCTAAAATATCTTTTAGCAAGCATCTTTAGGAGAGAGAGGGAAGCGTAAGTGAATTCTAGCAGAAATGAGGACTTGACAAATCTTATCACATCAAGATCTGCAGTGGCAAATTAGTCTGTCTTTGAGCACATTCTGTACTCAAAGTAGCCTCAGTGCTTCAGGAGGTACCAAATATAACACAGCCCCATTTTAACTTCCTTCCAGGAATACACACAGCCATTTATCAAGAAGACGTGGGCTGCAGTTTCAGTTCCAAAAGCTTCAGTAACATTTTATAAAATTAAACAAATGACTCCTTTTGTGGCAAGAAAGAAGCAGAAAATAATCTGGGTTCAAGCAAATGGGGGAGAAAACCACCGCCCCCGAGTCTTCCTCCACCCTTTAGCTATTTTGTGAAAAGCACGCCTTGCCAGCTACACCAGGCTCAGCATCAACCATGGCATCAACAAGCACTCCTTCCACTGCTTTTACACCTCACATCTCAACGCCTTTGCCACTACTATTTCACTTAGCAGAGCCGGTTTGAGAGCTAAATTTGCTTCAAGTCCAAGTTTTGGAACATTTTTACATCTTTACACTTGCACAGCCAAGGAAGTCCATAAGCTCTGCTTAGCAAATAACAAAGGATCCCCGTACGTGTCCAACACTGTCGCATGTGCTGAATACAGGAGGGTTTCCAGGCACCACGTTGATTTAGCAGGAGGGCAGTATTGCAGCAACCTTTAACGCTGGGGAATTATCAGAAAGTTCACCTTTTTGTTCATCTCTAGCTGCTGAAGAGACAGAGAGAAGTACTGTACCCACCTCCCATTAACCTTTGTCACTGGGATCTTTCTTTAGCTGCAACCGCTTCAGTACCTCCTTGGATCGTGCTGCCATGCAGACACTGAGTAGAATCACCCGGGGGGGAGTGGGGGGCCCCTTTTCTGTTTTTTTCTTGATCAGAAGTCAAAACGATTAGGTTCATTAATAACTGGATGCTGCTACTGCAGAGAGAAACTGTGACGAGCTGCACAGAGATGAAGGCTACCCAACTGCCCATCGCTGCCCTCAGCCACTGCCCAAAAAACAGTCGTAAATGCTCAGAATTTAACAGAAATCATTCAAGTGAGTACAAATACAAAAGAAATCTAGTTTCACGTGGATCTTTTGCTTGAGTGTGTGAGAAGTGCAAGACATAAACGTAATTGAAGCTGTGCCAGATTGCTCACCATACTCTCTTGCTTCATGCTGTACCCCATCTCCTACCTCTCTTCAGAAGGAGTCTGAGACTGCCACATTCTCTAACCACAGCAATGACATACACGTGCAAAATTTAGATGGATTTGCAGAAACACAGTCAGTCTCAAGCAAGGTCTTCAAGTAGAAGTATGAAGACACTCATTAGACAAGAACAAAAAAACGGTTAAAGAGGGAAAACGTGACATGTGAGGAGGTATTAATCTGAAAATGTAGGGCAATAGCACAGCACTGGGAAGTTCTGCTGGCACAACCACGTCCATCAAGAGTGTGATCTGGGATTAACCCCACAATGCCGTCAAAGCCCCTGACTCAGCATGCTGGTGCGGCTCTACCAGCAAACGTTGCCCCTCTGTAACCCACGGGAAAGGAGCAGCAGCCAGAGAAACCTCAGCCTGGTGGAAAGCTGAATAAATCTGCAGAAATCACCTCCATGCACATAGAAAGGGAAGATAAAAGCTTGCCTCTCTAGATTAACAACCAAAAAAAGCAAGCAAAGGAAAAAAACTCATTTTAGTGCTGAAGACCATCAGGCATACAATGTATCCAGGATGGACAACATCGTGTTTTTAATTACCACTCTAAAAATTCCGGGCACCAAGTTAAAAGTCCTTCAGTACACACCTGAAGAAACTATGCGCCACTTCCTGAAGAGCGAGCTGGAACCTTCATGTGAAGCATCAAGAAATCAAGAGGCGGTTATCCAGCACACAGGCCCCTGTCAAGGAAATATTACTGCTTCCTTGGGAAAGAGCATTAGGGAAGACAAGGGCTCTCCTCGTCAGTGTTAACGGGCTTTTTTTCTTGGTTGCCTCTAAGTCTAAACCTGGCTCATTGCTCCGCCTGCTAAAAGAACCAAGAAAGAAAAGGGAGCGGGGAGCAAAGACTTCAAGAATATAGAAAAAACCAACCCTCCCTTGACAGAGAGGCAGGCTGCCTCTTCCCACTCCTGCCACCCCAGCGGTCTCTTGCAGGCTCAGTTTCAGAGCTGACGGAGGTATGGCCACCATCCCTTGCTCCCACATGAAGCCAAATGATGTTCTCACACCGGCAAGCTCATGCAAGGCAAACACCAAGGGAAAGCTGGAATACCACCACCATTAGCAAAGGTAGAGCACCAGCTCGCTCGGTTATTGAGCTGACAACATTACCATAGATAGGGCTGCCTGAAAAAATCGTCCAGTTTTTCCTGAAATGAAATATGGACAGAAGAAAAGGAGAAATATTCCCTAGCTACAAAAGCTTTTCATGTTCGGCAAGTATAATTGCTCTTTTTATTTCAAAGTTATGATCTGAATATTGGAGGGTCTGGAAATTATGCTGGACCTGCCCTCACCCACTCACTCCTGAGGCACTCCCCTCTATGGGCAGGGGCACAGCTCAGACCTATGGAGAAGGCACTCAGATGCCTTATCAAGTCTGGGAGCTGCTTGTTTCTTGGTGGTGAGGGATTTGTCCTGTCTGTGTCTTTTTAGAGCTAGGGGATGTTGCTAAACCTTCTCTCTTAAGTCCTCAGAGATTTTTGCCTAATTTGCTTGTACACCAGATTTTTGCAATTGCATGTGGAAAACCACCTTGGTTGAGAGTCAAGACTCTTCCAGGTCCTGTTTACTACATTTGACTTCCTACCAACCCTTCTCAACTCATCTTCTAGAGCCAAAGTTGCCCCAACTTGCTGAATAAAGTCATTAATTCATGTAAAATACATTTTGTACAAGTTTCCCATTAACTACTAATTTCCTAATTATCAGATTATGTGCTCCATCTTTTAAAGCAATTTATCGTTACCAGGTTGAGCAAAGAAACCTAACAGGGTTCCTGCAGCCTGCTCCATAACGAATTCCTCCCCCCACTCCCACTTTTCTTCCGACTGTGAAAAAGTTTAAATCCCTTAACACTTCCTTATAAGATTACTGCAGCTACTTAGTAAGGAAACTTGTTCCCTAATATCTTCGTTAACTAAATCTGGCATTTCAAGCAGCAAAACAGTATTTTTCATTTTAATTCTATCCTCCCCTCCTATGACCAAAATCCAGCTTGCTGCTTTTGTTTCGGTACCTACACCATTATGATGATCTTATTACAATTACTCTTTTGTAATTCTCATTTTTTATCCATTACTTTTGTCCTTCCTTCTATAAAACTGGACTCCAGTGGTAGGAGCTGGTTACATGGATTATAAAACAGGTTAAAAAATAATTAGAATGTGGTGATTAAAAAACCTGCCTTGGTAGATTGCAGGCTGTTATGATAAAACAGTGTTAGCATAATTCATTTTAAAATACACTCCACAGCTACTTATCAATGAAGATAAAAACATTCACTAAGTGTCTGATAAGCTGGATAGCAAAAATGCAGCGTTATCCACTGAGAAAACAGCTTTATTTAGTTGGACAGCACTGCAAAACTTTCCTTATGAGCCAATTTTCCATCTCAAAAACCTTCCGTATCGCTTGAGTCCCCTGAAATGCATGACTATCCATCGGGGCATTCACCAAGGCTGGGATTTTGGAAGGAAGAGAAAAAACATTAAAAGCTAAAATCCAACTGGACAAGGTCTAAGGATGCTTGTCAGGAACCAGGCACCTTCCTTTAAATCCTATTCCACAACATTTTGTGTTTAACCCTCTGAGTATCCAAACCAGCAAAATGGAAAGGGATCTTCTGGGCCCCAATAAATAAAATTAAATTGACTGAGACTAGAGAATAAACGTCTCTTGGAGCAGCAGGGAGGGTTGACATTGAGCTTGTGTAGCCTTATACATTGGGCTTGTCCTCGTATCAAACACGTTTCTAATTCCAGCAGGAAAAAAATCTTCCAAAGTAGACGCTGAGGTTATTTACCTCCTGTTTCCATCAATTCTTCAAAACTGATTCTGGATTAGTTACTCTCACTTGTGCAATTTATATATTATAAGACACTTAGAGGTTTCTAAGACACAGATGACTTTGTAGTTGTAAGAAAACAATTTAATTATCTAAGATTAGTGTTAATTGAAGGAAACTATTTACTGCACTTGTGACAATACTCAATCTTTGGAAAGTTTCAGTATTAAAAAATTATATGCAGCCATCGTCCTAAAAATAAAAATAAACCTTTCAGCAACAGCAGCCTCAGTTTGACCTTTACCTCCATTTACAAAAAAGAAAATCTAAGAAAAACTTCCTAACACAAGCTTTCACACCATTACAAAAGAAGGATTAATGAGAACATGACAGACGACCTATTCAGACATTAGGAAAAGGACTGACAGTGTTTCATCCTGAAAGTTAATCCAGACACCTTTACTCACACGGTGAGTATCATTCAAGGACTATAACTTAAAGGCAATAATAAAGATGTGGTATTGAGCTGGGAGCAAGGAGACGCCACAGAGAGGATGCCAGAGACATCTGTCGCAGAGCCTAACGCATTCAGTATCTAAATTAAGGAAGAACAGGGCAAAATGTTAATGAATATACACAGATTATCCAGAACAGAGCCAAGTTCAGTTCTTCTCAGGGCACATTAAACAACAACAACAACAAAAAAAAAAAGCAAAAACAAACCCTGAGAAACCAGTGGTATTGGCAAAAAAAATACCAGATGAGATCCACCTGGAGGAACTGGAAGCCAAAACTGGAAGCCTTCTCATCTCTCCGCCCTTCAAAAATTGCCAGTTGCCTTTGTACCAACACAACTGCTATGGAGCTGTACAGTGAACCAGATTAGTGAACTGATCTGGGTTAAAAATAACCTTTTTTTGCTGTTCACTGATCTGGTTCACCATATGGCCTCTCAAATAGTTGTACCAGCACAGTCAAGGGAGCCCAGCAATGGCAGCAAGCAACAGAGGAGGAGCGAAACTCCCAAGAAAAATGCTTTGCCCTGAAGGAAGAAAATATGAAACACAATCAAGAGAATTTGCACCAAGCAAAAAGGACAGCGCAAGCAGAAATTCACCCCAGTCTCCCCGAACGCTGCAGCGTGTTGGTGATGCTCAGGCTGCCGGGACTACTTGCATCTCCCAAGCTTGCTCCTGCCAAGAGCTGGGCAAGCAAAGACCCAGCCCTGACACTTGTCCTGCCCAGCTGGTGGGAGCAGGTTGCCATGACCTCAGGCAGTCTGGAGGGAAGCAAGTTTTTGAAGGAAGAGGCTGAAAAGGGACTGGAAGCAGCGAGCTCCCCAGCCAGCACAGGACCTCACACACACACTTCACCACCAACTCTGCACACACCCATGAAATGTCAAGACACACAACAGCTCAGCAGCTCAAGGCCTGCAACGAGTTTTGAAAATTAAAGGGCTCTTTAAACCCAAGAGTATTAAATATCACATAGAGCCACCTTTGATCTTTTACATATAGGATGTAAGTGTGAAGTAGAGATGTCAGAAAGGTGCAGAAGTCATGAAAAGTGGCAAAGCTGGGAACCATCCTAACAGCCTGTTGTCTGGGCTTGCAAGGCAGACAAGTGACAAACATCGGTATTCAGCCACCGAACATCGCCCCTGACCGCACCTCCCTTCTACATCATTTCTTCTACTCTATTGGCAGCATTACTTTCCTGCTTGAAGGATGCCACATGAGGGCCAGAAGGGCAAAGCGAGATTAGGAAAAGCAGCAAATCCCAACCGCGTTTTTACTTACTCACCAGTTACTGATTTAAAAAAGTCTGATTAATCCACTGGAAAACCAGAAGAGTTGCTTTTAGAGCCAAAGACTGGTGGAAAGGACAACTGCTACTGAACTACCAGAAGCATCCTGCCCGGGCAGCTCCGCTCCCTGCTGCCACTGGCTCTGGGTTTCAGCCCCAGCGACGGGATTCAGGTGCAGAGCTGGGAGCCGACACAGTGGCAGGACGGGTGGATTCGAGGCATTTCAGTCAGCCACTCTAATCTGAACTCACATCAGCAGGTAAGAGAGATTTGAGCAAACAGACATCCGGTTTGCTTTTATATTTACATCTATTTAAAAAAAACTAATTCTTGTAAGGCCAGTCTTTCAAACATGCCCGTTTACAAAGAAATGTTGCTATATACCACATCTGCTACCTTTTGTAATCCAGAAAAATAACACACTGGAGACAAATGCGCTCATTCTTGACTTTCACTTTCTTATGTTTAGAATAGCAAATGGCATTATGTTCTAGTCTAGTTTATTATACAGTCTGTCTTTTAAGAAAGGTTTTTCATAAATCTCCAAACTGTAACAGAATAACGAGGCTCAATACACTGCCTAGGAGCAGAGTTTGGAGAGACAGGTGCTACCCTCAATAGAGGACTAAATTAAGGACTAATTAAATAAGCCAAGGACACAGAAGTCCCCAGGACCAGACAGGACACATTCGAGGATCCTGAGGAAGGTGGCCAATATCACAGCAAGGCCTATTGATATCAGATTTGCAGGATGATAGCAATCACACCCTGACTGCCTCTGGCAGGGGGAAGACCAGCTCTGTGCATGGTAAGAGCGCAGTGGGTGGCACTCACTCCCCTTTAGCAAGGCTTTCCACGTGGTCTCCCACCACTGCACCATTTCCACACAAAACTCCCACCACCACATCCTTCTAATCTACCCATTTCCCTCAGAGCTTCCCCAGTTTGGCTACAAGGCCCATGGAAATTTGCTGGGCTGTCAGACGGGAAAGGAGGCTGTCCACAGCTCGGAGTGCGGCTGGTGGCTGGTTGCACATGGCACCCCTCAGGGCTGATCATGGGACCGACGCTTCCTGACAGCTTTCCCAACAACTCTGTAGCCAGGACAGAAAATATTTTTAGCAAGTTCATAAAGCGTATCAAATTCAGGGCAGCGGCTGATAAACTAGTGGAATTGTTAAGGTTATGGGAAACTCATGGAGGTTCAGCTGCATCTGGGATGGAGTAATTCCATGCAAAAGCACGTGGTGGGGAGCAGCTCTGAGGGAAAGGACCTGGGCTCTGGGCAGAAAAGAACTGGCCTGTGAGTCAGCATGCTCTTGCAAGAGTGAAGACCAACCACATCCTGAGTTTTACTGCCGTGGGAAGTTATTAGTCCCCTTGGTTTGGTACTACTGAGGGTTCATCTGAAATATTAGCTCTTGCAAACCAACATACTGGGGTCTCCAGTACAAGAGAGAGTCCAATGGAGGGACATCAAAATGGTCAGGTGGCCAGAACACGAGGAAAGGCTGCAGGAGGTGAGTTTGTTCAGCTTGGAGAAGGTGGGGTTTTTTGGGGGGCCTTCCTGATGCCGATGAAGATGAAGCCAGACTCTTAGAGGTGCACAGTGAGGCAACAGGGACAAGTGGGAGCAGGGAGAATTCCACTCATGTGTAAGGCAGAAACAAGTTCACTATTGGTGGTCAAACAGCAGTGGAAGGCATGCCCAGAGAAGAGGTGCAACCTCCATCCCTGGAAGTCTCCCCAGCTCAAAGGCCTGAGCAACCTCATCTAACTTTCAACCTAGCATCAAAAAACTAGCCCCTTGCTTTGAGCAAGAGGTTGGACTAGATGCCCTCCAGAACACCTGTCTCCAAGCTAAATTATTCTATGATCTTACCAACATAGATTTAAACTATTTATTAAATTAGTATTAAAGCAGTAGATGGCAAAAATAAATAGACAATTTCTTATTTGCACAGTCCTCCAGGATTTCAAAGGGCAGATTTCATCCTCTAGCACATTAAACATTGTTTACAATCATTTCAAACATGCAACTTCTAAAGTGGAAAATCATTATCTGTCAAATCTCTGGATATTAAAAGACCATTGCCAAGAGTTTATGAAAAACTGGAGGCCCAAATGTTAAATGTTAACCTTTGATTTACCCTTGAAAAATACAGTAATTTCAGCCAAACCACCTAAATATCCTTACAACTACTGTCCATCTATAGATTGATGCATTAAAAAAAATAAAGTTGTTATGATTTTAAAGGTCTGAGTGCAACTGGACAGAGACTCAGGTCCTCTGGAAGCTACTAAACATACAGTACAGACAAATGCCAATATCTGATTGCATGACCTTCAATAGCAACCTCACACAAAACATGTTCTAGTAAACCATGGGCCACGACTCCCCAAAACAAGAATAACGGGGCAAAAAGACCCAAAAGAAAGGACTGTAACTGTAGGTCTAACCAGAAGGCAAAAGGAAGCTTTCGGCCTTAAGAGCCATCCAGCCTCAGGAAGGGAGGCTGAGCAAACCCTTGGCTCGGGAGCTGGTACAAGGACCACTCAGAAGATGCTCCATTTGTCATCCCAGACTGCCAGCATCACGTTTCTCTTCCACCTAAAACCACAGCCGAGTCATTATGTCTCAGGTCCTCACCTCAGCCAGGTGCTAGGAAGCTTTAGAAAGAAACAGGAACCACTTCTGTTAAATTTTTTCCCCAAAAAAAAAAAACCCTTTTTGTGAAATTTTACTGTGTGCCGGTTTCTGGGCTCCTCAGCTCAAGAAAGACAGGGAACTGCTGGAGAGGGGCCAGCAGAGGCTGTGAAGATGATGAGGGGCTGGAGCATCTCCCTGGTGAGGAAAGGCTGAGGGAGCTGGGGCTGTTCAGCCTGGACAGGAGAAGACTGAGAGGGGACCTCACCAACGCCCGCAAATCTCTCAAGGGTGGGTGCCACGAGGACGGGGCCAGGCTCTTTTCAGCGGTGCCCAGCGACAGGACAAGGGGCAACGGGCACAAAGTGCAAGACGGGAACTTCCATCGGAATGTGAGGAAGAACATCGTTCCCCTGAGGGTGACGGGACACCGGGACAGGCTGCCCAGAGAGGCTGTGGGGTCTCCTGCTCTGGAGACATTCAAACCCGCCTGGACGCGGCTCTGTGCAACCTGCTCCGGGAGAGCTGCTTCAGCAGGGGGGTGGGCTGGGTGGGCTCCAGGGGTCCCTTCCAACCACAAGCAGTTCGTAATTCTGTGAAAAGCTTTTGGCTTAGTTTTCACCTACCACCACCTCCGACTGTATTCTTACTACTGTGGCCTTTTTAGGAGCAGGGGAACGAAGCAGTCGCACTCAGTATCCCGCCATTTGAATCATCAGCCGTAGACCCACGGTGAGATAATGCCTATGATGCTTCATCAAGTTTTTCTGAGAATTCTTTTTAGTTCTTTTAGAAAATACTCTATTTAGTAAAAGGGACTACAGCACAGATTTACCAAAAGAAAGTGCCCAAAACACTTACTATCGGGCTTGGTTTTTAGAATCTGGTTTTCACTGACATTCCTTTAACATGCTTGAAGGATGCTGGATGAAGTCTCCCAGTGGAGGCTTGTCTCTTGGGAGGAAAGCAGATGTTTCCAGAAATAACATCTTTCCAAAATAAGCCATTTCTTTGTCAAGTAAAAAACTATATTTAGGGACAGGGAGATAAAACAATAGCCTAAGACCGGGACAGGTTTCTTTCACCACTTCTGATGGCTTTATCCATCCTTTATCCTGTCCTGTAAAGCCAACTCCAAAGCTTGTAGTCAAATTCCAAAACAAAATCACAGGTTAAGAACAGACCTTGAACTCTTCATGATGTTTTGCTAATGTAGCTACACAAGGCAGAGGTGTGACATTTCCTCCGTTGTCCTCATGACAACAAAATCAATTTGCAGACTGTTGTATTGACAAAGAGACTTCTTGCTGAAGTTATTTCCATTTTTTAAAAAAACAGCTAAGCGACATTGATGAAATCATTGTTTTACCAGTATAAGCTATGTCTTCACCAAACGATTTTGCTAGCAACCCTTAACGTCTCTAGAAACTGCACCCAATTCTGCTGACCCGTATGTCTTGGGAGAAGGCGTTCTGGTCAAAAAAAGTTATTCACAAAAGTGATTATTGGGGTTTTCTTCACTTATCCATAGTTACCTAAAGCAACAATTGACTGTTTATCAGATCTTTTGTCTTCCATGATACCCAAAGCATACGCATATATGTTGACATATCTGAGAAGCATCCCTGCACCAAGCTACACTTGAATCAAGTAATTGAGCTATTCATACATAATAGGCAGCAATAAAAATATCTTCAAGGTGGGTAACTGCTTTTTCATAAAGGCGTTTCCAAAGTTCACCACAATTTTTCCAAGGACTTTAATTACTTATCTTTTCAATAACAAACTCACTTTTAAATAAGCCTTAAAGCAATTAAAAACTAGTTTAGTCAACATTTCTTTCACTAGGGTCTATTAAGCACTTGTTTAAAGTAGTTCCAATCTCCCCTTGGTTTGAAAGTCATTAGCAATTTCTGTCACCATAGACTTAATTCTTCTTCACTTGATTCCCTTTGCCGTGCAGAGGGACACAGATATTACAGTAGCAATGCCAGTGACAAAGCTAGCTAAAATTTAGAGCAATAACCACCAGTTCTTAAAGAGATCACAGAGGACATCCACACACACATTCAAGTACTTCGCCTTCTTAAACACTGTAGATGGATAAAAAAAAATTCTTGATAATATTAGAGAAAAATAAAAAACTTACAGCTTTGGAAAAGGACTTTAATCATGTACTGCTCCACCACTGCCCAATGCCAGCAAAGACCATGCCCAACAGCACTCTAATCCTTATCCCACACAGTTCGTTTCTTGCAATCAGGTCAGGTCTCTAAGCAGGCCAGACATTATCCATTATTAATTATTTAGTAACTAGAGAGTGTGGAGTTTCCCATTTTCGGTAATGCCATTTCCTAAGTTTCTAGTGTGCCGTGGTACTCTTGAACTTCCACCACATCAACTCAGATGAACTCACGTACTCATTCCCAATGACTCCGGGTTGCTCTGGGCAGCTCCGCCATGCACACATCTCCCACGCCAGTTGTCCCCCCACCCCCCCTCTCTACCCTACACCTTCTACCCGCTCCTCTGGTTTTCACCATGCTGACTCCTACTTTGAACGCTACTTTTCCTTCCACAAAAAAAAACCCAGACTTTCCTCCAAACAGTTCCTAAAACTGTCTTTTACCCATTCTCCTTTACACAATAGCCAGTGTTTCCAGTCTCACGTTTTCTTCTCATTACATTACCTTTCCATTTAAATGTAACTTTCCTAGCAAGAGGCCATGTCAGATTTTGTGCAAAGGGTGGATCAAAATTAAGCAACATGTGACAGATTTTTTTTTTCCTCTCCACTGACTACATGAGAAATATTCCAAAGCAATAGCATGCAATGGCCAGCACCAAAGCTTATCATCTTCTGCTCAAGCACCCTTGATGTACCCTCTCTCAGAGAAGCTTCAGTTCATCTTCAAACAACCCTGAAAATGTGCCTGGAGAACATATTCTGAGCCAAGCCTATTACCCTGCCCATAGCTATCTAATTAAGATGCCTACATAGCCTCATCTTCACAGTATCTGACCACAAAAAAAAAAAAAAAAAAAAAAAAAAAACACACACACACCACCCCAAAAAAAACCCCAACCATCCAAAACCTGAAGTATTTTTCTTTATAACATTTCTTTCTGCAAAAGAGAACCGTAGCCATCCACCTCTTGCAGAGATAAGAAATAAACCATATTATATAGACCACAGTCTAATCCCTCAAAGATATTTAGGAGCTCAGCTCCCACTGAACTAATGAAGTTAAATTCCTCTGCAGATCTGGGCAACAGAGAAGTACAATATTCTCCTTGAGCCAGGTATTTCACATTCAATTTTTGTTGCGTGTTCTGGAGAACCTCAAAATATGCCAAAGCCTCCAAACATACCACAACCTCCCAACCTTTGCTTCCAAAACTTCTTCGCTCCCGCCGTTATCACAGCAGTTTCAGTTCATGCCGTTTGGTAGGGATGAAAGGTTCAGCCATTTTATGCTTCCAGCAACCATAACATAACTCCATTTTATTTCACACACTGCAATGAGGGTTTTGCCCTTAGTTTGGCAGCTTTTTACACCATGTAATAACAATTAACTCCCTTTGGCATAATTTATATGAATCATTGATTTAATACAGCTAGGTAGGGAAAAAAAAAAAAAAAAAGACCTATTAAGTCATCTACATGACCCTACCATTGCCGCTGGATTGTTCCCGGCAGCACATTTTCCATGCTTGTTTTAAATGTGCTTGCCACAGCATAAGTACAAAAAATGTCTGCAAAGCAGAGACATGTTTCACTAACATATGCTTT
Organism: Falco punctatus; assembly: GCF_963210335.1. NCBI lineage: Eukaryota > Metazoa > Chordata > Aves > Falconiformes > Falconidae > Falco > Falco punctatus. The sequence goes on from NC_137581.1 coordinate 1,607,167, forward strand.
AAGTCAACATGGTGTTGGAAATCTTCAATTTATGACTAAATGTTGCACTGCACTTTTATTCCTCCAAACAGACTTTTAACATTTCTTGAGGGAGTGAAAAAGGGCTATTTGTATTTCGCTCTGCAGCAAAAATGTGTAGCAAACACTTCCCCAGTGATTTTCAAGTTGAATCCAAGGCTTGTGCGTCCAACCAGGACTTGGAACACATTGCTGCCCATCTCTGAGCGGGTATGGATGCACTGCAACAGGATATCCAGTTCTAGAAGTACAAACAATACGTACTTTTCAGGATGTTTGAGGAGGGGTGGTGTTAATCTTTATAAGAAAAGAAGCCTATAGACAACTTCATCGAAGTCCAAGAGGTAAGACAATAACAATACTGGAACTATTCCTGGTAGATGTGCTTCCTAATCTAAAACTTTCTAATGGGGATTCCCATGTTTCCTTGGGCAACCGTTCAAGGTTTGGGGTTGCTTTTCCTCCCTCGACATGTGTAACCTAAATCCAAATTGTGTCTGTTGCCTCTTATCACTACACACCTCCAAGAAGCACGTACCACCTTCCCTGTAACCTGCCCTTTGGGCAGATGAAGGTAAGGCCAGTAGTAAGGTTCCCCCTGCACCTTCTCCAGACTGAGCAGACCCAGCTCATCACCTCCTCCAACATCACGCACTCCAGCTTGCAACCACCCCAGAGGCTCCTCCAGTATTTCGCTGCCCTTCTTGTGCCGGGATGCTTCCTGCATGGGACTATTCCATACCAGGTGAAGAACTCCTCTGCTGAGCTTCATGGGTTTCCATCAGTCATGGTCTCCACCTTGTAGAAGTCTTTCTGAATGGGAAGCCCTGCTCATGGATCATAACAAGGATTACTCCCAATTCCACTCCATCCATTGATTTTTTTTTTTTTAAGTTGCATCCTATCCCATATATCAAGCTGCTGAGAAAGATTTGTCCCACTATCAATAAGCAGGGAGGTCACACATAACCAGCCCTCTGGTTCCATCAAACTACTGACCTCTGCAACCAGCTTTCTACCCATCTCATACTCCATTATGGCCCAGTATGGCTACAGGACGTAGAAAGCCTTGCTAAATCTAAATAAATTACATCCACTGCACTCTGATCATCCGCAGAGCTGTCCATCCCCCTACCAGAGGCAATCAAGGAACTATTACGAGTACTATGGCAAGAAGAGAGGTGTTCGCAGCAAGTGCCTCTGCACAAATGCAAATTAAATATGCTCCATGCTTTATTTGAAGTTAGCAGTGCTGGCAGAGATTACTGTTTTGCTTTTGCTGGCACAGCTTAAAAAGCTGCAACCTGAGGGGGGAGAGAGAGAGAGCTGTTGAAGAAATGATCAAACAAAGCTAAGCAAAATCATTTCACAGTCCACTTTAAGAGCCCCCCTATGTGTGCTTCCTTGACCTACTAAAAGCCGACTGCAATAAAAAGCCAACCATACGAATGTCCAAGTCCCTCCCAAGGAAGCCATTGCCTGCTAAACAGTACATAAAGAGTGAAAAATAAAAAACAGCATTTCTGGAAAACAACAGAAAAAAACAAATGCCATGAACTTGCAAGAATTAAAAGTCCTTAATTTCACTTTCTGTCTCGCAACACATGCCCCAATCAGACCTAAATTTCCTTCAATCCAGAGGGAAAGGGTTTTTTGCTTCTGCATTTTCTATCAACCTTTGCTGGTCTGGCACCGTAGCATCTACCACAGTTTGTCATTGGGTTTAATTCAGACACAAGGTACATCTAACTACAGCACACTGAGCAAAAAACTAAGGGGAAGAAAGTCACGCACACAACTGCCACTGTTAGTCCAACAAAAAAAATTCTGAAAAAAACCCCACAAGTTAAACCTAATGCCTTTTACACTGTTGCAGAAGATTGCATCCAGTACACTGAGTTATTCAACAACTGGGAGAGAAGATAAAAAAAGTGGAGGACCCTAATACAAAGGAATATAAACAGCTAAGTGAGAACAACCACTTGGATGGAGATATAAAGGAAAGTATAGGAAAAGTAAAGACAACAGGAAAACAGAAGTCATACAGATCATGCGTTTGTATTTCAAAGTAAGAAAAGACTTCCTGAAAAGTATAATAAATAAAAAAAATCAAACGCCAGAAAAATATTAACGTCCTTGTTTCATGAAAAATGACAAACAAGGCACAGCTTTCTCCAGATATTAAGCACTCTCCAGTTTTAAGTTATAAGGGAACAAAAGGATTTAGTATTAATTCTGATGTATTTCTCACATCAATATGAATAATATATAAAAAGAACAGTCCCATTTGCATTGGGGGGTGGTGTGTAAATACACACATCCATACATATGTAAAGTAACATTCCTGCATAATACAGCCAGTATCATCTTCAGGCAACAATTCTAAGAGGCCCCAGAACCAAGTGAAAATGCTGGAACAAACCACTGGTGACAGAACCTCCATCCTCGCTCAGCTCTTCACACCGCAGCTGCATGGAAACATCACTGGGTCAAAAAAGGGCAACACCTTATAGAAATCTGCAGTGTCTTATCAACATGGCCCAGCAATGTGCGCTCGCAGCCCAGAAAGCCACCCGTGCCCTGGGCTGCATCCCCAGCAGCGTGGCCGGCAGGGCGAGGGAGGGGGCTCTGCCCCTCTGCTCCCCTCTGCTGAGACCCCCCCACAGCGCTGCGTCCAGCTCGGGGGTCCTCAGCATCAGAAGGACACGGACCTGTCGGGGCGGGCCCGTCGGAGGCCACGGAGCTGGTCAGAGGGCTGGAGCCCCTCTGCTGTGGGGACAGGCTGGGAGAGCTGGGGCTGTGCAGCCTGGGGAGGAGAAGGCTCCGGGGAGACCTTAGAGCAGCTCCCAGTGCCTGGAGGGGCCGACAGGAAAGCTGGGGAGGGGCTTTGGGCAAGGGCAGGGAGCGGTGGGACAGGGGGGAATGGCTTGAAGCTGAGAGAGGGGAGATTTAGGTTGGACGTGAGGAAGAAACCCTTCCCCGTGAGGGCGGCGAGGCGCTGGCCCAGGCTGCCCAGAGCAGCTGTGGGTGCCCCATCCCTGGCAGGGCTCAAGGCCAGGCTGGACCGGGCTGCGAGCTGTTCTGAGATCCTGACGCTCAGTCTCCTGACTTTGTGAGGTCCAAGTGGTACTCACAGAGACCCTGCTTGCTCCTCAGCTACTGGAAGGAAAATGATCCCATGTAACAGTACCAGATTTAACATGGCAAAAGGTCTGCTTGTGGCCTCGACAGCTGAAGTCCCAAAGTAGCACAAGGCTGGAAGAGCAAGTGGTTTTCCTTCTTTTTCTGCAACAGCAATGTCTTGTGCTCTTGAAAGCTTTGGTGCCTTGAGCTTCAGACAGTTTCTGCCTGCCAAAGGGTGCCTGTCATCTGAGGGTGCCACAGCATCCCAGGCTGAGACTTTGGTCCCTTCTTGATACAAGGACACAAGTGTCAAAGACCAGGTAAACTCAATAGCATCACAAGCAGCATTTGCAGTAGCATGTGTCATGAAGGAGAGGGAGCCAGATTCCACAACTTGCATCTACCCCTCTTCTTTTTTGTTGAGATCCTTTTACCACAGCTAACAGGAGAACACCAGTATCTCTTCAGATGATCCAAGCTCAGCTCTAACCATAGGCAATGTTTCATATTTCTATCAATTCAAGCTGAGCTCTAAGACTTTGAAAGTTTATGGCAAGCATTTTCCTATTTGGACAGGATTTAAAAAAATAAACATTAAAAAAATCAGTCTTCTGAGTCAGAAGTCCATATGGAATCTCGCTTTATAGGGAGTTTCCTCCATATAAAGGTTTCCAGGTGAAGGTCAGTGACCTTGCAGTGCCTTGAGAACCGCTACGGAAAGAGCACAAGATCAAAACCTAGAAAACTGGGGAAGAACAAGTGGTACGTTAGGAGGACACCAAAGACCAAGTGAAAATTCTATCAGTCTCACGGCCTGAGGATGATGTTAAATTAGGTTCGCCACAGTGAGAATTAGGATCACTGAAGTACTGTCAGGACAATGAGGTATTTGGGATAAACCACCACAGAGCAACATAATCAGCATCCATCTTTCTTCCTAGCAGTGGCAGTATGGTCCCAGTGCCACCCTGGCAACCTAAGAGTCTTCAGACTTAACAGAATATAGAAAGAAGAAAAATGTCAGTGGCTAGGGACGACAAATTCTAGGTTACACTGAATAGGTGCAGTAAAGCCATAAGAAATTGGACTCAATGCTGTCCTGCACTGGATAATGGGAATCAAATATTAATGACCCCAGAATTTTGACTGCAAGCCCAGAACAGCACGAACAAAGAGCAACACATAGAGAATGTGTCCCTGAATGTCGGTGATTTGTAAGCATCACCATCTGCCTACCTGTTCATCGGTCTCGGAAGTGCTTCTCTTGGACATCCAACACACACGATTACCCAGCCACGGACAAACATCCCATACAGCTCTGCAAGTCAGCATCTACCCGCTGCCTTCCTCCGCATCCTCACATCATTACCACCACCAGGCTGACTATTCCTTCCGTGTCAAATTCTATTATATGTTATCAAACGGCTTTCATTTTATTTTGAATATGATTATCGCCATGTGTCCTGCTGCAGGTTTATCCTTCTTTCTCAAAAGAAAACAAGAAGCAAAAGGTTGAGGTTCATTAGAGTCACTAACCTGTTTACACAGTTGGTGACCCACAGAGGAAGAAACAGTTGGTCTCCTGAACATAAATCATTGCCCTTGCCATGATCATGACCATTGCCATGTCATGATGTGCACAAATTAGCTCTAGAAAGCATCTGTACTATAAATTTTAACACACAAAAAAAAAAAATCCCTAAAAAACTCTCTACTCAACTACAATAAGGAAGAAGACAGAGAAAAAACTTGTATGAGTAATAGCAGAGATGTTTAGCGCTACAGATAATGCATCAAAATTTATCCTCCAACCTTTTACACAACCCAAAAATGAGTAATTATGTGCCAGAAGATATCATCTACTCCACAAATCAAGTCACTGAAACTACAGACTAAAAATGGTTTTAAAAAAAGTCAATTTATTAGAGATTACTGTGCAGACAGACATACGAGTGCTCTTGTGTACTTGCTGCATTAACAACCTCTCAAAAGCCACAGGAAAATAAAAATCAATACTGTATATTTTTTCTCACATCAATTTATCTAGTGCTGAAAAAAAATATCTAGCTTCTGTGTATGTTATAGATATCACGTTCAAGGTTTCCTTCAAGCAGGGAACATAAAACAAGTTTTTGCTGGTTTTAATCAACTAAACCCTGCCTTGCTGAACTCAGATTTTGCTTCTGATAGAACTGGAAATAAAACTTTAAAAAAATCAGAGCAGTCTCTGGCAAATTGGCACTTGTACACAGAGCCTTTTGTTACTGATCCTGTGGTACTGGCACAAATCTGGAGCCCATTAGCAGTGAACTAAATATTTCACGATTCTGGATTTCAGACATTTCCCGGGACAGGCTTTATCACTAAAGACTGTACAAACTGGCACGACAGTTCCTGAATAAAGTATATCATGCAGAGTAGCCTCTCCAAAGCACTCACTGATTCCCCACCAAAGAACCAAAAAAAAAAAAAAAAAGAAAAGAAAAGAAAAGAAAAAGCAAAACAAACAAAAATAAAACCCAAGACCAAAAGCACACTTTTTTTTCTCTCCAACTAAAAAAGACAGAATACAGTCTTTCAGGCTGGTACTTTCACAGGAATCAAAATCAATCCCACGATGGCATTCCCTGTCAAGCAGACTAACCTTGCTTCCTTCATTTTCTTTTTCCAGGTCATCAGTTTCCTTCTCTCTGCCAGGAGCTCCCTGTAGACTGCGGGAGGGCATCTTAAAGAAACTCTGCAGTTGTAGCATTTTACCACCCCATTACAAAAGACTTAAGGGCCTTAAAATGGTTCTGCACATCTGCAAGATCCCAAACAGGGGCAAAGCCCTCTCCAAAGCTAGTGCTTATTCTCCAGGTCAGTTATCATTTCCAAAGGCACAGCCTTTCTGCTTTCCCACAGCTGGTAGAACCAGAAAGACATCTCCGTGAAGCCTACCTCAGGGTGGAAGCAGGAGAACATGGTCTCCACCTGCCAAGGTTCAGCAAACATTCATAGTCTGGATGGTGTGGAACAAAAGGGGGTGACATCTGCCTGGCAACCACTCACCAGCGGTGTTCCTCAGGGTTCCATTCTAGGGCCAGTTCTGTTCAAGTTATTTATCAATCACATATAATTATTTTGGACTTGATGAACTTAAAGGTCTTTTCCGAGCTAAATGATTCTATGATTCAACAATCTAGATGTAGGAGTTAAATGCACCATTAGCAAGTTTGCTGATGATCCTAAACTGGGAGGTGCTCTCTTGAGGGACAGGAGGCCTCGCAGAGGGATCTAGATAGACTGGAGTGCTGGGCTATGATTAACGGGATGAAATTTAACAAGTCCAAATTCCAGACCTGCACCTGGGATGGAGTAACGCCAGGCACAAGTATAAATTGGAAGAAGAGTGGCTGGCAAGCAGCTCAATGTGAGCCAGCAATGGGGACAAACCACAACCAGGGGGGCACCAAACGCAGCAAAACCAGCCAGTCAAGAGAGGCGATGACCCCACTGTGTGCAGCGTTGCTGTGGCCTCACCTTGAATACTGCACGCAGTTCTGGGCCCCACAATCTAAGGAGGATGTTAAGGTCCTTGAATGCATCCAGATGAAGGCAACCAAGCTAGTAATGGGGCTGGAAGGCACATACTTTGAGGAGTGGATGAGGACTTTGGGCTTGTCTAGTTTGGAGAAAAGGAGGATGAGGGACAACCTAAGTGCTCGAAAGGAAGTGGATAGGGAGGTGCTGATCTCTTTTCCCTGGGATTCAGTGATAGGATGCGTGGGAATGGTTCAAAGATGTGCCCAGGGAGGTTTAGACTGGACATTAGGAAGCATTTCGTTACCAAGAAGGTGGTCAACCATTGGAACAGGCTTCCTGGAGAGGTGGTTGGTGCCCCACGCCTGTCGGAGTTTAAGAGGCATTTGGACATTGCCCTTCACAACCCGCTTTAAGTGTCAGTCAGCCCTGAACTGGTCAGGCAGTTGGACAAGATGATCGTTGTAGGTCCCTTCCAAGTGAAATGTTCTGTTCTGTGCTGTGCTATTCTATTCTAAAGCATCAGCAGAGAAAACATGAGGACTCACCAACCTCTCTTCTTTCCACAATTGCTATGGTTGACATTGAGGTGCTGTCTGATACCCTCTCCCAGTAAAACTTGCTCGCTCCCTTGGATCACACTCAGATGGCACAGCCAGCGGGACTAATCCTGCCCAAAGCCAGGCTCATTAAGTCAAAGTGGCTTTGCACAACGGAAGGAATAATTCACGCCACAAACAGGTTTCCCCCATTGTCGCCTCGCTGGGCTTCACTTTCACAATTGCTTTAAGCTGATCTAAGCTCCAAATAACACAGCCAAAAATGTTTCCTAATTAGTAGTGATCCACAGAAGTTCATGCTAGCACAAGGAGGGGTGAGAACAGAGCAGGAGAAGACATCTCTTTCTGGTGGGAGCCTACACCTAGTGACACAGGACAGGCCACTCTGAGCCAGGGAACTACTGCATCCTGGTTTTCCCATCACTTTTATTCTCTACCCTGACAGTCGTATCACAGCTTACCCACCGCGAGGCACCATGTTCTCCTTCACCTCTCTTGCTCCCCTGCTTTGCGAGACCCCCTCTCTGTCGCGTGCCCCACCACTGGTGCCTGCAGGCAGGCAGAAAGAGATCCCCACTGAGCTCAGAAATCTGCCCTTCTCCAAATGTCACCATCCACCAAATGTCAAAGCCTGCAGCAAAACTTATTTTTTAATCAAAATTTGGTTGAAGTTGACCCACACACTTAAAATCTGTGAGGAAGCGGCAAACTAACAGATGTCACTGCTGCATAAGCCTCATTTCTTTAGGAAGCCAGGCTAAAAATGGAACCAGCGATCACCACCATCATCTATGTTTAGACCCAATATTCTAAACAATTCCTTCCTCTGCAGTTTTTGGGTTGGTTTTTTTTTTCCTCCCCTGAATCTATCCTTGGCAGAAGAATTAAACAGCTGCCACCGAGAGTAGGAATTGCGTTAAAAGATGAAGAAATGCAGCGCTGGTAGCAAAGGAGACACACCAGCTGGATGCATTCCAGGTCACTGCAGCCCATCAGTCTCCTGAAGAGGACAACCCTGCAGATCTTAACAGCACAGAGTTTGCTCCCCCCGCCCCCCCCCCCCCCCCCATGTATGCAAAAGCGGTAACTCCTACAGTGGCAATCATTTCATGCTATAAGCTATGCAATTCATTTTTTAAAAGGTTTGCCAATCAGATTATTACGTTCAAGCTAAAGAAAAAAAAAAACATACAGAAAGACTTTTTCATTGGGAAAACATTCCACTTGAGATTTTACTTGTCTTCCTGTGCCAAACTGGCAGAAGAACTGTATAATTATAGTGCTTTTGCAAACAAAATTAATTTACTTCAAGTCTGTACGTGGTCACCCTTACATACATGTATTTTATGGAGAATGGAAGGAAAGGATGTCATAGTTTTATTCCACCCCACAGTTAAACCACTCTCCCCCACACCCCCAAAAAGAGTATTTTTATATAAAATCACTGTGTGTTGCCACAGACCATAGTCCCCTCTTCCATTTTGAAAGACAGACAAACCTCACAACATGGAGCCACCGACAGCAGGGACACCCCTCAGGTCTGCGCTCCCATGCGGGGACCGGGATGCAGGCTGCCCAGGAGTGGCACCAAAACGTGTTAACGTGTTATGCAGGTATTGAGACAGAAAAAAGGCTATGATGTGTGGTGTTAAGCATAAAATGTCATTTTCTTATGTGTCTGACCAGGAGACCCAAGCTCGAGATACACCATTTTTTAGACTAAAATATGACCAGCTACATGTATCATAAAAATCAATCATCCAAAAAATCCAGGCTGTTGTGCATTAAAAGTTTATTTCCCTTCATTATACCAGTATATCAGTTCCATTAAGATACACAACCAGCTTCCAAGAATCCTCTGCTGCATTCACAAATGTTCATTCTGTGTATCCTAATTTTCAGTTGTTTTCCCTGTCACATTTAATACGTCTCACGTTCATAAATTATAGACTTGCCTGATTTTCCTAACATTACCCACGAGGCTACAATAACTGCAGGAACCCAGCAGAGGCTGGAGAGGTCCAAATAGAGGATGCTGAGACTTTTTTAAGATGCTAAGAATACATGCTGGGACTTTTATTTTAAGATGCCAACAGACTAAGGCACCTAATTCCCCCCAGACTCAGCTGGCCACGTTCTTTTCCCTTATTCTCCCTCCAAAATTCAACCCCTAGCAATTTACAGTTGAGGTGCTGAAGAGATGAAGACGACCCATGAGTGTGGACCCCAGACCTCCTGGCGTAGGGTCATACCCCACAGTGTACACCCCAAAATTGTGCCAAACTGTTTTACGACATCAAACCACACATAGATTCCCTGTTCCCCAGGGACCTGAGACACATCCCCATTCACTCAAGAGTCACAATCCAGATTTTTTTGCAGAAACAAGACAAGATCTGTCATTTCACCAGCACCTCCGCATAACCGTAACACTGTGATGATTGAAGAAATTACTGGCTCAGTGACTTTTTAGCTGGCAGATAAGCAGATTCACCTCTCATACGCGAATCCCTTCCAAACTCTCGTATTAACTTCAGTATTATTTTGGTAATGCTAGCGACACAACTGTAATTTAGAGCAGCAAATGTCAAAAACATTCCACTTCTTCACGCATGCGAGAAACTTGTCAGCTGCACAGCAACTACAACACACGTGTGGAGTTAAACGTGTGTGTGACAAAGGCACGCAGCCCAAGCTTCAGAGCTGCGGCACTGACGAGCTTCTATCTGACTAGTCATGTTCTTTTACCACTGCTAAGAGGCTTTGTTTCATTGTTTTGGGGGGTTTAAAGTCATCTTATACTTCCCTGTTAGCTCTCTTAGAGGAGGGGGAGGAAAAAAACCCTATCTTTAAGAGGATTTAAAATTATTTTAATCTAAGAGCACTATAAACATTTCCCACTATACAGGAAGAACAATCTGTTGTTGTTCGTGTATTAATCCTGGCAAGCACTTGAAGGGCAGAAACACAATGGGGTGAAATTGTTACAGATAGCCTCGGGGTTATTCCAATACTTGAACAACTAGAATAACGGGCTGGAATTAAAAACACAGGCCAAAGTGTAGCAAACATGCCTCACGATAAGATCACAGCACTCAAAAAAAAAAAAAAAAAGAAACATAAAATTACTGAAAAGGAGGCAGTTTTAGAAATTGAAAATGAGCCTTGCAGAAGCATAAGAAGTATTTGCTAGCCCCTACAGAAGACCATCCATTCTTTTCCACTCAAAAAAAAAAAAAAAAAAAAAAAAAAAAAAAAAAAAAAAAAATCAGCAGGCAAATTATCTTTCTTCCATTTGGACAAGTAAGATTTCACAAGGTTACCGTAGAGAACAACGCAGAACTGGCAAGATGGAAGAGAGGAGAGATAATCTAATAGGCCTTTTCTATCAAACTTTTATGATTCTTATGAAAAATGACCTGAATAACTGAAGTTATTTGCCCTTGTCCTCTTTGTTCATATTGAATTTAGTCATAAGGGAAATCCTGCCAAGGATAGTATGTTTTACTCAATTTACTATCCTTTGTGATTGCTCTATGAAATATTAGATACATGACAGAAAAGGTTATGGGGTTTTGGGGTGGGGGTTGTTTGCAATGGAAAAAGAAGGAACATCTCCGGTACTCGCTAGCAGAAAAAAATAAGACAAAAGGAATTGATGACATTTTCTGCAGAGAATGTTTATCTATTAGTCCATGTTCAGAGGATTATATTAAACCCTAATGCGGTATAATTTACAAAAAAAAAAAAAGTAATTGAGTATTGAACAAACAGTCTCTTAAAACATTTCAGTTCCAAGTAGGTCACAAATAACACTGAAGTCAGAAGCTCCATCTATCTGGTGCACAGACTTCATAATTGCGAGAAGCCGAGGCTTTCCTTTGAAGGCGCAGTATTTTATTTGTCTGCTACTTTTGGACTCTCACTGTTAATCATATTGTTACACTGCTACTGTTATTACAGCAAAATGCAAGAAGTAAGAACCTGCTCTGTCAGGGTTTGCATTTGTTGTAGCTGACTTACGGCACCTTATCCTTGCATCGTGCTGCAAGTCTCCATTGCAGACTTTTTCCACGAAACCCATCAGTAGCCCCAACATCTGTGCCAACAAAACTTGGGTCACGCACAGTGCAGACTGTGAAACATAAATAACAGGCAGAGAACTATGGTTAAACCCAGGTGCAGGCAGTCACAAGCACCACTGATCAATTCTTTCAGACTCCAACAGACTGAAATTGTTTTTTCTAAAGCTATAGAGATGAGCCATAATTATGCAGGATCTCTTAGGTCTTGGGTAATGCACTCCCTGCACACCCCACTGCATGTGCAAGCAATGTTGTAAGATTCCAATAAAAGGTTTTGACGTTTCTCTCTCACCATTCGGTCCTACCCCACGACAAGGGACTGGGAGCTAGCAGCTGCACGGCATTGTAATAAGCGGTGTCAAAAATGCCAAGCAAATGAGTAATACACGTCTGTGAAGCAGACCCTTTTCCTGGGCTGACCTCTGAGGCTGAGCGGCTGCCCCTTTCCTGACAAAAAGGATTGCAAAAAGAGAAACATCCCAACTACCAATATGTAATCACACCGGTAAGGCGCTGCATCCCTTTTGGCATAAAGAACATATATCGCGCGTTCAGGATAAGATCGGATCCAACCGCGGTAAGCACAGCTCAGCTCCTTAAATACTCCCATCTTTCAGAAATTTCCTTTACAAGCTGAATGGACTCCCACAGAGCAGGTCCCCATTCCCTCACAGGCATTTTATTTTTTTTATTTTTGTGGGGGATTTGCTAAATCACTGTTACTATAGTATTGCCCATGGATTTGTTAAGGCTGTTCTTGGAATGAATAGTGGGAGACAAAGCCAGAGCAGAAGCCTTGACTCACGTGTAGGTTTCTGGAGGTTGGGGTTTTGTTGTCATCGAAAAGATGGACATGCTCTTCTCCAGCTGTGTCAGACATTAGCATCAGAAGGCCTAGAAATTATACACGTTATTCTTTAACCTCTTTCACAGCAAGTTCCTCCTGACCCTTTACTTCGGGCTAAATTATACACGTTTACAAAAACTAATTGTCTAAGACACATTCCAATTACAAGTCTAATTACACTTTTCTAACTGTTGCCTGACTGACTCAGTATGAAATCAAACCATGCTTTTTTTCTTTTATTCCATATTAAATTGGGTTGAAAGGCTTTCTGGAGTACCATGAAGTTCAGAAGTAGATAAAAAATAAGTATCTCAATTCTCTGCAGATAAAAGGCTGAGCCCACACGGAAGAACTTTCCAAGCGTACATCAGAGGGACCTGACAAGATTTAATGAATCTTAGACTCTGCTACCCTCACCAGGAGCATGCAGGAGGGAGAAGGGTAAAAGCACGTACTTTTCCCCCCTCTCCTCTTCATCCTCCTGCATCTGTGCTTCCTCTCTTTGGGCATGAAATCTGCCTTGGAGGAAAGCACTGGCAGCTGTCTGCCTTCTCCCTGGAAAGGGGGGCTCCCACACAGCTCCTCACTCATCTCGGAACCGCTCCGATTTCCTCCTCTTCTTTCCCAACCTTTCCGTGGTTGCCAGCTTCAGACCTTATCACACTCCCCCACCCAGAATTTACCAAGCATCAGGCTCTGCCCTATCAGTCCACCCTGGTCAGTGCAAGCCAAAGCGCAGTTCCTGCAGCTCCCCTGCCTGAAAGACAGCTCCTATGAAGTCTCCACTTGTTTCAAACCTGCCAGAAGTAGTTTTCTCTCCTCTACCGGGACTTCCTTAAAAAGGAGAGGGAGAGCAATTAAACACTGAACAATTTATTAGGAATAATGATGGGCTCACCATTGCTTTCTGCCTTTACTTGAATACCAAGTGTTTCCAAAAGACAAAAAAAAAAACCCCAAACCTCTATTCCAAGCTTTGGGAGGTTTTTTCATCCAACTAAATTACTATGTCAGTCCCTCCTGATCTTGGAAACTCTAACTCCATTTTACAATTCTTTCTGTTTCAGAGAGTCTGAACATGTCAATAAAAATCTTGCAGCTACCTATTATGGCAATAATGACAATCAAAGATACGTGTCTAAATGGGTTTAAAACAATCTGGACCACTGTGCTCAGAGGACAGCAATCAATGGCTTGGCATCCAGTTGGCAGCCAGTAACAAGAAAAGTGGGGCTGATACTTGGGGTAGTGTTGTCCAGAGATTTCATTTATTACTGGAATAAGACTACAGGCTCACATGAGGAGGAACGTGTCTAGAGGAGCCATTATTGCCCCCAGCCTGGCACTGGTGAGACAGCCCCTGGCAGGTGGCAAACACCCTTGTCCGAGAACGACATTCAACAAACCAACGAAAACCCAGCAGAGAGCTACCAAGATGATCGGGGCATGCAGCACAGGACTTGGGAACAAGCTGAGGAAGCTGGGCTTGTTCCACTGGGCAAGAGGAGGCGAAGGACAATCCACAGCCTGCAGCGACCTAAAAGACAGCTACAAAGATGACGGAGCAACAGCACTGTAGGGTGACCTCTGCAGTAGCCCCTTCTCAGGCACCGCAGAGCATCATGCCCAACGTGCTCAGGATCAGTCTGAGCATCAGTATAAGTCCAGGAAGGAAGGAATCCTCTTCCCTCTTCCTCTACTGCATGAACTGTGCTCAAGTGAACCTTCAGCAATGCCCCAGCAAAGCTTACTTGGCAATTAATACCCTCTTCTCTCCCATCATTCACTTGTGACAGAGTTTAGCCCATAAAGACTGAAAGCATGTATTTAGTTTACTACTCAGAATTTGCACCATCTAATTTACTCATAATTAGCACAGATGATCTAATATCCCTTTCTGACCTTAATTTCCACAAAACCCATCAAATTAATTCTTTTTTTGGATGTGTACACAGACTACAAAAGCTTGAGTCATTACAATTCCTATCCAGTTCCATCCTGGTGTAAATGAGAGAATCAGACCCTTAAATTCCCTAAGAACTTGTAAGCAGCGTTGCATTAATGAACCTCCTGGAACAACCACGTCTCTGTGAAGAAGCATGTCAACCACTTGTACGGCAGCCTTTGAAGCATCTCTCCACAGAGGAAACAAGCCATCAGCCTAGACAAATTCACCGGCTGGGTTTTGATGGTTAGATGGATCACAAGACAAACAGATCTGTACGCTGCATTTCAAACAGATGCTGAAACTGCTTTCTGCTCTGCAGCTTATACTCCTAGGAATCACTGGTGTCAATAAACTGGAACAGCACCCAACTATTTTGCCTTCCGTCGTTGTTACCGAGTAAGAAAAATACTCACCTTCTGATAAAAGCACTGGGCTTTTATGCAACCTTGTATTCTTGACCTCAGTCCTAGCACTGTCCTGCTCAGCTCTCCCCTCACAGAGCCTGTTACAGAAACCTTAAAGTGGGTACATACGTATTTGGGGGTGCAAAATGTTTACTGTAAACTCCAAGCGCAAAGAGAGCACTTACACATCTGAGGAGAAAAAGAAAAAAAAAAGCAGCAACTTTCATCTGAGTGAGCTTGACGTTTATTTTCTACATCAAAAAGCTGAGACAGGTTCACACTTTATGTACCTTCAGTTTTCTAAAACAGTCCAAAAGCATTGAAGATATCATCTCCCTAAGGACAAGGGAGAAAAAGCTTATTTTACAGGACCTGAGGATCCCAAAGAGTCAGCTATCTGTGCCAGGTCCTGGTTCTGTTTCCCTACAGGATCACAGAATGATTTGGGCTGGAAGGGACCTTCAAGACCACCCAGTTTCCACCCCCCGCCAGGGGCAGGGCCCCCTCCCCCCAGCCCAGGCTGCTCCCAGCCCCGTCCAGCCTGGCCTTGAGCCCTGCCAGGGATGGGGCACCCACAGCTGCTCTGGGCAGCCTGGGCCAGCGCCTCGCCGCCCTCACGGGGAAGGGTTTCTTCCTCACGTCCAACCTAAATCTCCCCTCTCTCAGCTTCAAGCCATTCCCCCCTGTCCCACCGCTCCCTGCCCTTGCCCAAAGCCCCTCCCCAGCTTTCCTGTCGGCCCCTCCAGGCACTGGGAGCTGCTCTAAGGTCTCCCCGGAGCCTTCTCCTCCCCAGGCTGCACAGCCCCAGCTCTCCCAGCCTGTCCCCACAGCAGAGGGGCTCCAGCCCTCTGACCAGCTCCGTGGCCTCCGACGGGCCCGCTCCGACAGGTCCGTGTCCTTCTGATGTTGGGGGCCCCTGAGCTGGACGCAGTGCTGGGGATGGGGTCTCAGCAGAGGGGAGCAGAGGTGGGGGCTCTTACCTAAGCCCCAGGACAGCACTCCTCACTGGTAGCTATTGCCTTCCATAGTAGCAAGCACGGGGATGCCAACTGAGACTGAACCACTGAACAGTCAAGAGGATGGAACCAAGATCTTTCCTTGCCAGTGGGGATGAGGCAGGGCAGAAAAGGAACAGGACCACACAAACACCTTGAAAATCTATTCTACAGTGACCAGAAAAACATCTTGTCAGTTCATATATGCTGTTAGCATTGCATTCTGTTTGGAGAGAGGTCTGTTGTTCTCCTCAGGGATCCATCAAATGGAAAGTAGCTCTACCAACATACACAATCATGCAGCCCATACCATGTAAAACTCAATTCCAGTTTCCAAGGGAATTCTGACATTAGTTACTAGCACACATCATCACTGAAATGCATCACTGTTTCCTACATAATAAAAAATTAAACACTCTCAAATTACTAATGAGATGTCATTATTAAATAAGTGTGCACAGATGCAATGGCCAAAATAAAGGACTTCTAATTTTAATGAAAAGGCAACAATTTATGATTAATATTTGAAGGCTTGTCCCAAGCAAGGAGTACAAACTTCTTCTAGGAAAACAGAAGCCCAAAGGAAGAAAAATAAGTTTACAATCAAAATGTTTTAAAACAGCAATCCAGGATCCTTGCCTTAATCAGCAAGAATATCAACTTGATCTACTGTATTAGCAGACAGGTGCCTTCCCAGCTTCACAGGTAACACTCCTCATCAAAGCTTTCCCAGGCAAACCCTTTACTGTTCCACTTTACCAACACGACTCCTTTGCACACCAGGAAAGCTCTGGGATGCGACGGGTGGAATGGAGCCATGCACCTGCGGGCTCAGGCAGACAGCGCTACAGCAGTTGTCTCACACTAGCCCAGGTTATTTTCAAGGATACAACGAATTTCATTTGTTCTTTAAACACAAACCAAAAAGAGTCAATACAAACTGAAGATTCAGCAGCACTTGCCCAAGGATGTTCCTGCACATCACAAACCACCCACTTCACCAAGCCCCAAGTATCGCATTTACGCCCAAGAATGATACAATCTATGGCCATAATACAAACACATGGGTACAGCAAATCAAGCCTGACAGTTATAGGAACCTACATCTTAGAATTTCTAACAGTTGTTCACGTTAATGTCAGCACCTCAACACAATGGAAACAGCACGTTGTCCTGCCTGGTACTTCTGCAGGTGGGAAAGGTGCCATGGTCCTCCTGCAGCCCCTGAATGCGTTTCCAGTTCTGCTCCGCACCAACAGCCCTTTTCACACTCTCACACCAACTATTTGTACATCATGACAGACACAATTCTTGCTTCCCATGTCCTGCAGCTATCTCACACAGGCAAGACTGTTTCTTAGCAAAAAGTCCATCATTTTCTTAAATTAACAGGAAAATTTATCTCTCTCCAGAAATGAAGGCACATCTGAATCTGAAGGAAAGATGAAGAGGATGGCGAAATAGCAAGCTCTGACAGACAGGCCACACCTACCGAACCAGGTAACAGCAAAACCAATCACTTCCTCTCCCACCAGACAAGACTTGAAGATCCCCTTTGCCAAAAAAAATAGCAAATTTTAAGAGAAATTCAATATTTAAAATACATTATGCCTACTGCAGCCCTTTCTCATATAAAATACAATAATCCTAAAAATAGAAGCAGTTGAGCTTCCCTGACAAGGTTATTTCTTCAATATTTGCACAATCATTTCTCATCTTTGATGTATTTCGCTAGGAAGGGGAGTAACTTCAACCTGCCGGCACGAGCAGCATCGCTCACAACTGCAGCCCGAAGGGGGGATGCAGGGAAAGGTCTGTGGCTGCAGCAAACCTTACGGGGTTTTGTAAATCCTGCCTGTGCTGACAATAGTGGAAAGGGACACGCAGGATGGAAGAGAGGAGGTATTCCAGTAAGACTTCTCCTTTTTGGCCCCCACCATCACATCCTCTCCTTCCTTGGCTCACGGCCTCACCCACATTCAGTAATTTCAGGTACCAAGCTGTGCATACGCAGGCAAAGCCAAGGAGAGCAGAGAGATCAGCTTAAGGATCCTACTCCAGCAATTGTGACTTTCTTAGAATATATCAAAATACAACCAGAGGTGGACTCGGAGCAACACAGATCACTTCTCAGTGCAGACAGCAGCTTCCTATTTTCTAGCACTTCCCCAATTACCCCGACTAGAAATATGCACGGCGATAACAACACAGTTTTAGCAACTTCTTCAAAATTCTTCCTATTTCAGCGTAAGATAAGTGACTGGGCAAGTAAAACAGAGCATATATATATACGACCTAAATGTGTCAGATACTGAGTAGTCTCATAATCCAAATTATTCCATACGGAAAACAATATAAGAAAGGCAAAAAATATTTGGAATAGGATGGTAAATGCTAAAATCCAACTCCACCACCCTTCCCACCAAAAATGCAGTCACACACAGACTATGTCTATACGCAGAAATACAACAGGAAAAATTAAACAGGGTGTAACAACCACAAATGGAATGAAAAAAGAAGAAACTATTCAGATCCTCCCACTATTGAATTCTTTTGACAGTGATTGTTGGGAATTCACACATATCCACAGTACAAAACCCAAGAAGATATATAGGTTCACTGCCACTTCTTACCTTTGCTAGTATTTGCCACACAAGGCACTTGAGGACCTCGGCGCATTATAGAAAAATCAGTTATTTCTTCAGCTCTCACCATTATTTTAAGTGGGAGCAACACCAAAACTCAGAGCTACAAGGACTTTTCTTCTACAGAACTGATCCCTGCAAAAGTTTTATTCGAGAAGCCTAAAAACAGCTTTACAAGGGAAATATCAATCATTCCATTTCAGGGATGTGAAAAACAAATATCCAGACAAGATTTTGCTCAGATTCATACAAGAAGCCACTCCAGTGTCGTGCACAGTCCACGTCTAGGTCCCTGCTTTTGTCTTTCCCTTGCCTTGATGGAGACTCTCTTCATTCTAAATCTGAAAAACACCTTAGCAGACTGCAAAAGATTTCATTTCCAAGAAAGAAAAACATAACTCTGCCTCAAACAACAATTTTTTATACTGCAATATGCTATTGAACAGATGAGTTTTCCACAATGAAAGGGTCTGAAAGCCCTCCAGCTTCTGCTGGCTAAGTTTTAACCAGCATTATTCAGGACTACGTTCCCAAGCACAGCTAGTAAACAACTGCAAAGTAGCACATAAGCACAGTGGTTAGGCCAAAAGTTTCCGCAAGGTTTTCAGGTACACTTGTTGTATAAGGGGAGAAAATGGGTGGGGAAAAAGGAAGAAACAAGTTACTGTAGCTGAATGAGCACTGAAAATGCAAAGTTTTGGGGGTTTTCCAATCCCATAGGTAGCTCTACTGTCTAGTGCTGAATAAAACTGGTTTAACTCCACTGCAGACACACAGCACTTTGTAGGCTACAGCAGTTACATCCATAATTCATGTTATTTTACACACCTACCGGCTGCTAGGGAAAGATGAGCAGAGACACACATGACATGGTGAACACTTTTTCCCATCTTTTACTCCCATTTCCAATTTCTCAAAGTAAAGAATTTCTTCCTAATAGCTAACTTAAATCTCCCCTCTCTCAGGTTAAAGCCATTCCCCCCTGTCCCACCACTCCCTGCCCTTGCCCAAAGCCCCTCCCCAGCTTTCCTGTCGGCCCCTCCAGGCACTGGGAGCTGCTCTAAGGTCTCCCCGGAGCCTTCTCCTCCCCAGGCTGCACAGCCCCAGCTCTCCCAGCCTGTCCCCACAGCAGAGGGGCTCCAGCCCTCTGACCAGCTCCGTGGCCTCCTCTGGACCTGCTCCAACAGGTCCGTGTCCTTCTGATGCTGAGGACCCCCAAGCGGGATGCAGCGCTGTGGGGGGGTCTCAGCAGAGGGGAGCAGAGGGGCAGAACCCCCTCCCTCACCCCACTGGCCATGTTGCTGGGGATGCAGCCCAGGGCACGGGTGGCTTTCTGGGTGTGAGAGCACATTGCTGGGTCATGTTGAGTTCTTGTCCAGCGGCACCCCCAAGCCCTTCTCCTCAGGGCTGCTCTCCATCCATTCTCCACTCCATGGTGAGTCTTTTGAGTAAGCATCATTCCTGCACCCCATGAGGGCAGCTGTCTTCCACACAAGCCATCAGCTGGCCACTGTCCACACCCACATATGCACAGTCAGAAAAAAGTCTTGCATACAATTTTGAAAAGTTGAAGATAGTAGTTTACCTTTGCAATTATCAGTTTGGATATCATAAGCCCCTTTCAAAACTTAAAACAGTCAAGATCATTCAGATGTTTCAAAACTGTATACTGCCAAACTTGGAAAACTTCTTAAATAAGTCTGATAAATGGGGAAAGCTGACTATAGCAAAGAAAAATCCTTGATTAACACTACACTAAATCAAGTAGGCTATGTTTTCTTACTGAGCAATTGCTATTAGTAGATGATAGCTAGCTGGGGACCACGCCATGGAACACTCCAGTACATGAAGTATCCATGCATTTAGTTTGTATGCAATTAAGACTGTTTCATTGTCTCATCGGGTTCCCTGTGACACCCAATTAAGTAATAACACAAGGAAAGTGCTCTTAATTAATGAGGAAAATCCTCTGCAAGCTAGACACAGGTGTGTATATCTCAAGTAGAGCCTGAAATAGTTGAATAGATCATTTAATCTTTATATTAAAAAAAAAAACACACTCAAATTTGTATCTAATTAACTCAATAGCAGGATTCTTTTTGATTTCTTCCAAGGAGGTTACATTTCTTTGCAATATTCAACAATCGAGTGGTTTATAAAAGATAAAAACTAAAACTGACACTTGGAGTAAAACAGTGGTTGCAAATGATCCAAATTTGCATATCGTTATTCCCACTTTTTCCACAAATCTGTTTAAATCATCTTTCGTCTTGCAAATTTTTTTCTTCAAAACCAATCCCTATATTGGTATTGAATGAGCACATTCGTATTTATTTCTAAGCAGATGCTTTTCAGTGTATTTTAAAACATTATCTCAACCAACTGAAAAAACACCAAGGTGAGACCATATTACATTTCCATTGTCTCTGTCCTACACAGCTACGGAATCACGACGCGTGTGATGGACAGGAAAGACCCAGGTGTAGTGAAGTTGGCCCATCTTTCCAATCCAAAAGAAAGACGACAGACTCGTACCTGGTCAGGGGCTTAAGCCCAGTTTCTTTCAACAGTCAGGCATTTTTCTGGCTCCTTTGATCAGAGGTGCATTGCTGTTCTCACACTACAAAAGAGTATTTCCAAACCACAAAACATCAGCAACAACAACGCTCACCACCTGGTATGGTATTTTCCACTATTTATTTCTGTTTTCCTTTGTAGGCTGTCTACTCGATACAAAGTTTTCTTCAAAACAAGGACAAGGTTTTGATTTGTGAAACTTCTACCCAAATCATATACATCCCTTATAAACTACAGGCACAGACCTTCTTTTTCTAAGCAGCAAAAAGATCTTTTTAAGGTTTAATCCTATAGATATATATGTGTGCCTATATAAGGCTAAGGCCATACCCATGAGTTGGTGTGTGCGTGTATTTGCACATATACAAACAGTTAAGGTCAAAAACCAGTTAAGGACAGATTTACAGATCTGTCTTAATACATAGATCTATCTGAGATACATAAAACTGTTCCTTCTTATACACAGCTATGCTATTTTGGCTGAACTAAACGAAACCCCAGTGTAGCCAGCGATGTTAGATTAGTCAGTGCAACATCTTTAACATTTTGTGATGGCTGTCAAGGACAATGTCGTACAGGCTACAGCAAAAAATGATACCGGAAAAAGTCAGAATATCATCCCAGGTTTCTTTCTTACATGCTTCACTAACCACAATGGCAAAATTTAACTGCAAAGAATGACATTTCCATCAAGTACAGTAGTTTCATATCCAAATTTCTGCAGCTGAATAAAGCAGATGTGTGTCTTTCAATGCATTAACGCACAGGACCATTGTTCGTAACTGTACATAAAATTGTGTATCATTAAAGTGCAGCTAGTATGGACAACTTTAATAAAGGTTATCTCCCACTTTCCATTCCTTGGTTTCAGTGACATTGCAACCTGAATAAAGTGTAATTCGTCAAGCCACAGTTTTCTGCCTTTGGTGTCTGACTTTTATTTTGCAGGACTTCAACCTGAGAAGCTGGAAATTGGTCTGAGAGGAAGCAGACCAATTATGTTCAGACCTTAGCAGAGTATTCTGTACCCAGAACTTGGTTACAGGACTTGGCCAAAATGTGAGGCAAAGTTAACAGACATTGAAAATGTGTTTTTAAGTATGCTCATAAAAATCAGCCCTAACTGGCCAAATTATACACCTCTGAAAAGTACAGCTTTTACAAGTTAATTTGCACAATTAAACACATAATATTTCATCCTCCTACTCCTTCACTCGGGCCCTTTACGTATGCCAACAACAGGCACCCTACACCATCCCCACAGGCTCAGCACACGGGGCCTTTGCCACTCCCCATCATTATGTTCTTTGGTATCCAGGATTCAGGATTTTCCCAGCCTCAGCACACTCCAACATCAAATAAAATAAAATAGTAAGAAACATAAACTATTTTCTTATGTTAGGGAGAAACCCTCCTAACACTATTTGTGCAAAGTAACTATCAACCTCACACTATTTATGTTAGAGCTGCAGTTCTTATTTAACATTTTAACAATAAACATAGTTCCATACTGCAAATTTTTATTTTTCATATTGCTAGTTCATTAAAGCCTGACATGCATACACATTGTGATTGCAAAGCCACACAACAAAAAGAGAAATTCCAGCACTGATAGTGCATGATATTTTAGAAACTTTTTTTTTTTTTTGGTATGACACCTATCTTGATCCATTCAAGAACCAAGTTACCCTTAAGAGTGAATGAAGTCATTGTCTGCAGGACTCTTGCCCCCTCAGCCGAAGAAGTTGGATGGTATGTATTGTAGATGACAAGAAGCTGCAAGAACAGCCAGTATGGTCTTGCCATCAGGCATTAAGACAAACACTGCCCCAAGGAACTGATCTTTCCTAGCTTCTGCAATAGAGATTCTCCGTGATGCTCAACTGAAAACTCTTTCTAGTCGATTAACTAATTGTGTAATCTTCATTTTCCGGACACTCGAGGCCAAATCTGCAAGTTAGATGCTGAGACCTGACAATCGCATCTGTGGCCAACAGAGCTTTGTACGGAATATATGAAGTGATAGGAAGATGCAAAAATTCTCTGGAAACACATGCTTCTGGCATCTCAAAAAAGAAATGCAGTATTTGTGAGCAGATATTTTTCTGATGAATATTTAACTCTCCTCTTCGAACCTGAGTTCCTCCACTGTAAAACGGGGCCCCATTACACAAGAGTTAACGTATCACACTCCTGCTTGTGAAGCCACTTGATTCCGCACTCGAATTCGGACCTGCCATATGAAGAAGGGATTTCTCACATGTATTTCCAGCTCAGGTGGCCCACTCTGCATGCAGTCATACTGAGCGACACAACTCGTGTACGCTGCCCAACAAGCTGCTTCCAAACAGACGGACAGCTTAGTCAACCAGGTACAAACACAGTCTTTATCAGCTTCCACCTGCAAGCCCTGCTCAGGGTAGCGCACCAGGCACCACAGATGTGTTCCTCCAGCTCCTCACTCCACAACAAAGTGTGACCCTTTTTATTTTAACTACACCATCTTGGTGTGTGTGTATCACACCAAGAAATAGGTGTGTCTCAGCCATGAAAGAAGTACATAGTTAAAATAACTCTGAGCACCACTGCATCTGTAAGCTCCTCTGCTCATTTCCAGCCTCATCTTTTGCCCTGTGAGCATCATCACTGCCAGACCACCCCATCTGGTGACATGCTGAGAAATTCTAAATTTCTTCCCCTGACTGAGAATCAGGTATGGAAACAAAGTCCTAAATTCCTACTTCAGGGGCAAACATGGGCAGGAGTTGCTAGAAACATTATTTGCAGAAGACAGGAGAAGAGCAAGGAGGGAAGCAAAGGAAAATTTGCACTTGCCTTTCTTCCTAGGCTCCTCAAGCACAGTCACCTCCCCTCAGCAATGAGCCTTCCACCTCTTCAACTCTTTTTTTCCCCAAATAGCAAAGACAATCAGCTTTCCAGAAACTCAAATCTTCCTGACAGCACAATAAAGGTCTTTGATTAATAAATAAATTAATTAAAAGTAACTATCCAGGCTACACTAGCCTGTCCGAAGTCTTCCACAGCAGATCCCTACGGGGAAAATGTTGAGGACAGAACTGTCAACCTGTACTTTCATAGCCTGCTGCTCCAGTTTCTTTCATCACGTAGGTCCTTCCCTAACCCCCAAATCTCTCGCCTCAGCTGACCATTTTCAGCTCTTGAAAGTTTTGGTACAAAGAAGCCGTTGAGCCAAATTTATTTTCTTTGATCAATCGCGTCCTGCTGTTCAGAAAACAGGTTAAAACCCATCAGTCTCGTTCACATTATCCAAATGCTTGCTCGGATCTCATCTTTCCTAGAATTTATTTAGCACCGAAACCCTTGACAATACACCTAAGTATTCTTAGATCACTTCAGATATCACTCAAACCAGCAGTTTTGATTGCAAGGCAGAACTGGCAGAAATAGGTTTTAGATGCAGACAAAGCCTGATCAACGCACGTGGCACATTTTCTGAAAACAGCTGTGAATAGGCTCTGACCGGTACCTGAGCAAAGCCTGGCTTCAATGGCCACAACAGATCACCCGGAGACACCCAGGTACTGTAATGCACCACCTGGAGCCAGTGGATTTAAACAGTCTTTGTCTCGCTGCTCACATGCCTTATTACAGCACTGGTGTCACATCACTTCAGCTAGTGCTGACATCAAACTCCATTTTATAGAGTTTTCTGAATTGTTTTCCAAAGGCACAGCAGTCAGAGGTAAACACTCCCCCACTCTGGGGAGAAAAAATGTACAGATGGTTTGTAACCAGCTATCATACAGGTGGCTCCATTTTATAAATCCCTCCCTCAACTGATCCCAAATTGAGATCACTACCCACTGCCCTGTGAGCATCATCAACTTCTAAAACAGTCCAGGTTTCAATGTGCATTTTACAGCTTTTAGAGACTCCCTATGAGAAATAAAGAGTTTTATCCTTAACTCCCAGCAATGCAAATCCATTCCCGTGGCCGCCATATGCTCTACAACATTTCTGAGGCTTGTCTTGAGCTCGCAGTTCATTTGAGCTATAACCCACAACCGCCCTTACCAGAGTGCCATCCTGTACAGAAATTTTTAACTTGAACAAGGTAGTAATTATAATGTGAAGGTTGGCCCATTAAGTAAAAACTAATGTTTCAATTAGAAAACTCCGTCAACTGCGAACAGGACCTCTGTGACACGGCCACAGGTTAACGGTGTCTGGTGCCCTTCCACAATTCTTTCTGCCTGGGAAGAAAAGATGTGTTCATAGTTTCATCAATTTAAAGGTCAAGAAGAGGCGACAGCTTCCCTGAAATTCCCCTCCTGCCTACCACATGCCATTAAATATCACCCACAAACTGAACCTAATGCTCGCTCAACAAGAACATACCCCATGCTGGCCAACACAGTTTTAAAAGAAAAGCGATCAAACAGGGGAATTTCTGGAGATGGACAGTGCTCTTTTTCCTTTGATCACTTGTTACAATTGGCAGTCCACCTCCCTAACAAAACCATGCTTTCCTTCAACTCTGAACTGCCCTATTTCCCCTTTAAAACATTGATTTTAGGTACAACTTCCTGGGATGCACAGGGGTACACCTGGTGCCTGGAATTTTCTGTGATGCTACTGCAGTCAAGTGCTCCCTCTGATAAGCTAACAGACTTATCTCTAAGCTTCTCTGTGCGTGGTTTTTCTAGTCCTCAGACTATTTTTGTGTTTCTTCTGCTCCCCTACAACTTATCCAAGAGCTATTTCAAGATGTTGGAATAGAAAACATACACAAACTTCCCATACAGAAGTCACGAGTACCAAATACAGAAATGAGATTTGTTCTCATCTAAATATTTTCTTGGTCATAAACCTTAAAAAAAATAAATTAAAAAAAAAATGCCTTTTTTCCTACAGCATCAACCTTAGCATTTGCACTAACCTGCTTTGCACACCACTGACCTTTTAATCCCTTTCAGTATTGCTACTCATAATACAACTCTCTCCTCCTTCCACTTCATTCTGTAGGCATGGCTTGCAACTCTTACTTCCAGCAGCATTGCTTTACATCTATTTTATTTTCCTTTTGGAACCTCACTTAAATCAAACACAAAGGTGCTGAGCCCAAGGTACCAAGCTATCAGAATCACCTCGTATGATGATACCTGCCCTTTGTGAGCACATCCAAGGGGGAGAGAGAAATGATCTCCACATGGCACTGTCCCTCCAGGCTGGGCAGTCGGGGAGCAGGAGACACCACCCAAGGTGTCCATCTGCTCCTCTGCTTAATGGGTCATGACTTACTGTTCCACCTCTCTGTATGACATGTCATTCACAAACAGTACTAGTGACACAACTTCAAGAGCAGTAATTACTTTCTGAGTAAACTCAGGAGGTGGAGGTTAGAGGAACGGACAGGCAGGTGGGTTGAGAATGGGCTGAAGGGCAATGCTCAGAGGGTTGTGACCAGTGGTGCAGGGTTTGTCTGGAGGCCTGTAGCTCGTGGTGTTCCCCAGGGGTCACTGCTGGGTCCAGTAATGTTCAACTTACTCATCAGTGACCTGGATGAAGGGACAGAGGAGCCCTCAGCAAATCTGCTATGATACAAACCTGGGAAGAGCAGTCGATAGGCCAGAGGCTGCGCTGCAGTTCAGTGAGACCTGGGCAGGCTGGAGAGCTGAGCTGAGAGGGACCTCATTAATTCAAAAGCAAGTGCAGGCACCAGCAGAGGCTGGGGCTGCCCTGCTGGGGGGCAGCTCTGCGGGGAAGGACCTGGGAGTGATGGCGGACAGCAAGTTGCCCATGGGCCAGCAGTGTGCCCATGTGGCCAAGGTGGCCAGGGGGATCCTGGGGTGCATTCAGGAGGAGCGTGGCCAGCAGGTCAAGGGAGGGGATCCTCCCCCTCTTCTGTGCCCTGGTGAGGCACATCTGCAGTGGTGTGTCCAGTGCTGGGCTCCCCAGTTCAAGAGAGACAGGGAACTGCTGGAGAGGGGCCAGCAGAGGCTGTGAAGATGATGAGGGGCTGGAGCATCTCCCTGATGAGGAAAGGCTGAGGGAGCTGGGGCTGTTCAGCCTGGACAGAAGACTAAGAGGGGACCTCATCAATGCCCGCAAATCTCTCAAGGGTGGGTGCCACGAGGAGGGGGCCAGGCTCTTTTCAGCGGTGCCCAGTGACAGGACAAGGGGCAACGGGCACAAAGTGCAAGACGGGAACTTCCATCGGAATGTGAGGAAGAACATCGTTCCCCTGAGGGTGACGGGACACCGGGACAGGCTGCCCAGAGAGGCTGTGGGGTCTCCTGCTCTGGAGACATTCAAACCCGCCTGGACGCGGCTCTGTGCAACCTGCTCTGGGAGAGCTGCTTCAGCAGGGGGGTGGGCTGGGTGGGCTCCAGGGGTCCCTTCCCACCCCAGCTACACTGTGACTCTGAAAAATACTGTTGGCTCCACTATTAGTCCACTGAAACCCTTCTAAAACCCATCCATTTGACAACAACAACCTGCTGTTCTTAATGCAACTAACCACAAATCTTTATTTGATAACATACTGCCAACCTTCTCTAACTGGGCTATCACTTGGTACTAGAACACCTCAGCAGTCACGGTTCGCTGGGACACAACGTAGAGAACAGCTTCATTTGCCAATACATCCCCAGAGGTTTCAGCACAGCACCAGGTCTGCAGGCACGGCAGGTCTAGGGTTACTGCTCCATGCTGCTGCTCTCCTTCAGGCTACTTAATTTGAAAACAGTAATTTGAGCACAGTCAACCCGATTTAATTTCCTACTGAAGAAATAAACTGGCAACCTATTTAGGCATTATTAGCTTAATATTAACTAGATATTCACTTGACGGTAACTTGCAAGGTAGATCTGCTCTAACAAGACTGAGTTCAAGTCTTTAAGCACTCCTTTATTATTTGAGTTTTGGCTGTCTCTCAATGTTCTCATATGAAGACATCTAAGAGGTGGTTATTGCATGCCTATGTATACAAGGCAGAATCCCAAACAGGTAAGTTGAAAACAACAACCTTTGAAAAACTGATTTGCTATAGATCAGGGAAGTTGCGCTTTTAAGAGACAGAAGTTTTGAGAAACATAGGTACACGAAGTGAAAATTCACATAAAAACACCTTTAACCTTTAATTATGAGTTCCCATCCATTTTGCGTACTTTACAAAGACCAACTAGTTACCTAATGACCGCTTGCCAGCCCAAAACCCAAAACTGCTCACCCAGCAAAGGCACTAGTCCAGCACCACCCAGGATGAAGAGCACACATCAGACAACCTGCCACTAAATTCACCACAGCAGGAGTCCTGCAGGTCCAAACAGATATCATTATTACTATGAGAATAAAATCACAGCAATTTGCGTCCTGCAAATTACACCGTTATTAAGACAAGCACCATATTTAAACAACTCTTATCAGATAAATAGCTTTATTGTATCTATTGTTGCATCCAACTTCTGCAACAGGGTTCAAACCAGATGATAATTTCCTTCAAAGAGCAGGCGCTATGAAATTGCAGTAGAGGCCTCCATCTTATCACTCCTTTTGTGTCCTGCTAAAGGCCCCCCCAAAAAAAAACAAAACAAAACAAAAAAAAAAAAAAGAGAGCATACTGCTCTGTGCCTGTACTGATCATCTGTGTCACAACAGCACACATTAATATAGGTTTATTTTACTGTACTGATTCTCCTATCAAATGAGGAAAATCTAGCAAAAATACAGTGCATTCAAGACTTCCAAAGAGAAAAAGGGAATCAGAGCACCCTTGGCAAACTTCAGTTTATCTTTTGCTAAACCCTAATATGCTTTTAGTTCAAGAACGTGCAACCCTGTGCTATATCACTTCATTAATGAGTCCTATAGCTGACACTTCAAGCAGCTGTGGTTTCAGGGAATAAGGACAGATTGCACTATTGTTGCCTTTAAGACAGTCACCCAGATGAAAATCAGCGTTAAGATAAAAATCAGCTACTTCTGGTCAGATACGCTACAGAGAGATACAGCAATAATTCTGAAAACAGAGTAAGTTAAGGAAACTTAGAATTAGAGGTAAATTTTAGAAGGACTTAAACTATAATTAGGATATGAAAACGAAGACTATAGTACACAGTCTTCCCCGCCGTGGCAACAAACTTACATTTATAGCAAGAGATATTCTCACGTTCATCATCCCAGATTATATGAAATTTATTTTTAAATACATACTTTTAATTTTCCTCTTCATTTTAGTATGTGAGAACAGAATTCTGAGATTTTATTATTAACATGTATTACAGGTACATTGTCCAACAGGACTAAATTATCCCTGTAAACAAAAACTTGTAAGACTAAATGCTGAAGGAGCAGCATTTTAATGGCTAAGCTCAATTTTTCCAGGCATTTTGGAAAACAGAACTGGTTTTAAAAATAAGGTACCTGCAAAGCTTTTTCGTTCTGAAATTAGAGAGATACAGTTATCTGCCAAAAAAACTATTTTTAAAGGCTTTCAGCTATATAACTTCCCTGGGTTATCTGATAACATTTTGTCTTTGTTTCCTAGTGTTAATTGTTTTTATTTCTTCACTTGCGTGTTGCCTAGAAATACAGAAATGAACCACATCAGGAAGAGATCATCAGGGTTAATTATACATAAGTAAAAAAAAAAAAAAAAAAAAAAAGAAATCTCGAATGCTATCTGTGGCAGCAGTGGATTTTTATCACCTCTCTAAGTACAAGACATTCCATAAAACAAACACAAAAGGGGAACCCAGGACCTATGTCCCAATTGATTCAGGTACTTTTGGGGGAAGGTTTAACACCTAGTCTCCGTTTTCCCAGGTGCTCCCCCATTTTTTTTGTTTCATACTGTACTCAGGCTACTTGAAATGGATGCAAAATGCCTGGGGTTTTTATAATCGCTTGTGCTACTGATCATTCTTACTGTTACCACTTTGGCAGGAAGCAAGGCTCCCAGAAAGCTGCTCCAATTAAAACAGATTTCCGTTCTCAGTACCAGGAATAGATTCTGGATACTCCCCAATAATCTTAAAATGGATACTCCCATTAAATTACTTCAATATAAAAAGATTTGCAGAGACTACTGATCTCCAACAAAGCATCCGTGTTTCTTCTTGAGAACACATCATAAGTAAATTTAATCTCTGGGGTTTTTTTCCTCTTTACTAAAAGGCAAGACCCCTAAAAGTACAAGATTGAGTCAGCTCCTGTTGTCTCTCTTCCTGAGCCAGCAAAAGAAACACTGTATTGCTATAACTTAAAATAAATTAAATAAATCAAAAGGAGTTTTTCTGCTAGAAGTCCCAGAAAATGCCAGGCATTATCCCTGAGCTTATTTCTTCCCCTTCCAAATTGTGCTTTGCAAGGTTTTTCCTGGTCATTTGCAAGGCTTTTGAGTAGGTTATTTTTCCTGTTGGCTCAGTGCATGGAATCAGCTCACCATGCAGTCAGACAAGCATCACAGACAGCCTAGCAAGGTGGCCAGTCCCCTTACTTCAAATATATCGTAAAGCTACACCTTGGGGACATAAACCCCCCCCTCAGTTCCCAAAGCCAAACTTAAAGTCATTTAAGCCAATAAATTCAGGGTGTTACCAGAAAGTGCAGTTTCACCTTTCCTCCCTTCTTCTGGGCCATGTGTTCCCAAGCACAAGTTCAGACCAGGTGGAAACATAACTGGGCAGCTCCAAGCAGAAGGTATGTCAGTCCCACCAGTATTCCCTGAAGCCATGCCTTCGGCACAAGGCACGCTGGAGTGTGCAGCAGGAAGGAGAACAGAATTACATCTTTTGCAGCACTGAGCACTTGCACCCACCTAAACCATTGACAAAACCAGGCTCTCAGCCCATCTGATGCCCATGTTACAGATGGGGAACTGGAGTAAACGACACTCCCGTACCTCTAAAAGCACTGCTAACTACAGTTTGTAAGTGGCTCAGATGGTCTGAGAAGGAAACCATAAAAGTACTTCAGGTGTTTTTACTACATAGTCTAAAAGCTGTATCATTAAAATACTACCTCCTGATAGTTGGCTATCAGAAGAGCCTTTAGAGCACACTATATTTCACATCAGGAGGCAAGCAAAAGCCTTAGTTCAGAGAGGGTATGTGCTGTATCAAGAGAATGAGCTAAAATTAGTGCAAGGCACCTACACAAAACTTCTTGCCTTCAAAGCACAACATCAGGATTTCTGGATTTGGGTGCCAGTGCTTCAGGAATTTGCAGTCATGAAATACAATCACGATTCTTATCCTGCTGAGATGTAGATGCAGATGGTGGCAAAGGGTGCCTTTGTCTTTAAGCTTATTTTGCACTGCAGCATCTCACAGTTCAGGGTTGTACCCTTTATCATCAACAAGACTGTTTTAGCATCAACAAGGATTTACAGCTAGCTCTTCAGGTAGCAGTTGTTGCTTGAAAAGTTGTACAGCCACTAGTAAGAAAATCAGTATCTTATATCCACTGGGTGCTACTGATTTACATATTTCTTCTATGGGTGTACCATGGCCAGAAGTAACAGTAATGGGCATCATCCAAACCTTCTAGATGAGTGACCTCAGCCCAGAGCAGCCAACGCATACACAGCCCCACAGATCTGACACCTGCAGAAGTTCACGTTTATCAATCCTGACAGCAAAGTGGGTTTGAAACTTATCAAGATACAGAAAATGCATGTTGCCATGTTGGTCCTTAAGATTTTCCAGTTTCATTTTCTTTTTAAATCAGAACAAGTTATGAACTTTGAAGACAAAAAAAAAAAAATCGTCTCCTTCTAGAACTTAACCAAGCAAGTCCGTGTGGCCCTGGGTTCTCCTTCCTCAGGACAGCCCATGCTGCTGCAATCCTGTCAGCATCTCAGAGGGGCAGGCAGAAACCAAGAGCCAAAGAATAACAGATTGTTTTCCCCCAGTGTTCTTCCCACTACGTTTTGGCTAATATAAACACACATACAAAGCCAGAAATAGGAAATACTAATAAAAAGGGAAAATCATAGGAAGGTCAGATAGAACCTAAAACCACTGAAGACACACACAACTTCCTGCTGCTGTAGGAAGAAAACTCGGTCATCCGTACGCTCCGTGGCTTATCTCAATAGCCAGAAAACCCTGATAACACCAAGAAAAACATATTCCAGAATCAATGCCCCCCCTGCCTGAGGAGAAAACTCAGCTGAAGTCCTCTCAGATTTAAATCAAGATTGCCAACAAAGTAAAGCCCAGCTAATCCTGACTGCCAGCACAGTCCTGGGGAAAGAGGTCTCACAAGCAGATAAGATTCAAATCAAGAGTTTCACACATCAAAGGCACCAGCCTGAATTGTAAACCAAAATGAGCAAGACACCATACGCACTTTATGTGAGAGCCATTTCCATGTATGCGGAATAATTTGGTGCCGTTTCAAATGTGTCCAAAAATTAAAAGAAAAACGCCATATAGGGCATAATGAAGGAAGCCAACCAGGCGACCATGGGCGCAGAGTCAACAACCTTTTCATTCTTTCATGTGCTGGAGAAGGGGAGAAGTCATCACAGTGGCATCTCCCAATGTTTCATTTACGTATCTTGGGAAACAGAGGCATTAGAAACTCTTTTTACCACATTCCAAATGGGAAACTGAGGCACTGCTTATGCAGTTTGTCAACGAGAGGGAAATTGTGGGCATGGAAAGAACTGGATGCCAGTCTCCCAGTGTCTGACCATGAAATCGTTTATTGCTCGCAAAACACTGGTCACAACAAAAAAGGTTGGGGATTTGAGTTACCTGGCAGAGACATTGTCCCTGAAGAAAGCATAAGGCTGAACCAGATTATTAATTCACCCAAAAAAATCTCCACTGAAGACAATTCTGTTACGTGGAATTTTGGATGAAAAGATTAAAAAGCCACAAACTGGCTTAAACAGATGTGCATTAAAAAAGCTTCCCAAGGGCTGAACACAAACACAGAGCACCAGGCTTTGTTTTGGTAGAAGGGGAAACTACTTAAACCACAGGGAACAGGAGAGAAGCCACACGCTGTCAAGCCTACTGACAGAGCCAGGACCGTCAGTGAAGAGCATCGGGAAAGCATGAGGAAGTCAAGGGCAGCCAGAGAATCACCCGCAGTGTAAGTCACAGAAAAACTCTGCACATACGTGTGCGTGCGAGCGTGCATGTATTGAGTGTTGGCAGGAAAAAAATGACCTTGGAATACCAAGCAAAATGGTGTCCTGCTGTTTGCTTCAGACTGTGTTCGGAAAAACTAGCCTCTGCAAACATGCTCTGTGAATCAGCATGATTGCCTCTGAGAAATACCTGGCTGTCATTGATTTCCTCTTTCAACAGACTATCACAAATATTGGCTAATCAGTCTGGTCAAAAGAAGTAACGGTGCATACCAGGAGCAGCAGCCCTGCGTCAGATGGAACTAAGCAGACAAGAAAAGATTTCAGGAAACCTGGAAAAGAACTGAAAAGGAAACTCTAAGTCAAGGTTTGGCAGTCTTTGTATGGTGCCGTGCCAGGCTTTTTCTTCCCCGTGCTACAGCTCAAGTGTGCTAAGGGAAAGCTAGCAGGATCTGGTAGAAGCCGCCTCTCAAACAGGCAGGGATCTGCTAGTCAATGGTATCTTGCTTCTACACAAGGTAGTGCCTTTTGCTGAGAGTAGAGCTCAGGGAGAGTCAGAAATCACAAGCGGCTGCCTCCTGCAAATGAGCGCCTCAAAATGCCAATGTTATAAGCCCTGCACCCCGTTCATAGTCTGGTTGCACATCCACAGGCTGTTGATCCCTGAGCTAAAACATTCCGTACAAGATGCAAGAAAAAAGAAAAAAAAAAGCCGAACCAAACGAGGCTGCCCGACTGATGAGAATATTTGGATTTGAGTGATGGAACGATATTGCAGGGAACAGAGATCACGGATTGCAGAGCTAGCATCTTTCCAACTAATAAGACACCTTCCCAGATGAAACTGCTGATGCATCCAGGAAAGGAATAAGCTAAACACAAAAGAAGGACACTTAGAAGGGGAAATGAGGTTCAAAGTCAGACAAGAGCGTCCATAAAGAAAATGAATTTTCTGTTGCTATATATGGCTGCAAGGAGGCTGAATAACAAGCAGGAACAAATAAAATCCTGACCGGCAATAAGAAAAAAAAAAATGAAACCTGGTGTGATGAGCATGTGACTGGACTTTAAAACTATTAGTTCAACAGCATTCCAATACGAAAGGGAAGTGATGGCTGCAACACACCACTACAAAGAGCAGGGGGGAAAAACGCTCACCTCTCCGACAGTGATCAGTACTGCAGAGTAACGGAACGTGCAGGGCAACGCAGCAATAATTCGTGTGGTTTAATGGGTGAAGCCCAGGAGGAGGTTCTAGGAAGCACCAAGACAGGGAGCAGGGTACGTGACTCCATAGGTACATAAAGGGGGAAGTGGGGAAAAAGTGGGGTTATGGAGGAGACAGGAGGGCTACAGAACCTCATGCAGCAAGTAATTACAGGGGATTCGTTTCCCAAAATCATAGGTGACAATTTAGAACACAAAGTAACTATTTTGGACCTCATTACAACCAATAAAGCTGCCATAATCACTGGACTGTAAGTCTTGACAGTGAAGAAAAAGGACAAAGTTGCATTTAAACATATCTAAGTGTCGCAATTAAATCAAGATTGCAAAATTTCTTGATTGAAATAATTGATTTTAACTTGTGTGATATTTGTAGTTTTTAATCATCATCTTAATGAAATACCAATGTATTCATAGAATCATTTAGGTTGGAAAGGACCTTTAAAACCATCGAGTCCAACTGTAATGAAAATAGGCATCACTTAAGATGTTGATTTTTCACAAATACAACTTAGCAAGGAAAAATTAAGGAATTTGCATATAAATGATCCACTTACATTCACTCACAAAGTGCTTTTGGGATCAAAAAGGAAATAGCTACAGAGTGGAGTCTGGAAAAGCTTCTAAAGCAAATTAGAGGTTCAACTCCCCTTGTAATCAATGGGAAGATACTAGAAAAATTATTAAGCAACAACACAATAAAGCAAAGAATGCAACAACATGGATGCATCAAGATCAAATTGTGCTAGTCCAAAATAGCCTGGTGAAACCTAATAAAAACAAGTGGACGAGCAGCATATGTTGCTGTGCAGGTGGAGAATAACTAGCTAGGGTGATGGACAAGAGAAAATAACCTAAAGGGTATATTGGAACAGAAATTAATATAAATTAACAATACAACGGATTGGGGGGGGGGGGGGGGGAAGGCATTTCAGATTTTTTGTTAATTGTGCCATTATTTTATGCAACACTGACAAGACCATGGAGCACCAAGTCCATGTATAGTAAACACATCAAGGTACAGACGAAAGCTGCAAAAACAATGAAGAGATTTGGAAACAATATAATCCACAAGAACAGATTAAAGGATCTCATTCAGCCTAGAGGAAAGAAAACTGAAGGACAACGTAACATGCCTCCATCAGTGACAACAAAGGGATGGGTTATTTTGCATGTCCTCTGGAGTGAAGCAACGTATCTTAATTTGCCAGAGATAAAAGATATTGGAAAAGCTTTTAACTAAACTGGTTAAGCATCCACACTACCAGCTACCTAAGGAAGCTAGGTACCTCCTATATGGGAGGATTTTAAGGAAAAATTAGAAAAATATTTGTCAGGGATGCTCCAGAGACACTTTATCTTGCCTCAAGGAGGCGAATGAGCTGGAAAGTCTCCCGAGCTCTCTCCCAGCTCCACATTTCTGTAAGGAAAGGTGCCTCAGAGGTCCAGGCTGTTGAACCGGTGGAAGACTCTTTGAGGACTCTCCATTTCTGAGCCCCTGAGTGCTCATTCTCAATATTTTTTGGAATACAGGAGAAAATCTAGAAGACAAACATTTCTAACACAACATCAGGAGAGGGCAAAAAAGATGACTCAAGTAACTCTCAATCAGTTAGCCAGACATTGGCTTTGGACAAAATAAGGGAAAACTGAATCAGACTTGATCTGGACTTAAAAAGGCCAGGAACAAAATTAATAACAGTCGGTGTTACGGAAAATAGGTCTTGTCAAACAAAGCTGATTTCATTCTTCAATGAGATTCAAAATCAGGTTGATAGTGGCAACTGCTGCAACGTAACAGGCAAACTTTTGTTGCACATGACAACTTAATCAAAAAATTACCACTATGCTATGTCAACAAAGCACAGTAAACACATTTAGAGTTGGCCAACTGACAGATGACTAAAAGCAGTCATCCATGGAAAATCACCACCACCAAAGTTAGCTGTAGTAGAGTTCTGCTGGGCTTGCTAAAGAGCCTGGTACGATTCAAGAGGTCCACTACAGATCTGAAAATTAACATATGATCACAGACAAGATTTATGAATGGTCCTCTGGATGGTAAATGAAGAGGACAGGCCAGCAATACACAGCCATTTGGACTGCAAAGATCACTCAAGGTAGATTTCAATACAACCAAATGCAAGGTGCTACACCTAGGAAACAAAATGTGAAAGCCAGAGACCTTGAAACACAAACTGAGGTACTGCCAGGCAAGAAACCGCCCAACACTTCCAAGCTCAATGCCACATGTTTAACTTGACCAAAATAAAAGCTGAAAGACCATTTGGTTACGGAATTATGAGTTCCCTTCAAATGGAAGAGTTATTAGGTACCAAAGGACCTTTTAGTTTAGACAAGAAAAGGCTTCTGGAAGCAATAGTTGGATACTAATTCAAATCAGACCTCCATTTTTTAATCATGGGGGTAATTATTTACTGAAAATATATCAAGAGAAGTGGTGGACTCTTCATGACTTGAGAGCTTCGAACTAAGACTGACTGTCCTGGTAGATGGTAAGCAGTAGCCCAAAATAAATAGCTTTTAGGCTTCTTTTCTGTGGTTTCAAGGAGGTCAGTCTAATTAAGCCTCAAGCTCTAGGAACTCTCTTCTAAGTCTATACAGAGAGCCACCAACACAGCATCTGAGCACATCCCAATAGCACACAAAGCAAATCAAACCCATCTCCTGGCCTCTGCAGAGGGAGAAGCAGCACACCACCTGACCCAGCCTCGCCATGCAAGGTCAGCAAGAAATCTCCAGGCTGTTTTCCCACAGTGAAAACAGAGCTAGTGCATCTACATGCAAGGATCTTGCTTAAGGACTGCAAAGACCTTCCAAGAATCTTGGACAGGAGCAGCCGTAATGGTATGAAAAGCTGCAGGTCACTGTAACAGAAGCAGCACCAGAAAGGAAAGGAGTAATCTCTTGGACCACCTTCGCAGTAGCATGGACAGAACAACAGGATTCGTGCTAGGCATTTTACTACATGGCAACACAAAAGCAGCCAAGAGCTCTCAGGGGTTTATGCCTTTTCTTCAGAAGTTGTTCATAACATAAAATGAGGGCTTTGATTCACAAACCAGCAAAAACTCTTAACACCCATCTGCTCTACAACATTCCAACATCATTTTACTAAGCCTAAAGCAATTTAAGACATTATTTCTTTATGGTAATGCTAACACACACATATGTAAAATCAGACTCCAGGAATTATGCAAGAAAAGCTGAAACTCGGATGAGAACAGATACGATACCACATTTATCTACTGAGCCCACAACAGAAGTCTACTACCACAGAAGCAGCCAACTGCAACCAAGTATCTTCTCTACAACTTCAACTTGTGTACATGCATGTCACATACAGACAGTGCAAAAATTCTTATGGAGTGAAATATTTTCTTGAGCTTCCAAATGAAATCAGCCCATATTCAGAAGACTCAGCTCTACAGGAAAGCTCAGCAGCTAGGATTTGGATACTACAGTAAAGAAAAAGAAACCATTTCGCAAATTTATGGCACTGCATTTTAAGACTTCAAAAAATTCTGTTGTGAATGTAAGTCAAATCAAGAGCGAATTTGAACTTTAACAAATCTCCCTTCCATTGATTTCACCTCACACTCACACTACAGGGATGAGCAATGGGAAAGCCTTTAGGTGACCCTGTTCTTGTGGCCAAGTGACCACCCTGAGTCTGAACACAGCAGTGGTCACTCTAGGACAAGAGTTGAGACAAGCCCGATTTCCTCCTCCAAACAACCACAAGGCCAAATGGAAACCTTATTCTAGCTGCCTATACTACACAACATCAAATCTGAAAAACAAGCAGAATGCCATAGTTTTTGCAAAAGCCATTAAATGTCTCATTAAGGGATGACATACACAGGCAACTGAAGAAAATTATTTGCAGAATAAATTACCACAGAATAAATGTTTATATGGGGACCTATTCCAAAGTAATTGCACTTTAAATGCTCACAAGCTTAATTCAAAATACTTTTCAACGGGCACAAGGCCTTAAGAGCCCTTCTGTCCGTAGAGACACTTACACTCATCTTGGCTGAAAAATCATCAGCAACTGTAATGAGTGATCTTGGATGAAAAATCATCAGCGAGTGTAACGAGTGATCTTACTTTGCCCACCTAAATGGCAGAAGATGATCAAACATGCTCGAGGACCTCCTTCAGTCAGGGCCAAGTATCTCCAGGAACAGGCTATTACAAGTAGTGCCCATCTATGGATATTTAAGCAAGTTGTCTTCCAGAGATCACCTCCAACTCTGTATTGTCAATAACACCAACAAGGCATCTCATACGTAAAAAAAAATAAGTATACACATATGCACACAGAATGCCACCAGGTCCAAAATCTTGCATTGAACAGGACGACCCATAGAACAGGAACACTCACTCACCTGCTGGGACCGCAAGGAGTTTGAGGAGTTTGTTATGAATAACCACATAAATGCTCTCGTCCATTAAAAAAGCAAGCTGTCATCACCTACAAATTCAAGTATAAAGAACTGAAAGGAAAATGAGGGGAAAAGCAACCTGTGCTTAGAACTTTTCACTAGCCTTCAGGATGTATTTCCAACATCAAAATTATAAAACCTACACATTATCAAATTTAGAGAGTTGAGTATCCAAAACCAACAAAAGCAAAAGCCCGAACACTGTGCTTTAACTCATGGCAGATAAACTAAGAGTCTGATACCATAAAAGAGGCAAATCTTCTTTTTTGCTTCTGATTTGCTGTAGAACTTAACAAAAACCCGAAAAAAAACCCCAACCCTGCAGAACCCAAGATGTTATGGTCTATTTTAACTTTTGCTGCAGTCTGCAATCTTTATCCATTTTATCAAGGAATTAGACATGCCTAGCAGGCATGATGGCATCTATTCTTTTTTTTGCCAGTTTAGTACTTTTTCTCTCATAAAATACTCTAAGCTTGTCTTCAATAATCCTCCCAAATCTCTAACCCTTGCTAAGACAAGGAAGGCAAAAATGTTCAGCCTACAAATACACTCCAGCATTAATCTTCCTATTGAGAACGTTATCGTACAAAAGCTATGATAAACTCCATTTTTCTGCTCTGACTTTTCATTTTCCCACCTTCCAGTTTTCCACATGATCGTTACACCCAAGAAGAGGAAGGAAAGACAGGGAAAAGTACAGCCAAATACAAAACAGCATCTCCAACAGAGGACAGGAACACATTTTTTCAGCTTTTACAAATCCTGTGGTGATAATCTCCTAAATGGTTTACAGGAGAACGTCAACAGGCTCACATTTTTTTCCTCCCCAGAAAGCACACAGTCACTTGAAATTCCTTTGCAGTGCTCAGGGCTTTCAGCACATTCATAGTAAACAAAACTCAGAGGAACTTTTTAAAAATTATTCAAGTCCCGCACAAGCTGTGAGGAAACCAATGCATCTCCATCATCCTCAACAGAAGCTCATTCCTTATACGATTCTTTGAAATATAAAATATTGTGCCATTAATATCATCAGCAGCATTGCTTCCCTACACGGATACAACAGGAAAGAGGGAAGAAATACAAGGTTTGCTTAAACACAAGCATGACAAACTGTCATCTGCTTTCAGACCGAGAGGCAGCGAGACAGAGATTTCAGAAAAATAGATAAATAACAAAATGCTCATATCTGAGTGAAGGTATATATTAAAATAGACCTGGAAATGACTCAGATTTGTGTATTCATGTTCCTGTTTGGAGCCCAAGAGGAAAAAAAAAAATGGTCTGGTTCTCCAAAGCTGCTTCATACTCATCAGCTTCCACAAATTTTAGAAGATCTGCAAATGCTGGATATACCTCAGGAGCTGGATCTTCCCTGACTGGGATCTTAATTACAGGTCTGGGATTCCTGCTTCAGCCAGCCATCACAAAGCACACCTGCCTCTCAACAAAAGAAAAATTGAAAATTCACAACACCTTCTGTTGCTACCGGTTCAAATCAGCAAGGAAAATAAACATAAAATCCCATGTCAAGATCACCCACCCAACAGAGAAAAGCATCAATATATCAGAGCAGAACAGGAAATATAGATCCTATACATGCTGTTCCAAAATCAGCAAGACAAACAAGCACTTACTTCCTATTGATTTTTACATGAAGGCCATCAATCACCACCCACATCACACTTCCAAGCTCTTCCCTGCTCAAAACTTCTCCCAAACTCCCTCCCGCAGCCCCTGTCTCTGTTTGGCAAAGGAATGCACGTGCTCCAGCTGCACATGACCTGATCAGCCAGCAAGATGCCATCTCCTAGAAAAATAAGGGGAACTGTTACAAGCCCTGTTCCCCAGGTAGAAGCCCTCATTTTATTCTCTCCCCTCTGCCCAGCAGCCAACTTTCTCCAAACTTACGAAAAAAAAAAAAAAAAACCCACAACACACTAGATGTTCTTCCATGTCTAGAGCCCTTTGAAATCTGAATCAAAGTGCAAAGGGAATACAGAATCACTGGCAGGCAGGCAGATAGTGTGATCACATCATCCTTACTTCATCAAGAAATCAAGTTTACATGAATTTGCATAAACAAACAGCACTGCCACTGACTTTTTCCTCTCAAATTTCATTACATCAATGCTTTAAACACAAAAATAGGAACCAAATGACTCAGTTCAGTGGAAGGAACAAGAAGGTAAGGCAATTTAGACACCTCTGGAGAACTGCAACCATTTGACCAACTGGTAGTAGAGTCACATGGAAATAGTTTTCAAAAATGTATTCCCAGTTCTGAAAAGCAACAAATTAAAAGCCAATATTTCTTAATTCAAAGAGTTAAAAGACCGTCAACTGGCAAGAAATGGATAGGTGGATTTTATTTATTGTCACTGGAATGAAAATATTCATCTATTTATCAGAGATGCATGACTGCATACAAGAATCCAGTAACATCAGACAGGACTTGCATTTGAAATCAGCGAAAAAATACTATTTACGTAGTATGGAAAAAATCACCATAGAATACAACAAGAACACTTTTCCCAGTCAATCATTTTGGATCAAATATTTCTATGGACTGAACATGATGTCTTACAGAGTTTAAGTATCAAAATTGAGTTTAATTGATTAGAAAGATCACGGTACATTAAGAAATGAGACCAACGCGAAGAGCTACAAACCTCTCCCTCGCAGCCAGCTTCTTCTCAGGCACATGATCTCACCCACAAATAAATCAAAGACGATGCTGTACAAAAAATTACCTCGTTTGCACTTTGAAAGCAATGCAAAAGTCACTCCTCCCCGAGCACGCTGGCTAATAACACAGTTCTCTAGGGGACGCTTCAAATACTTCTTTGCCGTACCAGCGTTGGGAGGAGATTGGCAGGACATCGCACCTCTCACCTTGTGACAAGGGTCAGCCCCAGCACCTCCACGGCACCGGGAGACAGCACTCAGCCCTCCACAGCCACCCGAGGAAAAGCCAGTCGAGCAGAACACCGTCCAGCTGCACATCAGCGAGCGCGAGGGGAGCTAATTCGGGACCCAAACGCACAGTTAAGAATGCCGCAGTTTAAGGAGAGACTTTATGAATTACAGAGGAAACAGAAAGTACACGGAGCACTTGTGCTGCGGAAAGGGAAATCAGGGGCCTCTGCAGATACAATCAAGCCCAAAAGGCATGACTGGAAGACAAATGAAGATCATAATCCGAACTGAAGGAAAGAGTGAGCTCAGAAAGGAAGATATAAAAGCTGTATTTCCCGTCTGACAGCCTCATCAACTGCTACCAAGCGCTTGAGAGCTGGAAATCGGCAGAGAGCTCCTGGGTGGAAACATGGAGGTTTCTCTACCAGGGGATAAAGGTCTGAAACGCTCCTCTACCACAGGCTGTGGCAGAAAAACACCTGGGTTGAAAATAAAATGGAATTTCGTTTATGCCACAGCAGCTGGCTTTTGCAGTAGGTAGGACCTGGTGCCCCAGGAGCTCCATCCCAGCTGCGAATGTCCCACTTCCCATAAAAGGAGATCAACACCAATCTCACAGTGGTCGTCTCTGAAAACTTAGCAAAAGCGGACACTAACCTGCATTAAATACACGCTTCCCACACCTAAAGTGGCCACGCTTGCACCTGTGTCCAAACTGAGGTTCACAAGCTCTTCTAGACAGATCAGATAATTAAATTTAGACTCAATTTAATTATAATATTAATTACGCTTTCAGTTGAAGTACTGAAGGCCTTTCACAGAAATAGTTCTCTGAAGCATTTTCACTTGCCTGGGAAATGTTCTCAGGAGCACCAAGCGCAGTATCACCATTCTTTCCTGGGTTTCCCCATTATCCATGGGGGCAGGTGGGTACTGATACTGAGGAGTATGAAAACTTAACCGCAAAAAGGGGTTTTAAAAAAATCTCTAAATAGCTCACCTACTGCAATGCAGACTTACCACTGAATTTGACAGATGAGTATCACCTAGACCAGAAAGGATCTCTACAACATGTTCTCCCTAAATGACCGTATCCTGTAGTTATTTCATATTAATTTTGACACAATATGGGTGTACCATTCAGGCTTCTCACTCCAAGCAATATTTCCCATTACTGAACACATTCAAAACACCTTCATGGCATGCAGTCATTTTGCTTCCCATCTCTTTGTTCCAAAGGAGAAGGGTTAGGTATCTACCTCTACAAAAAAAAGTGTGTCTTTACTAACAGCCAGGAATTTTAATCAACTAAATTGTATACAAGCCCACATACACACCCCTCTGAACAGTAACATCTGAAATACTTAGCACACACTAAAATGAAAGGCCAGTATAAGCTCATCATTAGGGAGAGAGAGATTCCTTCTGAAAAATGGAAACATTTACTTTGGTTAAAACAAAAAAAAAAAAGTTAAGATGCACAACTAGGTAAGTTGGTATTTGTAACTTCCAGAACAAAATTTAATCAGTTTTAATGTGTATTTTATCCAAAAAATACACTGCTAACTGATATCATTCCTTTTAATGACTACATACCTCTAACAGGAATAAATATTCAGGCCATGGTTGTTGGCTGGGGTTTTTTTAATGTACTCAACCATAAAGGTCAAGAGAATCCATGAAATGATTAAAAATCAAAATCTGCACCAGAAAAAAATAAAATAAAAAAGTATTTGGCCTCCTGGTACTAATTTCCTTTTTCTTTACATTGCTCAACATAGCTCCTCAATTTGAGTTCTAATCAACAACCACTCCACAGTTAACATTTCACGAAATAAAGTGGTTGATGCAATCAAGTCCAGCAAAATATTTCCCTAAAGATGTTTCCATCATTCACATTGCTTCAAAAAAGAAAAAGAGCTCCAGCTTCCTCCATCGCTATTTAACAGCAAGAATAAACACACCACTGCATCTTAAATCATATTTTGGTTAAAACATAAATAGAATCACTTGGAGTTTCTTTCTGGTTAAAAACAACATGCCTTTGTCCAGAAGGGGGGGGGGGGGGGGGGGGGAACAAAAAACCTCAACCTGCTCATTTTTCTACATTTGACAGTATTCAGCACTAAATGAAAGCCTTTTGAATGAAATTCTGTCTATGAAAATACAAGCCAGAACCTGAAAGCTTCTCATCATGATGTGCAGGGGGAAAGAAAAGAGGAAGAAAAAAAAAAAAATCTCCTCAAAATCCAACACAGTACAAAACCTTTTTTTGGTAACGAATATTTATTTCATTTCCATACTTCCAGGCTCCTCTGCTTGCTATGAGGCATCTGAAGCTAAGCACCTTTTTAGCGTTATTAACCCACGATAGTGATGGACTTCATCGCCCTGAGAAACCACGATACCCCCATAACAAAGTCTCCAAGCAATCATCACAACTAATAATAAAATAATCACCCCTTTCATAAAAACGAATAGAATATACTATTTTATAAGGACAAAAAAATAACGCCGCCTTACGTTTCACAACCTCGCGCTCTCGGCTCTCAAGCTACAGCTGCTGCCCGCCGCCGTCCCCCTCCTCAGCGACCCCGGCCCACGTCGAGCCCCCGCAGGGGAAGGGGAGCGGGACGGGGGGCGCCGCCCCTCGCCCTTCCCCATCCCAGAAAGTTGCCGCCGGGCTCGTTCCGTGTTCCCGGGCGCCGCTCCCGCCGCCGCCGTCCCCACGTGCCCCTCCCGGCATTTTCCGTGGGTACGCGGCGAAGCGTACCCCCACCTCACCCCCACCCCGGGCGGCACCCCCCCCCCCGGCATCCCCTCAGGGCTGGGGGACAGGCACCTCCAGCACCCCTCCGACATCCCCTCAGGGCTGGGGGACGGGCACCGCCACCCGCACCCCCCCCGGCATCTCCTCAGGGCTGGGGGACGGGCACCCCCGGGCAGCACCCCCCACCCGCACCCCCCGGCATCCCCTCAGGGCTGAGGGACGGGCACCCCCACCAGCACCCCCCATCGGCATCCCCTCATGGCTGAGGGACGGGCACCCCCACCCCCGGCGGCACCCCCACCCCCGGAGCCCCCGACATCCCCTCAGGGCTGGGGGACCGGCACGCAGGAGGGAAAAGGGAAAAAAATAAACCACGCGTGATCCCGGCGATTCCCACCCCCCTTCCCACGCGGAGCGGAGGGGAAACTTGGCTCGGACCCGGCGGGGGGGCGGCCGGGCCCCCCCAGGCGGCCGCTGAGGGGAAGCGGGGCCGCCCCCCACCCGACCCCAGTCGCCCCCCGTGGCTGGCGGCAGACCCCGCCGGGGGGGTCACACACACACACGGGGCAGTGGCGGGGGCCGGACCAACCCCTCCCCAGGGCGGTGGTCTCC
Organism: Falco punctatus; assembly: GCF_963210335.1. Classification (NCBI taxonomy): domain Eukaryota; kingdom Metazoa; phylum Chordata; class Aves; order Falconiformes; family Falconidae; genus Falco; species Falco punctatus. The sequence continues at coordinate 1,651,982 of NC_137581.1, forward strand.
TCTTCCCACGCGCGACCCCGGCCCCCGCGGGCGCCACGCAAAGCGGAGAGGATCCCCCGCCCGCCGCCCCCGGGCCTGTCCCCTAGCGGGGGGGCTCACAGTGACCCCCCCTCCCCGCTCCCCTCACGCCGCCCCCCCGGCCGCTGTCACCCACCGGCCCGCGCCCGCAGCCCCCCCGCCACTACCGGTCGCCCCTAAGGGGGTTTTCCCGCCCCCCCCTCACCTGCGGCTGCTCAAGCGGCGGCGACGGCGGCGGCGTCCCCTCTGCCGGTGCGGCGGCAGCGGCAGCGCGCTCCCCCTCCTCCCGCTGCCTGCTCCGCGGCTCCTGCCTCTGCCCGCAGCCGCCAGCCGGTGGGGGAGGGGGCGGCGGCGGCGGCGGGCGGGGGGGTGGCGGGGTTGGTGAGGGGTGGGGGGGGGAGTACCACCAGCGGGACCGTTACAGTGAAGCGAGGACTACCGCTCCCAGCATGCGCCGCGCGCCCCTGCCGCGGCACGGCGCCGGCGGGCCGCCGCGGGGCATGCTGGATAATATAGTCCGCGGGGGCGGGCGGGGAGGGAGACTGGGCCCCGGTGGGCGCGGGGCACGCTGGAAGCTGTAGTGCCGGCCGCGGGGCATGCCGGGAGCTGTAGTGCGGCGGCGGGCTCAGCGAGGCGCGGTCGCGGGGCATGCCGGGAGCTGTAGTTCGGCCGCGAGGCATGCCGGGAGCTGTAGTGCAGCCGCGGGGCATGCCGGGAGCTGTCGTCAGCGCGGCCTGAGGGGAGGGAGCAGGCCGCAGCCGGGGTCCCCACCGGGCCGTGCAAGGTGGGGATCGGCGGGACATCGGGGGCCAGGTCCCGGCCCCAGCAGACGCTCCCCTGGCCGTCCGGCGAGAGCAAGGCCGCGGGCTGCCAGCAGTGAGGCCGGTGGAGGGAAGGGAGGGGAGAGCCTGGGCGCCCGGCCTTGCACCCCCGCCTCCTCCCCCTCCTCCTCCTGCCGCGGCCTGACTTTGCCCCGTCCCGTCTCCTCACACCTCTCGCCCCCCTCCCCGCTAACAGCTGCATGCCCCCCACCTCAACCCCCCCACACTCCCCCTCTCCCCCTCGGCAACGCTGGCAGCAGCGGGCACTGACCCCAGCCTGCTCCTCACTTCCCCTCTCCCCTGCAAAACCCCTTGCTCCACATTCTGGGGCGCAGCCACTCCTGCAATATTTGGGGAAGGCAGCAGCTTTGGCCTCCTGTGGCCCTGAGAGGAAGGGCCCTTCTCCAGCAAAGCAAATGAGTGCTTTAATTTTTCATGTAGGAATGGATGTGAAAAATTGACATTAAACCTTTTAGAATTACCAGCATCATTTAGGTTGGAAAAGACCTTTAACATCATCAAGTCCAAGCATTAACCCAGTGCCACCAAGGCCACCACTGAACCATGTCCCCAAGCGCCACATCCACATGTCTTCTGATCACCTCCAGGGATGATGACTGCACCCTGTCCGCGGGCAGCCTGTGCCAGCGCTTGGCCACCCTGTCGGGGAAGACATTTCTCCCCGTGCCCACCCTGAACCTCCCCTGGTGCGGCTGGAGGCCGTTCCGTCCTGTCCTGCCGCTGGTTCCTTGGGAGCAGAGACCGACCCCCCTCCCTGCAGCCTCCTGCCAGGCAGCTGTAGGGAGCCAGAAGGGCCCCCCTGAGCCCCCTTTTCTCCGGGCTGAGCCCCCCCAGCTCCCCCCGCCACCCCCAGAGCTGTGCCCCAGCCCCTTCCCCAGCCCCTGCCCAGCTCTGGACACGCTCCAGCCCCTCTGGGTCTGTCTGGGGGTGAGGGGCCCAACGCTGACCCCACGGCTCGAGGGGTGGCCGCACCAGGGCCCAGAGGATGATCGCTGCCCTTTTAGGAGGGATTGGCAGCACTGGCTGGTGCACACAGCTACAAGGTAGGTGCAAGGTGCATCACAGCAGCTCAGTGCCCCAGTTTTAGGGTGGGAAAGGAGTATTTTGGGAAAGTCCTGGTGTCTGGGAGACAGAGAATTCCTATGGGTCTTTCCCCCAGGCTGACACCAACACCCACATCTCCTCCCCAGTCCCTCAGAACATTAATTGCTGTTTGAAGTATTTTGCTTTTTTGTGAAGAATCACACCAGCAATTTTGTTTCCCAAGCAATCGATCTCGAGCACCCCCCTAGGGAATCAGGGAATTGGGATGGGGCTGTCCCCAGGGCAGAGCAGGGGTCATCATACCCCAGGCTGCTTGCTTCAGTTTCTCACCCCTTGGACATGCTGGCATGGGGTGGACGGTGTTGTGAAAATAATGTCAAAGGAAAAATTTCTCCTTGCACGTTTCTTCCGCAGGGCGGAGGATGCTGGCAGCGCTGATGGGACATGCTCAGCCACAGTGACGCCCAGTGTTGGAGCCTCCAGTAGGATCTGGGGGCTCTTTAACAGCCCCCAGGGGGGCAGGGGTTATCCCCCCTGGAAGAAAGGTACTGACTTGTCCCAACGGCAGATGTGTGTTAGTAAAAGAAAGAGCAAATGTTGGGGTGACCTCACCTGGGTTCCAGCATGGGGGTAGCATATCTGAACCCCCAGAGCTTCTGCCCATCTGCCCCCACAGCAGGAGGAGACAGGGGAGATCCACTGGGGAGGTTCTGTTTTCCTACATCATGTGAGACATGGGAAAAGTTTCAAAAATCCTTTGTTTCATATCCCAACCCCAAGGCTTTGGCTGGGATGGGGGAGATCTCCACCAGCACTGAGCCAGTGCTCTGTAGCAGCTTCTTGCTGTAACAACCACCCAGGTGAGGCATGGATGGAGCCCAGCTGGACAAAAGACAAACTGGCAGTTTCAAAGTCCATCTCTTCTACTAAGCAACACCCAACTGCAATGGAAAACAAGGGGAAATCCGTGATTTGGCTCCCCTGAGCCAAGAGCCAAGTCTGTTCCCATGTTGCATCCTCTCCCGTCTTCCACCTGCGCAGCTTTGCCAGCTGAAAATAAATTCCTGGCTCCTCAGCTCACTGTTTTCACCCAGTGTGCCCCAAACTTACCCCAAATAACTGGAAAAAAACGGCCACCAAACCCCAGTTCTCAAAAAATAAATAAACCAAGCTCCCCAAATCCTGCGCCAGCATAATTTTCTTCCCCAGTGGAAAGCAGAGCGATTTGGCGACATTTTTAATGGTACCACGTGTGGTTTGCAGTCTCCAACGCCTGCCTTTTCAGCCTGTCCATCACAAACGTGTGGGTTGTGTTGATGTTTGCTCCCTGGAGGCTTTATTTCTGTTCTTTTTCTTTGTAGTTGTTGTTGTTGTTTCCCTTCTCTCCTTCTTGGAATAAACTTGATGTCTTATCTGCCAGCTGACCAGGGGCTGCAGCCAAGCAGAACCCATTAGTGCGGTGCTATAGATTTTCAACCCCATGAAAATCTGCTGCCATTTTAAATAGAGCATCTATTTATTTCACTTGGCGGTGTGTCCTTTTGCTGTCAAGGAGACAAATTATTCCAGTCCTGTGGCAGAGCTCACAATAACGTGGCAGAAAAGCTTGGAGAACAATTTATACCAAACTGTGGCATAACATCTACCTATAGAGCGGCAGCCCGATACCAGTGGATGGCCCAGAATAAATCCACATTTCAGCCCAAGTCCCTTCCTAAGGGAACTTTTTTATTAAGTCATTGCAGAACAAAGTATCTGGCCTGGACCTTGATTTCTCAGCATGCATCTCTAAATATTTAGCGTGACCAGGATGTTTTGCAGCCCGATAACCAGCATGGAGGGATGCGCAAGGCTGCACGAGCGTGCCCCAGCCGATGGGGTAATTGCAATTTAACTCCTTTATAATTAATCTGCATGCTGCTGGATTAATCTAATTCCTTCTGCTGTTCACCACAGCAAAGCCAGTGCTGGAGGGAGGGAAGGGGAAAGGGGTTTTGCATTGAAAAACCTGCTGGAATAGATGCGGGTTTTTTTGTATTAAGGGCTGGCATATTCTTAATAAACACCTTTGTCATCAGCCTAGCCTTAACTATATATAACCTGACCTGTATTTTAAGCCACATAATGCCAGCCAGCTGCCAGGGATTGCGCTCACTGAATTGTCTTGGGCCTGTTTCCAGTGTGCGAGGGGAGCCACAGGAAATGTGCCGTGTTTCCTTCCGCAGGTGGCAAAAAAAGACTTTGGAAGAGGCGCTTGGGCTGCCACTGCAGGCTTGTCTCGATGGAAACGCATCCCTGCCCGCACGCAATTCCTGCCTGCCTGCTACGGCTAATGCCTGCACATTCTCCTGGGCATGCCCTACATATGTGTATGGAGAGAGAGATATAAAATATATAGCCATTCCTTCTTTTAGGGAAGGAGTGGATAAGTGGGGTTCCCTGCAGTTCCCCAGTCTGCACTTTCCAAACCTGCCTGGGGGCCAGGGACCGTGCCTTTGCCAGCTGCTGGCTGGGCACAGGGATGCATCCCAGGCTCTCCTTCACTCCTAACCTCCTTATTTTTTTCTTTTCCCAACAGGTTTGCAAAGCCTCAGCTGTCTTGAGCAGGGTGAAGGGGTCCAGTAAGGTGCAGCAACAACGATGTCCAGCAGCTTTTCCAACCCTGCAGCCTTTGGGCACCTGTGACTCATGCCTGCCTGTCTCCAGAGCTGAGGATAGTTTTGCTCTGAACTCCAGCAGGAGCCAAGTCAGACCTCGATTTTAACTCAGAGGATAATTTGCTCCACTCGGAAATTCAAGTTAGACAAGCACTTAGGTACTTAAAATTGGGGTTGCTCCCAGTTTATGCTCCTGCCAGTGGTATGCCCCTGGCGCTGGCTCCAGCAAGATCCTGTTGTGATACTAAACGCCTCAGACCCATTCCCAGCATTGGAGGAGGGTCCTGCATCCCCCAAGCATCTCATGGGCCAGTGCCCAGCTCCGGTCTCACCTCTGTGTGAGGCAGGAGACCCCGGGGCACCCCACGCTGCCCTAGGCATAGCTTTGTGGCTCCCACTTGGGCTGAGCCATCCCGAGGGCACCCACACTGCTGCCACCAGCGCACGGGTTACGTACGTACGGTCCCTGTTGTCCCACTCCGGAACCCCTCGATCGCCCAGCCTCTCCCGACCGTGCGGCTGCTCCGTCTCCGGAGGAAAAGGGGAGCTCTGGGGAGAAAGTGGGGCTTGGAGGTGCTGGATCCCTCCTCGGTGGGTCACGGCTGAAGCAACCACGGGCACCGCCGGCGGCACCAGCCCCGCGGCCGCGCAGGCAGCGGGCAGCGGCGTTTGAGGGGGATGAATCGCTAAAAGGTGACATTTTCCGCCGGGCCGGTACTTCCAGGATGCTCCGAGCGCCCGGAGCCGCCGGCGCGGCCCCGCCCGCCCCTGCCGGTACCTGCCTACAGCTCCCGGCGGGCAGCGCGGGCGGGCAGCAACGGGCAGCAACGGGCAGCGACGGGGACCCGCCGCGCCGCCTCCGCCCGGTGAGGGGGGCGCGGGGCGGCTCCGGGGGGCTCCGGGCTGGGGGGAGGCGCGACCCCCGGGGGATGGGGTACCGGGGATGGGGGTAGCAGAGACGGGGGTTGTGGAGAGCCGGGGTCCCAGGGGATGCCAGTACTGAAGGATGTGGGTACCAGAAGGATGCAGAAAGGGAGCACCCCAAAATACGGCTACGGGGAGATGCCAGGGGATGGGGGCACCAGGGGATGGGCGACGAGGGCACCAGATATGGGTACCAGGGGGCTGCAAATACAGGAGGATAAAGGTGCCACGGAGCTGTGAGTACTGAGGGATGGGGCACCAGGGTAGGGGAGGGTCCCAGGGGGGTGAGGGTATGGGAGGGGGAGGGTGCCAAGGGCCGTAGGGACCCAGGGGCTGTGATTTCAGGGAGATGTGGGTACCAGGGGGATGCAGACAGCGGGGCCTCGGACTCCAGGGGGAATGTGGATACCTGGAGATCCAGGCACTGGGTACCATAGGTACTGAGGCACAGAGGTGCTGGGGGGGTGTCTGCCTTGGCCTGCCCCTGGACCAGGGGGGGATGCAACCAGGTGGTCCTGGAAACCATCCTGGGGTGCTGAGTCCCCATCACTGGGGCGCTGGGGTCCGTGGCTGAGGGGTGGAAGGGGGGGGCTGTGGCACCACTCCTGCCTGGCCCTGGGGTGTTGGCTTTGCCTGGGGACCTGGGGAGCGATGACTTCATGGCCTTATTAAGGACTCATTTCCATCCAGGCACAGAAAATAAGTGTGGCTGCCGTCTGCCATGGAAAGTTACTGGGGCTGTGGGGAGTTACTGCCTGTTTTCATACGTGGCCTGGATTTCTCAATTTACCTCCATGGGATGATAATCCCTAAATCCCAATGAGATTAAAGGCAGAAAGAAAGGTGGCTGGTGTTCCTCCTCCCTGCCTTTGCCATGTTTCCCAGATGATGAAATCCCACGTCTGTCTAACCCCGATTAACCCATGTGCGTGGCTCATCCCCCCTATAAAAAAAGGGGCAACAAGGGTGAATGTCCAACCGACTTCACTCCCTGGAGCAGCAGGGAGGTGGGAACCTGGGGGAGAAGCCGCAGGCGAGGTGGGAGCTCCTATTTTAACTCCATTATTTTTCCCACGCCAGCAGGTCCGGAAAACCCTCCCGCAGCCATGGTGCTGGTGAAGAGTGGTTGGCTTTGGCGGCAGAGTAAGTGTGACCCCCGAGCTTTCCAGGTTGGAAGTCCCCCCAAAAATAAACCTGGAGAGATTTTGGCTACAGGATGCCAGGAGGAGGCGTTGGGGGGATGGGCCCCAACCTGGGCAGTTAATCCATGGTGGAGAGGAAATCACGGCTCAGCCGCTCACAGATTTATGTAAGAGGAGAAAGGGAACGTCTGCCATGAAAACAGATGCGTGGCTCCACGTCCGGGACTGGATCTGGTCCCACACACACGGCGGGGCAGCAGCAACATGCCCTGATGGCTTTTTTGGCAGCCCTTCTTAATTTAAAGCCACCTGGTCATGCTGCCCTGGATCCCGTGTCAGGCACAGGTGCCCTGCAGGACGCAGCAGTTCTTGCAAGGGGCGGTGGGATCTGGCTGCAAATTTGGGGGGTGGCATTGGGTCTCGTGAGCATGCTGGGCATGTCCCCGTGGGCTTCCTGGGGTCCTCTACCTCCTCCCCATGCCGACAGGCTCCATCCTGCGCCGCTGGAAGAGAAACTGGTTTGTCCTCTACCTGGATGGCAGCTTGGTTTACTACCACGACGAGACGCAGCGTGACATGGATGGCCGGATCCACGTCAAATACAGCTGCCGGGACGTGAGGACTGGCCGTGAGTGCAGAGGTGAGCAAAGCGCCACGTCCTCAAGCCCCATGTCCCCAACCCCAACCTGCGCCGGGCTCTCCGCGTAGCCGTAACCCTTTAAAATGATGTTCTGCTTGTGCACGTCTAAGGTACCCCAAAAATAACCCAAGCGAATTCACCCCTTTCTAGCTCCCAGCCAGCCAGGCCATCCCCCATGAGGTGCACATTGCATCTTCTGTTGCTTTTCCACAGGGAAAGGAGGAGAAACTCTCCTCCTGGTTTGTGCTTGTTCAAAACACAATCCCACAGCCCTGACTCATCCCTTGCAGTCTCGCACAAACAAGGAGAACAAAGCAGGAGCTTGGTGTGGCCCCGGCAGCCCACGGCCACCGCACAATGCGCCTTTCTTGGGCTGCGAGCGGTGGTGGTGAAGCTGGGATGCCGCGGTGGGAGCACAAACCCAAAGGTTCATGCGCACTGGAGGGTCCTGCCGAGCGTCGAGAAGGGGGGGAAGATACATGAGCCTTTTGGGTTTAAGATTTTGTTCTTGCTCAAGCTCATGATCTAGCTCCAGCAGCATCTCACGTTTCTACAAAACGTGGGTGCCTGCTGCAAGCTGGCAAATTAAAGCAAACATAGCTCGGCCTGGTGGCCTGATCGGCGATTTTCTGCCCTTCCACTTTCTACCGTGGGGGTGGAAGTTTCTGCTCGCCAGCTCTTTGCTTGTGTTGGCTTTTAACCTTTGAGATCCCGACTGGGTCTCACAAGTTGAGACTGAGCCAAAATTAAACGCAAATCGTGAGCACAGCGTCCCAGTTTTTTAACCATCACACCCATTAGCAGCACATGGTGGGGGCTGCTTGTGCTGGTGGTAATTTGGAGGCTGACCCTCTCCCTGAGAGGGTCTGTGGACAGATGGGAAGGGTCTCTGGGGCACCTCTTTTGCTGAGGCTGGATCCTGTCCCTTTCATTTCCAGATGTGCAGCCACCCGAGGGGAAGAGCCGTGACTGCTTGCTGACTGTCGTGCTGCGGGACGGCTCCAAGACGACACTGTGCGCCGAGAGCGAGGATGACGCCATGTAAGCTGAAATCCCACTGCGGCAGCACTGAAATCCCCTCAGCAGCTTTTTCATCCAAATTATCCGAGCCTGGAAAGGGCCTTGGCCACGCGAGAGCCCTGTCCCACTTGCCCTGCGTCTCACCCGTGGCTAAAATCCCACACAAGCCCCTCTGTTTCTCAAACACCCATGTTTGCTTGCGGGGCGATAGGTGCAGGTGGAGACTCGGGTTTCCTGCTGAGTAATTCCAAGCCAAATGCAGCGATTTTTAAACAGTTGGCCTCCTGCAGGGTGGGTTTCCCTCATGGATGAGAAATCGCCTCTTGGGCTGACCGAGGATCACTGGGGAAGGGTTTTAATCAGTATTTGACAATGAATAGCGTGAAAATGAAGTCCCTACTGGCTTAAGGCCATGCCAGGCAGGAAGAAACACCCACTTCTAGCACTACTCCCCTTCTATTTATTTCTGTAACAATTAAGAATTTTATTTTTATAAAACCTGAACTTTTAAATAAAAGTTTAAGACATCTATTAAAAAAAAGAAGTGGGAAACCGTCAGCTGATCTTAGACAGAGGGATCATTCAGCTGGGCCAAGTCACGCTTGATCAACCGAGCTTGACCCTAGTGGTGTGAAAATTCATCCGCTACCCCCTTTTCCCCCCAGTTTAGATGTAACTTTCCTGCCAGCAGCAAATTGTTTTAGCCGGGGCCATTCCCAGGGACAGCATGTAGCCCCTGTGCCCACCCCTGCGGCGCGGGGTACCTCCTGGCACCTTCCCATCCCCACCTGTTAGCCCAGTGCTGGGCTAACAGGGAATTAAGATTCACGCCAGTGCCACGGCCTCATCCAGGTCACCGGGGGGGTTGGGGGGCTGTGTGTGCCAAGCAATTACTGGCCCCCAGCACCCCCCAAAAACGGGTCCCTCTGTTTTGTTTGCAGCGCTTGGAAGATGGCTGTGCTGGAGGCTAAATCCACCCCGGTGAGGCTCCATCCCCCCAAGCAGGGGCACCATCCAGGCATGGGCTTTGGGCAGGGTGGGGGTGACACCAACCCCCGGCGCCCCCCACCAGGGCTGATGCTGAGCACGGGGTGGCCCCTGAGACCCTGGGCCCATCGGGCACAGAGAGGAAAGCCCCTGGAGCCAGAGAGGGTGAAGAAACGTTAGTGACACAGCAGCCTGCTCATGGTGCCACCAAGGGAAGGTGGCAGTCAAGGGTGACCCTGTGCAGAGGTGTCTGGCAGAGGCACGGTGATGGGGACACAGTTACTGTGACAGGGGACACAGCTCAGGTGATGGGGGCAGAGTTAAGGTGACAGGACACGGTTAAGGGGGATGGTGACAGTTAAGGTGACAGGACACAGCTGAGGTGGCAGGGATGCAGTTAGGGAAATGGGGACAGAGTTAAGGTGATGGGGCAGAGTTAAGGTGACAGGACACAGCCAAGGTGACAAGGACAAAATTTAAGGTGACTGGGAAATGGTTAAGGGGAATGGTGCCAAGGTTAAGGTGATGGGGGTAACACATAGGGTTACGGGGACACAAGATGACAGGGACATGGTAAGGTGATAGGGCAGAGTTCAGGTGACAGGGGCAGTCAGGGTGACCTACGCGCAGCCAAGCAATGCGGGTGCCTGAGCAGAGGCTGCCCCTGGCATTTTGGATGCTCCGGGCCCCCCTCTCAGCAGTGCAGGGGAACCCCGGGATTCAGGCCCCCACCACACACGGGGAAACTGCGTCGCTCCGGCACGGCCCCACCGGCTGGGCTGTGGCTCCGCCGCATGCGTGCAGCCCCGCTCTGCACACCAGCCTCACGCCATGCTCCTGCCGCTCCCAGGTGCACGTCTACGACCCCTACGACGACGACTACTACCAGACGGTGCCCCTCGACTCCCACCAGACCGCCTACATCAGCTCCGGTCACTACGGCCACCAGTATGGAGGTGGGTGGCCCCAGTTGGTAGCACGGGGGCAGTGGCCGCATCCTGATTCACCCCATCCCTCCCCAATGTTCGTTTGATGCTTTGACTTATTACCAGCTGGGGGATGCTTAATTTGGCTGGGGGTGGGGGGGGTGGGGGGGGTGGGCTGCCCCCCTTGGCACACGGAGCCCCTGAGGGATGGTTTTGCGGTCTGGGGATGGATGCCTGGCTCCCGGAGCCGCGGGGCTGAGCCCTGGCCAACTCGGTGCATGGTGGCACATTCAAGGTGGGCTGGGGAGGGGACGGCGGAAGAAGCCATGGCTACACAGGGGATGCGGGTGACAGCCAAAGCTGGGGTCCCTCTCCATCCCACCCCTTGGGGGTGCTGCTGGCAGCGGGGGGGTGCCAGGAGAATGGCAGTCCCTCGTCACCTCCCCCCGCTCACCCCCCTTCTTGCCTTGCAGCTCCTGGGGTGACCCACGTCATCGTGCGCGAGGATCCCTACCGGGTCTCCGGGGACCAGATGGCCTTGGGGCTGCTAGCGGGGGCTGCCACTGGCGCTGCCCTCGGCTCCTTCATGTGGATGCCGTGCTGGTTTTAGCAGCGCCCTGCCCTCCTCCTGCAGGATGTGCCCCCCCCCCAAGCCGGGTCGCAGCCCCCTGACACAGCCCCCTTTGCCTCCCCAGCCCAGTTTATCTCGCCCCCTGCTTGGTGCCTGCCATGAGCCACCCTCAGCCTACTGAAACCAGCCTGCTCAGCCCCCTACCCCCTGGGGACACAGATCCAGCCCCAAACCCACCCCAGAGCCCCTCCCAGCTCCAGCTTTTGCATTAAATAACCCCCACGTGCTTCAGAGACCCCCCAACCCCCCCCGCCAAGACCCCACAGCATTCGATTCCCATCTGCAAAGGGCCTGGGGAGCTGCCTGGGCCGTGGGCAGGCGGGAGGGCACAGTGCCCCAGCCCCGCTCTGCAGGGAGCTGGCTGCAGAAACACTTGTTTTTTGGAGCAAGGGGAATTATCTGAGGGGAGGTGGCTGAATATTTTTGCAGCCCCAGCTGGGCCAGGTGAAGCCCACCGCAGAGCTGCTTTTTAACAACTTTTTTAGGGGGAGGCGCCAACACCAGAGCAGGTGCTGACATGAGAGGCAACCCCAGGGGTGCCTGAGACAGGTTATGTTCACAGTTAAGGGGGATGAAAACCTTTGCTGGATTTTCACCCCCTTTCCAGCCTCGCGCCCCCCAGGGCTTGGCCAAGCTGGAGAAATGGTGCAACCTCCCCTGGGAACTGGGCTGGGAAGAACTCTGGGAATATCGCGGTTTCCCCAGCCAAGCAGCAGTCACTGTGGGAGGGACATAGAGCATCTCGAGTTTCACTCTGAATTTTGGGAAGGGGAAGAAATCACCTGGGGACAAGGGTAGATCTCCCTGGGGACCAGGGACCCTTTCTGGCAGCCGACCCAGGACTGTATAAGCAGGGATTTAGGGGGAACACACACAGTCCCTTTGGGTGACCCTGAGGCCAGGGGACAAGCAGCAGCTCACCTTTGCGTTGGGCAGCACCAGGCAACCGCCGATGGAATGGGGAGAGGCACAGCTGCCAAGCATCACCCTTGGAGGCAAGATTTTATCCCCATCGATATGAAACAAATTCAAGAATTACAAATAAAACCCACAGCTAGATTAAAAAAAAAAAAAAAAAAAAAAAAGAAAAAAAGAACCAAACCAGTGACGCCAGCGCCCCAGCCCGCTCTCGCTGTTGGAGCCCAGATCGGTTCACTCTGACAGCTGACAGGGGATCAGGATATCTCAAACCACTGTCCTCATCCTCCCCGGCCTCCCTCGCCTCGCTGCTGCTGCAAACCCGCTCCCCTCAGCTGCATTGATTTTTGAAGAAGAAAAAAAAAAAAAAAAAAAAAAAAAAAGAAAAGAAGAAAAGCGCGCTATCCGCAGTCTAATAAAGGCAGCGAAAAATGACAGCCAGCCTGTGGGTGAGTGCAGGTCGGGGGGGGCTGTCCGGCCTTGGCGGTCTCCAGCAGTGGGAAGGTTTGGGTCCCTCTCAAGAGCTGTGTGCGGGTGTCACCAGCTCCCCCCTCTCCTCCTGCACCCCTTTTCTGCCCTCCCTTTTCCAGTGGGAGCGCAGAGGGCAGCTCACGGGGAGGGACGGGCTGCTGGAAAGTTCAACCCCCCCCTCTGCTCCTTCCAAAAACGGGGCTCAAGGAGACCTCGCAGCGCCCAGACACGGCCCCGGCACCGTGGGGTCTCGGGGGTCCCACTTGCAGCCTCTGAATGTGGCATCATGGCCCCAAAGAGAAGCAGAAAGGAAAAAGCCACCTGAGAAATCCCGCTGGCCGTGGCTCTGCCGCGGTGCTGGAGAACCACAACCACGCGCTGGCAGAGCAGCTCCATCCTCTGCATCCCAAATTCAGACCCCGCGGGACGAGCTGCCTGCGCCCGGGAAGGGATCCGCGCAGCACAGGCCCTGCCAGCCCCGGCTTAAAAGCATCGCTGGGGCTGGGGACCCTGCGGAGAAGCCGAGGGCGGCTGCCCCCTGCGTTTCAAAAAAAAAAATCAGCATTTTCTAAGCCAGGGCTTGAGGCTTTCCCCCAGGGTCCCGCCACGGCTGCGTTAATCCCAGCACACAATCCCTGGCTTTCAAGGGGTGGAGAGGAGAAGAATCCGGCTCCATAAGCCCCCTCGTCCCTTCTGCCTTCTCCCATTTCCCGCAGGCGGCACACTCACCTTCACGCCTCCTGCCGCACCACGTGCTCTCTTCCACCGCCGATCCCCCCGTTCCCCCGCGGTTATTCCTGCTGCAAGGAGGCTCTGGACAGAGAAGGGAAACAAGCAGCCCAGGACGTTTGTAGGATGGACGTCAGGTGGGAAATGAGCCGCACGGAGCCCGAACAGCGCTTGGTCCCCATCTGCAGGAGGCTGCCATCCCGCCTTCCAACCTGTTTCCCATCATCACCTCCACCCAAACCTGTCCCTGCCGGGCCAGAAGACCCTTTGCAGGGTGTCGTCCCTGCCCCCAGCCCCAAAAGCAGGGCGCTGGCAGCGACAGCTCCTTCCTCCACGCAGCTGGGAGCGAGGGGCGCAGGGCAGAGGGCCGGGGCATCGCGGCCAGCCGGGGAGGGCACCCACCTCCCGTCCCCACCACCAAGTCCCAAGTCTGGTTCAGCTCCAGGGGCTGACCCAGCAACAATTCGCACCGATGGAGACTCCCCGGAGCCGTCCTGTCCGCTGGGAAGCGGGAACAGCGTACCTGGCTGCTAACGAAGCAGCCTGGGACACGGAGCTCCCTGGGTCCAGCCCAGCTCCGGTGGGAATAAAGCACCTGAGTCTCAGCATAATAACCCGTGGGTGCAAGACAGTTTGGGCTGAGTAGGGACAGGCCAAGCAGGGGAACATCCCCTAAAACCTTTTTTCTCAGGGACTTCAGCCATCCTGAGAGCTGGCAGATCTGGGAAAAGGCCGGAGGTTTTCCCAGGTTAAGCACCAGGACCAGGCCAGGAGCTGTCAGCAGGCATTCACCGCACAGGGCACATAAGCCAAGGGTGAGACACGTCTGGAGGTGGAATCATCTAGAAATGCTTCAAGAGCAGCATGACCTGGCGACTGGCACTCCTTTCCACGCCACGTCCAGCCACTGACCTGCCAAGGCTCCTTCTCTCCCGCTCAGACAGAGCCCTTCGCTCCCTGTCCCCGCGGTACCTCAACATCCCGGGGCTGATCCTGCTTCTCTCCCGCCGAGCAGGGCTGTGCCACTCTCTTGACAGCCCAGGGACACCAAGGGATCCAGCAAAGCCACTGAGAAGGGCAGCAACAGACCAGCACGCGCCTCCAGCAGCAGTTCCTGGGGTCTTCATGCTGTCGGTGGGAGCAGCTGATGGCAGCCAGACCCTTCGCTAGGAAGCTAAACAAAGGAGCAATTAAATATGTTAAAAATAAATTTGGAAGCACAATCAACAGAAACCATCATCCACAAAACCACCTGGTTTGGTGTCTGCTCCACTCAGGCCTTCGCCCACAGAAGGGCTTCCTGGGGGCTTTTGGTGCCAACTGGGACCGACACTGCACAGGACCAGAGGGACAATAAGTGCAGAGAAACAGAAATTAGGGTTGACCCACTCAGTTCCCAACTCAAATGCAGACTCCCATGACCCCTCTCTCCTTGCAACGAGAGATGCTGAACCACCAAACACTGGCCAAAGCCCAGAACAACTGCAAACCCCTCCGAGACGACGATTAACGCGGCAGGATCCGTAGTAAGGAGCAGGCATGAGCGGTTATGTCCAAGCGCGCCCACAAACAGCCTTGTAAGATCAGTCCCCGAATGTCACAGCCGTAAAATCAGCTGGAGGTCGCTTGGCCCTCGCTATGACCAAAACCTCCTTATCTGGAAAAAAAGCAGCCGCATCGCAGGCTGCTACACCTCGGCAAATGTCAGGATCAAGCCCAAATTTCCACCCATGCCCTCTTCCCGAGCTCGGATGCACGTGGGAAAGATCAGTGCCAAGTCCACCACCAGCCCCAGAGCACCGATAAATACTGTTGTATCCCTCCAACACCCTGTATCCAAGGACACACAGCGCTGTGATGGACTGACTGGCTGTGCAGGGGGGGATAGAGAGTGATTTCACTGCTTTAATTAGCAGTAATTTTAATCAAGCCTTTAATACAACCCTCGTTCCAGACGCACTCTCCGGGTGGCTGACAGCGAGCACTCAAAATGGTTTTAATTTATACCCAAAACCTCAGAAACAGGTGGCAAGCCGGGGAGCCTGGGCTCTGAGACAGCACTCGTGCAGCATGTCCTCCCTCTGAACGCAGCAGGGCAGAGCCACGGGGCAGCAGAAGCATCACCCAGCTGCTTCCACCCCGAGCTGCCTTCAGCCCTGCCCTACTCCTCATCCTCCAGGGAAAGGGCAGAGCTGCTCCTGTCACTGCGATTCAGCTGGTGTTTAACTCCTGACATGCCTGAGCCAGGCGCCAGTCTGGGCAGTCGGTTATGTTCAGCTGCTCCAAGATCCCAAATACCTTATAAAAAGCTGTGTTTGACACACACTCAGAGCAGGGTGAGGAAGGGTAAAGTGGCGGGAGGGAGGGGGGGGAACAGGTAATTTTGCAAACAGATGAAAACCCGAGCCCAGCAAGCCTGGAAACCCCAGCTGGGGCAGTGATGGTGAGGCTGAGCACCGAGGGCCGGCTGTTTGCAGCCGCTTTCCTGACTGTGGGAGCGTCAGCAGCCTCTGCCGCAGCCACGCTGCAGGTAGCATGGCAAGGAGCAGCCTGCCCACCGCCCCCCACCCCCATTTATCTTCCTGGTGGGGCTGGTTCATGCTCAGCATAGAAAAAGGTGCTGCTGCACCAGGGAGAGCCCTCTGTCTAGTTTGCTGAGGAATTGGGCGCTGGAAGCAAAAGCGACGCTGTGCAGCGAGAGGATGGCGTCAGCCGCTGCAGCAGCTCTGCAGACGCTGCAGCATCTCCAGCCCAGCAAAATCAGGGCTGACCCTAAGGCGGAGCAGACAAAGAAGCCGTCGGCAAACACCAGCATGAGGCACGGAGCATCCGAGCCAGCCGCTCCCCATCTGACTTTATAGCTAATAAAAACCAGCGAGGCTGGGAGCAGAGGGCTTGACCCGCCACAGCCACAGGGCAACGGCCAGGACCAGCAACAACCAGGTGCCCCCAGCCCACGCCTTGCTCGGCGGCAGCCCCTTCTCTGCAGATAATCCAGCTCCCTTTCAGAGTGGGGAAACTGGGCCACCAGTACGTGAGGTGAGAGCCCCACGGCTACAGGCAGCGGCAGGGTGGTTCACCAGCGAGGGGAGCAGCGAGGAGGGGCTGAGCCCATGGCCCTTGGGCGCTACCCAGGAGACAACACCCACTTCGTGCAAATTCAGCTCCTGCCAACAGATCGAGCCTAAAGCCCACTCCCGAGAGGCGAGCCTGTTGTTTTCAGATGCTCAGGCCCAGGGAACAGAAGCTCCCCCCAGGGACAAAATCCTTCCCCAGTGACCTGTCCCTGCAGGGCTGCCGCCCCATCGCTCATTCCAGCACAGCTCCACAGCTACCAGACTACGTTCCAGTTCCTCGCTTGTCAAATTTCACAACCAATTTATCGACGGGCCTTTTAATACAGAACAACAACGGGCAGAGGTTAGGCTGCCAGAGCCAAACCAGCGTATTCCCCTTGTCTCCTTTGGGAAATACAAGGACAACTCCATCAAAGAGCATCTGGTACTGGTACTCACCTCCCTGTTCCCACAGACCTCATCTGCCGTCTCCAGCAAGGTGGAGGCTTAAGGAGGATCCTCCGCAAGGAAGGTGGTGGGGCTGGTCCACCCGCGCTCACCCGGCATCGCAGAACGGGCACCCAGGGAGGCTGAAGCAGGCAGCGGGGAGGCCGCACAGCGGCCCGAGTCACCTTTGCGAAAAGGAACGGAGGAAACTGCTGGATTGCGAGAGCCAGAAAGGACCAGAAAGGCACAAGTGCAGCAGGCAGAGGACATGCTCTCTGCGCCCATCCTCGACACCACCCGCCCATCGCTGGCAACAGCCACTGGGCCACCGCACGGAACCGGGGAACAGTAAGCACACAACTCCACCATCCTTCCTCCAAAAAAAGCCACCCCAAGCCTTAACTCCTGCCATTAAAAAAAGCTTCCAGCATCGCTTCGCACGCGAAGAGCATGAGCGAGCAGCAGCAGCCTGACCCTGCGCCCCCACCAGCCTGCCTTCGGATGGACGTACTTAGAGAAGAGACCCAGAGCTTTCCAATGAGACAGGTATTTATTTAGTTCAAGCGCTAAGGATTTTGTCGTCGTCGTTGTTGTTTCATATTATCAAACAGAGCTGAGGTACCAGTGACATTCCAACATGAAGAAAAGGAACCTTTTTCCCCTTATACAATTTCTCCAATTACTTGTATCAAGACAAAAAGTGAGTAATGGAATAGCTGCATAACGTACTGTACAACGATCAAGCCAGAGTGGGGAGGAGAAAAGAAACAGAGCAGAAACCTTCACTGTTTACAAAATCATCGTTAAAAAAAAGTCTGTTCCCATGGTTCTACCGGCTGTGTCGATGGAGGGAAATAAAACTGAAACCTAAAACCTGATAGACAAGAGGGTGCAAGGAATTATGGTGAAAAGAAAAATAAATCAGACTGTGTTGCTCCTGTGCTTACTTCGGAAGTGTCTTTTCTCTGGAAAACTGGGATTAGGACAGGATTGAGTCCTGTAGTCACGTTAAGCACTGTCTATCAGCAAGGACATGCATCAAACATACCTGGCTGTCCTGAGCAGACCTCAGGGACCTCCTGGGGGATAAATGCCAAACAACTGACGACTCGTCCTTGTTCCTGCAACCAGTGGGCTGCGCTGAACGCGGAGCTCACGGGCACGCTCCTTTCTAGACCTTTTTTTAGAGCAAGTTGTAAGGGCCCATTGAACAAACCTGCTCGCAGACGTGTGGCCGCTCCCCACAAGCGGCTTCCATTAAAAGTAGCCGAGCGGCTCGTCCGCCGTAACCCGTGTGTACTAAGCCAGCTCCTTGCAAATCCAGTGCTTAAAGCTTGTAACTATGGGGAAACGTAGAGGTTTGATTATATCGGAAGCAAAAATGTGCTTGTGGAAAACAGGCAAATGACCACCAACGTAAGTCGCATGAAGAACCAAAGGAAAAAAAAAAACCCAATAACCCAAACTAAAATGAAAAAGCAGCAAGATGAACCATTTCTGCACAGTGAAGAACAGTACAATACAGGAAAAGTAGCCAGGTTTCCTTCCCCCCAAGAGCTTCTTTTAAATAAAGAATGATCCTTTGTCACATATCATTGATGTTTATTTCAAGACATGCCACGTCAAAAAAACTCGCCTTTAATATTGCATTATAAAAGCACTTTACATCTCATTCTGCCTTTAAGTTATTGTTGTGCAGAGTTGCTATAAACCCAGGGCAGGGCACGAGTCTAGCATTCATTTCAGGAACGAAGAATTCCAAATCTTTTATGCCCATTTCCTGGTGAAAGTGGTGGTGAGGACGATTCCCTTTCTTTTCCCCGGTTGGTTATTTTAGATGGTAGAGGGGCAGAAGAGAACAAAGGAGGAGCCTGAATATTTGCTTGCAATTGTTCATTTAAGTAGCAATCGCAACACAGACTCAAGAATTCCTTCCTGCACTGTAACTCAGCCATATTCACCCAGCAAACAATGTATTTACAATTGTGTTTATTAACTTACACAGCAACTTCACAATGACTAGTAAAGATTAAAAGGGTGCACTTCTAGTGTGTTCGATTCCGTGTTTCTCAGGTAGCTACATCTCGCAACATCAGCAAAGCTCTAAACAGATTCCTCAGCAAAACAACACAAAAGATAATTACTGAAAATAGTAAAAAAATTAAGCCAAGAAATAAATATCAAAGAAAAATGGTTAATGGTAAGCCTAGTTAAATAGAGAACTAAATTACTAGTTATTTAACCAAACTATACAGCTCTAGTGAACCAAACTAAACCAACTTGGAAGACGGAACATAAAAAAACGCTAAAAAATAAAGGCATAAATCTGCATAATCAGAAGTTGGTTTCCATCCTATTAAACTCCCTTCCTTTCCATCTAAGATCTCCCAACTAGATTTCTGTATGATCAAAGCAAACACCCCTTCCCCAGTCCACCTACGGCCACGCTATGGAAAAAGCGGGTGCCATTCCCCCTTCTGCCACCCCCCCTCCCCCAGCCGTGAACTGGCCTGTGAACACAGCGTCTCCGCTGGGCCATCCAGCCGCTCTTTCCTCCTTCTGCCAAATTTAAAAGGTTTCAATCCGCTTTGGCAGGTGTTACTGCCAGTCCCGAATTCACTTAGTCTTTTCCCTAAAAAAAGAAGCAAAACGCTTTCTCCTCCAAACAGCCGAAACATTACGTTCCTATCTCTCGGGCAGTAATAATTTACTTCATTGGTGTTCTACATAAAAGGAAAAAAAAAATGCTCGTAAAACTCATCTTGCACTTGAAAAAATATTTCCCTGTTCCCTGCAAGTGTTTTGCTAATGCACATCCACCCTCTCCTTCCCCCCGAAATCCTCCAGAAGCCATTCGTCCCATTCCGAAAGACACTCTGCATTTCTCAGTATGCTTTCTTGGAAAAGTGTTCACGTTGCCTCTGCAAGAACTAAAAAATCCAGTAGCCTTTCACGGTGTCGAAACCCCTGCTAAAGTTGGTTTCCAAAAATGTTTGGGGGTTTGAAAACCGGTCAAGACTATCTCTGCTCAAAAGATTAAGAGCTTGGTTTTAATTATTTTTTTTTATTACTGTAAGGATAAGCATTTAACCCTCACATATGCCACCTCCGCTTGCATTTCTGACTGCTGTCCAGTCACTTCCAGTTTGTTAGAGAAATCAAATGGGTAAGATTTGCAAGCATTCTTCTGCACATACATCTTGTCTAAGTCCAATCCAAAACTTACTCAGTTGCCAACATTTCAAAGTGCAATATCATAACATATTAAAAAAGGAACAAATATTAAGAAATTGTACCTATTTATTTTTAAAGTTATAACTAGAATACGCTGGAATATTTTGGCTTTTTTTTTTCTTATAAATAATGAAGACACTGACATTTTCTTTGTGTGTGTGTGTGTGTGTGTGCTTGTGAAGCTAATAGATCATCTCCACGAGACAGCCAGCGATGATGAACTGCAATACGTTATTACTGAAAGGGGAAGGTTCAAGCCAATATTCACACTGCAGTCAATGAAGAGTAAAGGGAGGGAAAGCAGTGATGTTCTGGAGAAAGGTAGAAGCCACATGGTATTAGCAGGAACAGCCTCCTTCACTGACAGGCTGCTCTTGAGGCTTTTCCAGTTTTATGTCAATCACTGGAAGAAATAAGTTAAGGCAAACAGATATCCAACTCTTTCCCTACCGAGCACAGGTGGAGCAGGATTTTGACTGGCGTTTTCAATTCAGTCGTTCCCACCAAAATATTTGAAAAGTATTTTCAAAAGCTCCTGAAAAGACCAGCTTCAAACCCAAGTCAAGACACAAGGTTTCCAGCAGCCCCTCTCGCCCTGGCATTGGCAGGCTCTCAAGTACGTAGCAGAAACAACGGCAGACCCCAAATGCCTGCCTCTAATCAGGGTTTGCTCTTCTCCTACAATTTCTTCTTTGAAATCAATGCTAGACTCAGTCTTCCAGCACCTCCAGCTGGTGGGCACCCGGGAGGATGTGGCTCAAAGAGCAGCGAAGCCCTGTGGAGAGCAGAGGGCTGGAGCAACCCATGGAAGGACGGCTCGCCGCCTCCTCAAACTCCTGCTCCTCTGTACTTAACGGCCAACTGGCCAGTACTTCCCTCTCACTCCCCTGTCGATGCTCAGCTCTGGGGCATGCGGGAGAGGCTGTTCGGGTTTGAAACCTGGAGGACTACGAAGATGATGAGGGGCTGGAGCATCTCCCTGATGAGGAAAGGCTGAGGGAGCTGGGGCTGTTCAGCCTGGACAGGAGAAGACTGAGAGGGGACCTCACCAACGCCCACAAATCTCTCAAGGGTGGGTGCCACGAGGACGGGGCCAGGCTCTTTTCAGCGGCACCCAGCGACAGGACAAGGGGCAACGGGCACAAAGTGCAAGACGGGAACTTCCATCGGAATGTGAGGAAGAACATCGTTCCCCTGAGGGTGACGGGACACCGGGACAGGCTGCCCAGAGAGGCTGTGGGGTCTCCTGCTCTGGAGACATTCAAACCCGCCTGGACGCGGCTCTGTGCAACCTGCTCCGGGAGAGCTGCTTCAGCAGGGGGGTGGGCTGGGTGGGCTCCAGGGGTCCCTTCCCACCCCGGCCACGCTGTGATTCTGTGGACACGGATGGCAGCGTACGCTCTGCTGCGAGAATCCCCTGGCAGCACATTCTAGCAAGGCCACTCCTCCTCGCGCTGTGTGCGCCACTGACCCCAGGTACTTACACCAGCACAGCCCGCAGCTGGAATGCTCCGTGTGTGCCATCCTGAACTCGCCCATCGATCCTCCCTCTAGCTAAAGCGCTCTGCTCACCCCACGGCCGGCCAACAAAACCCCTGCAGCTCCCTGGACGTGACCCTTGCGATGGCAGCTAATGCCCAACCAGAACAGCAGGTCACAGGACCGCATGCTGCCCTGAACCAGCCCGGCCGAGCTGCTCCCCTGTGGCACTCCCTTCCTGAGCGATGCCCGGCAGTCACAAGGCTTCCGTCGCCTTTCACAGGGGGGCTCGGAACGCCGGTCCCCCAAACCTGACTCACGGCAGCTCAGCACGAGTCTCAAGCGTTTTCTCTTATCAGTTAACACAGAGGTAAATAGGTCACACAGCTGGTACTTCCAACTTATTTCTTCAGGGGGTTGAAGCTGCTTTTTCCAGAGGTTAGGAGGAAAAGAAACATGAAAAGGGAAACAAAAGACCAATAATTCATCCTGAATATTCGGCCCATTTGGCTAATCTGAACCTCAACCGATATTTAAGTCAGAAGTGCTCAAAATGAGCCTTCATGACCGAGCATGAGCAGATCAAGATCCTTGAACCCTCAACGTTCTGCAAAGAACCTATGGAAAATCCCCCACCATTAATCCCAGCACAGCTGTCTGGGAGACAATCACATTCCGTTTCTATGACCTGCAGTCTGCAGCACGTTCGATTCGAAGTGCCCTTACTGCACTCCCATTTAGACACCAGTGATCAAACTCCCTGACAGGGAAACCACCGGCCCATCGGCCAGAGCCTGTGCATTCTACCACCATCCTCATTAATAAAGCTTCTTGCTCATTAACCTTTCAGTGACCTACGTAATGAAATATTTTTGATCAATCAAGTCCACAACACACACAAAGCTTGTGCCTTAGCAGTTGCAATCCACAGCTTCCCAAATCCTCCTTTCTCCTATGCAGCAAGAAGCTCTATCGATGTACTTTCAGCACCAGGCTCGTCCCCCTCCCACAGTTCCTGCTGCATCCTTCCTCCAAAGCACCTTTTCTCCTCCATTTACCAACTGCCAGTTACGTGATCCCTGCTGCAAATAAAATTCACAAGCCTGAAGAAGTTCCTCTTCTCACAAAAGCTCACCCACTTCTAGCATCTCATCAACTCTTTCAATCCAGATGCAACGTAAGCCCTCTCTGCTCCCAGCACTGCGGGAAGTACCCGCTGCGATTATCCCCCCTCTCCGGCCATTCCAGCACTCTTGCTGCAGGAGGAGCGGCACGCGGAGGCAGGCAGCCCTCTCTCCACCTCCTGCACAACCAATCCAAGCGAGCAGAAATGGGTATTCAGGTGGAGCAGAGACTGAAAGAAGTTCTATGATAACCAAGCCCCTTCTTACACCCTCGGAGCTCTGCTGAACCACCGCAACTCCGCCTTGTCCCAAGCCACCCACAAAAGCACCTACATGGGTTTAAGTACCCTCCCCAAACACAGCCAGCTGGCCAGGTAAGCCACTCAGATTCAGCCACGCTGCTTGTTACGCAGCAAACTCCGTCCTTTCTCCATCCCTTGTGCCACCTCCTTTCCCTTGCCCAAGACTGATCCCTTCAGCCGAGCATTCTCCCCCTTCCCATCACACAGACGCCGGCCCAGAGCTGTCTGGGGTCGCGTGCTGCAGCAGGCTGCCCTGGGAAGTTACGGCATCTCCATCCTTGGAGATTTCTGAAGTTTCCCTGAAGATGACCCTGAGAAACTGGCCTGATTTGGGAGACAGCCCTGCTTTGAGCAGAAGGGTTGAAGAATCCCTTCCAACCTAGCTTATTCTAGGATTCTGCAAGCCAGACCTGCAAGAACCACAGAGTTTTTCCCAGGCCTCTTTGCAGCCGTTTTCTGCCACTCCACCCCCTTCCTCCCCACATCTAAGCTGCTCAAACACCAAGCAAAGAATCCTTCTGGATCTGTTCGACTGCACCCTTCTGCACCTTCCCGCTGTCCTCCTGTCAGCCTTCATTCAGTTGTCGTCACTTCTATACCACCCCACGGCCCTAAGCATCCCTACCTCTCCCGCTCTAGGCTAGAGGCCTCCACCCTCCTCGTCCCAGCCTCCTAACACACCGAGCCTTCTTCCTCAGTACTTCAAGCTCAAACCTGCCCCTACTCCCCCCCTCAGGCCTCCTTTTGGGATGTCCATAAGCTGGCCGAGGGCTGCAGGAGAGACACCGCTCCCTCCTTCTTCAACCTTGCTGTTCAGGGCCTGCATTTTCCTTGTCCACAGTAATGCCTGGCAGCGCTTTGCCACCGCTGAATCACACAGCACGGCCGCATAAAGGATACTGTCTTCTCTACTTTTGTCTTGTGTGCTTTCCATTCCAGGCAAGGCAGCTGCCACGCGTCGGAAAAGCTGCAAAAAACACACAGGGAGCAGATCAAAACAATTGTACTTTAAAAGAGCGCACCCCAGTTGATACAGTTCAAACAATGATTCGATACATCCTTCGGTACTATTTACACTGCTTACACCAAAAAGCCTGACACCAAATATAACCTTTATTCTTAGGAAATGGCAAACCACATTACTGTTGTGACTGAAGATCAAATGTTACCGGCTATAAGCAGCAAACCTTCCATCACCTTCTCTGCAAATATGCTCTGTTTAGAACGCAGCATTTCCACCTAAGACCCCCCACATGTCCACAGACCCCAACAACTCGACCTTCACACCTCCACAGAGCCTTAGTTACACAGGAGCATGGACACACTGATTAAGTCAAACACAGCATCCAGGAATGTGTCACCAACGTTGGCCAAGCTGCCACAGACAGAAGAGCGTCAGAAAACGCGACTTATGCAACGACACCCCCTTCTTCCAGGCTCCACGTATCTGTGGCTCAGGCTCCCTATGAACCAGACAAAGGATCTTTCTTTCAGGCGTTTGCCCAGTCCTTTTCTGAGCACCCTCAAATTTTAGCATCCATGCCATCGTTACCGTATACCCACACTCAGAGTATAAAACACGGAACAGGAACATCTGCCAAGAGCACCTGCAATCCCAAAGCAGCTGTTCTACCTCTCACTTGAACACTGCCTCCGGTTTCCCAGCAAGGTCTTCGCTCCAAACTTTCTT
Organism: Falco punctatus; assembly: GCF_963210335.1. Taxonomy (NCBI): domain Eukaryota; kingdom Metazoa; phylum Chordata; class Aves; order Falconiformes; family Falconidae; genus Falco; species Falco punctatus. The sequence goes on from NC_137581.1 coordinate 1,676,263, forward strand.
CATTGTTTTTTTCCACTTGAAGGAGGCTGAGAGGTAAGACTGAACAGGACTAATTCCCTCTCCTGCGTTTCCTACCTTTGCCGCTCAGACTCGTGGCTCCCACCACAAGGCTTTTCCCCAGTCCTCTGGGTGAGAAGCCTACAGATTTGCCCACCATTAGCGCACGAGAATTCACTTGAATTTCCTGAGCCCACAACATCCATCTCCTCTGCACAGGAACAGCACGGTTAGGGACTGTCCTTCAGCTGAGTGTGATTTCTCTGAGAAGCTCCATGTTCGGTGGGTAGGGACCACCCGAGCCTGACCAGTAACATTCACTTTTTCACACGCCTTGGCAAGCGAGTGTGCAGCAGGGCGAGAGGACAGGACAGATCAGATGGATGGAAGGATAGAGAGCACCTTCACTATGCACTGGGGTTATCAAATGACTACCGAATTGGTTTTTACTTTTGAAGAACAGTCCTAACAGAGTTTTGATCCCATGCTGATGTGTTCAGCACACACCCATTTATGAACATCTGACACCCACTGCATTCATATTTTTACAGAATTACAGACATTGTTACTACTATGTATTCCTTGCCTGTGTGTTATCAAGCACGCAGGACACTAAATGTTCCCAAGCATTCAACATCTCCATCCACCAGGTCTTAAAATCACCCCACTGCATGCCCAACAGCAGCTCAGGAATCCTGAAACACAAGGTGCAAGCCTGACATCAGCCTTCATGTCATAAATTGACATTACTGCACTGAGAGGTGGCCCATGGCAACCCCACAGAATTCAACAGGGCCACGTGCCAGGTCCTGTACCTGGCTCAAGGCAACCCCCGGTATCAGTACAAGCTGGCCGGAGACTGGATGGAGAGCAGCCCTGCGGAGAAGGGCTTGGGGGTGTTGGTGGATGAAAAGCTGGACATGACCCGGCAATGTGCGCTCGCAGCCCAGAAAGCCGCCCGTGCCCTGGGCTGCATCCCCAGCAGCGTGGCCGGCAGGGCGAGGGAGGGGGCTCTGCCCCTCTGCTCCCCTCTGCTGAGACCCCCCCACAGCGCTGCGTCCAGCTCGGGGGTCCTCAGCATCAGAAGGACACGGCCCTGTTGGAGCGGGCCCGTCGGAGGCCACGGAGCTGGTCAGAGGGCTGGAGCCCCTCTGCTGTGGGGACAGGCTGGGAGAGCTGGGGCTGTGCAGCCTGGGGAGGAGAAGGCTCCGGGGAGACCTTAGAGCAGCTCCCAGTGCCTGGAGGGGCCGACAGGAAAGCTGGGGAGGGGCTTTGGGCAAGGGCAGGGAGCGGTGGGACAGGGGGGAATGGCTTGAAGCTGAGAGAGGGGAGATTTAGGTTGGACGTGAGGAAGAAACCCTTCCCCGTGAGGGCGGCGAGGCGCTGGCCCAGGCTGCCCAGAGCAGCTGTGGGTGCCCCATCCCTGGCAGGGCTCAAGGCCAGGCTGGACGGGGCTGGGAGCAGCCTGGGCTGGGGGGAGGGGGCCCTGCCCCTGGCAGGGGTGGGACTGGCTGGTCTTGAAGGTCCCTTCCAGCCCAAACCCTTCTGTGATTCTGAGTATTTCAGTCCTCTCCTCGAATGACACAAAGCTGAACCACTTATTCCCACAGAAACCCACTGTCACTCTGTTTACATTATGAAGGTTCAGGTACCTGAACAGCTTTGCAGATCAGTGCCCGAGCGCTTTTCAGATGTGGCCCTGAATGTCCAAACGATGCTGGGAAGACAACAAAGCAACTTTGTCAGCTTGACAAGTACCCTCCAAGCTTATCGGAAACAAGTGCCCAGGTTTGTCAGGTGTGGCTGTAACCTTTGCAGGGCAGGACAAACACACTGTGCTCGCTGGTGTCTGACCTTTGCTGTCACCACTCTGTTACTGGCTGAAGAGACTGCTACGTGGGGAGAGGACAATACTGACAGGTAGAAGGCAGCAAAGCCACTTCTTTGCCATTCCCATCATCTCTCATCTCGTCATCTGGAGCATCCGCCTGATGAGGAAAGGCTGAGGGAGCTGGGGCTGTTCAGCCTGGACAGGAGAAGACTGAGAGGGGACCTCACCAACGCCCGCAAATCTCTCAAGGGTGGGTGCCACGAGGACGGGGCCAGGCTCTTTTCAGCGGCACCCAGCGACAGGACAAGGGGCAACGGGCACAAAGTGCAAGACGGGAACTTCCATCGGAATGTGAGGAAGAACATCGTTCCCCTGAGGGTGACGGGACACCGGGACAGGCTGCCCAGAGAGGCTGTGGGGTCTCCTGCTCTGGAGACATTCAAACCCGCCTGGACACGGCTCTGTGCAACCTGCTCTGGGAGAGCTGCTTCAGCAGGGGGGTGGGCTGGATCACCAGAAGTCACTTCCAATCTCCTGCCATTCTGTGATCTCCCTCATAGGCACTCCAGAAACCATCTACAGCATCCTCACCCCTTTTCCACCTCCAGCAACACACCTTTGTAGGCATACACTGAAATCCAGACGAAGGAGAGAGGTCTGAGAAGCTGGTCTTTGATGTATCTCACTGATTTTAGCCAACAATTTCAAGGCAAAAAAGCTTAGTATCCCCCCTTAAGTTTCTATTAACTTTTGCCGTTACCCTTAGCCTCACTGAAAAGTTCAGGCAAATTCTCATACGCCACCAAAGAAGTAACAGAGATCGTGTCAAAATTCCAGATGCTAAACTGTACTAGCACCGATGGCTGAACGGACAGCAGAAACGCACAACTACCCAAAAGCACAAAGGCAAGAGAGACTTCCTGGTCAGAATTAAAGAGAATTTTAGGACAGGGAGAAGCTAAACATTGATCTAAATGTAATTCTTGTACAAAAAAATGTCCTATCATTTGAACTCACCACTTCTTGTCACTTCATCTGCTTGCCTAATCTCAACACCACTCTCCACTGTGCTTGAAAAAGCAACGCGAGTATAACTTTCCAAGCATTTTAAAACCAGTCAGACATGAGCACTTTGGCCTGTAAGAATGAAATGGGGGAGAAGAAGGAGCTGCAGGCTTTCAGAGCCATCTCCCATTGCATCCTCACACTCAGTATTACTCTTCCTTGCCATTCCAGTCAGGTGAGAGGACAGCACTGCCAACCCTTCGCTTTATTACTTTTCAAAAGGCTTTTAATTCACTCGGTATAGCACTAGACTATACGTTGGAAGTTTTTTGCATCTTTGAGATGATAAAGGAAGTAACTGAGGTTCGATCTCATCTTCCTCTGGAAGCCTTATAAGTTTTAGTACTATATTTGCATCCACAAGCGCTTTGTAGTCTTGATGCTTTCTTTGCCTTTAACAGTCTTCAATAAACTTCCTGACTTGATCACATTTGGGTACAGAAGGTTCTGACTCTCCTCCTTTACTGGGCTTTGCCCCTAAGATTACTTCTACTCTCAAAGTGTTCAATATTCAGTGAGCTTTCACAGGTTAATTAATGGATCTCAACTTCAATTTTATGAAAGAGAATGGCTTTGTGACTTCTGGGGGGGGGGGGGGGGGGGGAGAGAAAAGGATTACTGGACAGCCACCAGGCTGCATTGCAAAATATTCAAATACCATCTACAGTTACACTCTCAGAAGCGTACTAGTATGTTTTCAATGCATAAAATAGATGATAGAGTAAACTCTGCTCCTCTCTGGCACATCACAGCACAGCTACATCGATCCCTATTAGCTCTGCAGGGGAAGATCTGTGAAACCTCTTGCGCCTCCAACACACACGCTCCTGCCGACAGCCAAGTCATACATCAAAGGTAGAGAACGGAGCAAATCAGCTTACCTTCGCTCACAGTACACTGGGGTTTTTTGCTCATATACTGCAGTCTTAAGAGTAATTTTGGCCCAGTTCTTGACACAGAAGGTTTGGGGGAGAAAAAAAAAAAAATCTCATCCATTTTAAGGATGGATATGTAACGGAGTTTGGCACAATCCTACCAGGTTGTGCCTAAATTAGATTGCTCGCTTGACATCTCTGCTTTGATAGCAAGAAGGAAACGCATCATTTTGAACAGCTCTTTGCTGATGTCATGCACTTCGAGATCCTAGGCGGAAACAGCATTATAAAAAACAAAATTGTTTTAAACTCTGGCATTGCTATTGATTTGCCCCTTGTAGAATATTGTGGTGGGCTGACCCAGGCTGGACGTGAGGTGCCCACCAAAGCTGCTCCATCTCCCCTCCTCAGCTGGGCAGGGGAGAGAAAATACAGCAAAAGGCTCGTGGGTCGAGACGAGGACGGGGACATCGCTCAGCAATTACCATTGTGGGCAAAACAGACTCAACTTGGCGAAATTAATTTATTACCAACTGAATCAGAGCAGGATAACGAGAAATAAACCCAAATCTTCAAAACACCTCCCCCCACCCCTCCCTTCTTCCCGGGCTCAACTTCACTCCCAACTTCTCTGCCTCCTCCCCGCCAGCGGCGCAGGGGGACGGGGAACGGGGGCTGCGCTCAGTCCATCACACGCTGTCTCTGCCGCTCCTTCCTCCGCAGGGGAAGGGTCCTCACACTCTTCCTCTCTCCAGCGGGGTCCCTCCCACGGGGGACAGTCCTCCACGCACTGCCCCAGCGTGGGTCCCTCCGGTGTAGAATCCTCCCCGGGCTGTGGGTGGGGGTCTGCTCCCCCGGGGGCTCCAGCACGGGCTGGGGGCACAGCCTGCCTGGCCGGGGGCTCCAGCACGGGCTGGGGGCACAGCCTGCCTGGCCGGGGGCTCCATGGGCTGGGGGCACAGCCTGCCTGGCCGGGGGCTCCAGCACGGGCTGGGGGCACAGCCTGCCTGGCCGGGGGCTCCAGCACGGGCTGGGGGCACAGCCTGCCTGGCCGGGGGCTCCATGGGCTGGGGGCACAGCCTGCCTGGCCGGGGGCTCCATGGGCTGGGGGCACAGCCTGCCTGGCCGGGGGCTCCAGCAGGGGCTGGGGGCACAGCCTGCCTGGCCGGGGGCTCCAGCAGGGGCTGGGGGCACAGCCTGCCTGGCCGGGGGCTCCATGGGCTGGGGGCACAGCCTGCCTGGCCGGGGGCTCCAGCACGGGCTGGGGGCACAGCCTGCCTGGCCGGGGGCTCCATGGGCTGGGGGCACAGCCTGCCTGGCCGGGGGCTCCATGGGCTGGGGGCACAGCCTGCCTGGCCGGGGGCTCCAGCACGGGCTGGGGGCACAGCCTGCCTGGCCGGGGGCTCCAGCAGGGGCTGGGGGCACAGCCTGCCTGGCCGGGGGCTCCAGCAGGGGCTGGGGGCACAGCCTGCCTGGCCGGGGGCTCCAGCACGGGCTGCCGGGAATCTCTGCTCCGGCGCCTGGAGCCCCCCCTGCCCCTCCTGCCCTGGGGGGGCTGCAGGGCTCTGCCTCACACAGTCTCACCCCTCTCTCCAGCTCAGTCGCTGTTCCCCTGGGTTCCCCCTCTCCGAAATCCTTTATCCCAGCGGCGCTGCCACCGGCGCTGCTGGGCCTGGCTTTGGCCAGCGGCGGGTCCGGCTGGGAGCCGGTGGCACTGGCTCCACTGGGCAGGGGGGCAGCTGCCGGCACCTTCTCACAGAAGCCACCCGCTGCCAAAGCCTGGCCACGCAAACCCAATACAAATACATAGAAAGCGAGGGATGCAATTTATAGAGGGGAGGGGTAGGGAGCCTTATAAAAACCTCAGTTGATGGGAACCAAGTGGAATTACTGCATTTAAACCAAGCTGCTGACAGAAAGGCTGTTTTTAATACTGTAATCCTTTCTTTACATTAAGATCAGGAATAAAATTATGCCTTTAGCAGTATCTCTCCCCTAAATTATTTGACTAAAGAAAGGAATTTGGCAACTAAGAAATTCAACTTACTTATTAACCTTCTGCTTATCAGGCACAGCATATGTGAACAAATCCAATTAGGGAAACTTCGTGATGGTTAGAAAGCAGCCTTCTACACAGGGACCTTAATGCTTTGCAGTGCCTTCAGGACCCAAGCCAGCAGCCTTATCTCACTGAAAAACGTCTCGGGCAGTTGCACATATATATGCATATATAACACAGTGCCTCTACACGCACATGTATGTCTAAATATTTGTGCATGTGTGTGTGTGTGGGTATACACACACATATTGGTGAGCATTCAGGGCTTTTTTTCCAAGGCAGGAGTTAAATGCAGCCATCTGAAAGACTTCAGAGCCACACAAAGTCTCTTTCAGCATTCAAGCCTGCAATCTGCTACCAGATTAAACTCTGAAAAAAACGCCTCATGTCTCGCCATGAGTTTCAACTCATTTGCCAAACTGTGCCTTTCTTACTACTTCAACCAATAAATCCCTAGCAGATCAGTGTCACAAACAACTGTAGGGATAAAACAGTTTTCACGGTAACACTCCTGCAGCAATATGGAAAGGACAGGAGGATCACTGTCTAGATGGAAAAGCCAGGCAAGAAACCTGTTCCCCAACGCAAAGCAAACCAAAATGTTTCCCTAATTCTCATTCTTCGAGGAGAGCAGTGCAACTCAAAGAGTAATTCTTGCCCACCAGATAGAAATCAAAAGATAGGAGAAAGAGCCAAGCTGCTAGATGCAGCCAGCTCTGTGAAAACGGGGTTACTGGAGAGGCCATGGTCCTTTAGCTACTGCCGTGAGAAAGTTTTTCTGCCAAATACCATATTCAGCCTGCAGCTCTTTGAGAGCAAATGTGAAGTGTGCCAGGTACCGCTGTAAGGAGGTCTTCAGGGCTCTGCCTCCCCTCTCTTTCCACAAGACAGCAAAATGAACCCTGACATATTCTGGGCATGAAATCCAAAGAATAACAACAAGATTCCCTGAAATACAGACTGCCGAGATAGAGCATGAATCTCAAGGTCTTTTAAAGCTTATTCAGGGCTGACAAATAACATGAATCGGAGACGACGATTCTCTGCATTAAATGAAGCAAGTTATCTACTTCTCACTCTTAAGGCTCCCCTGGCAATCAGTATTTGCTGAAACCCGCAGGATCCAAAAGCCAATTTTTTCCCCTCTACTGCATCCATTTAACCCCAGAATACCGCTATCTCCGTTTTTACTCTGTAATATCATCCACTCATTTTTCCTTCAACACTCCTTCCCCAAAGCCAGAAGGAACAGTAAGTGCATAGGACCTCGGTGACTGGAGACAGCTCTACCTTAACAGGTCCAACAGCTGTACATTACCATCTAGTTTGACAGCGTGCAACTAGGAGAGATGAAGTCTGCACCAGCAGCTCTTCAGATCAGCCTTTGGGGAAAAGAAATGGCAGAGAAGGCATAAAACGAAGCCTGCCGTTTCCAGGTTTCAGGTAGCACGGACACAGGCTGCAAATCCTCTGGACCTCTCTGCGGTGGCTACACGGAGATCCAGGGCTGAGCCTCTAAACTAAGCCACAGGTTATCCGCTTCAACCTCAGTCCCCAGTGCTGTGCTAGCTGAGGTGCTGTCTTCTGATCCGTCTCCTTTCATGTCACAGGGGAATGGCAAAAAAAAAAGCCTGTCAGCAGTATGGCTCCCCCCTATTTCTTTGTTGGTAGAAGATTCTGCCACTGAAATACATACCGTTTGAAGCAGGGTGCAACTCACCTTCTGGAGTCACACTACAAAGCCGGGCACTCTGGACTTGTAGGATAGCTACAGGGAGCTGAAGGAAGTGCCCTCTCCTCTTATCAGGGCTGCTTTCCAGCAGAAAAGGATGAATAAGAAACTAAAAGTAGCACACAAGGTCAGAAGTCCCCTGGCTTCCCACTGATGGCCAGCAAACAAGTGACAAGGGCTCAAAAGGTGAACAATTCTTGGCCATTACCCTCCCCAAGCAGGATGAGAAATTAAGCTGCTTCTGCGTCCTCAACGGGGCAAACCCTGATTCTGAAACCTTGTGGACGGCACCCCTGGGCCAACAGAAACAGCACCAAGATTTACCGTGTGTGAGATGACATTATTCTTCACCATCTGACCAAGACTGGAACGAGATCAGCATACTGGGTAGTGCCCCAGGGCATCTCCCAAGCTGCCTGAACTGCTGCCTCTGCTCCTGCTAACCCTGCCTGGAAGGCAGACCTAGGGCAGTAAAGGCAGGTGGGTCAAGTCACATCTCCAGGACTTGCCTGCACACAAGTGACACTGGAATTCACATTTCTGACCTGAAAGAGAGGACAGAAAGCAAGCAAGGAAGCTATGGTGGGCCATACAAGAGGCATTAGTAAAAACAGAGCTCGCTCTGGAATTGGTAACATCAAGATGTCTGCATCTGACACCACACAGAAACCAAAACCTCAGTGAGAGGTGGATGGAAATGCAAAGAAGCCAACAATGGAGGAGAGAGGGTTCAACTTCATCTCAAGTCTCCTTCTGCGTTACCTTCTGCCATTCCATAACTTTCATCCAGGGCAAAGGATTTAGATCCAGGAGACAGATTTTATGCTGGGAAGAGAGAACAGCATGGAAGCAACAGTGTTTTGTGTGTTTTCTGGGCTGCCCAGTCAGGCTGCCAAGTGAAGCACTTGACAACCTGAGAAGTTTTAATACTGGCAGGCAACAGTTTTGGGTGGAAGGAAAAAAAAAAAAACAAACAAACAAAAACCCAAACACCAACCACAAACCAAAACAGTTCATATTCTCTAATCCACACATTTCAGTCATAAGCAGTATCAAAGCCGCATGGTAACTGCTAAAGCTGATCTTATTTTTTACATAAATATGTTTCATTACATGTGGTCAAAATATGGACTTTGTATCCAAAATAATTTTCATACAGCATTTTTAAGTCAAGTATCAAATTAACTTGGACAGTAACTGTTCTGTAGAATCAGAATATATTATGCATGAAAGTTGCCTGTTATGGGAAGGTCAAATTTGCACTCAGCTTACTAAAGAAAGATTTTTATACTGGTTATGGGGAGGGTAACCATTCTGCAGTTGCACCCACATGCTCTCCCGTTTCATTGGGGAATAATTTATTGACAAGTTAGTAAAATCAATTTGTACCATTCAACAGAGAAGTTTCAAGGAAACAGAGCGCTAGACAACCAGTAGTATTAAAAATCTTATCCTTTGAGAATCATTTCAACAATTACTTCTTAAACTAATGAAAAATGAGAGTTCCAAATATTCTGCAGTACAGAATAGCTTTGAAGTTCTTGAAAATTCTAGTCCATGCCTGCAACACAAGGATCAAAACTCAGAAGAAAAATCTATTTTTAGTTCTTTTAAAATAACCGGTGGTGGTTTTTGTTTTGGTATTTTACACAGAGAATGAAGTCACTTAAACCCTGACCCCCTGTCTGATTCTGCCAAGACTTCACACCACATGAAGTACCCACTCGGATTATGATGCAGTGATATGTAATGGCCCCAAGTTTTTTAGATACCGCTGTTTATTGATGTTAATGAAGAACAAGAATTATGTCTCAGAACACCAAATCTTCCATTTAATACAGAGGGAACTAGCCCCCAGGTTCCCAACACCATTTTTTTTTTTTTGCTGAAGCTGAATTCCCAAACCTATTTTCTCACAGAAGCAGTCTTACAGCATGTAACCTGGCAATTAAAATCGGAGGTATAATTTGTCTAGAGCTCTGTTATACAACTAAGAATTTTCTCTAGAGAGTGTGCAAGTGAGGCTACAGCTACAGAAATGGCTTTATGCTCTGACAATCTCATTAGTTCAATCCCTGAATGGCTTCAGCATAAAATACAAAAAGGCAAAGTTTGTTCCTTCAAAATGTATTAAATGGAGCTACCATCCTTAATGATGAAGGCTGTGGTAGCTTTACAAAGCACAAGTTTTATTAAACGGTGGTATCTTACGCCAAACCAGACTACAGGCACAATTTTCTTGCTTACATCTCAAACCATCAGTGCTCCAACTGGCCCAAAAGCCACAAGCTACCTTCCAGGCTTGGACACGGACTTCTGGAGCAACTCCCTCATGAAAAGAGGGAGTACAGAGCTTCATCATCATCATCATTCCTCTCAGCAAGGCAACTGCTCTCAAATGCACACCCCCTAGTCTAACTAAATATTAAGGATTCCAGCACGGAATCCAAGCCTTAATTACAAGCCAGCCTCTGTGTTGTGGTAGAGTAATTGGTGGACCCTGGAACCAAACACTTCAATGCTTGCTAATACGCCGAAACTCAGTGCTAAGTTAACACATCTAATTATTCCGTTACATAGGGAATAATTTTGCTACTAATATACAAAGTCAAGGGACATTTTAATAACAGACCCTTTAGTCCCGTCTATAATGTACGAAGTAATTTATAACACTGTTTTAGCAACTCCTGATACAATTCTGCATACAAACTGCTTGTGTAACTGCATGGATAAAATACACAAGTGTGTGCATTGCTCTGTGGAGACACCAAAGAACGAATGTCTTCTACGTCTTGCAGTACTGCACTTCCTCCCACCGTAAGACCAGCTGCCAAGTGCTTAGCGGTCATGACTCCATATGAGAAATTGCTGAATCAATGAAAAAGCAGCATGCCATTATGCACTGAGTCAGGAGGGATGTACAGCTCTAGCTCTCTATTCATGCTCTGCTAGTAAGCATATTTGCTTACACAACTAATAAGCTCAAACAAAACTTTTCGTGTACACCAGATCAGTTCTGCAGTGTTTACTACTTTCACCAGTCCACTGTCTGCCAAGTGATTTATCTTCATTAACACAAGTGCTAAAACTTCATCTAGCAGGTCAGAATTTAAAGAGCCGCAGCTCATCTCACAACATAAAACCTGATTTCATTGCAGTCGCACCAACTCAAAAGACATTTCACTGCTTTTCCTGATTCAACAGCAACTCATCATCTACCAGAAATAGCTAGCTTTGGCTGTCCAAGAACATTTGCTCACACTTCCAGTGCCTTCCAACAGGGTGGGAACACTGGTCTACACTGTCTCACTGCACAATGGAAGAAGCATTCTAAGTCATCACATTCCTCCTTGACTGGTTTGCCCACATTCATGCACTGAATCAGTATCAGAAACAGTCCTCAGACCTGTGTTACCCGAACTTTTGGGCTCATGCTTTTAATCCCTTCAATCTAAACACCAACTATAGACTATCAAAAATCCAGGAAGGTATGATTCTGTACCCACAAAGCTGCTTCAGTAATTCCTCTTTTCTAAGAGGAAAGAAGTTCCAAGTCATTTCCTGCAAGGTCAGAGATCCTTCTGAACCTCAGCCAACAATTCAATTCTGAGAAGTTGCTGGATGTGTATAGGCTACAAATGCCCCCCTGACCCCCTTTGCAAAGGCTTCCCAACATCTAGGGAAGTCCTACTTGCACAACGGTGCATCAGCAGAAGTAGTCTCAGGGCTGGCTGCAGCCCACACGTTACTCACCTGTTTTACATTGTATCCTGCTTTTGCACTAGTTTCAATGAACATTACATTCAGCTCTTTGGCTTTTCTTTCTCCTTCCTCAATGGACACTTGTCTGGGGAAAATAACATAGAATTAGGGGGGGAAAAAAAGGACAAACACCTTAAAAATGAAATTTTTATCTTCAACTCAAGGAGGTGACTGCTTCATCACAATACTGAAAGCATTTAATGGTTTTTTTTCTCCGCACACAGATGCTACATAACTGAGCACAGCTGTAGACAACTCTCACCATTTGATTGTATCAGACGGAATTCTACAGCACACCTGGATCCCCAAGGAGAACTCAGCTTTCCAGTGGAAGACAGCTAACTGGGCCAGCTAGACTCCCCCAGATCCCTGTCCAGGAAGCTATGCTTTTATGTCTGCACAACTGGCAATCAATAGATTTTAAAATCCAAAAGTAATCATCAACTTGCAGCCTAAAAAACTGTTTTAACAAAGATCCAAGTGTAACCACCTCATCTCAAATAAATCTTGGGCCCTTTTCCCCTGGCTAGGTGTTCTACCCATTAAGCACTCTGCTACAGCCAAAACCAGGGAGGGGGAAATTTTGGTTCAAGAGCTGCCAAACAAAAACCATGCAGTACCTGAGGGGCGTACACATATGTGTACAAACAATTCTTAATAGGAGGTTATAAATCTGAAGTAAGGGTCACAAGAGAAGCTATTGTGAGGAAACAGGGACTTCAGTCAAATCCAGACTACTTCTATCTTGTGCTTTTGTTTTCGCTTGGTGACTTTTTACTCATCTGTGTTAATACCATAAACCCAGAAAAAGCAGCAAACGGAGAAAAAGCTGAAGATGCACAACTTCTAATAAAAACATTTAACTTTGCCAACATACGAAAAACCCTGAAGAGTTTCAAAAGGGAGGATTACTGGCACTTATCATTCATTTCTGAGCAAATTTATGAAGTATTGATATTTGTAACTATTTTAGTTTATTCATTCACTAACACAGGTTGTAGTTAACACTTTGTTCTCTCCTGACACCTGAACAAGTCGGTCCCAGTTTCTTCACTCATTCACAGCATCATGTTGGAATCTTGTGCTTAACCAAATGAAAGAAGTTTTAAAATTGAGATTTCTCTAGACACAGCATCATGTTGGAATCTTGTGCCTAACCAAATGAAAGAAGTTTTAAAATTGAGATTTCTCTAGACACAGCATCATGTTGGAATCTTGTGCCTAACCAAATGAAAGAAGTTTTAAAATTGAGATTTCTCTAGTCACAGCCACCTCCAGCATAGTTAAAATAAGCTTCAGCATTTTTGAAAAAGAAATAAATACAAGTGTTCTTTTTAAAATAGTCATGTAGGAGAAAATGGCAACAGATTAAGAAAAGCATTTGAAAGATGAGTTATTCCTCCATACCTCTTATCTGCTAGATCTGTTTTATTTCCCACCAGCATAATGATGACATCACTGCCCCTTTCCGTTCTGACATCATCAATCCATTTTGTTGTTTGCTGGAACGAGTTTACATCTAACAGAGAACAGTGGAGAGGATTATCACTGCAGGTATTCTTCACAGATCAGTAATAAATACATTTGTCTCAAAAGCTTCATAATCTCTGGAATTGGCATAATAGGGTGATGAAGAATCAGCAACTGAAACCCTAAGTCTCCCAACACTGAAGTATATGAAAATTTTGGCATTAATTTCCAAATGGGCTAGTACTTCATTCAGGTGAATTCAAAGCCAGGGAGTGAACTGAACTGGTCTATATTTGTTTCGACAGCATCTAAACTGAGAAGCCTTGTCACTGTGTTTTAGACCAGCTTCCCTTTTTTTTTTTTTTTTTTTTTTTTTTTAGCTCAACATAAAACATTTTATATGGAGAATAGGGATTAATGTGATATTGCATTCTACATTGCTCCTGACTTGTGCATCTACAGGAAGAGGTTCCTACAGTTTCATTGCTTATCAAAAGTTCTTCACATCAGCTACGCATTTTGTTAATCACTTTTTACCTGCTAGGTTCAGGATTTTCTTTAGGAAATATCAGGGTTATACAACATACTAGCAACTCCTGTAGCATTGAACACTGAGTACAAAATAGTTTCCAAATCATTTGCACAGAACCAGAAATACAGATCTAACTTATTCACAGACACTTTTTCTTAATGATATGTCCTTAAAAGCTGCAAGGTAAGAATTTTAGGAAGCTATCCCTGTCTAATAAGATAGTATGTTGTTCGAAAAGTTGCATCCTGTAAGGAAAAACGAGTTGTACAGAAGCTGCCGTAGAGCTCAGCATTTGCCAGTTAGCTGCACAAAGAGCATCTGAATTGCCAAAGCCGTTTTCAGTACTTAAAAAGGGTGGGGGGCTCTGCAGCAGTTCTTGACAAGTATTGATTATTTTTTTTAATGGCTTCTACTGCATAGTAATATATTGTATGCCAGACAGTCAAGACTTGATCACTTGCCAGTGCCTTAATTCTTCTCCTTACTACTTGGTAATATTGAACTTGCTAGGTCAGTAAAAAAATTTCCAAGTTCACAGCTAACCTGTAATTTTAGATTAAATGAAAGTGTTATTTTTAACAATTAAAGTGTTTATAGGTAAAACCCATGTTCCTGCTGTAATCCTCCAGTATTTATAAATCAAAGGGTAAGCACTTTTGCATTTGTATAGAATTAGTCCATTGTTCTCAGTCAATTCCAGTTGAGAAATGGAAGTGTCTGAAGGTTTAGTTCTCCTAAACTAAAATTTCTGTTCTTTGCAAATACAGAAAGCTAGCAAGTTAGGGGTCTCTGGACTGAGGGGAGGGACAGAAGGATAAAGGTTGAAAAAGCACTAATATTTTAGTTCACAAAAATGTACATACCTTAGTAAGAAATGCAAGAGCAATTGTTAAAGGATAAGGGCTTAGTGGTTAAGTTTTACATATTGCAAAATGTGAAAGTGACTGCTTCAAATGAAAATGTGATGTTAATGCATTTTCCCCCCATCCCATGCCCAGACTTTTTTTTTTTTTTGGGGGGGGGGGGGGGGGAGGGTACATGGAGTGAAGCAGGCTACAGCTACCAGCGCAAAGTCTCAAATTTCAGAATTCAGGTATCTATGAACATGATTCAGGTGTTTGAGACCAAAAGTCATAGGTGATATTACAACCAAAAAGCAGATGAAAGGAGGTAAAGTGCAACAAGACCAGCTAGGACTCAAGGCTTCAGGAGAATGCGGTAGGAAAGGGTTACAAAATGATGTCATTTATAAGACAGTTTATACATTACAACAGCAGCAGTCAGATGGCTAGCTTAAAACTTGACTACAATAAAAGAAAACATTTTTTTCCATGCCAGAATGAAGAACAAGCAGATGACTGTGATAGGACATGCAAAGCTAGGCTAAAGGATGAAAGGGGCAGAGTATTAGAAATGCAGAATTCCCCCCACTCACTTGTGATATCATAAACAACAACTGCAACAGTGGAGTCACGAATGTAGCTAGGAATCAAGCTCCTGAACCGTTCTTGACCTGCTGTGTCCCATAATTGCAACCGTACCTAACAAAATCAGTCAAACAAGCAAGAAAAATAAGAAAAAGGTCAAACCCAGTGCAATATACCTACTTGTGATATCGTAAACTACTACAGCAGCAGCAGAGTCACGGATGTAACTGGGAATGAGGCTACGGAAACGTTCCTGACCCGCAGTATCCCACAGCTGCAACCTGATCTGTGGGTGGGAGAAAATTAAAAAAGCCAAACTGCCACTAAAAATAAAATAGTAAATGAATTTTACTTTTTGAAAAAAGCTAAATAAAAATTATAAACTCATGCAGGGGATGACTGGGGACTGGGAGCAGCAGCATACTGTCTCCTTTACAGCAATCTCTCCCAAGCACTAGCAGCAGCCAAACTGGTACGTGTGCACCTATCTTGACTTTCCGCTGTCTTTGCTTTTTAAAAAAATGCTTCCCTTCCAAAAGGGGAGAAACAGAATCACTCAGCTTTCAAACTGAGAGGACCAACAAGAAAGCTAAGGCAATGTTCACCTGCAGTCTACACAAGATTTTCATGCTCTGCTGCTATCCTTCCTCAGAACTCACACATACAACCCTCTGGCAGCCTGGAGGATGGCTGCTGGTGGAACAATCAGACCATACACCGTACTTCTCACGGAAGAGCCTTCAGCTGCTGTCAAAGCACTGGAAAAGCTCCTGATGGGAATTTTTCAAGGAGGATAAAATGCCAGTTATTACTCTATATTTAAGCCTTAGCCACATTGCAGAGTAACACGCACAGAGACGAGGTTGAATGTTTCTCACCATCCAAGTTCTGAAAGAAAAGGCAAGGTATACTAAAGCAACACGTATGGCAAGATGTGCAAGGGCCAGTTTTGCTATGGAAAGATCATCTCATCACTCAAGCACTTTCAATGCAATCACATTTATTGTGGATTTATACGATACCATAAGCTTATGCAGCACTGCACAATTTGCTTCTGCAAATAGCTCAATGGCTGAATTTCTTAATTAAGAATCTGAGCTCATTTTAAACCAAAGGCTTGCTTCCACAGAGGACTGATTTCATTTCAGGAACCAGAACTGCACCAAGCTAAGAAGCAGCATCATTTCTGGGTTACTACTGAAGGCAACCTTCTTTTTAAACAAGTAATATTAAGAATATCAAGCTAGCCGTTAACTGGCAACATTTCTCAACTTACATTTTATCTTTCTGTCTTGCGACAGAAAACCGAAAGGGGGTTAAACACAGTCCTTCCTCCAAACTCCCACCATTATGTACTCCTCAAACTATCCATATCGACTCTTTCTTCAAAGAGAATGACACTATAGCACCTTCCATGGCACTCGTGAGCCCCTCCACAGATGAGCCAAATGGCGATTTCCCATTTCCCCAGGCGGAGAAGGGAGCTGTCTCCACAGCACTTGTCAGTCTGGAAGCAGCTGGTAGATGAAGGCTCAGGCTGTACTTCCAAGTGATCTCAGAACTGTGGGCTGCACAATTACAACAGATGCTGATCCTCATTCCTACTGTACATAGAGAAGCACAACAAAAATCTTACTCACTGTTCGATCCTCCAAATACATGGTTTTCGATAAGAAGTCAATGCCAATTGTTGCCTGTAAAAAAATGAAAAAACCAACACCTCTTAAATAAAACATCAGAACAACTGTAGTGATTTTCAGGGGAACAAGTGTTACTGCCACATCAGAATTCAGCACCTGTAGCACATCCGCAAGAAAAATACACTGGCTTTCTCACTTTCAAGATATTGCTCTACCTATAAGCAAGATTCAATAAGCAGTTTCCTTCAAATCCATAACTGGAACAACTTTAAAACACAAAAAGGTGCTAACCTTAACTTCAGTTTATGCATATTGACAGTTTAATCTGTACAGTCCTGTGGGTATCAGCAAGGATTTTTATGCACGTGACTTAAGTTAGTGTCCATCAGCAGAACCTGGATATCTGGGCCCACCTGAATTCTTCCCGACTGCCAAACAGCTTCATGTATCTTAATGTTTAGCCTTTTTCATTAAGGCGAAGGTGGATGTCTTCACACCTGCTACAACAGGAGGGTGCACGCACACATGGCCCCAAACAATTCCTAAAACTGCTAATACTAAAGCTCGCTGCAGCATAACTGCATCCAAGTGTCTAGACACTAGCGGGAGCTTCACGTAGAAGCATCCTTACGTGTGTTTAAGAGAAAGAGCAAAGCACTACTAAGCACTATCAAGAGCTGCTTCTTAAATACATGATCTTCACCCCATTTTTTAAGGCTGCAGTGAGGGTGCATCCAAGGTCTAGGAGTTTCTTTGCAGCAGGGATACAACCGAGCTGACCTGCTGGGGCCCTATGGCTGCTCTGGCTTCCACACGACACAGCATCTCAAGCAGCTGCACCGCTCAGCAACACCAATAGAGCCTGGAAAACATTCCAAATTGATTGAGAAAGAAAGAAAGAAAAAAAAAAAAAAAAGAAAATATCACCCTAAGAGGTAAGTCTTTCAGCTAGGGCAAAGAGGTTTGATACAACATTTTCCACGCTCTCCCACACTGAAGCAGGCATTTCTAAAAGAGTCTATTTTACTGTATGTGCTCCATATTGTTAGACTGCTGTTATGCCCTCACTATATATCCCTGTAATTAATTCCTTGTATTCTGGCAGATATCTTATGTGGCAGGAATAAAGAATAGAGTCAGCCAGCCTGCTTGTGAGCTATACATGAAGACCAGCTGCAGATGAATTAAAAAAAAAAAAAAAAAAAAGCAGAACTGAACCATCCAAACTGAATTTTCACTTCCAGCTAAATATAACACATCAGGAAACAAACTTTCCTGGCTGGATCAGGACAGTAGATTTGGAGTACCAGGGATGCATATGGGAAAAATAAATAGTGGTGGATCGCGAGACAGCTACACAGTGGTTTTTCACCTGTCGTCAGCGACATTACCAGTTCAGAGAGATAATACTGAAACTGAAAGGCAGGTATGAGAAGCCTCAAAAGACTAATGCAACAACATGCTTCCCTTCTGCTTTTGTTTTCTATTGTTTTTAAAGGGTACTCCTCAAAAGATCGCCTCAAAGATGCTTCTGTTTTCCCTTATGTCTATTTGATTTCGCTTTACAGAGGGAAAGCTTCAAAACCCCTAAGATCTTACACCATTTATACAAGTCAGGTTCATTCTGGCTGACAAAACTGCTGGAGACTCAGATTTTCTCTGCTCTCAGTAGGAGCTGGAACATCAGCTGCAAAGCCTGAAACCTGCCTCAGCCTGTACTTCACACCACCCCTCCCACACAGCTGGACGGCAGCAAGAGCTCTGAATCTCACTCGCTTCCAGAGTACTCTGGATGTCTCTGGATGCCTGCTGCAAATGCAAGTACCACGCAGAAACACATCAGGTCAGCAAGATTCCTGCACTTGGACACTCATGACATGCAAAATGCAACAGAAAGGCCAAACACAACACTTATTTCATCCGGTCAATGAAAATGTTTGCGCTTATCACACTGGTAAGAATGTATGGCAGGTCTGTTACCTTCAAACTGTGAAATGGCTCTTGATCCAAGCCCCCGCGAGCTTTAAGAATTACATACAATAACTGCAGCCAAACGTATCTGTCCACCTGTACTGTTCGGACCACACCATAATACAGAGCAGCAGCAGTATCAAGGAGTGGATTCAAGCACTCTGTGTATCCCAGACTTTAAAATAGGTAACCTACAAAGAAGCATTTTTGTCACAATTCTGACCAAAGGAGCAAAAAAGCTTGGGGGATCTTTACAGATCAGTTGTAAAGAAGAGCTGTGCAATGTATGAGCAGAGGAAAAGTCTGCTTACTGATGGGGGAAAATACATGGACATGAAACTAAGCTAATTACCATAATTACAGTGGAGACAGGTTTATACTGTTTGTGGAATGCTGTGCACCACATGCAACAAGCAGGAGCTAGGCATGCTCTAAACATGATGCAAGGTACTTTAAGTCCCAGCTGTAAGTTTAAAGAAGACAAGCAGAACAAAGAAAACGTCAAGAAGGTGACACCATGGATAGGGCCATGTATGTGAAGACTTTTAAATCTATCTGTCCTCACAACTCTACTGTCTAACAAGGAACTGTTGTTACCCTATTGTATAGACTAGAGCTGCTGACACAGAATTACCCAACGCTATGCAAGGAAGCCTGGGGCAAAGCCAGAACCTGAATTATCTTTCAGGTCACAGGCCAATGTTTCAACACTGTCCTCCCTCTCCCTTCCTTCAGGAGGCTGAAGCTAAAGGGAAGCATTGCCTGTAATTCTCCTCTTGAGTAACACACGGAGAAGCATCGTGTTTGCCAATGTTGGTCTTTCATTATGTATCACATACGCTGCCACAGAACAAGGAAAATGCTTCTCAGCATGTCCACGGAAAGGAATCACTCCTGGTAAAATATACACCACCAATGGCACAGTTTTATTTCAGGTGTTTGGGTTTCCCTGACACAGTACAGCAAGCTCTTGCTTGATTCACAAATGCTGCTTTCATGAAAACAGCTTATTAACAAGCTGCATGGACAAAAGCTGATTGCTCTTATCTAACAGCAAGCACAAGAAAACTAATGTACAGCACAGATTTTATTAAACAGCAGCTTTCTGTTTTTACCAGCTGAACACAAAACCCCTTGTTCAAACGATAGGCTGTGGCAGCTTTCAGAAAATATGCATTCAAAATTTATCAGAAATGTCCAGGATGAGCAAATCATCCATCAACTAAGCTACAGCTAACCGTGTACAAAGTGGTTTGATATGCATTATCGTTCAAGTAGTTAGCTTTGAGAGGTCTCTGTGTAATCCTGGGCATCAAGAAATTTATATTCTGGTTTGACACTAACGCGTCGTGTGATTTTGCCCAAATTACTGGAGCTTTTATGACTCATTCTTTCTTCCAGCTATAGCAAAATAGGACATATAACCCTACCTCAGTCATGACTTCAGTAGACTAGAGGTCTTTGGATGAATGACACTTTACCAAGTACATTAACACCCAAACTAGGCATGCATCAGTGATAGCTAAATTGAAGCTATCTTGTAAGCCCTTAAGATTTCTAACTGGTTAAAGTCCCACTCATTCATTTTGCAATCATTTAGTGTATTCTGTCAGACCAGCTTCCCATGGAGACAACTATATTATCATAAAGCACAGAGGGTCAAACCTCTGTAAGAAAGAACTAGGACGCAAGCTCCGCAGAGAAAAGGAGCAGACCTGAAAGAAAAATACTGTGGGAAAAAACAGATTAAATAAAAGAACTGCATTCACATGTCCATGTAATTACAGTGGGTAGAATTTGAAAGGATGTTTGCTCCCTTGGGAGCAATGATGTGTACTCTAGCCCTCCTACACCACAGAAGCTTTGCTTCTCCCATAGTTAAGTGAGAACTTGCATCTCATTCTACCCAACTTGCCTAGCAGCAATGAGGAATTACTGAAGAGGCAGGAAGGAAATCATTAAAGGGTAAAGAGATTTAAACGAGATACTTGGATAGACACTAAGCAACAGCAGAGTCACAGCATTTTTCTTATTTTTTTCCCATTACCTCCTCCTCCCACCCCCCTAAAAAACCCTTCACATTCATCAGGGAACAGATTTTTCTCAGCTTAGTGTATTCAGAACGTCACCAACTAACCAAGTCATGAAACATGTTCTGCTTGAAGACACCCTTTATGAAACTGAAATACTTTTATAGCTTGCCACCTTTTCAAGCTCATCCTAAATTCTGGGAGTGGGCAACAATGATTTAGAAATTCTAGAATTTAGAAAAGTTAGCTTGTGTCAACTTGAACTGACATATCACCAAACACAAAGCAATAAGGGGGCTGCAGGGCCAACTCGAAAAAAAGGCACCCAGCTTCAGCCCCAACCTTGCCAACCCAACCTTATTTAAATAATAAATAAGCATAAATAAGCAGTCACCGGATGGGGACACGCGTAACAACCAGTTTTGTGGTCTTTGTTGCAGCAGACAGCATAAAATAGCATCCTAAAGCACACCCAGCCTTACAATCCACTGCTTTCTGCTCCACAAATCCTTGTTCACCCTGCTGCAGAACCTCTTGCGGCTCAGCTTGCTGCTTTTTTTAAAAGAGCCAGGCATCTGTTACATTTTCCCCACAGAGGCATTATAGCTGTGATGAGACCATCACATGTGGTAGCAAATCGTGAAAAAACCTCAAACTGGTAGACTTAACAACTGCTATTATTTGGGTATACCAAAGAAGCCTGTCCTTTTGAATGGCAGCTCATCCTGCTGCAAGTAGCAGATAAGCTAATAGAGCAGAATCCAACACTGAAATGCCATTTTGAAAGGTTATTAAAATACAAAGCTTAAAGATGTTACAGTTAAGAATTTGGTCTGTGTACCAACTCCTATCCCCTGCAATCAAATTGATTCTTCCCGTAATGAATGACATGGCAGCAGAGGGGCCTTACAGAAGACAATAATACGGATTAATTTACCTGATAGGTGTTGTCAAAGCTGTCATACATGAACCTGGTGATCAAGGAAGTCTTCCCCACTAGAAGAAAAAAAAAAAAAAAACACCAGAGATTCAAGGAACAGTTCCAGTGCAAGTTTTAAGCAAGTGATTTAAAAATGGTTTCAGGAGTTTTACTCTGTGTCCAACAGATCTGGACTATGCAATTAAACCTCCTACAAGAAAAAGAGCAGTTATTTGATTTTATGATTGTGAAGTAACTAGTAGGCACATTTTTTTCTGAAAAAGGTTGGCTCCTGTATCATTCCTGAGCATCAGTTTTATGCTTAAACATTTGTGATTTGAGACGAAAACTGAAATAATTTGATTGTTCCCGGTTCTACCAAGTTGTTCAGAAATCTTAGTTGAACTAAGTAATGCAATAGGCCTGACAACCCCTACAATAAATTATTACTAACAAGACAGCTCTTCTTGCTCATAAAACAAGGTAGCTATGTCACTTTAAAATACATCTCACTGTGCATCTCCTCAATGTCACACTCTTTGTATTTGTCACATAAATGGCAGTCCCTGCTGTAGTATCACATCGCACAAGATTGAAGAGCATCATTGTTGAGAGGCTTGTTTACCATCTGCCCACAACGCCTGCAGACCTTATTATTCCATTAACCTCACCCTTCCTTTGATAATATATTCGCTATACCTTCTTGAATAAGCAGGTTCATACGCTGTTAAAAATGCCATTATCCGCTCCAGCGACGATTGCAGCTTCGTGACTGGTATATTCACTTGGCTGTTCAGCATTAGGGAGTCAGTTGGCACTGCCATCAGAAGGTGTCACTGCAGCCTGTGCGGGCACACCTGATAGTCACACTGACACAGGCAAAGCCTTTTTCATGCAGCCATTTGTGATGCTGCAGCTCCTCTGTAATTGCAACTCATCTTGGCCACACTGAATCACAACCTCTGTCAAACTACATCAGTATGTCAAGATCCTCGTTTCATACCTGAGATCTACATAAACTGCACGTACCATAACATCCCAGCCATGTATCAGAATACCTTGTAATCTCATTTTTCTTAAAAGACAACTATTATGAGGTTCATTTTAAAACAATCATCACAACATTGACCTTCTACTCCTGTCAGATCAATCATACAGCTGAGCTGGGACAAAGACAGCTTTTGTTGTCAGTGGACACCACTTTCCTACTCTGTGCCATCTTCACCTGGAGGGAACCAGCAAGATGCAGGAACTGGAACATCTCAACCTGCCTCATTTCAGTATGTTTAAATACTCTTAATTGTA
Source organism: Falco punctatus (assembly GCF_963210335.1). Lineage (NCBI taxonomy): Eukaryota > Metazoa > Chordata > Aves > Falconiformes > Falconidae > Falco > Falco punctatus. The sequence continues at coordinate 1,698,878 of NC_137581.1, forward strand.
GGCAAATTATTTAGGAAACAACTGAAGTTACTCAAGAATACATCACCTCCTGTTGTTTCCTTCTAACCTCGTCGCAGCTGGACGTTGCCATCTCCCACTGGCAGGGGAGAAGAGCTGTATGCCTTATGTTCGCCATCAAACATCACAGGTACAGACAGAAGGCTGTCAGATATGCACAAGTCAAAGCTTGTGTTCTTCAAATAAGTTTCCAGAGATGTTAGTTCTCTACAAGGCTGACCATCAAGACAGCAGGGGAATTTAAGCCAAGATTTTGGGGGTGGGGTTTTGAGGTAGGTTTCTGGGGTTTTGGTTGTTTTCTGTTTGGTGGGTTTTCTACAAAACTTTCAACAAAATCTCCAATATTGTACTTAAGCAGCACTTTCATCTATCTGCAAACTTCAGTTAACTCAAGTCCTAAGCTAACAGGAATCCAGTAGACAACCTTTGAGAAAAAGAATTTGCCAGGTCAAAATCTGAATTCCTGTGCAAATTTTTAACATACTCTTGTTCATAGGCACCAACCAGGTTTCCCACAAAGTTAAAAAGCTGCCTACACAAAGGTAAACATTCCCTTCAGTCAGTAGGTTTTCGGAAGGAACACATCTCAGATGGGTAGGATTCCTGAATCCCTTATTCAAATCCGTCCCTGGGCCCCACAGATGTGTTGAACAATAGCACAAGCTGGTGCTGGACAAAAAGCCACAGGCTGCGAGATGAGGAGAGTTTCACTACAGACCCAGCAACAATCCTCAAGAGACAGAGATGAGCAAATCCAATACCTTCCCACTGCAGCACACGCTATAAATCCCTGTAATGGATTTGCGGCACCATAAACAAGCTAGCTTTTCCTCACACGGCCACTGATATGCAAACGGACAAATTTAACTCTTTAGAGGTGGCAAGGGGATGTAACCAAACCCATGAAATAATTTGCTTTGGTAAGTCACAACCCCTGAAGAACACTGAAGTCTTCTGGCAAATCATTTCCCTTCCCACTATGCACTGAGATGTCTTGGACGGAGTCTGTCTAGAAGCTATAAAATCGGAACAGATTTTTCTATTTCATACTGCTGGAGCTTCCCTACCCTACCTTCAGTCACTTCACAGAGAGAGGGGGAAAATACAGCACCACCTGCTTTGCTCATATTTAAATATCTCCTTCAACCAACATTTGGATAGAGTGTCTTAATGCCCTTTAGTTCTAAGACATTCCTTCTCCAAACAGACCAAGGTTTTCTTTACATAGTATGTCAACAGGCACCAGAACAAATTAGTATTAATACCAACTGCTTACAGTTTTAATTCCACCATGGCTACTGAAGCATCCCCATTTCTCCTTAAAAAAACCACGCACACAAAAAACAACCAACAAACACACAACCAAAAACCAACTTGCTTTTAAAACCCTGGCAGAAGTGAAAGCCCACAATTCCCACTGTATCTATAATTATTAAGTCAGTGAATCTTCCTTCAGAAAGTCACAAGTTTATATTATATAAACAGACACCTTGTCCAGCGGGTTTCAGACTTTAAATATTCCCTCTTTTAAAGAGCCATTCCTAATAGCTAACGCGACCTCACCTCTCCCCAGGCTCCCCACACACACCGCACTGCTTGCCAATAGCACAAACTATCCCCAGCCCTACAAAAAATAGCCAGATGAATCACCTTAGGATTCATATACCACCTGTTGCACACTAAAGGGATGTGGATGCATTGTGCTGATTCTCCTGTTGAAGCCATGCTGCCATAAGCCCCGTTTCAGAGAGCTTGAGGAGAGAACAGAAACACACAGAAATTAATCTGTTGTCAATTAGGTTGATCACATTTCTCCCGTCTGGAGGCACAGCACAGGCCCCTGGGCAAGTCATAGCTAAAGCACTGTCACATGATTCTGTGAGTACACGGCGCACTTAAACTACATGTATTTATCACGGGCCTAGCACAACAGTTACAAACTAAATTCCCAGTAAGGATAATCCCTTATGAAGGGAAACCTCACCGTGCAACTAGCATCCCGCAACCTGCAGAAATACTCATCTTCCCACCACCACCACCCCTTAGCAGAGCAACAAAGAAGGGCTACCGAGCCACAGTTTACCATTTGGAGTCCAGCCCCTGGGCTTATGGACGAGTTTTATTTTTACAGCAGTTTTTATTCGGAATGTCGTAACAGAGCATTAAGCCGCTCCGCACGACTTGAAAAATAAATAAAAATAACAATAATAAAGAACAGTGCCAAAAACCCCTCAATTTGTTGACTGTTGGGATCTGCAAGAGTTTGAAACCCATTCCATTACACATTTTCACTTGCTTTCTACTCCGTCCTGCTGGCTGTATGTTTATCGAATTCACAGAAGGCATTAATTTGGGAGTGATTGCAAATAAGTTAAGAGGACAGGATCTGAATTCAAAGTAATCTTGAAAAATGCAGAACTGACCTCAAGAGGAAAATGAAGCTCAACAGGAAGAAGCAGCACAAGCTAATACACAAAAATAACAACTGGCTGCTTAAAATACATATTGCAATCAACTAGGTAAGCAATCTGGGGGTTCTAACCAGAGGAAGCAGGTAAGACAGTCAAGACCTCAGCCTTGCCTCATTTAGCAAGTTTTTTTAAGCCAGTGGGTTAATTTAATCTCTTGGAAAAGTTTCAACACAAAAATATGTCCAGGGCAGCATCAGCCAGCAATGCTGTAGCACACGACATCCTTTAGGCCAAAATATTTCTAGTATGCTGCTGGGACAATTAAAAAAAAAAAGTTAACATTATCTTTGTAGGAATAAAGGCGGGGGAGGAAACGCTTCGCATGGGGTTTTACCACAGTGTACAGCTTTGGCTGGAGCAGCAAGGGGGGTTCTCTGCTGGACACACCGACAACTGCGTTACAGGAAGAGAGACAAAAAGCTCAAAACAATTCAGGAGCTGAGAAGGAGCTTTTTGGCAAGAAAAAGAGCCAGCTTGCATAGTTTACACAGAATGACTGAAAGTTGACAGAGAGCAGAGAAGTAACTTAGTGACAAGGAAAGGTGGTCCCCAGCCTCTCTTCTTTCTGTAGATGAAGATCTAACAGCTAATAGTCCAAACAAAGTCCTACCGAGAAAAGGCATGCAACTTTAACAGTGAGGGTAATTAAACTCTAACATAACCTATTCAGCCGGGCAGTGGATTCTCCTCCCCTCCTTGGCATACAGAGTTGTGAGATGTGTTCCTTGTAGGAATTTACATGCAAGCCATCCAAGAATTTTTTGAAGCAGAGGGAAGCTAAGAAAAATAAGTGATTAACCAAAGAAACCATTTGTTCCAAACAGTGCACCTGAACATCAAGTTTGGAAACTCTTCTGTCATTAAGTGGCTGAAGAACAGTAGCAGCGTGGGTTTCATAAGATGACTTTTCTGCTCCTTCAAGCTTTTCATCTAATGAAAACAAAGTCCACGTTAACCAGCTCCTAATCACACAGCTGTAGCTCAGACATCATTGCTTAAATGCACAGATTATCAGTGTATACTCCTGGATGGGAAGGCAGCCAGCTCCAGCAGGAATTAAGCTTGTATCTGACTTGCTCAGACATTTTTCTTCAGCTATACCAGCTCTGGAAGAATTTGGACCTAGAGGTCACTGGTGGCTCCCATACTGAACTAGGTACTCACGTTCCTAACCATCAAACCTGAACAGCACACGTTAATTACACACTGCAGAGCCTGCCCAGTGCTTTTTTCTGGGAGGCTAGGGGAAAAGCAGAGAGAGGAGTTTTGCTGTACAAGGCAGTAAGTGGAAGCATTCATCCACATTAATCCTGATAAGCTACAGTGTTTTAATGTGTTATGGGACAGGAAGAAGTAGGTTGTTCTGATGTATAAAAATCGGAAACTCCTAAAAGGAAAGGATTGATCACTGGTTCAGCACACAAACAAGGAGATGCCCAAATACTAACATCCTCCTAAATCGGCAACTGAATCAGTGGCAGCAAACAGCAAAGTATCCAAGACACATAATTGAGTTAAAAGACAGGAACTTGTGAAGTTCCTATCAGCAAAATTGCCATTAGCTATGAGGGCCCAAATTCAAAGCCTTGCCTTTAACAGCTAATTGAGTCAACCTGATCGATACTCTTTGTCTGGAAGCCTTGAGCCACTGCCTAGCACTTATTTCAAAAGAGCATTCACCTGCAAGATAAAATCAATACACTAATCTCATGGTTCCAGCAACTTTGATCTGACAGCAGCGGCTGGAGAGATTTCAAGGTCATTCATCTGGTTCTTGAAGGCTGCCTTGTCCCACTTCTGCAGCCCTGCGCACTGGAGATTTGTATGTCCAACGCCAACCATCACTAATGACACTGATTAATGGTGGGTACCAACAACTCCTCTGCGCCAGCACGTGCAGAATACGTGCTACTGGCTACCGCTGGCAGCACAGCAAGCAGCGCTCCACGCTGTGTGCTGTAACGAGTCACTGGGGAGGCTCACGCAAGAGCCAGGGATGGAAGAGACCCATTAGATAATACAAATCATCTCCCTGCCAGCACAGGATTAGAAGGTCATTTGTTGCCAGGCAGAGTCTGCAAAAGGCTCAGGCAACAGTCAAGAGTGACCTACAAAGGAAAAGTAATTGGGATTGTGCCACTTCTACTGTATGCTGTACAAGGAGCAGGCCTTACATCCCCGTTTCATTTCCTTAGGCATGTGCTTGCCTTTTATACCAGAGATACCACATTTTGCCCAAGGATTCTTCCAGAAAAGTCACAAAGTCACACTTAAATCTCTGAGTTCATACCAGTTGTCAAATACTAACACTTTCAAAGCATCAGTAATAATAATATTAAAAAACCAACAGAAGAAACATCTGAAAAGCAAAATAATCTTAAAAATAATCAATCTATCCATCCTTTTCATTGTAAAGCTGAAAAATTCCACGTGACCTCTCCCAGTGAGAGGCAGATTTGGTTAACAGAGATCCAACTTGTTAAAAGCGTAAGTTAAAGCAGAGGAAGAAACCCTTCTCATCACACATACAGATAAATCACAGTGTAATCCCAAAATTTCACTTGCCCTTTGCAAGACTCCCTTAAGATTTGGTTGAAGGATAAATCCCAGTGACACTGCAACTTCCTTTCACAGAAAGGAATCTTCACTGTATTTCCTTCACTAGACACACCACAGCACTGCTTATCCAGCAATAACTGACATGCTGACAAGCAACAGTATTTCTTAACTGAGAAGTCAAACTCTGTTCTGCCCTCAATTCTCAAAACAGATGACCCGATACCACCCGAGGAGTCCTGTTGAAACATACAGCTTCAAGATCTTTCGACTACCAGCCTCACATCAAGTTTCATGCTCAGATTTGCTGATACTTCAGACCAGATGCTTAAAAGAGTAGCTGAAATGCAAAGATTTAATGCTCAGGATCAGAGAACTTGCTAGTCCACATGTGGAAAAAAAACACCCAAGGCAACAAGAGGAAAAAGCACTGCTAAGAACAATATACTGAATTATGAATACATGAAAACCATTTTTAGATTTTTATTTTAGAAGAAGCCCCAAAAGCAGGATGCTCATAGTTGACAAAATGATTTGATTTTTGTATTTTTAGGTACGTCAGTCTGAGCTTTTAAAACAGAAATGCTGTAATAAAATGATTAAAGCAGCTTCCTTACAAAAAATATCCTCCTCTGCTCTTCACTGTCAAACTATGGAAATTTCACCCAGTTCCCCCAAAGCAAGAAACAAAACTCATTCATTATCCAAAGATACCGACAGAGCCAGCAGACTGCATTCAACTAACAAATTCTCAGTAAGATTTAGTTTATCCAGTCACAGCTGAGGAACTCTGAAGATAACATCAAGTCTAGTCACAGAAAGCAGAAGTAAAAGGCAAAGTTAATGTGGTCTCGACCCCTTGCTCCAATTTTTACCCTGAAGTTGGGGGGGGGGGGGGGGGGGGGTGTGTTTCCCCCCATTGATTCCACTTCTGCTCTATTGTCAAACCTCTTTTATTCTGCCCTTTCTTTCCTGATGCAAGACACCAGATGAGATCAGACCAAAAGGACCATATGAGCCAATTCTTTGCATCCCTAAGTCCCCGATGAATAAAAAAAAAAAAAATAAAAAATCCAGAGGAACAGATGAAAGCCTGCAGAGAATAAACCACCTTGAAATACATCCGTGGTCCCACCCACTGGAAGTAGCTTTGTTTACAACAAAAATTTTGAAGTCTGGTAAAAAAAGTTATTTTTGATTAAAAAATGTACAGCTATAGATTATTTTTTTTTAAGAGCAAAGGGCAATATTAAATGCACATTTATCAGACGTTTTTCAAAGGCTGTTTTGGTTATGCAGGATAAAGCTGGCTGAAGGATGCCCTCCCAGCCTGATCGCTGAAATGGAACGGCTGCCCCCATTAATTCTAGGAAATAAGACCATTTTGTACTGTTAACACTACAAAAATTGTGCAAGTGTCTTTTGTGCTACTTCAGTGGTTCTTGCATTATACTAAAGCAGCAATGGCTTCTTTATGTACAAACAAAACAGTTCAAATAGCCTCTTTTAAGATAGTTTATTCCCAGCCTAGGTTACAAATTACACTCTTGTCCTATTAAACAGAGCTGCTCCTTTAAGCAAATTCCTCCTTAAAAAGAGGGAATTTAAGATTCTGTTTTGGAAGTTGATGTAGACTATCCAGAGAGTTGCAAGGAAACAAAGAAGACCCAGAAAAACAAGGCAAGAGTTTTGTTTTGGTTTAAATAATTTTAGTAATTGAAGCAATGTTCCATCATTTTCTACTTCAAATATACTTTATTTCATTCATCCCAGAGAAGAGGGGACTCACCTAGATTTTAATTGATGGTATTTTTTGTATTCATTTGAAATAGAACAAACAATAGACTAAAGCTTGCAGCCTAGATCAAACACATGAAGATCAGGCAAAGGAAATTCAAGTACCTGCAGTGAATCAGTCAACTTCAGACTCAGTGAAGCACAGGCAGCCCCTGAGCAAGCAGCATACCCTGAAGAGAGAGTCCATTTAACACACTTCCAGCAGCTTTGTCACTTCTACTTTAGATGCAACTTCTTTGACAAAGGAAATTTGCAGCTACATTGCTCTACGCAGAAACTATGGGCCAGTAAAGATCTGCAGATAACTTACTTGCTGATGCAAAACATCCACATTTATGTATTTCTTTGGTGGCTCAACAGGTACTTTGGTCCATCATAAGGATGCTTCTAAAATGCAAAAAAACTAAGGCAATGTCCTTCAAGAACTTAAAGCAGGTTCTAGGGGCTGCAGACAACTGAAGTCCACAAACCTTCACACTTGGGAGTCCTCCACAGACACCAAATAGTAGGCAGTGGCGCAGGAAACCAACTGTTGCTTTGCAAACAACAGATCATCACACAGTGAAAATGAGCAGCAAAGGTGCTGCTGGCAGCGGCCAGCACTTTGTACATGATCGTAAGGGGAAAGGAGGACAGAGCAACCAGTTCAGAAAGGGATTTTTGGCAGTTCATTTGCATAGGTTTTATGGCATCCTACCTCAAAAAGTAATTCTAGAAAGGCAGACACAATCAATAACAGTGTCAAACAACTGTAGCCGACCTTTTTAGGCCAATGAATCCCTGCCAACCCTTAATTTCCTTTCAGGTCACCACCCACAACAAAGCTTTTTTTTTCCTCCTTTAATTTAAAGCACTATGGAAAACTGTTTGATACAGTCCTGGATCAATTACTTTAGCCTCAGGGAATGCCAGTAGTCTATAGCTCTCAATTTGAGACTCACTGGCTTGTACCCACGAAGCAGAGTAGGTAAGTTGGTTTACCACTCCTGGGGCATAGATCTTACACTTTGCACATTGCTAGCACAGCTGTCTCGATCCACACATCTGTAAAATACACTGTGATGTTTTTATCATGCGATTCAATAATTCCAGGGACATACGCTACGTTCATCATTACCAGCAGTTACAAATCTGCAAAAGGCATGAAACCAGCACCATAACGTTACAAGTCAGCAGGTATATGACAACAGGTTCCTTTGGATTCAAATGCAAAGGAAGCAGAAGCCTGTTCCCTTAGGGTGTTCCTTCATACAAAATCGTCTCTCCATTCAGTAGCTTCTTACAGCTGGAGGTGAGGAAAGAAGAAAGCTCAAGCTGCCATCATTGACACCCTGCTCTGACACCTCCTTCTCTTCCTTTTCCTCCCCAAATTAAAACAGAGCAACTGATGAAGACAGTAAAAAACAGGCAAACCCATGCTAAAGCTCACTAGCATAAGGTCGGTCAGGATTTTCTCTACCTACCACCTCTTCTTCCCGTGCCTTTGAAAACATGTGTCACCCCTCCCAGCTGAAGGTCTCACCCTTAGGCATCTTTCACATCTACTTTTGCGGGCTCCAGCACCGGCAGAAACATTTCACATTGTATTCTGTTGCGACAGCTCGGACTGACCAGGCATTATTTCCTATCAGAAGTTTTAACACAGTGGAGTCCCAAGGAACTGGCAGCAGAGGATTCCCATAGTCCAACTTCATTTCCACAGCAGCCTGTCCAGCCTTAGTGAACTACAGGGAAAGGCATGCTTTGCATTTTCATGTTTTCTATATACATCTGTTAGCCACCAGTTGACAAAAAGAGTAAGAAATAAAAATCACAACCGTCGCCACAGTTGCTCAAAGACAATTTATATTAGAAGCAAACAAAATAATAACTCTACAAAAATTGATCGACTGGAAAACATGAGAAATTTTTGGAAGTCTGAGGTAATCCTTAAGCATAACAACTATTATTTTTTTGTTTTCATCCCAGGCCATAGTTTTGGACATCACATAGAATCTTAACACTTTTACAAACTTTGAAGTCTCAAATTCAGAGAGTGAATTAATATCAATGCCCAACCCTCTGGCTCGGGTTCAGATGTGCTGCTCATCATTCAGCCCCTGTTCAGGCTGAGGTACTACAGGGGGCTGGTTGACCCTCTTACAAATTAACCTTTTTTTTTTTTTTTTAAAATACACATTTTAACACCTTCCCAGACGAAGAAAACTGAGAGCAAGGGCTCTACACAAAGTGGTGAGGAATTTAACGAGATACAGCATCTGACCAATGGCCCAGTGAAATGAAACAGGAAAGGGGAAGCCTAACCCCATTTTCAATAAGGGAAATAAAGATGACCCAGGAAACCACAGGCTGGTCAGTCTCACCTCTATGCCCACAAAGATCATGGAGCAGATCCTCTGGGAAACATATACTAAGACATGTGGAAAATAAGGTGATTGGTGACAGCCAACATGGCTTCACCAAGGGCAAATCGCGCTTGACAAGTGTGGTGGCCTTCTATGACAGTGGACGAGGGAAGAGCAAATGATGTCATCTACCTGGGCTTCCACAAACCATTTGACACTGCCCCACATGACATCCTTGCCTCTAAACTGGAGAGATGGACGGACTACCCTGTGGATAAGGAACTGGCTGGATAGTTGCACTCAAGAAGTTGCAATCAATGGTTCAATGTCCAAGTGGAGACCAGTGACAACTGGCGCTCCTCAGGGGTCCTTACTGGGACTGGTGCTATTCAACATCCTTGCTGGCATCACAGACAGTGGGATCGAGGGCACCTCAGCACGTTTCCCACACCACCAAGCCGTGCGGTGCGGCTGACACGCTGGAGGGAAGGGATGCCATCCAGACGCTGACAGGCTGGAGAGGTGGCCCATGGCAACCTCATGAAGTTCAACAAGGCCAAGTGCAAGGTCTTGCACATGGGTCAGGGCGATCCCAAGTACAAATGCAGGCTGGAGAGAGAATGGATGGAGAGCAGCCCTGCGGAGAAGGGCTTGGGGGTGTTGGTGGATGAAAAGCTGGACATGACCCGGCAATGTGCGCTCGCAGCCCAGAAAGCCGCCCGTGCCCTGGGCTGCATCCCCAGCAGCGTGGCCGGCAGGGCGAGGGAGGGGGCTCTGCCCCTCTGCTCCCCTCTGCTGAGACCCCCCCACAGCGCTGCGTCCAGCTCGGGGGTCCTCAGCATCAGAAGGACACGGACCTGTTGGAGCGGGCCCGTCGGAGGCCACGGAGCTGGTCAGAGGGCTGGAGCCCCTCTGCTGTGGGGACAGGCTGGGAGAGCTGGGGCTGTGCAGCCTGGGGAGGAGAAGGCTCCGGGGAGACCTTAGAGCAGCTCCCAGTGCCTGGAGGGGCCGACAGGAAAGCTGGGGAGGGGCTTTGGGCAAGGGCAGGGAGCGGTGGGACAGGGGGGAATGGCTTGAAGCTGAGAGAGGGGAGATTTAGGTTGGACATGAGGAAGAAACCCTTCCCCGTGAGGGCGGCGAGGCGCTGGCCCAGGCTGCCCAGAGCAGCTGTGGGTGCCCCATCCCTGGCAGGGCTCAAGGCCAGGCTGGACGGGGCTGGGAGCAGCCTGGGCTGGGGGGAGGGGGCCCTGCCCCTGGCGGGGGGTGGGACCGGGTGGTCTTGAAGGTCCCTTCCAGCCCAAACTGTTCTATGACTATGATTCCATGACCAAGACAGTAGCTGGCCTCAGAAACACACTCTCTCCCCTCCCCTCTTTACAGAACTCCAAGTTTTTTAAAGTACTGAAAGATACTGAAAAAAGTTACCTATTTTCTCATAGTAAAATTGATTCCCTTAGTACTTGCAAAGATTCTCTCCAAACTGGACTTTTCAAGGCAAGCTGAGCCAGTTTTATCATAGCTGAGCACCTGCTTAAGATGCAAAACCAAGCTTTACACATTATTACAATTAATAAGAAACAGTGTGGCCAGAATTTCGCTGCTGAGGAAATTTCCATTTTTCCATGTAACAATCAAGCGCCATGAAATTGAGTCAACTCATTGCAATAGAAGAATATCCGAGCAGAGCATTTTAAAACCTCAGTATCTCAACAGTTCCCAGCACCTTCACAAACCAGGAACTGTGACACCAGCCCTTTAGCTCACTAGACAGCCTTCAGCACTCCAGTGTTAAAAAAAGCCTGCGTATAACAAACTAGAACAGACCATAAGCTAGGTATACAAGCCTAAATGGATGGTAGGAAGAGTGCATGAATATTTATGACTGTCTGGTGCAGAACAGCAGGAAGGGAAGCAACAGAGTCGAGTGAACTAACATGATATAACAAGGAATGACACCTACCTAGCAGATGAGCACACATAAAGCTATTATGTGAATGCGTGATATCATCTGCAGCTTATTCTCACATGCTACAATAACAGGGACACAATGAAAAAAAGCAAGTCCATTTTCACAGTAGCACCATTTTAAACACTGACTATGTGGGATTATTGCATCTTTTTTTCATGTTTCACACACATTGTTCACTCAATGCTTTTCCTTTCAGAGACAGAGGGCGTAATACGGTTTTCCTAAAGGATTCTAAAGAGTTACAGCAAAAATATCTGCTGTATCTGTATTTGTTACAACCCCAGGAAATCAGTGAGATTTGCAGCTCCTTAAGTCTCAGCAAAGTCTTCAAACAGTAGACATCACTAACGCTGTCTGTCACGCAGGAGGCAAAGAAGGAACTCCTCTCCTTGGCCATAGCCAAAGACTAATTATTTTATGGTTTCTAAGAAAAATTGATGAGTACACATTTCAAGCCATGTCCAGAGTTATGCAAGTTTCACAAGCATTTGAGACCTTGCTGGAAGACATGGCCTTGCTACAGAGAAGAAAATAGGAAATATAATTTTCTCACAACCCAGATGTCATCAGAGCAAAGGGGGTTTAGTTCCAGTCAATCTCTCCAGGCAATAACCCACACAAACACGAGTTTTCATGCCTGCTGCCTGGCCAACTGCTCTTTCCTGTCAAGCATTTCCATAATTTACAGAAAGGGACCAATTACTCCCTTATCTACAACAACCAGTAATCAAATGATTAACACTTCAGTAACTGCCTTATAAAAAAGATGACTATGAAAATATATGTTAGCCTGAAAAGCTCATTAATTTTCATTCATTCTTTTCTTCGGGTACCTTAGAATAGCATGTACACAGTGCTGTTTTCCTGACAGAAGCAATGAGGCCCTGCTTATAACACAATACTTCATCCAAGACAGAAGGAAATTGAAGTTGATGCATTTTTCTGACCTAGAAAGTATTTTTTTCCCAGGGTCTTGCTAACAGCCATGCCCAGCAGGGCCTGTACTGTTTGAATGCTGGCATTAACACAAAAGCAGAAGCTTAAGCAACATTAGCTCTTCAGTCCCAGCTTCTTATATCCCTGGCTAAGGAAACCACCAGCTCTGGTTCAACAATCTCAGACTTCAACTGGAAAGAATCCTGTGTCAACGGTAACACGTGATCTTTGATAGCAAGGTTGTCCCTGTCAATATATATTTAATATTTGGCCCATCAAATAGGGACAAGATTATTATTCACTAGTTAAAGCCCTGCAGATAAGAGATTATTTATGCTGACACACAGCTTTAGGTGCCTCATGCAGAGGGATTAGGACAGAGGTGCAGACTGGAGGAACGAAGTACTGAAAAGCTGCCCCGCCTATAGCAACAGTCTTCCAGAAGACATCTGCTGTACATTCTGGCATAAGTATTAAGTTTTTGGGAGTACCATACTCCATGAGTAAACTGTAGGGTCTAGAGCATGTCTTCTGAAGAGCAGCTGAGGGAACTGGGGTTGTTTAGCCTAGAGAAAAAGAGGCTCAGGGGAGACCTTGGCGCTCTCTCCCAAGTAACAAGTGACAAGACAAGAGGAAACAGCCTCTTAAGTTGCACCAGGGTAGACTTAGATTGAGTATTAGGAAAAATTTCTTCCCTGAAAGGGTGGTCAAGCACTGGAACAGGCTGCCCAGGGACACGGTAGAATCACCCTCCCTGGAAGTGTTTAAAACAAGCGTAGATGTGCTTAGGGCCAAAGTTTAGTGGTGGCCTTGGCAGTGCTGGGTTAACGGTTGGACTTGATGATCTTAAAGGTCTTTTCCAACCTAAAAGATTCTATGAATCCAGTTCAGTCTGCCACAAGACAACTGTGAATATTTTAAAGAAGATTTGAAAGGTTCTGCATCTGTATTAACTGAAGTATTAGTTTGTGTCAAGTTTCTGCTCCAGACATTTTCTTTTTACTCTTCAATATTACTATAGGAGATACACAGGAAACATCAGCTCTGTGAAATTACATTCCCAATCCTGTTAAGGAAAAGCCAATACAATTCAATGCAGAGAAACTTTGTACAACTTGAGATCCTCTCTCTCTCCAAAACAGGGAGGAGCAGCTTCCCAAAACCCAGCAGTTCAAGACTGGTTCATGTCTTAAACTGGAAGTTTCCAGCCTTGAGATGAGCTAAACATCTGGATATAGACACACACTTGGGATTAAACCTAGCTGAATATATCTTAGTCTCTAACAGGGAATGCATAGCTAGTTAGTGAAAGCTATTAAAAGACTGCTGTTTTTCCTTAAATGAAAAAGTTTTCATTTTATTCCTGATCTTGTACTATACATTTTCCCAGTCTCATTCCTGCTGTACGCTATTTCAGTTTTCTATGAAAATTTGGCAACAGAGTTCTCACAGAATGGCTTGGGTTGGAAGGAACCTTTAAAGATCACCTTGTCCACCCTCCCTACCACAAGCAGGGACACCTTCCACTAGACATTGGTTAGTGCCAACTTTATTGCTTTTCGTTCTAAAAACCTCAAGTAAGACTTCCCTTCCCCAAGGGAACGTGCTCTTAACACTGAGAAAAAATGCTCAAGAGTAACTATGAACAGTGTCATTTCTGCCACTGAAAAAAATGCAAGCAGACATCAATAAGCGGAAAAGTCCCTTGTTCCTCTGGGAGAGCTCTTACAGTCACATGTCACTAAAAGATTCCTCCTTCCACTTTGACCCCCGAGCTGGCTCACTGCATTATTTTAACAGCTTAGCATCTCCAGGTTGCTCAAATTTTCATACCACCCTTTTAACAAAGCAAATGTTCAAGGATTTTATGTCTTTGGGCTCTGTTGATCAAGATCATCTACTAATACCTCTAGAAGACTTTTGGGGAAGTGTGGGCCTGGAGAAGTGTGAACAATACTGTCCTTGCAACTGGCTCCCGAGTCTCTCTCTTGACTTCAGACTGCAGTGCTGGGACACAGAGCCTGCAAATCACTCGTTCAGACCATCTCTGCAAGAGGCAGGGGACAGGCAATTCTCAGCCAACACTCGCGAAACACTCAAGGGAACGCCCTGTGTCACAAGGCAAAGCCCAAAATATTAAAAGCATGACTGTACTGTATGAAAAATGAACAGCCTCCCTATACAGGTCAGAGAACCACCTGCCTAGCTCTCCTGGACACGAAACACTGGTCCTTCTGGCTCCAGGGTCCTTTTGCACAACTCCTATTAGTGAATAGCATGGTGAGGCTGTTCTGGCAGCTTTTAAGTAGCACACCCCAAATCTTGCTTCAGCTAGCCTCAGCATCCATGATGCCACAGCTCCTGAAAGGCTACATGTGCTACCCAATACAATTATGTGACAGGCTCAGCATTACTTCAGAGTGCATGTTAAGCCTCACATACACATTCCCAAGGGACAGAAAACGAACAAGAAATTGCCTCTAACGAGCAGAGTAACAGTTCTCCCAAAGGATCCTACCTTTCACATAGCCACCCCACCAATATCCAAATGCCACACTATGAAAAACAAAGTAACTTTTACAGACGATGGCTAGATATTGAAGGATGACTGGATAAAAGCCTGCTGTGCCATCAATCTAAGTGTTTAGCACCATACAGATGTGTTTTATACTGCCTTTAGGCATTTTAAGACCAGCAAGAGAAACAAAGGATTGTCACTTGTATTTAAAGTTTGGCAGTAGCTAACAAGAAAAGTAAGAGGCAGAAAAAGGTACCTTCTACTATCAATCTTTAAGTCAACATTAGCCTGTTTGCTTTCTTTAGACATGTTAGAATCCTCTTTTATTCAGTACTACACTTTTTTCTTGAGGGAGATGCATGTTAGTTTTACCTGGAGTTTGGTATCTTTATTTATTCAGTAATAAACTAAGCCACATACTGAGACTGCTCATTAATGGCTTGTAGCAGGCCAGAGTAGAAGGCGCAGCCTAGACATGTAAAGCTGCACAAGGCTCCTCTTTGTATTTTGGTATGTGAAAGGTTCACAGAAGTCAAAAAAATAAATCTGCAGAGACTAGTCACAACTTTACTGACTTTTAAGTCAGTACTTTTTTCCACTAAGTAAATCCTAATAAGCACTGGCATAGTTGATAAAAGTAGAACAATATGACTGATTATTAATGCATGGGCAAGATTTCCCTTGGGATACACATCAAGCCTTGTGACAGTGACAAAAATACATGGTGATAAATAAATTCATTAACTCTTGCGGGTTTTGTCACTAATTAGCTTTACTTTTCTTTCTGAAGTAGGAAATACATGAAAGCACAAAGCAAAAAAATCTCCTTCTATTTGCTCAGTCACGGCAATGAAGAAATGAAACACTGAATATGGGTCAGTCCTCTAGTTCCGTCTCATAACCACTCAGTTTACAGACTTTTCAGCTGTGAAGTTTTAAACCATTAAGTGGCACACTGCGGAGTTTTCATATTAAAGCTGGGGGGTTTCCACCACACTCACTAACCTGTAGAAAAGAATAAACAAACAAGAGTCAGCCCCTCACTACTGAACAGGAAGGAACAAGTCTATTAAAATTACAAAAAGCAAAATATGATAGTTAGATTACTCTGTCGAGAGTAAAATAAAAAGCATGTAAATGTTACCTCTTAAGCATGGCTATAAAAATTCATTTTAAAATACAGGCCTCATGTTCTGAACATGAAGCCACTAGTCTAGCTTTCTGCAGAAGAGTTCCAAGTCAATCACATAACATAACCAGTGCTATTTTTACAGTTTAAAAGATTTCTAAAAACAACAGAACCGAAGTTAATGTCACAAGAGGAGGACCTTCAGGCAATTTCAGTTTTCCTCATCTGGTGTAACACCAAGCATCTGGGAAGTTACACAACGCCACTTTACAAGGAAGACTTCCAGTTTTCTGTTAGTGAGAACATCTGTCATCTCTTACTTTCAGAGTTCTGAATCTCCCATCATTTTGTACAGTAGAGCCAAATATTCTGCTTAAATAGGGCTGAAAGTAACTGAATTTTGAAGAAGTAGAATCCTGCCCATTTCTGAATGACAGACACCCTTTAAGCTGGTGTAGAAGCCAGAAACTGTCTTCTACTGTCTATAGCAGACCAATCTAGGAGCTTTTCCTTGGGGGAAGAGAGTTATAAAACTTGTGAAGACCTGTAACTAAGATACTAAGAGGGTAAAAGGAAATATGCAGGTAAGCATGTTCAATGACAGGAAACAACAGAAGAAGGATTAACAGAATTGCAGACACTAATTGCTACATAGCATGGTAAATGTGGTTTCATTCAAATGACCACATAGCAAGAAGAGGAAGAATAAACCTAAGATAAGGTAACAAGAAGATCAAGAACTGGAGCCTAGTAAAGTCCCCAGATAAGGAAACCAAAAGAACAAGGAGACTCAGGAATTTTGCCCAAACCATAGGAGGAATGAAACAAAATACCTGGAGGAAAGGTCCCAAACAGTCTTAGCTCCTAAAAGGAAAATAACTACAGGCCACAAGTATCAGTGTCACAGAATCAAGAAGAATCCAAGACACATGATGAGGATTCATATATCCCATCAAGCAACTCTGGCCACAGCACTTGGGCACATATCTTGATCCTTTTGAGGCCACGGGTGAGAGCACGTACAAGTAAAATTATGCTAAAGCAACTGTGAGTGAAATCTGCTCAACTGGAAACAAACAATTCCTTTCACTTTCATAAGAGCCCTCATTAGTTTTGTTACAGTACTCTTTTTTAAATGCTATGACTCTCCAGAATGGATTCTGGAAACAGGTTTCTACTCCTGACTTTCTTAAGCACTGGCTCATTACGTTAGAAGCAGCAGGAAGATACAGGACTGCCTTTCACACAGTCACCAAAATTCTTGTTAAAAAAAGCCCTCATATTTCAAGAGCATGTGTAGGAGGAGTCTCAAGTATGAGACTATTAACCCTTCTTACATATTTCTAAAAGGGAAATTGTCACCTCTTGATGACACTCATTTTAAGTATTTTGAAAGAAATATCCTGAAGGGTATAACTATTCTTGCCCACAGTTGCCACGCAGATGAGATTAAAACCAAACAGAAAACAGGAAGCATGAACAATACACTCACATTTGCTATGTAGGATATCCAGGAAAATGAGGGGGGAAGGTATTAAGCTTGGTTAATTAACTAAAGGTACTCACAGGTCACCTCTATATTTCAAAGACTGCTGCGCAGTCTCTTAACAAAAAAACAACCAACATTTACAGTCTCATGAGGATATTTTTCATCACAGGCTGAAGATTTAGCTTTCCTTATCTTACATTGTTAAAGCTTTTAAAACAAGTTTCCAATTAGGCTTAAAATATTCTCCAAAGGACTTGATTATTTTAACCACTCACTAAATGCCTCAGAAGTGAGGCTCTTTGAGCCTCAGCATAAATATCAATAACACAAAGCAGCACCTCTACAAAACTAAAAGCACTTGGAAATACTGTAAACATGTCCAAAGGATCTTCTGGTCAAGTCTGGATGACCATGAAGCTAAAGAAGAAGAAAGATTCAGTAGTACAGAAGACCATGGATCACAGCCTCTATTTAAAACTTAGCGGGAAGGCACAGCAGTGAAAGAAGGCACTCTCATCTACAGGTCAATGTAAGGAAGAGAGTTTCGGGTGGACCTAATCAGCAACTAAGCCAGCAAGGAGGAGGTAAGCACAGATTGGAAAGCAGAAGACATCCCATGCAGGAGATGTTATTGGGAAGCTCCTCCTGCATCTCAAGAGTGAGGTTTTTTTAAAAAGGTGATGGAACAGCAGCAGTAGTTCTTGCAAAGTCATGTCTTCTGGACTCCTCACTGCTTTTAAACACTGGATTTCACCCAACACAGAGCAGTAATTCACTTCAGACTGTACAACCACCTTCAATATTAAGCTAAGTTACATTTATATGTACACTTTGGTGAAAAAAAAACATTTAAAACCAAATTTGGGAGGCAAAGGAGTTGGAGAATAATGAGCAAGGGGAAGGAGGAAGAACAGTACTTGATCTTTGGCAGCAGTCTGCTTCATTCCTGTTGCAATTTAGCTGGGAATGGCTGCCAGTCCCTAAGCCAGAGTATGAGCATTTACAAGATTCAGTTTAAAATCAAAAAATTAATAAATCTTGCATAATTTCATTACTAAAGACAAAATGGCACAGAGGTAAACATGTGGAAAAGGGTTCTAGTAAGTCCCACTGGAGAAAGATTAAATTCATTTTATATTCTCGCAAATCAGTAACTAAACATTAATTCAGGCTCTAAAGCGACAGCCTGGGAAAAATATGGCAGACTGCTGGTACTACAGAGCTATCTCCTCTGAGCTGCGATTCAGGTGGCCTCCAAGCTGGACAGTAAACAGGAGTTCAAAGAGTCAGAATAGATGCTATTTAGTATCTGCTTTTTACCAAAACATCCTGTTTAGTTGTTACTCCAAGTCCCCACAACACTCTGGATTATTAAGGGACTATTTAACCAATTTTGGGACAAAGTACCAATTTTGGATTGTGGCGTTGGGGTGGAAATTTCAGAATAACTCTACTTGGTTCCAAGCTATTCAATGATGAAACACACAGCTTTGCTGCGAGCACATTCAGACAAATTAAACTCTTTTAGAGACACCTCATCCTCACAATGTCTCCAGTCCAGGCAGAAATGCAATTATACCAACGCTTCATGAGGTGCTTGGAGTACAAGCAAAGGAAGAAAAAAAATACGGTTGTTAATATAATAGACAATGTACTTCTACTTTTATGCATTAATGTTACACAAAATT
Source organism: Falco punctatus (assembly GCF_963210335.1). Lineage (NCBI taxonomy): Eukaryota > Metazoa > Chordata > Aves > Falconiformes > Falconidae > Falco > Falco punctatus. The sequence continues at coordinate 1,717,794 of NC_137581.1, forward strand.
TCAGACAGAATTTCAATTCCCATTTATGCGTATTTTTCACAGCATAAACACACTAGTACACATTGCAAATGCTAAGGCAACTTCAACTTTGCTAAACAGCCTTAGTCCTTGGGTAGGTCAGGTTGTTTCCAAGAGAGCTCTTGTAAAGTTATGCTGCTAAGCATTTTGGTGAAACAACAAATGTATTACTGAGACATGTAATATATACAAATACCAGGTCACTTCTAGCCTAATCTATCCTTTTGAAGCTAGATTCATAGAATAAAGGCAAAAGGCTGAAAGTTTGACCCATTAAATATTTACTCTGCCTTTAATTTTAACTGCAGGCTTGTTTATTAACTGGGTGGTGGTTTGGTTGGGGTTGTTTTTATTATTGCAACTGCTTTAAGGGTCCATTTCCTTCTTATACAAAAATTTGAACCTATCAAGTTTAAAAGACCAGTATTTAAGTTTTACTACTGTCATGCAAGGATAGCTTAATATTCACTTTACATATGATGGCAGTTAAAGCCTATGGGGATTAACTTACTTTTTGATGCAGATACTACATATAGGCTATATCGTTCAGATACCCCATTAAAAACAAGTGCAGCACTGAGCAAAAATCCACAAGGAGACTTTCAGTAATTAATCATTCATAAGATCCAATCTTTACAGCTCAGTATTTTATTTTTAAATACCTAATTATCTGCTTGTAAAATACTTGGAAGATGTAAAATGCTACATACACAGATCAAAAGTAATTAAGCCACTCTGGACAGACATTACATGAGAAGCGTGGATGTGCTCTTCAATGAGTAGCTCTGTTGCCCTGCCCTGAGCTCCTCCATCACCTGGACAACAAGATTTAAGCAAAAGAGTTATTATACAAATGACATTTCCAAATTCAGACGACTGCTCCAAATATTTTATACTGACATGAAGACAGAATCAACACAATTGTTTCCCTCTCTTGCAATTACAATTGCTTTTGGAATGAGCATGTTAAGAGTAAAAATAAATATTCAGGACTTCACCTCTCCAAAATCAGTAAGCTTTAGGTGAGTATGAGCAAAAAGTACAACCCACATTTTTAATGAAACATATGCTCATATTCAGTGAAGAGAAAGTGAGAGAGTAGCAAGAGAAGACATCCCTTCAACTAGATTTCCAGATTTTGCTACCACTGAGTTCTCAATTTGAATGAAAACTAATCATCACAGAAACATTTTGAAAACAACAAGGTAGACATTCAAAAGATAATAATGAATTTTGATTTAAATACCTTTAACACTGTACTTGTTTCCAGAACTAACCATATTCATGGACATTTTACACAGGAATCTGTGTATAAATCCTCAAACATAACAATGTTTTCCAAAAATAACTTTTGTTAAAATAGGATAAATTAAAAATGATAGACTAATGTATCATCTAATATGAGAATACTCTTCTGGATTCTTCAGAATTATATTGCGCTGCTGACATTTCCCTGCAGAGTCATCTGTTTCATTATCTCTGTGGCGAGGCACCACAAAGTATAATGTCCATTTCTCTGCCACCATTGGACGATACATCTTAATATATGAGGAACAGAACACAATAATAATAGTTAAATACTTTCAGAAATCCTGAATTTTTCTTTGCATCATTCATCATCTCCTGAGATTTCAGTATTAATGATAATCGTAATACATACACTAGAAATTACATCAGTGAAGAGATGTTACTATGTCTAATGATTTCCTACCTGAAACCAACAAGTTCAGCTGCTAGTTAGGCTCCTTCCTGAAAAACCTCACGTTATCTTCCTTTTCTTCTTTGCTACAGTCCCAGGGGGTCTGTACAGTCATGGGTTACTTTTCACTCTAACCTTCACAGCATTCAAATTCCAGTGGTCTTGCATCTTTTAATTTAAGGCATAACGTTCAGAAAAATGAACAGCAGCTTAATAGTAAACAGCCTAAGAATAGAATGAAGTCATTCTGCATTAATGTTTAATTACAATTTAAAATTGGTTACAAAACTGAACTGCAATAAAGTGTTTGATGCTTCTTCCCTAAAAGAAGTCTTGATCAAAAATCACCTGTGCGATTTGCTCCTGCACTGAGACTGTCAAAGACTAAGATCTGAATATATTTCTATTCCTTCAGAAGATGTACACACCAGAAAGATCTGCCTTGGCCTAAATATGGCTAAATATGGTCCAATATTCTCTAGATGTTGGTACTTTTGGGAATGTTATCTAAGAACAACAGTATAATCACCATAAATACTGTTTGGATTTCATTGATGTGCATGAAAAGCTGCATTCAGATACAAAAGGAATCACATCCGCTCCAGAAACCAGAAAATACAGACAGATATCAACAGGAGAAGAAAACGGATTGACAAGTCTCAAGAGCTACAAGGGGAAAAGGCTCTTTTTTCAATTGTAAAAGCATATTAGTACTCAGATTTTTTGAAGTCATGAAGGCACACCATCATGACTGCCCCTAAGAGATTTCTTCAACCTACGTTCATTGACAGTGAAAGTCAATGAATGCTACTGAACTGATATAAGTTGTAGAAAGTCTTGACGAGGATGTGTTCAGCTGCTTCAAGTAACTGTGTTGCATAACTACACGAAGTTTTAATTCAGTCTATTAACAAATTTAATATAACGTTCATCATATTTTTTCCAAGAAATTGACCCCCAAAAAAATCCTTACAAAAAGCCAAAACTGAACAGAGAAATTGGGAAGTTGTTCAATAGTCATTGCTTTACCTTAACTTTAGTTCTCAGAACTACTGAAGCAAGACAGCATCTTCTGTCATTTAGGAGCAGCCCCAAACAGAGATGGTAAATCAAGCGCTTGACTGAACAGGTTACATGCAAGGAGTTCTGCTAGTTCAACATGTAAAAAGATTCTAAAAAAATGTGAAGTCATTGCAGGTACACCGCAATAAAACTGAATTCCCTCTGCATGTTTTATTATCACAGCATGACTGCATCAAAATCAGCTGATTTAAGGCTACCGTGCCCACCTCATGCCTCAACACTGTATAAGCATTATTTTAATAACCTGAGTGTTCGTAAAATCTCCAGTTTTCCATCTAAGAAAGTGTGACATTGAACTCTACACTGGTGGCTGTATTTAAATTTTCCAATGAAGTTTAGGAAAAAAAAGGAGGAAAATTTCAAATTAGACACCCTAAACCAGATGAAAATATCCCAAAATTATTTATAATGTTGCCTATTAAAGGCAAACTATTTGAGACCAGTTGAGGAGCTAGCACATCTGACCGATCTTCCCAGCACAGACATCCCGGAACATGCCAATTCCTGTCACTTGAGTTGGAGGCAGTTGAGGTTTAACCTTCAGATTCTTGTTTTTTCCTCTAGTTTGAGCTGTTATGCTTCCCACTTGAAAGCTTAACTAGATAGGACACAAAGCGCTGATGACAGACAAGGCTACTGAAACAAGGAGACACCTCAGCCCTCGTTCTAGAGCAGCCCATAAAGAGTACTCTATACATAGTCTTAAAGAAGGAAAAGTAAGTTCATTTATTAGACACTAGCAACACAGAACAGTACAGCCTTCAGGATTGCTCCTGGACTATACAGATTTCATGAAAAAATTTGGGGGAAAAATAGGACAATATCTGACAGTTATTTTTATCAAAATTCTTAAGGCACTGTAAAGAAGTTTCTAGACTAAGTAGTTTAACCTTTGAGAAAAAAAATTTGTCCTCTCAGGAACTATGCAGGCAAATGGGCTCCAGCAGTAACATAGCAATTGAATCACAAGACTCAAAGGTTTTGACTAACCTGTCTAGGGAGAGTCCCACAGAAAGTATTCATTAAATACTGCAAACAGGACAACACATAAAATGCTTCCATTTAAAAACATCTCAACAGTGGTTAATTAACTCATCAGAGGTGTTTTCAACTACAAAACTGAGACAGGCTCTATTTAGACATAGCAAAAATGTTAGGAAATTGAATGCTATGAATAAAAACCTGGAAGAGCTCAGTCTAAGCAAGGCAGTTCGAACTTCTAGACACCGCCATAATATCAAAGTGGGTCTTGTGATAATGCTAAATTAACATTTTAATTGGTATTCCATGCTCAGACAACACTGAAGAGAGAAATCTGAATAATTCAGCTTCCATTTGGAACTGTTCCATTCATCTCAGGGCAAAAAAGAGAAACATAGGATTGGCCTGTTTCAGAAGATGCGTGACCCATGGCAAGCCTTAGACTTCTCCCAAGACAGCAGAAGTGGATTCCTCTCCTGGAACTACTGAGAAACAGGGAGAAAAGCAGTCTTCATTAGCTAATTCTCATACATATAGATCATATACAGGTTACGGAAGGACAAGTGAACCATTGCCTACCTTTACATTTAGCTGAATCACCCACATGGTTCTAAACCATGAAAAATCCCTCACTAACTCCTTCGCAGCTTTGAACCCCCAAAATTCTGACATGTTAATGTGGAAGTGATAACTACAAGAACCACATCAGTAAAACCAAGCAACCCTTCGGGAAAGGTGCTAACCAGACAAACTAAACCAAACCAAGAGGCCTTGTAAGCTAACAACAGATCACTCAGCATGGGATTCTCATTCACTTCACTTACTCTGAAAGACTCCCTGGTTAGGCAGGGCCTCACAAATACAGACAATAACTAAGCTTATACATTTTTCTTTTTTTTTCCTAAAACATTCTTTCAGGGATTGTAGAGGGAGTGCTAGGACTATTCATTAAAAAAAAAAAGGGTTTGAATTTTGCACCTTTAAGGACAACACATCTCAATGGAGGAAGGAGATCTGAGAAAGTTTATTGGAAGGATGCTCATAGTTTAAGGAATTCTTGCTTTAAATCAGTAAAATCACCCAAGTTTGATGGGAAACAACACCCTCCTAACACCTACATAAAGCACAGTAATTCTCTTCCCCCATTAAAATGCAGATAAGTAGGGGTAAAATTTACTCACAATAAAGCAAATGCCGGATACCAGATGACATCCAAGCTAGTCACCCAAGGTTCCATTCCGATTGTAATCGGTGGCAACCATTTTATTAAAGATGATCTGAGTAGACAAGAGTCCCACTTCTTTGTAATGGGAAACTCCTCTCCTCCACTTCAAACATCTATACAGCCTTCTACGCCCTTCTGAGAGAGGTTTCAGCTCCCTGTAAGAAAAAAAATATTTTCTTCCCTACTCAAAATACCTGTATTACAGAAATCCGAGATTCTGGACACTTAAAGAAAACAAGAATCTCAATGAAGCTTGTAATGAAAAGGCACAATACAGACTTGCAAAGTATTATCTTTTAAGATAACTAACTGGATTATTAATTTCTGTAAAATGTCACTGAAGGCCTTCTAATGTAATTTCTGCCTGAACAGCTGCAAGAATTTAGTGCATTGCACTTCACTTTTTATACTGCAACATCCCCTCATACATTATATATATAACTTTATACATAAAAGCCAAACAAAAGCATCTCCTTTCCCTAAATCACTAGGTTTTCAATTGTTTCAATTATCCAAAAGTTTCTTTGGGTTTTGCAAGTCTTTTATTTAGAGATCACCTGCAATCTCCTTCCAGGTTATCCAAAGCTGGCCAGTTCCCCTCACCTCAAGACCACATTGGTCACTGTTGGTGTGAACGTGTCTCCATCCTCTGCCACGCAGAGGTCTCTATATACAACCGTGGCTAACCCTTAACCTTGGATGAAAAAAGATCTGTGCTGTCTCCACTATCTTCTCTTTGAAGAAAGAGCCAGATTCATTGCCATGATAGGAATAATCTGAGTTTTCAAAAAATAGCCCATCTGTCTCTCCCTATCCTATTGCCTTTGGAGAAAGCACGGGGAAGAAGTCATATTTCTGCAAACAAAAGCAGCTGAACGTGCTTCTTTGACCCGAGTATTTCCCTGTAATATTTGATTATCTGAAGTTTGGTTCATCATCTTTTCCTACAGATGCTGCCTTCCTAATTAAACCCTTCTCTCTGCAGCCACTAAAAAATACAGCTTTAGGACATCCGTTACCTCTACATCTGTCATTGTGCTTGAATGTTATCTATTCCCGGCTTTTCTTCCTAAGTTCATTTGGGTTCCTCAGACCCACAATTACCTGACACCACGTTTCCACAATGCCAAGGCACAACCGGATCCCCTCCTAATAAGGATTTACAGCACTAGTAGTTCAGGTAGACAACGTCTTCAGCCCAGGTGTAAGCTTGGCAAATATGGATACCACCACTCCTCCTGCCAGGAGCTATCTGTGTAAACAGGAAGCCTGACAAAAGAAATCTTGGTAACTGTTACTAAGCATGCAGCCTTTAACTGACACCACTATGGGACTTCAAATGTTTATCTTCCCATTTCCCATCCAAGTATGCAGAGTACAACCTCTGTCTTTGTCCTCTGCATCTATGTAGTCTCCCTCCACCCCATGTTAAGTATTACTTGCACGATTTAATAAGCTGAAGTCAGATAAATCCAATAAATTGTATTACAAGATGCAACCAGCACCAGCAGGTTAGAGAAAACTAGGTAAAACCCCACGTAACAGACTGCAGTCATGAGAGAGAATCAACATAGAATGGTTGAGGTGAGACCTTGAAGATCATCTTGTGCCAGTTCCCCTGCCACAGGGCCCCCTCCCCCCAGCCCAGGCTGCTCCCAGCCCCGTCCAGCCTGGCCTTGAGCCCTGCCAGGGATGGGGCACCCACAGCTGCTCTGGGCAGCCTGGGCCAGCGCCTCGCCGCCCTCACGGGGAAGGGTTTCTTCCTCACATCCAACCTAAATCTCCCCTCTCTCAGCTTCAAGCCATTCCCCCCTGTCCCACCGCTCCCTGCCCTTGCCCAAAGCCCCTCCCCAGCTTTCCTGTCGGCCCCTCCAGGCACTGGGAGCTGCTCTAAGGTCTCCCCGGAGCCTTCTCCTCCCCAGGCTGCACAGCCCCAGCTCTCCCAGCCTGTCCCCACAGCAGAGGGGCTCCAGCCCTCTGACCAGCTCCGTGGCCTCCGACGGGCCCGCTCCAACAGGTCTGTGTTGGGTGCCCCAGTGCTGAATGCAGTACTCGAGAAGATAACATAGATTAAATCCATCTCACAGAAGAAACTCCTCCTTCACAGTATCATGGTATAGGACACACAAGACCTTCTATAGCTATGGAAAGTAATGCTAAGATGGCAGTACCATCAGGCAAAGAACAGCTGCAGAAGTGAGGAGTTAAAATGGGTGGCCACCCAAGTACACATTTCTGGAGTGAAACATTCATGGCTTCTACTCTTTTGAGCACTAAACACTATTCTGATGCAAGCTAGAGCAGCATATGCTATCATCTAGCTCAGGGAATGCAGTTGTCGCTTCCCTGTACCACATGCTAAATGGAGCCCTTGAAACAAGCAATCACTATCTTCCTAAATATGTTTTGCCCTTGAAAGCACAACAAGCAATGCTAAGTCAGCCTTTTCAAGCAACAGAAGAGAAAAGTTTCAGGAGACCTATTAAAATGCTAGGGATTACTATAGACTTCCCTTCCCTCTATCCTTTAATTTACATTTTGCCTTATATTTCCCTAGCACCATTAACCAGCTGGCAAAACAAGCAAAGACCACCTCCCGCTCCCTCTTCTCATGACTACCTACCCTACCCTAAAGAAAATTCTGCCTTTTCATACTGTAGCAACTTTTGTCCTGCCTGGGAGAAAAGAAAAAAAAAAAAAGGAAGAAAAAGGAGGAGGGGAGAGCTGTATATAGCCTTCTCTTCAGTGAATCTATCTTACTCCCAGAACCTACCACCTTCTGGGCAGCTCTGCGAGGACTAAGACATGACCTTTACTCTTTCCACACAAGAGCTCTCCTCTCAAACTCATTCTTCAGGCAGACCACAGGTGACTATTTCTTCAGAACAAAGCTCAAACAAGATGTTAAAATAGTCCTGATTTAAGGTTGATGCAGTCTGACTTCTGAGGAGGCAGCTTGTAGGGAAAAAAAAATGCACCGAGTACATACTGTGTGCTTTCATTAAGCACACCTCTCCACAAAGCGAATTCAGTCAGCATTTGCTGATCCAAGTTGACAAGGATGTCTGTCAAGAGTACCTGGGGACCGGTGCAGAAATAACCAGAGGTACACAATTCTCTGCACAATGCACATGGGTTAGCCTATATGATGCAACTCCACAGTAACACAGGGATAAAAGAGCTGATACCAAAATAGAGTAGAACGTGTATACCAGTGCATGTTACAAGAGCAGCACAGAACCCTGTTTTTTCAGTACCAAAAAAAAACTAACCAGTTTTGTTGTTGGGGTTTTTTTTAGCAACAGAAACCAGAAACACATAGAACTTGAGAACAGCACAGTGTTAGAAGCTGCACACTCTGGTCTCTCTCCTCAGACACTCGCAAGAGTCCAGGGAACACTTGGCCACAAGTTCCTTATGTTAAGAATTCAAGAAATGTATCTACCCGTTCCTCCTTCACAACTCTGCTCCTGAGCTCTGCCAGCTTTCCTCCTGGGGACTGGGGCAGAACAGAGGCCACCAGCATGGACACTTCGACACTCCTGCTGCCTCTGCTCCACCTGCACTGCAAATTAAGAACTTCACACTCAAACGGCGTTAATCAGACAAACTAAGCAGCATTAATCCAGCACAACATTTTCTAGCCTTTCAATGTGCAGGCCTGTAAGAAACTTCCTAACAGACAGAGACTTCTCTCTGTAGGGATTTAAGCCAGCTGACAATAAACTTGTTCCTTCCCAGCTGCATTTCACAAATGCCTTGGAAAGAGGCCATGGAGCCTGAGGGGTCTGCAGACCCAAGGTTTAATATTCATCCGGAAGAATAAAAAAAAAAAAAAAGAGAAAAAAAGTCTTTAAAAGATAGGTATTTGGTTCCAAATAGCCAATAGAAAAAGTTCTGGGGTTTGGTTGGTTTTATTCTGAACTTTCCTAGAAAAAGAGTATTCCAAAAAGAATTGCAGGATTCAACTACAGAAAAAAAGAATGTGCTTATATGAAAAATCTGGTTTGGAGGAGAAAATCCTTTAGAGGAGAAATATCTGTGCTCCAGCTGGGGTAAAAGATCTTGAAATAAATGTTCTTCTCTAGCAGTATCTTCCAGAAAAACAATCCCTTCATATAGGGACTCTAAGGATACATACTAGTGAAGTTCCTGTTTAACTACAATATTTACCCTCCAAGACACACAGAAAAGACTTGTTTCTAACTTCAGCAATTCCTTGTATAAACATGTACAAAAGGTAATTTTGGGTCTTCAGGCTGTCATACCTACAAAACCAGCTTTAAGTGCACCACAGGGTTCTCTAAGGATCTCAAAGACACACTACTACCAAACACATAAGGTCACATTTATTTCCCATTAAGATGCATAAAAGAGCTCCCTCCCACTAAGTCCAGCGAGTACTACGTGACATCTGGTTGCTGTCATCTTCCACTGCATGGCTGATGGTGGCAGCAGGGACTTACCTAGTGAAATCAAAGCAGCGTGCAGATACAAGATAAAAGTCAGGTGTTTTAGGCAAGCACTTGAGAAGCATCAGACTGGGGAGAGCATGGAACTGTTCTGAAACTCTTCAAAAATATCTCATGTAGGACACTTCTCCTCCTCCTCTTCCTCCTCCACTTTCCAAAAGGTACAGGCTTCAGAAAGACCCCTAGCCATAGGTACATGGTTCCTCCACCTTCCAAGGGGCACGATTCTGACTTGTGACACGCTGAGAACAACAAGGCCTGATTTAACCTGAAACCTGGCAGGTAAAGCCAGCTCTCAAGCCTTTGACTCATTCTTAGCTGTGCAAATCTTGCACAGGCTACAACAACCGTTTAAAACATCATTCACACAATTCTGTAGGGAAATTTTTTTCTAACTGTAAGGGCTTACTGGAGGGAAGGCACGTAGTAATTCGCACAAGGCTCCTCTTGCTATTTACTATATATCCTGCAGTTTAATGATTTGGGGGAAAACCCAGCTGTCTTCCAGAGAAGACAAAAAAAAAAAATCCCTCTTGTATTTTTAAACAAAATTGTAGAATCCCTAAGGCCAAGACTGTATTTAACTCTAAATTACTTGCTGTGACAGCATAAACAGTCCACCAAGCCTACAGATACAAACAGTGGCAACCTATCAGCCTTTTGCACTCCTGAACAGAGAGAGTGAGGGAAAATTTTTTAACAACAAACCAGCAGATTACAAGATTGTGATACTTTCACTGGGAAAAGCTTTTTTCAAGTCTGCTATTACACTACAGCATCCAAATAAAGAGGCAAATTTTATGGGACAAAAGCTTTTGATCTGCCTACTGTTTATGCAATTGCAGGAAAAAAACCTATCCCCTTCTCCAAGTCACATTGAGGTTTAAGAGCAACTAAAAATAAAAAAGTGGAAAAGAACTATGATCACAAAGTTAATTGTATGATGGTGGATAAAAGCCACTCCAGTGACTGCTCAGCAAAAAAAGGCACAAGATAACTCAACTAGGAAAGAAAAATGGGAGGAACAGAAAGAATAGGAACATAATTATGACTTGAATATGCAAAGGACCAGTATTAAGAGGCAACTTTGAAAGCTGAGAAGAAATTACAAGAACCTGAACCAGTGGGTCAGTCTGGAAGTGAGGGGCTGGAAGAGACACAGCACACACCCCCACCCCTGTGAAAACCTCTTTGTAAGGCATTCCAAGGTCAGGAAGAAAAAAAAGCTTGATTTCCTTGAGATGATACTCCGAACTCAAACCTTTTCCAGCCATTTTAATTTGAGCCTCCTCCAGCTGTGTTCAGCTGCTATGCTGAAAGATTCACCTACAGCTTTATCCAAATAAGCAGCAGAAGCTGTTTAAGCAAAGCCATCCTAGCTTTTATGCAGACACAAGTGATTTTTCAGCCATTTTGAGTGAGCCAAGGACACAACAATAAAAAACTGCTTCAGCAGCATACGCATCTGTCCAAAATCACGGGAAGGGACTAAAAAAAAAAAAAAAAAGACAATATAGACAAGACAAATACGGCAGCAAGCCTCTAACATAAAGGCCTGTCTACTGCTGCCTAGTAAAGTCAAGAAGGGGTCAGAACTTCCTTTGAAAGGGAGGACAATGCAGTACAGTGTTTCACCACCAGTTAATTCTGTCATACATGAAAGTTGAAGCCTGTTCATCTACTCTCACAATACTGACTGCAGTCCATCAGGAAACATTACCTGCAGATACAGTTGCTTTTCCAAAAGCAAGCGTTCTTCACTTACCTTCATTTCTAATCAAAATCTCTACCTGGTTCTGAGCTCACGCCACTCTCACCAAGATCTATTGACCACTACGTGCACACCATGCTTTTGCTCGCAGCACTTACAATAAGTTTTGCTCTCTCCATCTCCTCCACCACCTCAGATATCCACTGGATGATTCAATCGCCCATCTAGTTCAGATTCCTCTGCTAAGCCTTCCTTCTGTCAGGCCATAAAAAACCCAAAATAATCCATCACTGACAAATAGGGTTTCTCACAGCCATTTCTGTGCCAGCAGAAGAGGACACAGCCAGTAATGAGCGAATATTTTCTACTCCCAGAGAAGGCAACATCTTCATTAAAACAAATGAAGTGCCTAGTCCTACAAGCTGCCGAGAAACACTTCTGCACTCAGATTAATGCAAAGCTGCCTGCCCATTTCTGTGCACACAGCTTCAGAGCCTCTGCAGAGCTGAAGTCCCTACCTGTTCGCAGGAATTCACTCCCCCCAACTCCAGTAGCTGCTACTTCAACCCCTTGGCAGAGATCAAACTGACAGGAATCTTGTCAAACCTGCATCAGCCACTGCTTGGACACCGCCACTGAGAATGCACCCTCCGAGGGCCCCTCTCCTTTTAGCTACATGTCTATTCTAGATTTAATTTCCCTTCCCTTTGTGTTGCACCTATCAAGAACATTAAGAAAATGAACTGGCTGTAACTCAAACCTAGACAGAGGCAAGTACAGGAAGCTTAGCAGGAAACATTTAGAGGCATGGAATAAACTGGTCTCTGCTTTAATTACAGAAATCGGGGGTGGGGGGTTGTTGCTGCTGCAGCAATTGCCAATTGCTCTCCTAGAAGCAAATCATTAAAAAACACCACTTAGCAGGATAAATGGCATTCATTTATATGGTCGCAGGCGTTTAACAGTGAAGAGGTTTAAGTGGCCACAATTCAAGACATAAGAGACCAAGTGAAAGTTAAGAACATTTTCTCATTAGCAGGTTTACCTGCACCTTCCACTGACATGGCCAGTTTGGCCACATCTGAAGACAAACAGTTACCTGTTCATCTGCATTGCTCCAATATTTCTTCCCAACTCTTTCAGTTCTCAGCAAATATGGTTTAGATTTAAACCAAAGCCTTAATTCTGTGTTGACGACACCTACACATGTCTGGATGAGAGAACACTACGAGCCTGCAAATCTCAGAATAGCTGTGTAGCATCTCCAGGGGATACTGGCAGCATGTCAGCTCATGGAAACTTCAAAAGTGTGCCCCAACTCTATGCATTAAAATGGAAGCAACTACCATGGGTGGTATCAGCATGCACCTGCACTTAGCCAGGCACCTGCACTTATGAAAGCAGCCAAGGTCAAGCAGGATTTGATTGCAGAGTTACCAGTTAAGACTCCAGCACATTGTTCCAGCTCTTGTCTTTGTGAAGAAACTAAAGGAGGAAGTCACAACATGGACAAAAAACACCCTAAGAGAAGGAGAGACTCTGGTGCACATACTCTCTAACTGGTTCTTATCAGTACCAAGAGTCTCAAGGATATTGTGTCTGGCTTTGTAAATATACTTCAAAAGCTAAACTTCAGGACATGACACAATGCACTCCTCAACCTCCCCTGTGAGCACGGTAACTAAACCAGTTAGCATCACACTGGGTATGCCCGAAGTCCAAGAAGCCTTTTCAAATCATACAGCAGACTGGGAAACTGTGCCCTGGCATTCTGGCAGCACTGACCTGCTGTGGTTTACAGCAGTCCAGCAGAAAGAACGTGCTAACAGGGAACAAAAAAAGGAAAGTTACGTCCTTGTTCTAAAAAGTCAAATTAAACAAATGACACTATTGTGCTGTACAGTTGAATAAGGAATTCCTTCCTAATTTGAAAACTGTTTGACAGACACGACAGGAGGCAGCCAGAAGCAAGCCAGGGGCTCAAGAACTCAGAGGCACACAGAATAGGCCAACATATCCAACAAGGGGAGGTTTCAGCAGCATGTTTTATAGTTGCACTGAGCTGCATGCAACATCAGGGTAGGAAGTCTTTCCCCTTAAACCCCCGATTTTGACATCGCTTTGCATTTAGAGTTGGTTATAAGTTGGTAATTTTACTGGTTGACAACCAATGAGAAGCGACTTCCACCTCAAAAGGAACTCAGCCACTCAGTATGGCCTTTGCACCAAGTTCAGTTTTTTCCAAGTGCAATATACGTACATACCTTACCCCCCCCAATTTACTGAACCATTAAATAGTTCACACAAATGAAAAAAAATTTAGATTTGGTTTCATATAATAGTCGCTTCCTAGATTAGCATTTCTTTTTTGTGATCCACTAGGCTGCATTTGTGTAAATTAAATACTACTGAAACAGAAAAAAAGTCCAATTTTTCTTAAGTTAATGTTATGCATGTATTCCAAAACAGATTTAGCCCATCACATTTTGAACATAGAAGAAAACAGCCGATGAAAAGTAATAGATTCAATTGTTCACTGTCCTTGGGCCCTTCAATATATTAGAACCAGAGGAGTTTGTTTTATGCTGAGGGGAAAACAAAGAATCCATTTAGCTTTTCAACTTTGTGTAAGCTCAGTAAATAAATCAAGAAAACAGACCTGAAAAATTCTACTTTCACTGCCAGTCTGTATTTTGACTACTGTTTGTTGCCACATTTTTCATTTACACTACTTCCATAAACAATTTATACTAATGCATCAAACTCAAAACATTTTGATTATATCAGTTAATTTTTAAAATAACACTTTTAGTCTTGTCCTAGCCTGCTCCATACGAAAAGAGATGTATGAGAGTTCCCATACCCTTTCAGAAACCTTCCTCTGTCACAAGGTAACCGTTCTTGCAGGTTATAGGACTCAGGTGAGTTTTGGAGGTTGTCTGGAAAAATCTGATGGTTTCATGTCAAGACTGAAATTCCATTTCTTCTGAGCCATTGAGAGGTTTCACTTGCTTGTTTCAGTTTGTTGGTTTGGGTTTGTTTTTTTTTTTAATCAGCAGCATATACAACAGGTACTTGTACATGCATGAACACAACAGATGCCTTTAAACACCTGGATTAAATTATCACATAAATAGGAAGGTAGCTACTTCCTCACAAACCAATCACAGAAGACAGATTTCTAACAATCAGTGAAGTCAAGAAGAATGGCTGTTGGCTTTGATAATTTCCAAATAGTAGATCTTGTGCTAAGGTGGCCTCAGAAGAGGTTCCTCACCTTTGTTTCTGTTAGTCCCATTTACAGCTTCAGCTTTGTAGAACCTGGATCATGTGCTAGGAGAGTGCCAAGTACCACCAAACACCTCAGCAGCTGCAGATATAAAATCCATTATTTTAAACTCAAGGAATAAGAAGATCTTCTTCCTAGTTCACAAAATATTTCTCGGATACAGACAGAAAAACATACCAAAGAGCAAAAAGGCACAGCTACTCTCCCTTTGAAGAAAGGATCTAGCTGCTTCAGAGGCTTCCACAAATAGACAGGGATCAAAAGGCACCATGAAAACAGGCACCACAAAACATTTAAGTCTTTTTCCCCCCAAGTGTGAGGTGCTTCTTCCAGATATTGCTACAGGGAGGGCTCTTTCAGACATGGAGAAAAGGAGGAACAGGGACAATATTCAGCCTCCAGATGCACCAAGAAAATTAAGTTCAGCAACTCATGGAGAACACACACAGTCCAAATATAAACCCAAATATCTGAAGACCCGGCCACAGGAAAACCAAGACATTAGGAAATTAATAGGAGGGAAGAGGATAAGATTTTAAACCACTAGTGGGACAAATTAACAGCTCTCCAGAGCTTGTAACGCCGAGAATTCCTTAGAAAGAAGGGAGTTTTAAGTTGCACAGGGATGCCAGTCTCTGCAGACTGGCTGAACTGTGACCAGTGTTACACACCAGCTTTGTGTTACACACAAGCTACCTGCAGTTCTCCAGTTATCTGATAAGACACATCACACTGTTCAGCCGTGCCTGTACCAACACTGTTATGCAACAGTATAGTTCATTAGTGGTTTCCAAACCATCATATTTCACAAGTTATTACACTGTACTTATGTTTTCAATATTAAAAATATCTGTTCCTGATAAAAAAATATGCTAACTAGTTCTAATATTCTTTAAGATTTTATGCAATGCAGAAACGTCAGCAGAAAGACAACAGGGACTTATTTTGCTTTCTGTAATATTCATGCCCTTCAGACTTGCTCACCAATAAAAGCTACAGCATAAACCCACATGACAAAAGAATATTTCTGTTGCGGTGCCCCAGCATTCAGTTCTGCTCTTGATCAAAAAATCAACGTATTAAGAAGCAGAGGTGTTCCTGTGTAAGACAGAACTAAAGATGTTACTAATATTTGAATATATACCATATTTGCTATTGAGCTACCCTAACACAGGTGATGTGTACACTAACCAATGTGACCCAGAAATCAGAATTTCTTAAACTTGAGCCATTAGCACTGATGAAAATCACCTGATAAAACAAGATCAAAGGCAGTAAGAAACATACTTCCCCCTCACCCCCCAATAACTTCATCTAATCCCTCAGCACAGAGCTCTCTCTGCCTTTTCAGTAAAGATTAGCATGTTTAAAACTGCTAAACTCTGTATAATCTTCCATCATTTAGAAAAGTAATTCAATTAAGACAAGCACTGGTGAAGTTGCCTTCTTGCTAGCCACCCAATGCTATATCCTTGCACTATAAGTTAAAAATAAAAAAAAATGAGAGAAAGAAAGAGAAGCTTCTTCTAGCTGGACACAGATTATGTTGCAGGCTCGTGATGAATCCACTGTCCATGCGGCAAGTATCCAGGCTCAGCTGGGGAGGGGCGTGGGGAACACAACAGCAGTATTGCTATTGAGAGGCAATGACTTGCAGTAAATCCCAAAAGGAACTGTGAGTGACCCGATGTCATTTAGCCAACACACCCCACCAACCAAGCAGCACTAGCAGGACCCAAGGATAGAGCGCTGCAGCAGTGTGTCAGCTTGCTCACCACAGCACTGAGCACTCAAGGAGCTGGTGCAATAAAGGCAGAAAAGGCAGACAATGTGAGTAACAGACATGGGAGACAAGAAGATTTTGGGGGGTCAGGGAGCAAGGAAAGAAGGCTCTTAAAAAAAAAAGTCAGCATCTTAGCACAGGAAAAAGAATCTGCAGCTAGCGGTGAGCAGCATACTAGGAAGAATCACTGCAGTCCACACAAATGCCTAGGTATACGGCACTGAACTCCCACAATATGGCTGAGGATACCAGCAAAAATCAGCTATCACATCCACTTTCAAATAAGAATAAAATGTCTAGAGATGCTCCCAGATCTCCCATGGAATGATACCATCTTTGCTCACACGACTGCATGGAAGGGTTGTAAAGCCTGCACAGTAATGAACTCCAGTTAAGAATTTCTTAGCCATAACATACCCATTTATTGAGATGACTATATACAGTCAGCACAGAATGTCTGATATTAGCCGGCTTTGGTTGCCGAGGCAGCTAATTGACATTGTAGCCCTTTATAACATTTCATTTGTCATTGTGAAGTCCCCAAACTAAATGAAACAGAAGCATTCAGCCTCCCTACCAGCAGCAGTAGGATTATCTTTAATTATGGCCTTCCAACAAGGCAGATCACCTTTTAGTTAAACAGGTAGAAAATGCAGCAATCCAGCGCAACAGTTGTACAAAGAGATCTTCTAATTTATGAAAGCTGCTATCATAAAAACTTTATTTCTACATTTCTCTTACCCTTCAAAACAAAGAACAACATGTAAGCAAAGCCCACTCAAGCTCCCTTTGCAGCATCAGAGACTGTTCTGTAAATATCTCCATCATACAGAAGAACATTAGCGCATTTATTCTTCCAGGAGCCATTTGTAGTGGGAGCTATTCACCCTACAGACAGTAAAAAAATAAAAAATTACAGAGAATGACATCATGACAGCACTATCTGAAGAGATTCAAGCCAAATTCAGAAACAGACACTTCTCCATCAAAGACAAGAATCATCCAAGCACTGTGTTGGAGCATGCCCTCGCTGCAGCCCCCGTGGATTGTATGGACACACCAAGGGCTATCGGCATCACCACATTTAGCATCGAGTTCAGCGCAGATCAGTAACGGAGTCATCGCCCAGGATCCAAGACAAAGGCAGGTCTGAAACCCACACCACAGCTGCTAGCCAGGCCCTAACCAACTAGATTCAAATCAGCTTTAACCCACCCAATAAGCTACAGTCAAGACAGCAGTTGCAGTGCTATGTATATTTAGTCAGGAGTATTTTGCTACACTATAACCATAAAACCCCTTCTCTCCTCCCCAGATTTGATGCTATGAACAGGAATTATTTAAAACCTTCCAGTATAAACACACAGATGATTAGCTGAGAGAGAAAAAAGTGACCAAGACTAGAGAAAGCAGGTATCTGATGTTAGATCTGCTAGAACAGACAGACAAGAAATCCACGTGTAAACTGAGAGCTGCTGAGATTTAAGATCTGCACGAGGTGCTACAACCTTCCATGGAGGCATTCGAAAAGCTTCATGAAATCAAAGCTCAGAAATACAGTAAAAGCCGCCAAGCGTTTTGCAAATATGCAGTTAATACTTAAGATTCCTGCTATCAAACAGCTTGGAAGAAAAAAAAAAAACAAACATATGAGCATCTTCTACACATGACCCTCTTCCAAAATCCTCATAAAATGGCTGGCCAAATAGCACCTCACCAAGTAGATCAGGTGACCTACCCCCCCAAAAAAACCCCACCAAACGCAAGTTGAACTTGTGGTCCCTGGATCCCTAATATGAAGGGGAACTGTTCCAATCCCCAAAAATAAAATAATTTTTTAAAAAGGATGAAAGAGACAGACTAAAGGAAACCATCAATGTATAGGTAAATGATTTAAGAGCAGTCTTATCACCGAGCTCATCTACGTAACACCAAGATGTAAGTCATTTGGGGGAGAGGGAAGAAGAAAAAAAAACAAGAAAAAAAAAAAAGACGGACGACTAGTATTTCATCATCTCCTACCACACAGAGACCAAAGGTGGCTGAGGGAGCAAATACCCCACCCCGAGACAGAAAATATCTTGCACCTACTCATTATGTCAAAGATCACTCAATATCTGACCAGGATTACACAAAGCATCTGACAAACCAGCATTTTTTCAGAAAACTCTCCAAAGTGAAAGATTTGAAATGCAGTACTGGAGATAGAGGCCTTCTGCTGAGGAAGAAGACATCGTTTGGGATTTTTTTTTTATTTTATTTTATTCCAAAGACAGGGAAGGAAAAAAAAAATCTCATTGACTGAATTAAATATTTAGAGCATTGGATCCGCTTTGCCAAGACATAACTCCATTTTCAAAAAATGCTATATTTACACAGAAAACACCAGGGATTGAGACTCCTGCCCCCAAAAAAACGGAGGAGTTGAGATCAAATGAATCAGCAACTGTTTCTGGAGATGTGGCCGCTGGGTTTTGGTGGTTTGTTGCTTGTTGTTTGTTGTTTTTTTTTTTTAACCATAGCTGACCGACGCTCGATCTCTCCCTGTCACTGAGGGTGCAGCGACCACAAGGCAGCCTCTGCAAGGGGGAGGCAAACGCCCCGAGGCTGCCCCCCACCCCACGGAAAGCTGCGGGGGGGGGGGGCGACAGAACCCCGTTCCCCTCATAATGTGGGGTTACGGCACAGGCGGGGCCCCCCACGGAGGGCGACAAGCAGGGGGGGATCCCCTCAGATGCGACCCCAGCCCCCATAAGGGTGGGTCCGCCGCGGCGAAGAGGGGGTGGGGTGTGGGAAGGGAGGAGCCCGCCCCGCCACCGCTGCGTGAGGGAGACCCGGACCGAGCCGGGCCGGGCGGTGACTCACCGCTCTGCTCGCCCAGGAACACCAGCTTGAATTTCCGCAGCGGGTTGCCGAAGTCCCCGCCCGCCGACATGATGGAGGAGCCTCCGCCGCCCCGCGCTCGCTCCGCTCCCCGCGGCGGGACCCGCAGCCGCTCTCACACGCTTCTTTCCGCCCCCCCACTCCCCGGCGAAGGCAGGCTGCGGGCGGCGGGCAGGGCTGAGGCCGGGCTCGCAGCCCCGGCGAGGCGCAGCCGGCTGGGTGAGGTGGTGCCGCCGCCGCTGCCGTTCCCCTCAGGGCCGGGCTCCTTCCCCCGCGCGCTCGGCGCCTCACACAGCGGCCGCCCGCCCCACGCACGCACGCGCGCCGCCGCCGCCCCGCCCCTCGCGGCACGTCGCGCTGTGTGCCCCTGCGCCCCGCCCACTCTGTACGTCGGGCTAATCACAGCGGGAGGGGAGGGGGAAAGGTGGGAAGGAGGCGGGGCTTGGTGTCCTGCTGCTGAGCTGTGGATGCGATCACTCTGGAGCCTAACGATGGCTGCCTGGGTGGCCTGGGCGTTGGGGGGAAATCCTGCTCCCTGAAGCAACCGAGCTGCAGAGTGTGTGTTTGTGTGGAAAGGCGGGGTGCACGGGCTCTGCCCGCGGCGTTGCTCAGCTCCCAAGGCACCCTCTGAGCTGCGAGGGTGCTCCCCACGCATACCTTCCTACTGCAGCCACCCACACCGGACCGCCTCCCCCAGGCCACCATGCAAGGCCAGGCTGGGGCCACGCACCCACAGGCTGTGCCACCAACTCAGCTTCCAGAGGCCCCCTGACACACAGGGCTGGGGCAGATGGGATACGGGCGCTTCCAAAAAGGATCTGGGCTGTGGGTGCTGCTATTTATCGTTGTCAGTCATCAGGCGAAGCCTCTCCTTTGCACCCAGACATGGTCTCATCCGGATCCACAGGTCAAACTCTGCCTGGACTGATGGAGCTGTGCCCCTGGGTTTTTTCGGCATGGATTTGGCCAAGTTTGGCTGCTACAGGAGCTCATGCTCATTTCCCAGCCGCAGTTAAAAACCCTTTTCATCATGTTGTCTATACAGTCCTTGGCATCAGCGCTAATCAATGGTTGCAGGACGCTGTTTTGCGGATTGACTGGATACTAAGCAAAAATGAATTCCAAATCAAATACAAAAATAAATGCAGTTTATTATATGACAATATAATAAAGAAAACAGCATGCAATATGATAAAAAAACAGTACTAGTTATTATGCACGATATGATAAAAGAGCAATAGCAGCAAAGCATCAAGACATTACTGCAAAGTGTTAGAGAGACTAAGAAAAGGATCACATCACCAATTTCCACCTTAACATCCCTTCGGCTGGGAGCCCTGTTGCAGCCAGTGCCAGGAATCTCTCAGTAACTGGGAAAATTCCTGCATGGTGCGTCCACCTGTAGGTGAGGCTTCTTGCCCAGTCCCGGAGCTCGCCCACCTTTAATACTCAGTTACACACCTAGTGTATGTAAATAAAAAAAAATAGGCTAAGTGCAGGTGTGCACTATGTCATGGTTCGTAAGGTTCACACACGCCAGGGATGTTGGCCAGACACCTGAGCGTGGTGGAGTTACCGTCATGACATAGCCACACACGGTGTTTTATTGTCTCGATGCTGCTGCTCATATCTTGCTTGTTCAGGGAGCTCAAGACAAACACCACCTGCCCAGTACAGCTGTCCTTGAGTTCCCTGAACTCACTCTCCAAGTTAAGCGATCCCTAATTAAAGACAGACTTCTTCATAAGCAGTAATCAATTTAAGAAATTTTCACACAGATGCACCCAGCCCAGCTGAGCTCAAGGGAAGAACCAGCAGAGTTCTTGAGACCAAAAGCTTAATCCTAAACTGGTACGGATATTCCTTTAGAGGAGTATCTCTTGGGGACACTCCAGAATGTCCCCAGCACATCCCTCCCATCAGGGTGACATTTCCCGGGGAGGTCAGAGATTCCCACTCTCATCCTTTTGCAGTGGCTGGGGCTGTCGTTCGGAAATGGCTCAGTGCTCCCTCCCTGCCTAGCAGAGAGGTTAGAACCCCATTTGCAGGCCAGCCCTCCCTTTAGCTGTTTTCTGCCCATTTCTCCCCATTTAGCTCAGTTTGCCTTCAAGCTTCAGGGCATGAAGAGGCTCCCAGCTGCATCCAGGATGCTTCTGTTTAAACCTTGGCTTCAGGACATCTCTTTTCCACATAGTCTTCCTCCCTCCATTGCCACGCTAGTGCAATCCCACACTGATCAGTACTCTCTTGCTCAAATTTGAAAGCAAAAATTGATTTTTAAGAAGCACTCACCGCCCTGGGGCTTCCCGGGCCCTCAGTTGGTGCTGGCATTGCCTGCTGCTCCCAGGAATATCTCAACTGAAACAAGAATGTGCTCAGTGACAGAGCCCTCCGCGGTCTGTGGCTCCTGCCCCATGGTTGTATTCATGTTGATGTTGGTGCAGATCTCTTGCAATCCACTCAACAAGATCCAAATAATACTCCATGGGCTATTTTCCACCTGGAAATGGGTAGGTTTTCCACCATTTTCCCATCTGGGAGATTGTTCTAGAGCCTCTCTGCTCTGATGGTCAGGGAAATGGCATCCACCATTCATTTAGTTCATCTAAATGTAGCTGCTCAGTGAATTTTGTTCTCTTGTGCCCTCTCACACCTTCCTCTCCAAGGCCCAAGGGCTACATCTCCTCTGCTATGGGGACACCACACGCAAACTCTTGGTCTCCTCCTGGTAAAAGATCATGGGTTGAAACCAGTATTATTCCATCTCCACATGACCTGCTGTCCTGGATTTGTAAATGCTCCATGTAGCCGAAGGGGGCACAGGCTCTCAGCAAGGATTTGCTTACAGGTAGGTCATCCTCAGTCATGAACGTCCTTCGTTCAGCATCTCCAGCCATGGTCTCTGTGCTCCGTCACTGCCTGCTGAATGAAAACACTCATTGAACCTTCCCACTTCAGGGATCTTGTTCTGGGATATGAGTTTTGCCTCTTACCGATGCCTGCAATCCAGGTGCAGAATTCAACAGCATTTTGAAAACCAAATGGTCTACGCTTTCTATTTCTGCTCATTTCATTTGTACTCCCTCAACATGATTAACTGCTTCTCCAAGGTTTGGAGTTTTTTTTCCAGGTCTTGAACTGCCAGTGAACTGAAAGAGAAAACATGTCTTTAATAAGGTAATTAAATTTAACTAAGTTTTAATAAAGATACGAGCAGGAGCTCGCATTCAGCCTTGCACCTGGCATTTGGGAGCATTTCCCCCTTGCTGTGGCATTGGTCCCACGGCTGCTCTCCCAACCATGGGGAAAGGGAATCCAGATTGGCAGAGACCTACTTAAATAATTTCACTATCATTTTATATATATATTGTCCTTGTTGACATGTCATTCAGGGATCTTTCCCACCAATCCCAGGGAAAACAAGGGCTCTCTACCACGGAGAAGTCTTGACTGTTAGTAATAATTATTTTTGTCACAAAAGCTCTGCTCAGGCGCAGCATCTCTTCATGCTGAGCAAAGGAAACACTCCTGCGTTTCCTGCCAAAGAGGTTTCAGCCCAAGGGACCGGCAGGGGATATGGATGAGGCTTTCAAGATAAAGCAATTGAGGGACCTGCCTCTGCTCGCTGAAGCCAGGGGGGATCATCCTGCTGACTCCTGCAGGCCTTAGGCATGGTCCTAAAAAGCGCTGCAGAAGGTAAAAAAGGAGACACGCAGATCAAAGGTTTTCTTCTAAGCTATATTTAAACAGTTTTTGGGTTTTTAATTGGACAAGTCCAAAAAGCAGTGAAGACTTTCAGGTGCTGGATCTCAACTCTCCTAGGACAGCTTTGCTCCTCTGGACTGCACAATAGAGAGCGGATTGAGAAGGGGCAGGGGCCCTGCCACAACCTTATGCATAGGTTGCAAACCACTTGAGTATCACCTCTGCCAGCACCTGTGTGCACCACACTGGGTCATTGACAGGGCACATCCAGCTACATGACAGGGAGAAATCTGCAGCAAAGCAGAAGATGGATGAAATAATCCCTCCAGCAAGGCCTGGGCCCCTCAGCAGCCGGGGGAGCCTTGAGACAGAAGAAGAGCTCCCTGGGTTTTTTTAGTGCAGTACAGAAAAGGGGTGGTTCTACAGCTGAGGGGGAAAGAAATGCCTTTGCTTCTTTTTTTAAATGTCACAAAAGGGCAGGTTGTGCTCCCGCAAACAGGGATTCGGTTACCTGGCTGTGAAACGATTCATTAGTCAAAGAAAGGCACAGTAAGGACTGGTGCTGGGAGCTGAAGCCGAGGCACATTCACATTGGAAATAAGGTCCACATTTTTAAGTGAGAGGGTGCTCAGCCACCAGAACAGGCTGTCAAGAGCAGCACTATCTTTGTATCCAGGGAAAATCAAGAGCAGGAGCCTTTATGAGAAAGATGCTTTCATCGAAACAGGAGTGATCTGTTTCCATACAGCTGTAAGTCAGCGGAAATCTACAGGCTGCAATGCGCAGGAGACCAAATTACATGATTTAACAGACCCTTTTGGCCTTAAAATGTATCCATCTATGATAGATGTCAGAGAAACTCAGGAGTGAAGAAATAGACTTGTTTTTCACTGAGACATGTAGGACAATGATGGTCATTGGGAGGGGGATTCCTGCAGTATGTGACTGCTGTACCCCAAACACAGTCTGGGGCAATGCTTCCTCCTCAGCCACATTTTTTGGGTGGCTGAAAGATTAAGCACACAGCATTTGAGGTCACAGAACAAGAGGTCATTCTGAGCACAACTTGCTCTTAATTGCGGTGCCCATCATGGCCTCCTGCCACAAATGCAGGCCCAGCCAGTCCCCTCCAGTCACAGACGCCTCTCCTCAAGCACAGCATTTCCTCCAGGGCTTCAAAGTTCACAGGCGCAGAAAGCCCACCTTTCCTGCAATGGGAGTGCTGGTCTTAAGCCAGATCAGACTCACACAGTGCTCCTTGCTCAAAGCACCCCAGAGTTATCAAACAAGCATCATTGCCAGGGTGGCCCTGCCTGGGGCTTGCGAGGTGAGATCAAAGGGCAGTACAACATCCACTCCACATAAGCAGTTTTGTCGTGTCCGGGGAGTGTCACAAAAAGACAGCTCAGAGCTGAGAGCCCGTGTCTTTGTGAAGCATGGCAAAGAGAGCAAAGGTGGTGTAGATACCCTCTGCTTCCCCCATGCACTGAGCGGGTGGAGGAGACAGCACGGCCCTGTGCATAGTACAGAGCCCGCCCAGGCTCTTCTGTCAGGCAAACCTTATCCTCTCATGGTCCTTCTCTCCTCTCCATGCACCAGATGGCAATGGGGATGAATGTCTGAGGTGTCAGGTGTGTGTCGGGAGCTCCAGGCACCCAGAAATGCAGGACAGGCCCTGGCAGGGTGGATCACGGAGCAGAATTAAATGCATGAATCTAGTCTGCAGCAGAGTTGCCACGTCAATGAACCAAATGAACTGGAGAGAGAAAGTCCATCATGAGCACTGACAGCTCCAGCTAAAAGCAATTGAAGCAGCCATCAGTCAGCAGAGGTAGAAATCCTGGCTTGAAATCAAGTTGCCAGGCAGTTCCTGCCCAGGATGGACAGCTCTAAGACAGGGGCTCAGAAAAATGGGCAGGAGTATTTGCCACACAAGAAGGGGGAAACTGGGGCCAGGCAGGAGAGAAGAGAGTGGGGAAGAGCCTAGGAGAAATGAAGGTTTGTATTGGAGATGGCCTGGTGAAGATGAGGAGGGCTGAAGAGACAGGAAGGGGCATTTTACAACAGGATGGGTTTTCCCAAGCCAGCTCCAGACTACCAGGTTTGGGGGGCACAGGGCCACACAGCACCCATCTCTTCCTACCCTGGTCTGCCAGGCAGACCTCCTTGCTCACCTCCTCTTCCACTGGGAAACACATGCTGCAATTCAGGGAGGTCTCTTGTCAGTCCATCCTTCCTACAGTCTTCCCACTTAACATTTAAGGAAATGCCTCAGGCAGCAGCTGGGATCAAAGCAGTGGCAGTAAGGCAGGATCCACTCTGCCCTCAGAGGGAGCAGTCTGCTCCTGAAAGGGGTGTTTGTCTTTGCTTCCCTCTCAAGCAGAAAGTGTGTCTGCATGGGGCCCAAATACCTCATGCTGACACACTCCTTCATTTTTAAGGCCTGTGGCGGCCTGCCAGCATGGACACAGCCAAGCCTGGCCCATTACACAGATGTTGTCTACAGGGTAAGGTCCAGCCCTGCCTCTGCAACTGCAAAAAAACCACCCCCTTTGCAGTGCCCGTGCCAGATGGCAGGGCCAAACCAGGCAGGTTTAGTACCAGACCGTCTGGCCCTGCTTCAGGCCTGCACACCCAGGCCAGCCCCAGCTGCCCCCACACCCCTCACGGCCTGTCTCCAGGCTAGAGCTGGGGCCCGCTGAATCCCCGCCTCGGTCCCACAGCCAGCAAGGACAACATGAGCTGGCTGAGGATTCACCCTCCCCTGAAGCCCGCTCGGTCCTGGCTGCCCTCCGGGCGCCCTCCACCCCCGCTCCCCCTCACAGCGCTCCCGCTCCGCGCTGACATGGCCGCGCAAGGCGGGGCTGCGCAGGCCACACTCAACATGGCCGCCGTGCCGTTACTCGATGGACGCGGCGAAAGGCCAATCAGCGTGCGAGAAGCGGGCGGATGGGCGGGCCACAGCTAGCAGGATTGGCTGCGCCGCTCGTCCCCGCTGGGGGGGGTGGAAGGGCGGCGCAGCGGGGACAAGGTGTCCGCCATTACCGGCCTGCCTGCCTCCTCCTTCCGCAGGAGGCCGGCGCCTGGCGGGCATCGGGAGCGGCGGAGTTGTTCAAATAACGTCACCCTCCCCGGGAGCCCCCAGTAGGCGGGACGTGGGGCGGGAGCCGTGGCGGCCGGGGCGGGGGAGCGCCGAGGCGCGGTGGGGGCACGCTTGGAGCTACGGAGGCGGCTCCGCCTGAGGCGCGGGGATGAGCGCGGCGCTGCCGAAGGTACCGGCGGTCCGTGACCGGCTGTGGGGGGACACCGGGCCCGGTACTGGGGGAAGAGGGGACTGGCCCGGCCCCGGGGGAGGAACAGGCCTGGCTGTGGGACTGGGGACCTGTGGGCCAGGCCCGGCCCTGGGACTAGACGGGGGGGGGGTTTGTCTCGGGGGGACACGGCCCTGGCCCTGAGTTAGTGCTCTGGGTCGCCTACCGTGGTGTACCTGGCCCAGGGACACCTCCCTACCCCTTCTCAGGCACCCAGGGATCACCCCAGCCACACAGGGTCCATTACAGCCCCCCCACCTTGCCACAGCCCTCGGGGACCCTCAGATCCCTGCGCCTGCCTGTCACTCTGGTCGCTCTTTGGGGACGGCGCTAATTATTTCCCCTAGTTGGCATGATGTAGCTCCTCCTGCCTGCCAGGTCCTGGTGACAGCAAAGCGCTTTGCTTTGCGCTGCCTTGGTGATGGATGAGCTGAGTTTCCCTCCATTCATGTGGAGCTGGCACAAGCACGAGGGTTGTTGACATGACTCTTGCAACCTGAAGGCGGTGGAACCATGCGAGGGATGAACGTGATGCGTAACTGCAGAGAGGAGAGCCTCCTACCCCAGCTTGTCAGATCCTGAAGCAAAGCGAGGGGATGCATGAGAAAGTTACCACAGTCATCATCCTCCTTCATCCTTTTCTTCTGAGTTGTGGTGGTATTCTGGGGAGTGATAGTGGGTGGAGGCTGTGGAGAGGTTGGGAGGGTTACTAGTATGTTCACAGGGTCTCAGGTGTTGCTTCAGTTGGGTATATTCTGGGAGGCGTCAGTGAAAACTCCCTGAGTACCTGCCATACTCTGCATTTTGACCATGGTGGCTTATTGCAGGTGCTGTGCTTGAAGAAGGGAGTATTGCTAAAGCAGGTGTTTGTGCTCAGCAGGTGAGAGGTCTGAAATCAAACCCAGTAAGTAAACCACGGTATAAAGCATGAAAAATACTAGGTCACTTCTAGTGACAGTGTCAGAAGACGTGCGTGACAAAAAAAGTTCTTTTTGCCAAGGAAAACCTTTTAATTGCGGAGGGAAGACTTTCAGCTGGTGTCTGGGAGCTGGAAGGGCTGTAGGATGTGCAGAAAGCTTTTTTGCTAATGGGATCTATCTGTGCCTGAGGGATTTGGGGTGTGAGCTTTTGTTCAAGGAGATTGGCCAGCTATGTTGTGTTTCTGCAGGTGGATGAAATCAGAGCTTTTAATGATTGTTTTGTTTCCTACAGAGCAGCAACACCCAGAGAAAGCCAACTGTGTGCTGCAGGTAAGGCCTCTTATTAATGTAATAAGCTTCATTTACTGAAAGCGTTACACATTTGAGCATTTGCGTCTCCTTTTGATTTTTTTTTAGCCAATTTTGGATTGGTTCATAACCTCAGCAGGTGCTCTTCCAATTCCGTACCTTTTTAATAACCTTTTCTTCTGTTGCCCTGTTTTGGCTAAGTAGCTAGTACTAGTCATGGTGTTGTGCTGTAGAATGAAACCAGCCAGATGCTATTGACTGTATTACTGCCCAGGAGCTGTCTTACAGCCCTGTGAGGTCCCACTTTAACATTTATTGAGCTGGTGGAGTCTGCTGTCACAATTTAAAATAGAATTAGATTTTGATGTGGAGGCAAAGTGTAACCAAGTGGTTTAGATCCTTGGTATTCAGTTTCTTTTTGCTGTTCTGAGCTTTGTTTATTAAAACAAGGGTTATTGAGTTTGAACAGGACTGGATTTAAAATCTTAAATTTAATATTTAAGTGGGGCTCAGATCCATTGTAGTAACATCACTGCTGTCGCATAAGAGGAGACATGTAACATTTCATCACTGTCCTCACCATCCATTGGTGCTGATGAGTCTTTCTTTTTTTTTTTCTTTTTTTTTTTTTTATTTGCCTGGGAAATGAGTCACTCTTGATCTCTTTCTTCCTTCTTTGCTGCTTGCCATAACCAATTGTGAATTTTAACAGTCTTTCTGTGATGCACAGGCTGCATGCATGGGGCAGAGACTGGCCGCAGTGTTAGCGTGCCTTTGCCTTCTGTCAAAGAACTGAGGACAAATTCTTGCCCTCAGTGTGGGTTTGGGGCTCTCAAAGCACCCACTTACGTTTGCTAAGAGAAGGGCTGTCTGCTGTTCAGCTGGAAACATGTTTGCTCTGCTTTGATTTTGAGGTGATGCACTCGTGAGTTGCCACAGACACTACAGATCCCGTCCTACGCATGGCATTGGGAGGTTTAAATACCTGCTCCCAAAGGAGGTATGTATAGGAACTCCCCTACTGCTTGCTTTCAGCTGACCCATCTTTTTACAGTCTGATTTAAGCATTGGTATTACTAATTCCATGGCTGATTGATCATTAAAAAGGAATAATGTAATCATTTACTGCTACTTCTCTTGGTGAAGAGTGTTATGTCACATGAAGTACCCACTCACAACACTGCATAAATACTTTCTTTTGTCTGGTATGTTCTTGTTAAAGAGTAGTTTTGGGAGGGAGGAATGTCTTCCTAATGGTGAATTTAACACCCCAACTTCAAATCACTGCAGAATATTGTGAGCAGGTCTTATTTGCATTTAAACTTTTTACATTCCCTGAAATTTGGAAAAATGACAATTTTTGAGGAAGGAGGAAACAATAACTCATCTAGACAGCTGCCTTGAAGGCAGGAACTGAAATAAAAAGCAGTTTGTTTTTCTGCTCCTTTTTTCCTCTGGAAGGAATTAATCATGGTGTGCACGTATTTTCTGTGTGACTTCTGTGGTGCTGCCATCCAAGAACTGAACTGCTCAACTTGAGAACATCTGTTAAGATAATGTTATCCCAGTTTCGTAGTCAGGGAAAGTGAGCATAGACAGGCTGTGGTATGTTCGACATCGTTCAGTAAACCTTTGTCAGAAGAGAGTACCTCTAGTGTGGTCTCCTGTGTGGGCAAGAGTTAATGTTTTACGTTTCTAGCTTTGTTCAAAACAGACATGCTTTCTATTTTTTTTTCTTTTTTTTTAACTGCAGGCTCCAAAGAGGAGAAAGGACAGAGTGCAGATGAAAGAGATAAGTGTTGGGACTGAATATGAGTATGGAGATGTCAACATTCAGATGACTTCCTATGATATGTGTCTCGTGGAGCATTTCGCTCAATATGTACATAAACTCTGCAACCGACTCTCCATTAAAGTGAACGAAAGGTACGAGGAACGCTGCTCTGTGTTTGCCATCTCTTGTAGATGATGATAACTTGCAGACAAGGGCACAATCTGATCTCTGATAGATTCCCACATGTAAATCCAAATCTTCTGTCGTCTTCCTTGTGTTCTCTTTTTGTGTGTCAGTACAGTTTTGGATGCTTTATTTGTATAAGAAGACTGAGATGGAGTTTTTCAGGTGCTGACTGAACAGATCTCAAGGAAAAAATAGCTGTTACTTTTCATTCCTTTGAGAAAAAAGCTTAAGCCTGTGGGTGCTGAGCCCGGGAATGTAGGTTTAAGTATTGCTGACTTTGGCTGCTGTTTTTTCTTTATAGTGTTTCATCCAAGCTCTGTGCATATATTGTGCAGTAAGCTAGCGATACCGATTATACAAACTAGAATGACCTTGGGGAACCCCTAAACATTATGGGAGAGCTACCTGCTACTTAAGTTTAGTAGCAGAGGGTGCTTCAGTTGCACGCTAGATCTCTGAAGCAGGTGTACCCCCGAGAGCAGCTTTGCTGGTTTTAATGCAGCTGAGGAACGTGATACAGTTCCTTGGTATGTATGTAGTGCACCCAAGGAGCTGTAGTCACTGGGAAAAGCACTGTGTTGCTGTAAGGAATAAAAACGCTTTAAAAATTCAGAGAATCCTCACTGTCTTTAACTGTACCTCTGAGTATAAACACTGGTTCCTGCTCATGCCAATTAAAACTCTTGGTATTTTTATGTTCATGCACTTTGCTGAACTGTCAGCCGTGGATCTGAAATTCTCTGTCCATCAATCAGTCGCTTGTAGTCTCTCCGTGATGTCTTTTGCACCAAATGGCACTAAAAATCGTGACATGTTGGTGACTGATGGGTGTTTGTTTTGAGAAGGATGCCTGGCGACACTTAAGAAATTATAATGGTATCAGCAGTGACGTGCTGGAGAGCATCCGCAGAGAAATCCCCCAGCCTGAGACCGTTGATAGCACTTTCAGCTTTATTACCTTGTATCATACTTGTGCCCCCTGGGATTGGACTTGGTGTGCAGAGCTCAGTATGTACAGAAAGAAACTGTTTGCCCTTTATGAGCAACAATTGTAGGGTAAAATGTGGGCGGTAAGCTGTAGCCTGTTGTTATTGGTGCTGTAGAAATGGAGATGGGGAGGCTGAGGTCTCTGAAGTAATGCTAACCATAGAGCAGGATCTGATCCAGTGCTTGATTGTAGTCTTCTTAAATTCAGAGGTGAAAATAATATCTTCTGAGTGGTGCATTGCAGCAGTGGTTTTTAGCTTTGTTCCTGATGAACAGATTACAAAGCAAGTCAGAACTGTTGCTGTAAAGCTCCCCTTCAACTATAAAAAAAGTTTAAAATTTTCTTCTCAGGCTGGTGTTTGTAGCTGAAACATTTTTTTGCTGGCAGTCGTACTGCAGGCTTCTCCCTTATCTCTTTCCAGTAAAACACCTGCCTTCTGCCAGTGCTTGATTTGCAAGATACGTTGTCTGCATAATTAATTTCTCATTAAAAGTTAATCTCTTTCCACATTCTCCGCTGCTGGAGGTGGATTCATTCCTGTAAAGTAGTGCAAATCTATCCTCCCTGTCCTAAGCGCTGACCTGTGGTTCCTGCAGCTACGCGATGCCCACCAAAACCAATGAAGTGCTGTTCTTGGAAGAGCGAGGTTCCAAAATGCAGCTGGATGCCATCCTCACTACCCATCAGAGGGTTGTCCAGGTACGAGCTGGCGTTTGCTGATAGTGCTGCAGCTCTTGTGCAGCACCTCCCATCGCAAGCTCTCCAAACCCCTTAACAATTGGAATTAAGTCCCTTGAACAAATGAAAGGTGTCATTTGTGCGTAAATTGAAACACAAAGAAGTCTCATGAGATGTCTTGCTAAAGGTTGCTCGGAAAGTAGAAGCAGAGGAGGGGTTCACAGATTATGTGTTTCAGCCAGAAGATCTATTACCTATTTTATGCACAATACTTGATAGAGGGGTGGAAAAGTCATGTTTAAGGATGAGCAATTGCACAAACTTGATGAAACTTCAAAATATATTAGTATCAAGGCCAGCTTCAAAATTGTAAAACTGGTTGAGGTAAATAAATATTTCTCCTAAGTGAGTTTTTCCTGTCTTATAACGTGTTCCCTTGCTATATGCTAAACCTCTGCTGAACTACGTTTTAAACCTAAAGGTAGAGTTTTTCTACTGGAGAGAGTTGACATGTGTTTAATGTTGGGGTTTGTAGGTTTGCGGTGGAAGTCTTTGTATTAGTCTTACCTAAACTAAGGTCTTCATGTATGGCTAAGTCTCTTTGCATGCAGGCAGGGACGGGAAGCACAGCGTTCATGGAGAAGAGCAGAAATGAGAGCTTTGGGCTGTGCTGTATGCAAGAGGCGTGCGCGTGAAGCAGAGAGTGCTTCTCTTAATGAAGTGGTTGAGGGCCACAGGCTCATACTGAACTGTACTCTCTTTCTGTGCCGTTACTACGAGTCCATTTTGTATGTGGTGTTCGGCTCCTGCAGCACTTTTATTTCTTCTTTTAGATCAGAGGGTTGAGTTCAACGTTTGCTCCGATACTCTTGGAAATCATTCAGAGCAGTCAGCCTGAAGGGGTCCATCTCTTAGTGAAAGAGGTATGTTGAATTTTACCAGTGGCTTTGCATTTAGGAAGCAGGTGTGGCGCATGACATGAATTTGCTTCGAAAATACAGACCTGGTCCTGAGGCTGCTGTCTGCTTTGGGCTTATGGATACCCAGGATCTCCCAGAACCAGGTCCTCACTTGGTCTGTGAAAAACCATTAACTCTAATTCTTGATGAGTGTTTCAATTTCCGTCTAGCCTCCTATAATTAGTGCTGCAGAAGGTACCTTCCCAGCCAATCCTATAGATCTGTAGGAGTTGGCAGGTTGCAAGTTGCTTTCCTTTGCTGCTGCAGATTCCCTGTAATTCAAAGGGAACGCTTTCCTTCAACAGTGGTTTGCCGCCTCAGATCTGGCAATCACCAGGAACTTAATGGAGCAGTTGGTAGCAAAGCTGAGACTGGAAACCCAAATGCTGTGCCCTGTTTTGATGGAATTTGCTCTGGCAGAGGTTCAGCTTTTTCTGCAGAAAGGCCCGACAATTTTCTCGGCATTGAGGACTTCAGGACAGAACTCCACTCACTGGTGAACCAGGCATAAGGAGATACTTAAACTTTGGTCATTTTACATACAGACAAAACAGTCCCAGGAAGCCCTGTTTATTCAGGGACTAAAAAGATATATTTTTTTTTTGTGGCTGGCAAGAGAAGGCAGCACACTAAATTCAAACATGAAAACACGGTTGGCTTCTTGGTGGCCTTTGAAGAATGTTTAGTGATCTCCAGCTCTGCAAAACCAGAAGGAATATGGGAGAAGGTCTCTTGAGTCCAGTAATCTTCTCTGCTTTGGTCACAGTCCCATCTCTGCCTTAGGGCTGCCGTTTCTCTCTTTTAATCTTAGCTGACGGCTTTGTCTCTGGAGGGAGAGCTGTGATATTGTGACATTGTACCATTTGCAAAGTCATTGCAGTCTGACGTGTGAAGCCCAGAGGAGAGACCCAAGCTGGCTTCATACAATTGGCAGTGCAGAAGAGAGATTA
This sequence comes from Falco punctatus, assembly GCF_963210335.1. Taxonomy (NCBI): domain Eukaryota; kingdom Metazoa; phylum Chordata; class Aves; order Falconiformes; family Falconidae; genus Falco; species Falco punctatus. The sequence goes on from NC_137581.1 coordinate 1,750,718, forward strand.
AAGCTTGGGGATGCTCCAGCAACATTCTGGAGAAAGTGGCAGGTCTCTCTTAAGAAAGTAGATGCTATGGTGATAGGCAGTGGCAGAGTTGGAGGCATCCAGTGGACTTCTTGAGCACGATGCCATTGCTAACTTTTCCCAAAGCAGTTAGCCAGGTGAGGAGGAGCCTGCAAGGCTGAATTTCAGAGCAGCCCAGGTGTGTGTGTGGCTGCTGTGCTCACTTGCTGCCAGAAGCATTCTGTCCTTTGCGCTTTACCCCCAGAAGCTGCTCCTGTTGGAGGCTGGATGTAAGAAAGGATCAGTTCTGCCACCAGCCTCCAGGTTGAGCTGCGCATGAGATCCTGCCTGCAGTGACTTTCCATCGCAGATTCCTGCTCTCTGGGTTCAGTGGACATAGAAGTTTTTTTCTTTTTCCGCTCTTAAGTGATTCTCTTTGGGAAAGGGTTTGTCACCTTTGATTTCAAGAAGTACTCAAGAGGTGATTCTGATTTGCTTGTTTGTGGGGTTTTTTTTCCTCCCTTCACAGCACACGGAAGCTGACTTCAAGAGCCGATTAAAGTCTCGACCAGAACTTGAAGAGCTGCTAGCACAGATGAACTGAGATGAGGAAGACCACCTCAACCGTCTGAGAGCTGCTCCTGGGAAGGCAAAGCTGCTCCTGGGAAGGCAAAGCTGCTCCTGGGAAGGCAAAGCTGCTCCATGGCTGCTCAAGCCTCCAGAAGGCAACTTCATGAGCGCTGATAACTACTGATAACTTGGTGAATCGGAAGAAATTTCCACTGAATAAAGATAAATACATGTGTTCATCTGGACTGATTTGTACTCTTAGGGAAGGGTGCTGCAATGAAATGTGGGGTTACTTATCTTCAGTTCTTTGTCTTCCTGCCTGTTTGCTTTTGGTGTGTGAGAATTTCTGCAAGTTTCAATCTGCAGAAATCCCTGCAAGTTAATAATAATGGTGTACTGGCAGCTCTCCCAGATGCTACTGATGTGGAAGTGACTGTCCTGCTCCTTTCTTCAGCTGAAGACTTGGAGCAATGCATTGTTCTCTTAGAGCTGCTGAAACCGGAGCTTTGCCAACACAAATGGAGCCTCGGAGCTGGGGGAGGGCTGGGGCTGATTGTCCCTGAGCAGCTGAACAACTGCTGCTTAACATGAAAAAAGCCTGAGAGGGAAGAGGTAGGAATTAGAGCAGTGTCAGGCAGCATATGCAGAATTTCTCCTTAAGTTCTAGTTTGCCCTTCAAACCATAAAGGATAAACATTCCCTTGAATCCCTGAGGTTAGTTTACTTTTTCCAACAGCCGTTTGGAAAGGCAGAAATGACTTGTGTCTTGAAAGGCCAAATCTCAGAAGCAAAAAGCAGTTTGGGGAATTGCCCAGGATGGTGCCAACTGCTTTTCCTAGGACTGCCATGTTTATTGCCACCCTACAAAACCCAGAGTCCCCAGGAACCACGTGGCTTTTGGGTGCACGTATGGGTGCCAGGTCGAATGGGTTGCAGCACCTGGGTGTTTGATTCAATCCTTGTTCTTTCGAATTCTGAGAGGCAGCTGGTTTTATTTAGGCTGGAGCCAGGTGACTCCTGATCATGCCATCCTGTTAGGAAGTATATTACAACCAAATCTGAGCCCTGGTTTGATGGATGCCAAGAGGAGGTTCTTTTCCTGCCCCAAAACTGGTTTGTTTGGGTTTTTTTTCCCCCCTCTTTCTTCCTAAGGAGCAGCCCTTTAAAAAACCAAAAAATACCTCATTAATTAGCACTCTTCCCTAAATGAGGGCTGCAACCCCAGATGTTACTTGTGGTCCTGTGCCAGTGGTGATTTTCGGCCAGAACCCAGCCCCTCAGCAGCCCCAGCACCCAGCTTCCTCGGAAACAGCCTGGAAATTTCCCCTTGGCAAAAGCCAGGGCACCCTTGCTTTCCCAGCCTACAAAACCCGATTTTGTTTTCTTTTTCATAGCTTATTTGCTAGGACGTGGTGTTTAGAGGAGCATCCCACTCTGTAAGATTCCCTTTTCCCCTCCATCCCTAATGCTCCTGGGGCTTCCCAGGAGATACATCCCTCCCAAAATCCTGTCCCATGGCAGACAGGGGGGAAACCTCTGGATGGCGCAGGGAAGGACGCGGTGTAGAAATCTATGGGAGGGTTGTTGACCTAGCCTGGGTGCCATGAACCCTCCCAGTTTGGGCTGGAAATCCCCATCTCGCCCCTCTGAGCTTCCAGTTATCCCCAGCAGCAATGGATGGAGACAAGCACTCTGGCCAGGATGATGAATGCCACCAGATTTAATTTCCCAACAACAGAACACAGATTTACCGGCACACCCACCCGCTTGAATAAAAAGTAATATTAAAAAAGGGTCGAATGATGCAGCCACCCCTGGGGTGCTGAGCGTGGGCTGGCCTGTGGTGCTGGGAGCAGGTGACTGTCACTCCCCGGTGGTGGGTGACGGGTGGGCTGGGTGCAGGCTGGGTGCCCGGTGCAGCTCCTCGGCACGTTGCCGCCGGGCCATGCAGTCACCGAAAGCCCGGACCTGGGGCTGGCAGTGTCGCCAGTCCTGCCGCGCCGCCATGCACTCCTGCAGCTCCCGGTGCTGTGCCATGCAGCCTGTCCGTGAGATCATGGCGTCCACCGGGTCCTCGGCCTCCTCGGCCTCCTCCAGCGGCTGGTGGCTCCTGGCATGGCCCGGCCTCGCCATGGCCTCGCTGGGCTGCAGGGGGTGGCCGGTGGCAGGTGCCTTCCCCTGAAGAGACCTGCATGGGACACAGCACCCTTTCCGGGGGGGCACCCCCCTCCCACACCCTGCGGGGGGTCCAGCAACCTCCATGCACCCACAGGTGGAGCTCAGCACCCCCTATTCAGCCCCCATGCCTCCATGGGTGCCCAGCACCCTCCCCTACCCGGAGCTGTCCATCCCCTCCGTGGGTGCTCAGAGCACTTCCCCCGTGCACCCTACCCCCACCCACGGGTGCCCAGCACCATACCTAACCCACACCTGCCCATCCCCACCCGTGGGTACCCACACCCGCCCCCCACCATCTCACCCCCACGCATGGGTGCCCAGCATCCCCCCCAGCTGCCGCCCACTGCCTCACTGGTGCCCCAAATTCCCCACGCCCTCCTAGTGGGCGCCTGGCACCCTCCATGCCCCTCCCACAGGCACTCAGCGCCTCCCCCACGCACTCCCCCAGCGCCCTCCACACCACCCCCAGCCCCCCCATACCAGCCGAGCAGAGCAGAGCGGCCCCTTTAAGGATGGTGCCGGGGCAGTTCCTGCCGGGGCGGGGCGCGGTGGCGGGAGCGCTCGCTCATTGGAGGGCGCTTTCTCCCTCTTCTTCCGCTTCCGCCCCGCGGGGGCTGACGGGAAGGAAGGAGGCGGAAGGGGGTGTGGCTGCCTCGGCAAGATGGCGGCGACGCTGCGCATCCAGAGCGACTGGAATCAGGCGCTGGGGTGGGTACTGCCCTGCTGGTTCCCTGCCCCGAGCCCCGGCCCCCTTCTCCTGCCGCGCACTTACTGCCGCGCTTTCCCTCTGCAGGCGGGACGAGGGTGAGGCCTGGCTGAGTTGCCGGAGCCCTGGTGAGTGGTGCGGGGCCTGGGGAGGCCCCGGAGGGAGGCGGCTGAGGGCCTCGAGGAGCCCCGTAGAGGTGGGTGGGGGGGAGGGCGGCAGAGGAGGGCGGTTGGGGGGCGCTTTGTGGCTGAGGGAGGGGGAGGGGAAGGTGAACTGAGGCGGTTGCGGGGGCTGAGGGCTGGCTGACCTGACGTCTGCTCTCCTCGCAGGGAAGCCGACCCTGTATGGCAGCCTGACCCGCCGTGGGCTCAGCACCGAGGGCGTCCCTGACATCGCTGCTTCTGAAGGCTTCGTGGTTGGGGAGGTCACCAAGGTGACAAGGCTGGGGCAGAGCCGGGGGCAGTAACCGCCTTCCACGCGTGAGGGGGCCCTACTCTTATGACAGTCAAAATAGCAGCTTAAAGCTGTCGCCCATTCCCTTGCGTGGTTCTTTCTAGTTTTCCTGGGCTTCCCACCTGTGCAGCACCCTGGAGCTGGTCCATAGCATCCCATAGTCAGGGTGGAGCTGCGTGGCATGGCTGGCCAGGCCATAGCAGCCAGCTCTTGCCACCCGGGGTCGTCTTCTTGAAGAAGCCCAAGGAGCTGAGCCAAGCACCGCACCTTCCATCTGTTTTCAGGCTGTGAGACACCACAGCCAGGTCCAGATCGTAGATCTACTGTGGCAGCCTCTGTGTTTCAGTAGGACTAATAGCACTTCTAATTCTTTTCCCCCTCTCTTTCACCCCCTAGAAAAGCATCCTTATTTCTTGTCCTCGTGAAAATGTGTCCACGAAGTTCCTGGCCCCGTACACAACTTTTTGTAGGATTCATCAGAAAAGTGTAAGTAACCTTGTGAAGTGACTGGGAAATAACGGGAAGTGACAGTGAAGTTTCACAATATTTCTCTGATTGTTGCATGCTTGTGAGCGGTGGCCTACAGTGTGACTTTCTTTGTGTGTGAACTAGGTAATAAAACATACCAGATCATAGAAGCTTGCGAAACTTGATCGTAACTGTTTACACCCCAATAATAATGTCTAAAATTCTTTAGACTGTCTTCTTGCCTGTAATCTCATTTCTGCTCACTTCAGGCCCGTGACAGATCTCCCTGGAAAGGAATAAGATGTGTGAATTAATCTGTCAAAAACAAAAATAGAAATAAGAGGTTCCAGGTACTGAACTCTTCGTCTGTGGTTCAAATCTATACCCAGTTTGCAGCAGCTGTTTGCTCCTGTGTAATGAAGTTATCTGATATTTGCCAAATTAATTTCTGTTTGCGGGGCTGGGAATTGAGTGTTATGTAAACACATCTTGGCCTGATGGGAATTCAGAGGCCAAAAAGGCCCAGCTTGTATTTAGAAAACTTAATCAATTATGTGAACTTCTCGCTTACTTAAAAGCAGTCCTGCTAGTTTTGCTGAGTAATCTTCTTTCTTATTGCACCCCCATCAATCTGAGGGTGCAACAAGTACAGCTTTTCGCTAAATAGCAGTACAGAAAGGCTGGCTCTGACCTGAAATCTCATTTCTTTACTGAAGAGAAGCACATGACTTGGCTTTGCTGGAAAGTAGTCTGCACTTTTGCTGAGCGCTTAACCCATGTGGAAACCATCCAAGAAACTAGGGAGTGTGTAGCCTGCAGGTACAGCCAGCTGCCTTAAAGGGAGTCCCCTGAAGACTCCTGGAGATGTTTCAGTACACTTGTCTCATGATTTATTGAGTACATTGTTGCAGTAAACCCAGCTGAAAATGCTGAAAAGTCAGTCTCTATTAATGAAAGCTCAAAAGCAATATAAATCAAGGCCCATTTTGACGTAAAGGCAATTCCACATCTCTACAGCTGTTTTAAGAGGAAGTGGGACTCTGCTGAGAGACAGGCTTGGCAGTGAGGCAGCTCTGGAGACAGAGGTGAATCACTTCTCTGAGCTTTGTGCTACTGAAGGGTCCCCAGCTGCCCTTTTGTGTGATAAATGGAATCAACATTCAAAGCACAGCAAAATGGAAATGTGTAAGTGTTTAGTCTGCTGTCAAATGGGTGTGATGGCTCACAGCTGCACTGCAGAGCTCTCCTCTGGAAAGCAGCTGAAGCAATATCTATTCATATGTAGATGAGTTTAAAGCTGTTGTGGACTAAGCTTCAGTTATCCTTTTTTACCTGCTGCCTCTTGTTCTAAGCACTCGTGCTTGGCCTTGCCTGTTCACATGCATATCCTGAAAATTTTCAGATCTGTCAGACGTCAGTGAGGCTTTTAGTTTCTGCTAGAATGACTTTCACGGACTTTTTATTTTTCTTTTTAACTAGGGAGCAAATTACCACAGATTGGTTTGTTACGTAAAATGCCACTCGCGTTACCAATGTATTTCTCACATTACCGATACGTAACTAAATGCACTTAATGGCCATTGTAATGACTGAACCTTCTACTCCTACTAAATCTTGCAATTCCTGTTTTAATTCCCAGGCTTTTTTTTCAAGTGGAGGTTGAGTATTGATCCTGCACCCTGTTAAAATTAGCTGTGATTTGAGCTGTCAGAGTTTTTCAGGAGAGCATTTCAGTCTGATTCTTGCTTGGATAGAACTTGTGACTGAGACATGGTATATCATGTCCCCACAAGCCCCGACTGATGCACATGCAGCATTAGGATGCTGCGCGACATCCTCCTTAATAGCTGGAGATTGATGCTGATCTGTTATGTACTTGGTCTGCCTGAGGGTATTGTCCTTAAATCTCAGGCCTGTAGCTGTCATCTTTCTTGGCAAAATCTCTCAATTCCCTTGTATCTTTGGGTTTCCCTGTGAACATAGTAGTAAATCCAGCTGTCCCTTCAGGCTGGCTGCTAGCGAAGGCTGAGCACGTACAAGAGGACTGACAAAGCCCAGTCCTGTTTGAGAATAGCTAGTTGTTCAGAAAAGCATTTAATCTGAAGCCTGGGATGAAGATGAGCAACCTCATCCCTGCCCCGTATGCAATTATTAGGAATCTTTTGGAGGTAATGACAGTGTGACTCCAGCATCCAAATCTTGCAAGGCAAGGCAGTTGTTCTACTGCATAGTTGTGATAGTTTTAATGTTTTCTGTAGGCTACAACACTACTGTTAACGTTTGCTTTAACAAAACCTATATAATTGTGGGGTTTTTTGAGCCTGTTCAGTGTTGCTGCAGTCTATATTGGAAATCTGTCTGTCACTTGGAAGATGTAATCTTTTCTTGCAAGGCTAGAATACCGGTTACCTTATTTCATGCATGACTAAAATACATCTGCCTTTCCTAAATGGCAGCAGTAATGTCTGGCATCACAGAAAAGGCCACCCTTTTGCAAGAATATGAGATCAACATCTGCCTTATTCAAAAGTATTCGGCTGTCCCAGTGTTTATGCAAAGCAGGCAGTTGTTAATACCTTAGTGTGACAGACTGTGTGAGGAGTTAGCCTGTGTTCATAAGGAACTGGTTTTGTGTTGGTGTTTCAGAAAATTCAGGCTGTGCCGTTGGCTTCATAACTATCTCAAACGATGTCTTGTGGGCTTGTGAGTCAGGGTGCTCACAAGCTGGCCAGTTACCTCGAGCTAGTGTGGAAGAGATCAGCTCCATTTCTTCTCTGTTTACAGGAGTTGCTAGAAAAATCCAGATTTCTGCTTCACCTGGGATAAATCTGAAATAAAACTGCTGTCTGTGCAGGCTTCTGACTCAGCATTTTTTTTTGTCCTTGCCTTGTAGATCTCTGCAGAGTCATAGGCAGAGAACAACACTCTCTCTTGTCAAATTTGTGGGAAATGACAAGAAATCTGGGGTGCCCCATGCCTGTTTCCAGTCACCCACTGTCTGAGCCCTGGCTGCAGGTCAGCCCAGATCAGCAGCTTGCCCTTGAAGGAGGAATGCAGCAATCTGTGTAAACAAATATATTGAGGAGATTTTTTTTTTTTATGCTGTCTTTGTCCTCTAGAAAACCTCAGCTGTTCAGGATCCGCTTGTTTTTTTGATATGTTAAGGGCTTATTATCTCACAAAACACACTGAGAGGGTGAGGCAAGAAAGCCTGTGAAGTCCTTGCTTAAATATTGGGATATTAGCAGGCTAAAGCTGTTTAGCTAGGAGTATGGAAAGTCTTTTGGGCATTTTAAATGAGTTCAGCAGTATGTCTTAGGGAGATAATAGTGCTGAGTGATGTACTTAGCAGGTCTCCCCCAGTACAGAGTTAAGCTCTTGAGCCGAAATATCTATAGACAGGGCCATAAAAAGCTAATGCTTGGTGTTTTTACTCTCCTGCAGATTACCTGTCTTGATATTTCCAGTGGTGGAGGGCTTGGCGTGTCTACCAGCACAGATGGGACCATGAAAATCTGGCAGGCTGCAAATGGAGAAATAAGAGTAAGAGCATTTAGCTCTGATGATGTGTGTTGTCTGTGACACTACTGAAATCATTTGGCCATGACTTTGGTCAGGTTGTCTGCAGACTGTGGTCTAGGGTGGGCAAGAATCTGGCTTTTGAATGAAAAGCTAATTAAACATTGACATCTCAGAGGTTTTAACTCCAGCCTGTTGGGAAGCATGACTTTTCCCAAGGGAAATGGTGCTCAGCTATCCAGAGAGAAGTCCCAGGGTGAAAATCGGAATGGGGACTTAGGAATGACAGCTGGAGTGCAGAAGGTAACTGGCAGCACCTGTGTGGTACAAGCACTGATGTTTTTTCTGCAGTAGGGAAGAGGTGTGGAGAAGAGACCCCTGCCTGTGATGGATTAACCATGTGATGGCTAGCTGTCTTCCTAGTTAAGGTGTTTCTTGTGGAGCTTGACAGTCAGCTGCTTGTTTGGCAAAGGATAAAGACATTTAACCTGTAATTAGAAACAAATGCAGAGCCCTTTGCTATGTAATTAGCTACTCAAATGGTAGAAGGAGGCCCAAAGTGTACCTGCTACCCCTTTGACTGCCTTGAATTCAGACAAGTCCGTTCCAGGAACGCAAACCCAGAGGATTTGAGCTTAATCCTCTGCCCACATGGGAATGTGGAGTTTTCCAGTGGTATAGTTCAAAAATTGCTGGACGCAAGGGTGCTAAGAATGGAAATCACAAGCAGTTCTTTGTTTTTCCAGAGACTATTGGAAGGCCATGTGTATGATGTGAGTTGCTGCAGGTTTTTCCCATCGGGCCTTGTTGTTCTGAGTGGGGGAATGGATGCCCAGCTAAAGATCTGGTCAGCAGAAGATGCCAGCTGTGTAGTAACATTTAAAGGTCACAAAGGAGGTACGAAGTATTTGGCCTTTAAAATGCTTGATCCGCTGTGCGTGTAATTGCCGTGCACCCAAGGGCTAACGTTTGGTCACCAGCCTGCTGCACCGTGCTGTGCATTTGTATTAGATGTCCAAAGTATGTTTTTCAAGCTCCCAGAACTTGAATAAAAAGATTAGTAGTTGTTGTATTGAGCAGATGAAATTTCGCTCGCCAGCCTGTGTTTTCCTTGTAATTAAGGTAAAAAGAGGGAGGATGCAGTCCATTAGCCTGTTGTGAGTGCCAGAGATGGAGGCAGGGGGCATTCTGCTTCTCCAGGGCAGCCTCAGCTTTCCAGAGCTCTGACCTGCATTCGATAGCCTTGCCGCCTGCACTGGGAATGCCTTCTGCTTGCACCCAGATCACCATGCTCACGTTCAGAGTCCTCTTTTTTTTTTTTTTTTTTCCCCCTCTCCTGTCTTGCCCAGAAAAAGCATGTAGCAGTTTATTATGGACTTGCAAAACTCAGACAGGCAGTTACCTGCCTCGAGGACACATGCTGTTGAAAGTCAGTAAAGCAGAACAAGAGCAGCTGCGAGGATACTTAAGTGATTATTTGTTAAGAAGGGCTGGCGTAAGCTTGTTCACCCTTCTACCAAGGGCAGATGTCCAGCTGGTCTTGCTGCTGAAGATGAGAGTAAATTCTTCACCCTCCTTGTGTCCTCGCATAGGGGATGCACTGGCCACCTTTATGTGGTGAGTTCAGTGCGGTTCCTTGCATTCAGGCTCTATGCTACAAACTCCTCCAGTTGACAGTGTCTTAGTCCTGGAGAAGAACTGTGAGGAATGGAAAATGTGCTATCCAGAAAGGCTCCTGAGAGCTGCGATCAAAGCAAGTTTCTGGACGGAGCCTCTGTTAATCTCCTGAAAGGAGATTCGGTTTCCAGGACCCTTCATTCAGAAGCAATGTGTGTTTATACGTAACACTTAAGCAGGCTCCCATTTTACTCTTGTTTACACGTGGCCCGGAGCACAGTGGCCAGTGATACTGTCTTGTCACAGCAGGTGGTTGCTTCCTAAGGGATGCCAGCTTGAACGGCTTGGGTGATGGTGAGCAAGTCCAAGTGAGTTGTGGATGTGGCATCAGATGCCCAAAACCCTGTGCCAAATTATCTCCTCCCTGAGCAAGTAACTGCTCTGTACAGGCTCTTTGTTTTCCCTGTCTCACAAGGTCCTAGGCTTTATTGAAAAGGTTAAAGCCACGTGGCTGGCTGCGCAAAACTTTATTAGCTGGAAAACTCATCTTGCACTGAACCTACCTTTGTTCTCATGTGATCTGTTTGTGTGGATTCAAAGTACTTTGCCTCCAATGTCCCGTGAACAAAACATGGCAGGCAGTGTAACAGAGCTTTGATCGAACGGCTCCCAGTGGCTCTGAAGTTGACTATTCACTGCTTCCAACTCCAGCTCAAGCTGCTGCAGTTGGTTTGCCTGGCTTGTCCTGTCATTTGAGCTCGTCATGTTTAATGACTGCTTCTGTAGGCAAAGTGTCAATTAAATCTTGTAACCGTCTGACTGTTACCTTCCAAAAAACCGCTGTCGCTTTTCAGATCTAGACTTGACAGCCCAAAGTAAAATAAAGTAGGTAAGGGATGTTAGCACCTGCAAAGACTGCCCTTTTCATGTTGCTGTAGCTGGATAATATGGTGGCTGCTTGCCCTCCTATAATTTTGGGATTATACAGAGCTGGACTCGGTAGCATTTTAAGAGCGTTGGGCCGGGCTATTTTCTGCCCAAGTTGGAGGTTGATTGTGGAGGTAAAACTGCAGCAGCTGTGGTATCAGCTCAGTCTGAGACAAGGCGTTGCCCATCGTTTTGTTGGCAATAGCTTGCCTTTGTGCCAGGCGGTGGCTCTACTCTGTATGGTTTTGCTGGGAGCTGCTGCCTTCCACATACTACCTCTTTCTAGATTCTGTGGCTTCCTATCCCACGTTGGGTGACTGGTGGCACTCTGGGGACAGTGGCTTGGGGCATGTAGTTGAGTTTGCCTTGGGAAATGTGATGCTTTGTCTATCTGCCTTCCATGCTGTCTGTCTGAACTCAGCCTTTGCTTTGATGCAGGTATTTTGGACACTGCCATTGTGGATCGGGGGAGAAATGTCCTTTCCTGCTCTAGAGACGGCACTGCCTGTCTCTGGGACTGTGGAAAATCCGCCTGTCTGGGTGTCATCGCTGACTGTGGCTCTCCTGTCAATGGCATTGCCGTGGGCACTGCTGACAACTCGCTGAACCTGGGCACGCCTGAAAAAGCTCCTAGTAAGGATCTTTCTCTTAAAAGTCATCTTCTTTCCCCTGTCCCGAACTGCTTAGGTTTGTCACCAATAATCCCAGGTGCGTGGCATACCGCTTGTGCCCTTGTACCACCTAAGGAAGGGAACTAGAGTCACCAGAACGGAGCACTCCGGTCCTGAGGAGGAATTAAGTGTTATCTAGCCGTTTGAGTGATGAAGACTGTCATCTCCTTGGTTACTGGCCTGCCTTGCTGGTGTCTCGGGCAGGTGGAGGAGCGTTGCTGTAGGTTCGGCAGGGGTGATCCAAACTGGTTTTGGTACCATCAAGCTTTGTTGCGTAGCCACTGCTGGAATTAACTGCTGTCCTTTTGTCAGGTGAACGTGAGATTGGGACGGAAGGGAAAATCCTGCTACTGGCTCGAGAGGACAAGAAGCTTCAAGGAGTGGGACTGCAGAGCAGGCAGCCGGTAAGGAGTCTGAGACTATCAGGAGTACCTGCCTGGGAGAGTGCTCAGAGATGTTGCTGCAAAATCAGCTCCAGGGCCCTCAGTCCCTTTGTATCATTTCTTTTGTCACTGCAGCAGCTCTTCAGCTTGTAAGCAGCTGTTCACGTGGCTGTGCAGAGCACTGGCATGAGGAATCGAGCTGGGTTAAACCCGAATAGTTTACCTATCTAGGTAACTAGGCAGGAAAAACTGGTTAGTGTTATCCCAGCTCTGATCCATGGTGAGGTTCAGCATGTGGCACAGAAGGGGTCAGGCAGGCTGGAGGCAGGGCAGGGCTCGTCTGCCTTTGGTGTTGTACTGCAGTGTTCTCTCCTGTACCTATTCCTGGAGGAGAGACTAAAACCCGGTACAGTACAGGGATGCTGTCTCTCCTTCCTACTGGCCAGATTTTTATGTGGGGGTTTGAGGAGTAAGAATTGGTTACAATTTAACCCGGGTGTGGGGGAAACGGTATTTAAACAGTGGCCAGTAGATGTCATCGTGAAAGCAAGAACTGCAGGCTGTCTCATCCAGCCAGGGTTTAAAGTTTTTATTCTGCCGGGTGTCTTAAGTGGTGTGTGAAGGGTATCTCAGGTGGTCACCAGTCCGTCTCTCTCCTCTTAGCAAAGGGAAGTGGAGTTGGTAGATCTCGGCTACTATCAGGACCGCCCTGGGCAGTAGGACAGGAGCTTCCGATGATGTTGCAGATTGAACTGCTTGTGGTGTTGGCAAAGAGTAAAATTAGGGTGGAACAGATAAGCTCACCGAGGCTGGTCAGTGAGATGCCAGAGGCTCACCTGGGAAAAACCTGCAGCCTCTGTAACGATGACCGCAGCTCTAGCGGGAAGGAGTGGTCTTTGCCAACCTGCCGTGCAAATCTGGTCTCGCCGCTCCATGGGTGTCTGAAGATTAGTTTGAGCTCAGCATCGGTTCACTTGTTATCGACACAGCCTTTCTCCAAAGGGGACCCAGGAGCATTGACTGATTGCGCTGTCTCTGCTGACTTGGCAGAACTGATCCTGGAGCGCTGTTCTCCTGCTCCTCTTGGAGCAGAGCTGAGGGGTTAATAACCTACTCTGGGTTTGCCAGTTTATGCCGTGACTCATGAAAATGACTGCACTGACTTCCTAAATGAATTATTGCTTCCTTCTCCTGGGTGTCCTGCATCCTCATTTGTGAGTGTCTGATCCTTGGGTTTGTTCCTGTATTCTCAGGTGTTCCTCTTCGTCGGATCTGATGCGTTCAACTGCTGCACATTCCTCTCAAGTACCTATATCCTAGCAGGCACTCAGGATGGGAACATATATCAGCTGGATGTGAGAAACACCAAGTGAGTGCGTGCCTGGGGCTGCCAGTATTTAAAGAATAATTTTTTTTATTATTTTTTTTTTGGCGGGGAAAGAGAGCCAGATTGAGGGTGCTGGCAGACAATGTCCCTTCTAAAGGGTGGACACGGCCCAAGCCATGGACACCAAGAGCTTCTTGCAGCCGTTTCTTTCTCTTGGGGAGTGCTGGGGAGGATACCTTTGCTCAGGTTGGTGATCTGATGGGATGTTTTCCGGAAAGTGCCTCCTAAAAGACTATAGGCTTGGTGCAGATTTCCTAGTTACTGAAAAGCTTTCCAGTCTTGATCTGTGAATAGGCGTGCTCTTGGCATAGCCTTACCTTGCAAATTATTGCTTTTTAAATTTATATATAGTGCACATTATGCTATAGATGAGTATCTGTGTGATTATCTACATGTATATGTACATTGACAGCAGTATTCCTCCTGCTAAAAGCACGGCCCCTTCCTTTTACCAGTGGGACATAAGTGTCTTTGAAGGATCCTAACATTTACCCTGATCCTCATTGCCACATAGGACTGGAACTGCACTGTCGCTGAGGGCAGGAGCTGCTCTAAGTTGTTTTTATTAGTGTCACAGGTGAGCTGTGAGCAGGGAGGCATCCAGCTGGTGCTTTTGGGTGGGGGCTGGAGGGGTTGGCACCAAAGGGTGGAGAGTCTTTCGGTGCTGGATGAGCACCAAGCTTTTTTTTGACTGTGTCTTGATGAAGATAATCTGTGTCTGTAATCCAGCAAGGAGGTTTTATTGGTGTTCACCTGCTAGCTAACTCCTTACTTCCACTTTGATGCTTTGGTAACATCTGCAGGAAAACCAGTGCTGACTTGTGTCTGCTGCTAGAGGACAGAGACTCTTTGCTAACCACTGATCGAGTCCCCGTGTCCTCTGTGTTTGCCTCGCGTATCTTCTAACTGCAAGCTCACTTTCTTCTTTCACACATTGGAACGGGCTCTTCTCTATAGACCATAATACTCATCCATCCCTTGTTTCTTCTTTTTCTAGCACTCCAATCCAGGTCATCCATAGGTCAGGAGCACCGGTGCTTTCGTTGCTCACTTACCGAGATGGATTTATTGCCAGCCAAGGTAACTCAAGCACTGCGTTGTGCCAGTAGAAATTGTATAGTTGAATCGAGGAGTTTTATGCTTTTTGGGTAATGCCCTCCTGCATGCAAGCTCTGGGTGACTTGTAAGAGAGGGCCACACAGTACCCGTGGCAAAAAGGTGCTGTGGTAGGAGCTATATGTTACATGGTTGCTTTTTGCCTTGTGATTTCCAGCCCTCAGCTCCCCTGTGTGCCTCCGAAATGGGGCCTCTGAGGTGCATCTCAACTGTCAGGGCCTTTTCCCATCCTCACAGCATGTTTCCATCTTCCTGGGGGCTTCATGCCCTGTCATCAGGTGTTTCTGGTGGACTTGCTAGTGCCTGTAATTAAGAGCATGGCTTATTTCACTAATTGGCTGATGTTCCTTCCTTGCTTGGTATCTGTTCTGCTCGTGTAGGTGACGGAACCTGCTTTATCGTTCAGCAAGACCTCGATTATGTCATTGATCTCACAGAAGCTGACTGCGACCCTGTGTACAAGGTAAGGAGCATGGTGTGCTGCCCAAGAGCAATATATAAAAGGATAATATGTAAAGGGTGTAGGGAAAGGTGGTGCCGGGTAGCAGGCAGCTGCCTTTATCTCAGGATTTGGCAGCCTGCACAACAGGTTCCTTCACACAGTTGACTTTTAAGTTTAAGGGTTTTTTCTTAGCTGAATAATCTTGAGTTTCATAAACAAGTCCTCTGTGGTGTACGCTGGCTCTTGTCTCCATCGTGCAGGTGCAAAACTAGAGCGGTGGAGTAGCTCTGGCAGAGCTGTGCTTCTGTAAAAAGTGTGAATGAATTGTGCTGGGCAGATCATAAAGGTAAAAGCAGCAGCTGACTGCACAGTGCTGCCTGTCTTCTCTTGTCCCCTGGTGACTTGAGACCAGAAAGTGAGTCTTGCAGTGGCGTTTCCAGGCAGCCGGCCGAACTGGCTGGTGAGGATCAGGAGCAGTTCCCTGGGCGCTCAGTCTGGTAGTGCAGGCGGGAATTCGCTCTTGGTTTTAATCTGCTCCAGCTCCACAGTCCAGTTCTTCCACTCCTGGCCAATGCACACCCTCAAGGCTAACACTCAGCCTCACCTGGAAGCTGAGATTGGACCTGCACAAGCCATTGGCATGAGCAGAACATGAAAAACGTGTGAAAAGTAATTTTTCCCCTTCCAGATCGAAGAGGAGAACCCTTGCGTGAGCGCTTGCTGCTCCTGCGCTCCTGGGGAAACCTTGAACTGTCCTTTAAAACCTGCTAATGCTGTTTCACAAGATGCTCGCCACCTCTTCCCTGTGTAAAAGTCCAAAGGGAAAGCTGGTCTCTGAGGATTTTACTTTGAACTGTCACTTGGGAAATGCTCTCCTTAAATACTACATTTTTTTTTTTTTTTTTTTTTTTTTTTTTTTTTGTCCCTTTCTTTTCCAGGTTGCTTCTTGGGAGAAGCAAATTTACACATGCTGCAGAGATGGAATAGTGAGGAGATACCAACTTTCTGACCTTTAAGTGTTTGCGTTTGCGGGGTGTGTGTGTGGTGGCCGGGCAGCGACGGGGACTTGCCGCTCACAGGGGCAGCGGGGAGAAGGACGTGGTAAGGGACCACCTGCACAGCTTTGCTGTCCAAATTCAAGGCGATCAGCTCCGAGGCATTGGAGAAGATCTTGTGTGGTGACAATTTTTCCCTCCCGCCCCCCGCCGCTGAAAAAATGTGGTCTCTGGAGTAGGGGGAAGTAAAAATGAGTGGAGAAGAGGTGTGACTGTATCACGGAATAGACTGAAATGAAGCAGCTTATTTGGTAACACCCGTGCGGGGAGGAAGATTTCCAGGAAAACGTATTTTTAAGGGGCAAAAAAACCCCACAAGCCAAAAAAACCGCTGGAGCAAGGCCGGAGGCCGTGGCGGGGCCGGAGTGCGGAAGCGCGCGGGGGACTACAGTTCCCATGGGGCCCCGCGCGGCGGGGGCCGGAAGCGGCGCGCGGTGGCCATAGCAACGGCGCGCGGGCCGCCATGGGGCAGGACTACTACGCCGTGCTGGGGCTGGGCCGCGGCGCCGCGGCCGCCGACATCAAGGCGGCGTGAGGGACCCCGGCCGGGCGGGGGGGGCGGGGGGGGTGGTGGGAGGCCCGGTGCGTGACTGCCCGGTGCGTGGCTGCCCTTCGCCTCCCCCCCGCTCCCCGCCCCGGGGCCTGAAGGGGGGGGCGAAGGGGCATGGGGGAGGGAAAGGGGCCTGAGGGGCCAGGGAGCACCTGGGAGGGAGCGGCCTAGGCTGAGGGTGTGCTGGCACCCCGGGGCTGGCTGTGAGGGTGGGCTCTCCCCCCTGTCCCCTTCATAGCTATCGGAAGCTGGCCCTGAAGAGCCACCCTTTAAAATGCAAGGAGCCCTGGGCAGCGCGGAGGTTCAGGGAGCTGGCAGAGGCCTACGATGTGCTCAGCAACCGTAAGTGGGGAGACTGTTCTCTTCCACAGAGTTTTAGGGGCTGGACAGGGCGTGAAGCGGCATCTCTGGTATGGCCAGAGGTGTGCGGAGGTCTGAATCCCTGGCTGCTGGCACACCCAGGGAGGTGGCAGCAGCTCTCTGGGCCACAGGCAGGCTGAGAGCTGGCATATGCGCTTGCTTCCATCCCACCTACTGCTGTCTATGAGGTGATGGGGAGCCCCCCTTTGCAGCCTTCATCCAAGCAAAACCTGGATCTCGGGCTGGGGCTCTCCCCCAGCACCCAGCATGGGAGAGTGTGGACATTCCCAACTCCTCCTTGTTCCCTAAGCCATGACGAAAGGCATCTACGACAAGTTTGGAGAAGAGGGGCTCAAAGGCGGCATCCCCTTGGAGTTCGGCAGCGACAACCCCTGGACCGTCGGCTATGTGTTTCACAACAACCCTGACAAAGTCTTCCAGGAGTTCTTTGGTGGAGACAACCCCTTTGAGGGTAAGTAGGGGAGCTCCGTGCAGGGGGGCCAGGCCCTGTCTGTGGCTGCTGTGATGCCGTGGCCACTGCCAGCTCTGAGCTTTAAGCTTTATGGGGATATTTCGCTGCCCAGCTGCTCTCAGGTCCCTTTGGTGCTTGGAGGTTAGAGCCTGACTTGCCCCAGTCTTGCACGGGGCAAGAGGCCTGGGGACACACGTTCAGGCTGTCAGCTCTCCCCAGCTCCTGTTGTGACCCTTTTCTAGGAGGACTCCCATCAAAAGGTGGGGTCAGATTGGTGAGACTTGTAAACCTGTGAGCAAGATTAAAAACCTTCCTGGAGAAAAACACTTCAGCTGAAGGGGGAAGGTGGTGCCAGGCAGAAGCAGATGGGAAGCTTCTGCTTCTGGGTGGCATGTTTGGGGTGCTCTGCTTCCACGATAAGGAGACCCCGGGGGGGGGGGGCGACCTCTGATCCAAGTAAGGTGACCCCCTGCCTCTCTGCTCACTCATGCAGAGTTCTTTGCTGAGGATGGCTCGGAGTTGATCCTGCCCTTTGGAGGGCTGCGAGGACGAGGAGCGATGAAGCAAGACCCCCCGATTGTGCGGGATCTTTACCTCTCCCTTGAAGACCTGTTCTATGGCTGCACCAAGAAGATTAAGCTCTCCCGCAGGGTAGGGGCAGTGGGGGTGAAGGGGGGCCACGCTCGACCGGGCAGCCGGTACCCTCCTCTCCTGGCATGGCAAAGGGAATTCAGCACGGGAGGTGCTGTGAAAGCTGGTGGGAAGGCAGGGCTGATTTCAGAGGAGGTGTGGAGAAGGAGCACAGCGTTTTCTGGGCTCCCACCGTTTAATTGCCACACCTGTCTGTGTCTTGTTTGTGCTTTTGGTGACCTGTATCTCCCCCTCTCACTGTCCCTGTCTCCTGGTTCCAGCCCCTGACTTTTCTCCTACTCGATCTGATCCTGTTTGTACCCACAGCCAATTTGCCATGGAGTATGAGTTGTCCTCTCCCTCTTCTCTGCTCACTTGCACACGGCTGGGTGAGCAGAGCAGTCATAGCCCTCACTGGACACCTTTGTGTCACAAATCACCTGGGTTGTGCCTTGCAGGGATGACAGCCCTGCGGAGAAGGGCTTGGGGGTGCTGGGGGATGAAAAGCTGGACATGACCCAGCAATGTGCACTCGCAGCCCAAAAAGCCGCCCGTGCCCTGGGCTGCATCCCCAGCAGCGTGGCCGGCAGGGCGAGGGAGGGGGCTCTGCCCCTCTGCTCCCCTCTGCTGAGACCCCCCCCACAGCGCTGCGTCCAGCTCGGGGGTCCTCAGCATCAGAAGGACACGGACCTGTTGGAGCGGGCCCGTCGGAGGCCACGGAGCTGGTCAGAGGGCTGGAGCCCCTCTGCTGTGGGGACAGGCTGGGAGAGCTGGGGCTGTGCAGCCTGGGGAGGAGAAGGCTCCGGGGAGACCTTAGAGCAGCTCCCAGTGCCTGGAGGGGCCGACAGGAAAGCTGGGGAGGGGCTTGGGGCAAGGGCAGGGAGCGGTGGGACAGGGGGGAATGGCTTGAAGCTGAGAGAGGGGAGATTTAGGTTGGACGTGAGGAAGAAACCCTTCCCCGTGAGGGCGGCGAGGCGCTGGCCCAGGCTGCCCAGAGCAGCTGTGGGTGCCCCATCCCTGGCAGGGCTCAAGGCCAGGCTGGACGGGGCTGGGAGCAGCCTGGGCTGGGGGGAGGGGGCCTGGGTGGTTGTGAGGTTCCTTCCAACCCAAACCCTTCTGCGATTCAGGTGTGCGCAGAAGACCAAACATACCCATTTTCCTGGGGAGCTCCCCCAACCCCCAGCCCACCCAGTTGCAGGAGCCCCTACCTGAGCAGTCATCCTCCTCTTCTCCTGCAGAGCCACTGCCTGGCTGGTCTCATACTCCTTAGTCCTCATCTCGAACTTGCGCAATACCTCCTCAGCCTCCTGCTGACTGCTGGCTGCCAGCTCCTGCAGCCGCTTCATATTCTGCGTGTGCTGCTCCATGAACCGGCCCAGCTCCGCTTCAAGCCACTGCTGCCCACGGCTCCGGGTCTCCTCAGCCTGCTGCAGCCCTGCCAGCCGTGCCGCCTGCTCTGCTGCCTCTGCCTGCAGCTGCTGGTTGGCCCAGTCCTGCTCTGCTAACCGCTCCCGCAGGGATGGCACTTCAGTCGCCTCCAGCCTGGCCTTTGCCAGCTCTGCTTGTAGAGCAGCCAGGGTTTTCGCCCTCTGCTCCAGCTCCTGGCAGTGCTGGCTCTCCAGGGAGGCACGCTCCGCCTGGGCACTGTTAAACTCCCGCTGCAGGGCAGCAAGTTGCTGCTCCTTCTGGAGGCACTTGTCCTGGCAGACCTGCACCTCCTGACGCAGCTTGTCCTCCCGCTCTCTCTGGAAATGTTGGTCTCTCTTCAGAGCCTTGATAGTCAACCGCTGCTTCTCCAGCTCCTCCTTCCAGCTCTCCTCTGACCAGCCTTTCTCCTGCCCTGCAGAAGAGAGGGATGCCAGCTCCTTCTCAGCAGCTGTGACAGCTGTTTCGCTCTGGGTCCGCTCCCTGCCCTTTTGTAGTTCCTTCTGCAGCTCCAATGCCTTCTCCTGCTGCTGGGCTGCTTCCCTCAAAGCCTCTGCTATTTCCGCCTTGGCTTCCACTCGCTCCAGGGTGGCCGTAGCCTCCTGCTGCTCCAGCTCCTCCACTTGCAAACTAAGCACATGGCTCTCCTTCAGCTTCCCCTGGTAAAGGTCTTGGCTCAAGCCAGCTTCCTGCTCCCTGTCATGAGTCTTCTCCTCCAAGCTTTTGAGGGACATCTCTTTTGAGCAGGTAGCCTTGATGTTGTCCCCCTCCACATCCCTGCTCTGGGTGGCCTCTGAGAATCCCTGCAGTTTGTCCCCTTTGGGCACCCGCTCCTTGGCCATCTCCAAAGAAAGCTCTCCTTTCAGCTCGCTGACAGTCTTCTGCAGGTCCCTCAGCTCTTCATCCTGTGAGATGTTTTTCTGGCGGAGCTCATCCAGCTCCCCATCCTTCTCCTTCATCAGCTCCCAGCATCGGGCCAGCTCCTCCTGGTGCACCCTCTGCTCGTTGAGGGAGTTTTGCAGCTGTTCCTCCAGCTCTGCCTTACAGGCTCGCTCAGCAGCACAGTCTGCCTTGGCCCGTTCCACCTCCTGACGCAAGCATTCAGCTTCCTCCTCCCGGCGTGCCATCTCCCGCAGTGACTCCTCCAGCCTGGTACTCAGCAGGGTCAACTCCCTAGACAGTTTCTTTGCCTCCGCTTCCCGCTCCTGCTGCCTGCTGGGCTCGCTGGCCTCCCATGCCTGCAGGTCCTGCACCAGCCTCTCCCTGGCCTGGTGGCTCTCAGAGAGGGAGCTCTGAAGGCTGGCAACAAGGCCACTCAGCTGCTGCTTCTCCTCCTCCAGCCGCAGGATGGTGGCCTGGAGCTCAGCCTCTTTAGTGACAAGGCTGGATACCTCCTGCTTCAGCTCTTCCAGCTGGCAGAGCAAAGAGGAGGGAGGGGAAAAAACACACACACACAGGTGTTAGTTGAGCTGCATCCTACACTCTCACTGGAGAACCATGCACTGCATCCCAATGGGAGCTGCCTGGCACCTGCCTGCCCTCCCAGCACCCCCAGTGCACCCCAACACACCCCACCTTCCCCTTAGCCTTGGGCCACTCTGCTCTCTCAAACCAGAAGTCTTTTCCCACCATGCAGAGCCACCCCCTCCACAACAGATCACTGCTATGGGAGGCTGGGGGTGCCAGCAGCTACCCAGGAGCAGTATTTCTAAATTCAGCACAAAAGGGGCTCCCCACAGTGTGCTCAGCCCCACAACCCCCATCCAACAGCAGAGAGCAGCTGGCTCTGCCCTGCATGGCTTTGCCGTGCATTCCTCCAGCACCTGCCACTCCCTCCAGCTAGTTTTGCATCCCAGCACTGCCTGCCCTCGCTGTGGGAGCCAGAGGCTCTCTCAAGACCCAGCCGTACCTTCAGTATGTCACCCATGACCTCTCCCTTCTCCTGGGTGCTGCAGTCCTCCAGCTTGGCCAGCTGGTCCTCCAGCACAGAAATCTTCCCCTGGAGAATCTCAATCTTCTCTTCCAAGTATTTCTGGTGACAGAGACATGGGATAGAGCACAGTGCAACACAAGGGAACCAAGCAAGGAGAGGCACAGTCACCCAGCTTTAAATTGACACCGAGTCTTGGCAAGATCAGGGTTTCTCTCCTCACGGGGAAGGCAGCAGCCTGTCGCATGGCAGGGAACCCTTCCCAGGAGTAGCAAGAGCAGGAGGCACTCACCACCCAGGCAGAACCCCCTCACCTTCTCCTGCAGGGAAGCACACAGCTCATTCTCCAGCTGTCCCTGCTTTACCCGCGACTGTGCCAGGGTCACGTTGTGCTCCTCCGAGAGCTCATTCAGGGCTTCCTGCAGCCGGGCCATGCGGCTGGCAATCTCCCGCAGCTACAAAGAGAAAAAAAACTTATCCCAGAGGAGGGTCAGAGAGCACCCACACTGCCCAGCTGCCCTCTTCTAAGCACTAAGCACTGCAGCATCCACAGGCATTCCAGGTCCTGGGTGCTCATGCCCTGGACCAGCACTGCATGCCAGCAGCTCTGCCTAGCCCCTCTTTTTCCCCACCATGGTTCCCCTTCAGATCAGGATCTGGAGCCCAGAGCAGACTCAGTCACTCGGTCAAGGTCACGAGGCCAGTGGCAGAGCTATAAGCAACCCAGCAGCCATCACTGCCATCAAATCCTTCCTCCTGCATCCCATCACAAATGACTAGGCTATGGGGACAGGGAGCTGGACGGGGCTGGGAGCAGCCTGGGCTGGGGGGAGGGGGCCCTGCCCCTGGCGGGGGGTGGGACTGGCTGGTCTTGGAAGGTCTCTTCCATCCCAAAGTGTTCAGCGCAGCGGTGTCTGTTCCATCTGTGGAGCAGTGTCCAGCACTGCAGGGCTGTGGTCCAGCCTGGGGGCTCAGCGCCACCATGGATGGAACCCATCCCTGGTGCTGGCTGCTCTGACGGCGGAGCAGAGCTCCCACCCAGTCACAGACCCACCTCTGCAGACAGGGTCCAGCTCTTCTAACCCACTTATCCCCCGCAGGTGATGAATGAAGATGGTCAAACGAGCGCAATCAGGGATAAGATCCTAACGATCGAGGTGCAGCCAGGGTGGAAGCAGGGCACCAGGGTCACCTTTGAGAAGGAAGGAGACCAGGTAATGACTGTGGCGTGAAGTTCTGGGCCAGGTTTCCTGGCGACCGGCTGCATGCTCTTTGCAGGTTTCCCACTGCTGTGGGCAGTTGGCAGCATGGCTAACGGAGCGGTTCGGTGTTACTGTGCTCAGAAACACTGTCAGGCGTGCTTCCTGCCTGGATTTTCCTTAGGATAGATAAAATAATTGAAAGAAGTGGGTTTCTGCCCGGCACTGCCTTTGCAAAACCCTGTCTCATTTCCCTTGGCTGAGCAGGAGTCTTTTATCAGAGCCTCCTTTTTTCCTTAAAGGAAGAAAATCCCTTTCACTTTTTCATAGACAGCTGAAAGCAGCCACAAAGGGGCAGGCATTTGTGTTGTCTTTCCCTGTATAAAATAATTTGGTTTACATCAAACCATTTCCAGGTATCGTTTCCACGCCCCCCCCCCCCCATCTCCTCACTTTTAGGGCCCAAACGTCATTCCGGCTGACATCACCTTTGTTGTCCGAGAGAAACCCCACCCGAGGTTTAAGAGAACTGACGACAACCTCGCTTATGTTGCCACCGTCCCCCTGGGAAAGGTAAAGTGCCAGGCGAGGGGCTGGAGCCAGCCCTGCTGTACGTTTGCCTCTGGGGCTGCAAACACAGCCGGGTCCCGCTCCCCTCCCTGCCTCGCAGGCGCTGGTCGGCTGCTCGGTGGATGTGAGGACGCTGGATGGGCGGCTGCTGAACGTCCCCATCAACGACATCGTGGAGTAGGTGCCATGGGGCAAATGGCCAGGGGGGCACAGGGGGCTTTTCTGCAGAGCTTGGCACCCGAGGAGGTGAAGAGCTTAGAGGAACCTCAGCGTTCCTCCTCGGCCCCCGGTGGGCTGCTCTTCTGCTCTGGGGCTGCGGTGCTGGTGGCAGAGGCAGGGAGAAGGCTTGGTGGGGGCGGGGTGTTAAACCCGAGTGAGGGGAGGGCTTGGATGGCCCAGGCTGGGGGGTGAGGAGCCTGGGGGACACGGTGCTGGAAGGGCGAGGGCGGGCAACCGCTTGGTGCCGGAGGAGCAAACTTGCCCCAGGAAACCTGCTGGGACGTGTGCGTGGGGCTCGGTGCCGCAGCTCCGCGTCAGGATCCTCCTGCGGCTCCTCTCAGCCCCCTCCCTGGCTTTGCAGCCCCAAGTACTGCAAAGTGGTGCCGGGGGAGGGGATGCCGCTGCTCCGGGACCCTCGGCGCAAGGGTGACCTCCTCATCTACTTCGACATCCGCTTTCCGAAAAAGCTTACGCCTGACAAGAAAATGCTCCTGAAAAGCGCCCTCCTGTCGTAGGGGACAACGACCCTCCTGCTCTCCTGCCGCCAAGAAAGCTTTGGCGCCTGTGCTGTGACTGCGGAAAGGTTGATTTGAGTATTGGGGACCCGAAAGCACAGGGTCACCCTAAACCAACGTTTTTTTCAACCAAGAGAAAATCTGGGTTTCCTCTTCCCCCTGGCGCGTCAAAGCCTGCTGCCTTCAGCCCCCCCACCCTCTTCCTCTCCCCCATAGGCAGCCAGACTGACACCGCTGCTGGCGGTGGGTGCCAGGGCCCCTGGGGGGATGTGAGGGTGCAGGATGGGGTCCCCACCTGCAGGGAAGGGTGAGGAGGGGGTTGTGGCCAGGCGCCCTACATGCACCTCACTGCATGGAAGGGGGGGTGGGCAAGGCTGGGGTACCCTGGATGGAGCAGAGGGAAGAGGATTGGGAGGGGCTGGGGATAGGGGATCCCCAAAAGCACCGAGGGAGAGTGGAGGCTTGCTTAGGAGAGGACATAAGGGGTCCCCAGCAAGGTTATGGGGGTCACCAGGGGTGGTCCCCAGCACAGCCTGGGAGGGAGCAGAGGGGATCCCTGGGCATGGGGGTCCCCAGCACAGCCCGGGAGGGATGAGGGGTCCCCAGCGCAGCCCAGGAGGGATGAGGGGTCCCCAGCACAGCCCGGGAGGGATGCTGTCGCTGTGGCATGACGGCTGCGCACCCCGCTGTGAGGCGACGAGCCCTCCTTGGGCTGGGGGTGCCCCCCACACGGCGGGGCGCAGTGGTGCCTCGCACCCAGTTTCAGTGCTTCCCCCCTCCCTGGACACAGAAATCGCCTCTGCTGAGGCTGATCCCTTTCCCAGCGGCACCCCAGGGCCGGGAGAACGGCCCTACACCCCCCCACACCCCCCCTTCGAAAAGGTGAGGGAGCCCCGAGCCTGGCCGCGGTCAGACCCCATAGGGGCGGTTTATTAGAAGCATCAGGAATAACAGGAATCGCCGCATCCCCCTGCCCTCAGCTCCGTCCCGGCTGCCCACACCACGCGCCTTGTCTCTGCCACCGCCGGGACGCGATGCTCTTCCCAGCTAGAAAACCTACAAACATTTTTTTTCTTCCTCCCTAGACTGCTCTCTGGAAACTTCCCTTCTCCCACGTTTCTCTGCACGTACCCCCGTTCCTCCTTCCATCTCTCGGGGGTCCCCACTGGGCCAGGGGCGTGTGGCATCCTGGCTCCCCCCGGGCTTCAGCAATTAATATAATTTACTCCTGTGTCCCGCCAACGCTGGCGAGAGGGGCTGGGGCGGGGGTCAGGATTGGGCCGGCCGGACCAGCACCGCGGCGCGCTGCAGCTGCTCGTAGGAGATGAACATCACCACGTTCCAGGAGCCGAGCCGCAGGAAGGAGGGGACGAACCTGCGCCGGGAAAAGCAGCGCTGGAGGGGCCGTGGTGGGGACACCCCCGCGGCCCCCGACGTCCTGCCTGGTGCGTCGGTGGCAGCGCACGGGTTAGGGCCTTGGCCGCGGTGCCGCGGTGTGAAGCGGAGCTGGTCCGCGCCGGTGTTCGTGCACATCATTGCACCACGTCTGCCGGGGGTCGGGGGGGTCCCCCTACTCACCCCTTGTAGAAGCCGGCGACGCCGTCCTGCATGAGCAGGGCGAGGAGGCAGCTCAGCACGTTCCGGTACTGCCCAGGGCCGGCGTTCATGTACCGCGTCTTCACCACATCCACCGGCGATGCCACCACCGTGGCGCAGAAGCCAGCCCCGAAGGCAGCCACGAAGTGGCAGGGGACGTTGTCTGCAGGGCAGAGCCGGGGGTTGAGGATCGTGGGGACGGGGACTGCACCCGGCCACATCCCCCCACGCTGTCCTGACCTGTCATCAGCTGTGCCCGCAGCAGCGCGTCCTTAATGAGGTCGTAGGTGACGAGCTCCCCGCAGTTGATGATGGCGTTGCGGGCGATGTTGGGCAGCGTCCCTGTCCGGGAGGGTGGTGGCATTGGGGATGGTGGTCACATCCCCTCCTGCAGCATCCTGGATGGATGCCCCAGCCCTGCTGTCCCCATCCCCATTCCCGTTTCATCCTTGTCCCAGCCTCCATCCCCATCCTGTCCCTGTCCCCTTCCTCACCTCCGTTCTCATCCCCATTCCTGTTTCCACTCCTGTTCTCATCCCATCCCTGTGCACATCCTTATCCCTGTCCCCATCCTCATCCCTATCCCTGTTCCCATCCCAACCCCCATCCCCATTCCCATCCGTCCCTACCTCTCCAGAGCCCGCGGACGCCCTCCTCCCTGGCGATGGTGCGGTAGGCATCCACGGTGCCACTGTACCGGCGGGCGCCATCCGGCAGCGCCCCGTTGGCCTGGAACCGCACCTTGACCACGTCGGTGGGCTGGGCGCACGTCACCGCCACCGCGCCCGTGGTGCAGCCCGCCAGCACCCGTGCTGCCAGCCCCGTGCCTGCGGAGGGAAGGTGCTGGGACCCTCGGCTGTGCAGGGCCCCCCCCGGGCAAGCAGCAGGGTGGGTTGTTCACCCTGGGGTGGGCTGTGGGGCTGAGGGTTGTGCACGGGGGTGGGGGTCCCAACCGCCTGGACACTCACTCTCGGCACCCTTTGGGGTGTAGAGCTGCTTCACCGAGTCGTACAGCCCGATGCGGATGGAGGCGAAGCTCATCTGCCGCTGCAGCCCAGCCGCCAGCCCGCTGTAGAGGCTGCGGGGTCCCTCCGTCCGCACCATGGTGCTCAGCGTCCCCAGAACGCCCCGGTACTCCACGGTGCTGGTGCTGCGGGGGATCCGCACCTCCCCCTGGATCTAGGGGATGCCGACCGTGTCACCCTGCCCTCTGCCCCCCGCAACAAAACACGGCCAGCGTGGGGGTGGAGCCGGTGGGGGGCCCCACCGGTGCGGGGCGCTCCCACCACCCACGGGATTTTGGGGCGCCAGCGGATCGTACCTGCAGCCGGACTTTGGCGGTGTCCAGGGGGAAGGTGCAGAGGTCGGCGATGCAGCCGGCCATCCCCGCGCTGACAAACTTCATGGTGGCCGTTGGGGGCACCTCGGGGGGCTTCAGACCCACCATCGTGGCAGAGGGGCTGGAAGGAAAGGGGGCGAAGGAATTTGTGGGGGAGCCTCGGATGGGGCTTCAAGCAGGTGTCCAGTTTGGGGACAGAGGTGACAATGTGCCGTGGTGGCTCTCGCTGGCTTTGGACAACTCCAAAAGCCAAATCCCGCCCCATTTCCTCGCCTGCATCCCTGGGGAAACTGAGGCACGGGGCTCCCTTGCTCAGCCCGGGATTCACAAATGCCCACCCTGCTTTACCCCACCCTGGCCCAAACGGGTGCACTCGGTGAGAGCTTCTCCCGCAGGGTGACCTGCCCGGGCCTGGGTCCCCTGTGGCCTCACCGTAGGGACCTCGGCACCGTGTCCTGGCTCCTG
Organism: Falco punctatus; assembly: GCF_963210335.1. Taxonomy (NCBI): domain Eukaryota; kingdom Metazoa; phylum Chordata; class Aves; order Falconiformes; family Falconidae; genus Falco; species Falco punctatus. The sequence goes on from NC_137581.1 coordinate 1,777,477, forward strand.
CCTTACACCCCTCTCAGCGCAGCCATCGCCCCGAGAGCCGGCTCCTTGGCCCCCTTATATAGCACCCACAGAACATTCCAGCAGCCACGGGGATCAGGTGACAGCGAAACCCAGTTCCCCTGGTGGCATTTGAGCTCGGGACAGTGGGGCCACCCAGCCCTCAGGACCCTGTGGGCTGGGTTTCAGCCCTCTGCTCCCCCCACAGGGCTTGGGCAGGGGTAGGGGGGGTCCTGCCCAGACCACCAGCACCCATGGGAGCAAAGCTGTGGGGTGGCAGCACCTGACAACGCTGTCCTGCCCGTCCGGTGGCCGCTGGGACCTCAGGGATGGGGGAGGAACCGGGGGGTGTAAACCTAAACACCTAAACGTGCGCTGGGCAGGACGAGAGGCACAAACGCTTGCCCAAGGTTTGTGGGTGGGAGGCAGAGCAGCACCGAGCGCCCCTCCGGCGGCAGGGTCAGAGCCCTCTGCCCTTGGCAGGGACCGTGCAGCCGTGAGCCATCCCGGCAGCTGCTGAGCTTGCCGGCGGGATTTCCTCTGCAGGGTGAAACGTGTCCCCGGAGCTCACGTGGAGCAGCCGGAGGGCAGGGGCCACGTGAGCGGCCGGAGGTAAACCCATCCTAAACCCGTCCTAAACTACTGTCCCAAACCCGTCCTAAACCCGTCCTAAACACGTCCTAAACCCATCCTAAACTACTGTCCTAAACCCGTCCTAAACACGTCCTAAACCCGTCCCAAACTACTGTCCTAAACCCATCCTAAACCTGTCCAAAACCTATCCTAAACCCGTTCCAAACCCGTCCTGAACACGTCCTAAACCCATCCTAAACTACTGTCCTAAACCCGTCCTAAACTACTGTCCTAAACCCATCCTAAACTCGTCCTAAACCCGTCCTAAACCTGTCCTAAACTTGTCCTAAACCTGTCCTAAACTACTGTCCTAAACCCGTTCCAAACCCGTCCTGAACCCATCCTAAACTACTGTCCTAAACCCGTCCTAAACTCGTCCTAAACTAGTCCTAAACCCGTCCTAAACCCGTCCTAAACTCATCCTAAACCCATCCTAAACCCGTCCCAAAGCCGTCCCAAACTGTCTGTCCCGCGTTTGTGCATCCTACAGCGAATCCCCGGGCGCCCTTCGGCGCAGCCTGGGTCTGTGCTTGAGGCCAAGGTGCTGCTGGCAGGGACAGGCCTCAGGGTGATGCTGGAGGTCAGGGGTGGAGTGGTGGCTCAAGAAATACCCTTTTTCTTCCATTTTCTTAAAAAAAAAAAAATAATATATATATATATATATATTAAAAAAATAATCAGTGCGTTTAACCCTTTGTGCTCTTTAGCAAAGCCCACAGGGACGTGCACACGGAAGGTCACACACACATCCCTGCCGGTGCCTCTGCTCTGGTGCGGGAGCTCAGTCCCGCAGGAGGGATTTCGGGCTGGTGTGACACCCTGGAGCCCCCTTTGCTCCACCAGCCACCCCTGGCGCTGCCCGCGCTCCCCCGCTGCCCGCTGCTCTGCTGCTGACCCACAAGAGGAAGAAGCCATTTATCTCACGTCACCTCCGCTGTCACCCTGTTCCCAAGCAAGCTGGCATCTCGCCTGAGCGTCTGGACGTGGCCACCAGGATCAGCAGCGGGAGAAGGAAGCCCGCGTGTCGCTCCTCGTGTCACTCCTCGCAGGGTGACGCTCGGGGCGTGCGGTTTGGGGTGCTTGGTGCGTCCACCCCCCAACACACCCCCCCCCCAGCAAGGCAGGGGCGGGGGCTGCGCTCGCAGGGGGCTCAGGGCTGCGGGGGCCGCAGAGATCGGGTTTTACCGCCGGGGTCCGACCCAGCACGGGCAGGTTGGGTGAGCAGTGAATTCCGCCTTTGGGATTCTCCCCTGTGAAAAAGAAAACGGCAGAGGCGGGAGGCCAAAGGGGTGCCGGCACTTTGGCTCCTTAAATCTGGAGCGGCCGGCCCGGTGTGAAAGGCAGCCCCAGTTTGAAGCATTCGCTCACCCCCGAGGCCCGACTCATTCTCCGTGTGCTGTGCTACACCCGCCAGATTCAATTACTCTGCGAAGCAGCGACCTTTCCGCGTGCCCCCAGCTACACCGTCTTCCTGGAAGCGTTTTTACGGCGCTTACTCTCCATTCCTGGAGGTTTTGGGGGAAGGAGCCTCGTCCACCTGTCAAGGGCAGGCTTGTGACCTGGCAGCAGGACACTTCGCACCAGAGAGCAAGAAACCAGGGGAGTTTTATTTGAAACACAAACACTGGAGACAGTGCAAAAATAACCTCGCTCGGTTTGCATCAAAGTCCATTCTCCAAAAGGTACCTGACATAAAAATGTACAAAAATAATTTAGAATATCAAAGTTCCATATTTCTAGCAAAACCCTTTTGTACACACATCAGTATTTTACAGTATCTTTGGCCTGTATTTACAGCAGCACCTTGGGCACAGGCATTCCTCTAGAATCAGCAAATGATGCATTAGAGAAATTTCACACGAATACATCCCCCAAATGGAGTAGGTGGAGAGCAGGTAACAGCTCATCGGTTGTCAGAGCAATGAGTCTCGTCGGGGACCTGCCCCTGCAAGACACACGGCCTCTCAGTCCCCCCTCACGGACCATCAGTCCCTCTAAGGGGAAACCAATTAGGCAAATTAAAAATCAGGGTCTGAAACCTCTACAAGCTTCCATCTCCTCCTCCCTGGAGGACCTGGTGTTTGCCAACGTGTCAGGTCGTGGCTTGGGAAGCAGCCCGCTGCCGACGGCCTCTTGCCAATGCTCTTCCTTCTTGGACAGCTGAGCAGAGAAGATCCTGGCGATTCTTTTGGTTTCTTCTTCCGAGAGATCGGCCGTGGGCCTGGGACGATTCGGCCTCCGGCACGGGGCACCCCCTGGCACTGCTCCGCTTCCGCTCTGCAGAGAGAAGGAACAGGACGCTGGAGCCCTGGCAAACCCCGGGCTCACGCGGGAAGCTGGATACACAGGAGAAAAACCCACTCAGGATGTGTCTCCTTTTGCTCGTGGTTCTTTTGTGGTTCTCCTTGGAAGGGTTTTTCTCTTGTTCTACACAGAGAGACAACTGCTGGGAAAAAAAACCTGTTCAACTGTTCAGAAAAAAAAAAAAAAAAAAAAAAAAAAAAGCATCCACGATGGTGAAATATTTCTCTGCCCCACACGGTATTGGATGCTGCGATGCTATTCCTTCTCAACGCTACAGAACACAAAAGGTACAGACCAAAATTAGACAGGTCCGCCCAAACCACACGATCCAGCTCAGACAAGCGAACCCCGAATTCATGAAGGTCTATCCTCAGCCAAAAGGAATCACACCAGCTTGTTCACCAGGTTCTGACTCTCCGAACTTGGGTTTTCAATTATTATTATTTTATTTTAATTTGCAGAATCCTAAAAACCAAACCCCCGTGCAGCGGAGAGGCAAGGCTCCCACGCAACAGAGCCCAGCCTGCTGCCAAACCAGGCGGGCCAGCCTGAGCTGCCTGCAGGGACCCCCGAGAAGCAGCCCCCGAGATGAAACCCACCATTTCAAGCATTTTAAAACATCACCCTCGGTCTGCGTGCACACCCTTCCGGCAGCCAGGCTTTCTCCCCGGTGTCACAGCAGCGTTGACGACAGGTGATTTTGGCACACAGAGGCACTGGCGTTTCTCCCCCGCTGGTTCAGAGCCAGGCTGAGCCCGGGAAGCACCGAGCGGAGGGATGCGGCTTCGGCCGCCTGTAGCGGGTGAAGCTTTCAGGACGTGCTGCTCATGAGCTGCGGGGCCAGGGAGGTCTCCTGGCAGGGGGGGGCGGTTTGGAAAGCTGATAAGCCCACCCGACCTTTCGCCTACATGGCTGAGCTGCCTCGCTGGGCACAGGCCCGTTGGGAAGGTCTCCTAAGGTGATCCGCTCCCTCCCGAGGGAACCGGCGCCAGGATTCTGTTCCTGTGTGCTCCCTGCTTTGATGTGCCGTTTGGGGAGGGAAATGGCTTTTTTAGGAATAAGCGGTTTGGAAGGTGCCTTGTGTTTGGTTGACTGCACTTCACAGCCTTGGATGACGAGCACACGGAGCATCAGCCCCACGCCAGCATCGCTGGTGGAGACCCTTACGGGGAAACATCCGCAGGTAAAAGCCACACCCTGATCCTGGGGTACCCCTGTTTGCTAGAGCCAGGGCAAAGCGCAAGGGGCTGACTGTAAGCTAATGTAACATCAGCTAAATTTCTGCAAACAGACAAGACCAAGAGAGGCTGTAACCGCCTGTCAAGATTTCCCAAAGGATGATTTTCAGAAATGCTGACGCAGTCTGCTCCTGCACAGCTGGATTCGGGAGACAGACGGATCAACACTCACAAAGACGACGGGTTTGGTTAATAAAAAGGATGACGAGGGTGGGAACAGCTCGTGTGGTTTCACATCCAACAGCAGCAGAAAGGCTTATGGCAAGCCAGCTACAAATCCCTATGCCCTAAATAACCATCTCCCAGTTTCATACGGCTAAATTGTGTAAATTACATGAACAGTGCTGCAAAAAACTTCTCACTGTACCTAGGAAAATAGCTAAGGGCAGTTAATGCTTCAAAATGCTGCCCATTTCTATCACACTGAAGAAACATACGCGTGTATTTATGAGAATCTTTGCCTTGTGTTTCTTTCTCCTTAAACCTGCTCTAGGGTGGTTTTCCTGAAGCAAAACGTTAAGAAGCTGAGAGAGGTTAAATGCAGACCTGGCAACGTTACAAACTCAAAGACCAGTAGAGAGAGGTGCTTGCTGGCCAAACCACCTCCCTTTGACAGCGTATTGTGCTCCAGGTGGTCGAGAGAAGACTGGGTCAGTAGCTCATTCTTCCCATGCTGTTCTCTGTGCCAACTGTGTCTGAAACAGCTGAAACATTAGCATGGGCTGGAGACGGGACAGTAACCGGCCCGGGCTGGCTCTGTGCAGGGCCTTGATCTCTGTGTAAGCGGTTCATGGAGAAAAATGCTCAAAGTGAAAGCCCAGAGGACTGGTAAAAGGCTTCTGGCTTTAGTGCACCAGGCAGCGTTCGGTTCTGAACACCAGTTTTATGTATTTGCAAGGAACCGGCACAGACTGCCCCATCCCTTGGCCTAGGAAAGTGCGTAACTGTAACGAAACCCAAAAACCCCCAAGGAAATTCTGGCTCTTAAATCCAATATCCTGGTGAAATAGCAGCTAGACAGCCCTGTGCCGCTTGCCTGTAGTGGCACTGGACTTCAGGAACTTCTTTTCCTTCCAGCAAGCTGTGATGATGCCGTTTGTCCTCTGATGAGCGCCCTGTTCTACGCCGGAGGAGGCTACACCACTAATGTAGCTAAAAAAGATCGTCTGCAAAGCTACCTGCCTGCGGAAAGCTGGCAGGAACGACGCTACTGAAACAGAAGCAGGTTTACGCTGTAGCAATGGCGCTCTATCAAATTCCCCGAATCATCCAATTGACCCTACTTCAAAGGGTTGGGAAACCGCCCTTCCTACCTCTCCTAACTCCCCCCTCGCTCCTGCTCGCGCTGCAGATGTCTTTGTGCACAGCTCGGAGCCAGAGACAGCACCTCACACTCTGAACGTGCGGAATAAACACAGGAGGCTTTCGCTGACCCAACGGGACATCTCTAACGAATCTCGGTGGGAGCAGCTGCAGGCCCTGCAACTCAAGAGAAGGTAAGGTATCATGTGGGAAAAGATAAAGGAAAATAGAGCAAGACTGTCTTGAGAATCCCAGAGCCGCCACCACCCCCCAGACAGCACAGCTGGGCACGTGTGCAGAAACGAAAGCACTTTTTTCTTCTGGCGTGCACTAACCCAGTGACCCAAAACCATCTGTAAAATAATCTTACCCTGGTTGTAAGAATTTTTAAAATCGGTTCTAAGGGAGGAATTAAATGAGATTTTCTCTTTTGTTCTTAGAATTAACACTCCAGAGGCACCACAGTACTTTCTCCTGCCCCAGGTGAAGCTAGGAGCACATCACACAGCTGAGTTGGTCCTGATCTGGTCTAGTTGGCCAGAGAGGCTGCTGCAGCCAGTGCTGCTCCTCCTCCCCATTTTGCCACCAGTGCAATAAAATACCCTGAAAGAGCACTGTGCCCTCAAAGCGAAAATACAACGTGAACCGCAGGTGTCTGCTGCTATTAGGTGACACCTAGGCGACGGGTAGCACTTTCTACGCTCCTGACCGTCAGTACACGAGGTGTCCTTTGCAAACGTACCACTTGCACACTGTTGCAGATAGAAGTGGCTAAAATATTCCTCCTCCAATTTTTCTACCACCACGTCCACTGGCAGCAATGCAGAGGTGTTAAGATGCATGTCATCTACTGCAAGGACCTCCCTAAAAATGAACTTCCAGCAGCAGGAAAGGTTTAGCAGCTCTTTTTGCTGCTATTCTACATGCAGAGGTGTGAATCCAAACAAGAGACATTTAAAAGCACAGTTAACAACTCCCAGCTTGCACAGATGATCAGAAGCCTTATGGAATTACGTCTGCAGCTTCAGCTTCACCGGCAGTTTTGGAAGCTACAGGAAAGAGCTACACTTGTATACTCGCCTCTGTATAAAGCTATTTTTCTTTGAAATATGCAAATTCCTTGCACATACAACATTTAGTGAGACTTTCTAGCCTCAGTGCTGCATCTTTGAAATGCTCACTTGATACATCAAACAGGCAGTTTCAAACAGAGTCGTAACCTTCTGTGTCGTTTCGAGAGCGCACAGCTGAAATGTCGTGTTTACATCGGTCCTTGCCTCCGAAACAGGCACTGCTATTTCAGACTGTGACCTGAGCACAAGCGGCGCCCGTCCTGGGTTTTTCCTTCTCCGTCTCTAAGCCAAAAGTGTCACAGACTCCAAGTATCTGATGCTCAGCCACGAAACGCACACATTTAACCAGAACGATGAAAGAGGACTTAGGCACAGAAGATCATGCTTCACTTTTCTTTTTTTAGAAATGGCAGTGATAGAGCAGGACACTTAAACCAGCCATGGATTATCTAATTGGCGTGTGCCAGGGACTGGAGCACAGCAAACAGGTTTATTAGCATTTTATAGGTCTTGGGGCGATGGCTTATTTCAAGGTCAAAGAATTCCGGTAACTGAGGTGGAGACCATTTCAGCCTTGTGGCTCAGCAAGGATACTGGCTCGTTTTGTTTGTGCACAGTGATGAAGGAGGGAAGACAGATCTGTGTTAAGAGGCTACAACCTACCCCCGGAGTGATCTTTCACCTACTTCTGCTTTCTGGACAGGAAAAGGTTTATATCAAATCTGGGACCACAACCACCAACTCTGAAACAGACGTGGAGAATGCAGCCACGTTTTCTTCTTTTTCTGATGGTGAAAACGGAAGAGAAAGTCATCATTTCTGTTCAGCAGGTTAGGAGGACAAATGTAGGCAGTAAAAGCCTTAGCTCTGTTCTCTGGGTAAGCTGAGCAAGGAAAAAGGAGAGCTTTAGTGGCTGTGACTGAAATGGGAGTACACCAAGAAGAAACATGAGCACCCAGAAAGGATGTCAGCACTGTTGCTAGCCATCTGCGTTTTCAGAACAGATAAAAGCCTGTTATTATGAATTTGCCTGTGCTATAGAAGTGTTATTTCTAATTTACACTGAAGGTAAAACTATGCATATACAAATATTAATTATTGTGAGTAAAAGTGGTTTCCATGTAAGTTTCTTATCCTTTCGGAATATTCATAGAGGTGAGGGGGGGGAAAAAAATTCTCAGGATATTTTAATGAAGTTTATTAACTCTCCGATTCTTTAAATACTTCCTCCTGCACTCAAAAACCCCAGCTCCATCACCAGCAGCCTGGGCCAACTCTGAAAGGCAGCAAGCCTTGGGGATGGGTTTACCAGCCAGCACCTCACTGGAATCACATTTAAATGGTTTCACTCTTAGCACGCAATTGCCCCAAACCCTAACCAGAATCAATGCTGCAGTGCTTTCTGTGTCAAACATCATACCTGGAGAGATTAAATTTTTGCTCTGAAAAATCAGCAACAGTATATAAAAGAATACGGAACACACGAACGCAGTAAAGGCAAAGAGGGAGGAGAAGGAAGGCCAGGGGCAACGGGCAGAAACAAGGTTTGGATGGTAATCTGGGCCACCTAACAACGGCTCTGACTCATTCAAGAAATAGTTGTAGCTTTACAGTAAACATGATGCAGTGCTGGATGCTGTGAAGTTTAGCCATGAACTCGGATAATTTTCTGTATGTTGTATCGGGAACTGCCCGAAAAAGGACTGAGAAAAGTGCAAAGCCGCTGGCTGAACCTGAACAGCAGCAGAAATCGAACCAGGGCTGCTGGTCACACAGGACAGCTGGTGACCAGCGTGGACGAGGAGAGCTGGGAAGGACCTCAAAAACTGGAAGCCTGAGGCTGATGCAATGGAGAAAAAAGGTCAACATTTTTGAGATTTTGTGAGGCTCTGCAAAACTCAGGTCCCTGAAAGGTGACTACAGTATCCAGGCTGAGGCCTGAACTGCTGCAGCACCTTCTCAGCTCCCCGTGTCCTCGCAGCATGAGCCAGGAAAACCTTCTTGTCTCAAAACGCTGCCAGCTCCTTTGACAGGACCGCCTGCTTCCCCTTCTCATCGTTCCTTCATCATTTTGTGCAGGGAGTCAGACAAGAGAGGGAGAGGTGGCAGGAACATTAGGGAGGCCAGGAGAGAAGTTTGCCAGCTGCCACGTGAGCCAGAGGGGACTGCTGATCTTCGGGCGAGAACAGCTCCGGTTTCAGCCTTGCTGTCATACTCGTGTCTGCTCGACTGTGCAGAAACCAAGCAAACCCAGATTTAGAAACTGGTGTTCTTGAGGCTAATTAAGAACAAAACTATGAGAAAGCAGTTTTCCTGAACTCTATTTTACCATCAGCACAAGCGAAAAACTTGTTCTTCATATAGGGTGTCTGATGCTGGATGCACAACACAAGGCACAACTGAGTTCTGTCTTGACAGACCCCTACAAGTGCTACAGCGAAGAATTAGCTGGAGTTCATCCAGGAATTAAACTGGTTTAAGGTCAGCTATATCCAAACAGTGCCTTGCTAGTATTCTCCCTAATTATTAATCACTTTCAGGAGTGTGTTTCCAGCCACTAAGCTTAGCAGTGCAGAGAGAGAGGGAATTCAAGTAAAGCTGGTAATACTATTAAACCGTAGGCCTGAGCGATGATTTGCACAGAAAGACACAGGAAGAACCGGAGCTAACCCCGCAGAGAAAGCAAAACTCAGAAATGGGGGCACGACCACAAGACAAGAGAGGAAGGGGATATCATCAGTGGACAGAGACGAACAGAGAGAATTTGAAGCAGATTCCAAAGGAGAAACACATCTGAGATTCCGCTTCTGATTTCATCCACAATATTCAGACACGGCATGAAAAGTATGCTTCACCAGCACTAAGACGCACTGCAGTTAGGTGTTAGAATCAAGACGAATCTTAGGATCCTTGAAGCGTACTGTGCCCAAGACCCCTCTGATACGGGTCTCTATTTTCATCAGGAACAAGTTTCAAGAGCTTTAGGAAAAGATATTAATATGTAGATCAGAAAACAGACATTTTTTACATCACAAAACAGCAACAAGTCAGATATTTCACCTGAGCTGTAAACATGTTTATTAATTTAAAATAGTTTCCATAACTTCAGAGCTATTAGATCCTGACTGTTCCTGTTCTGTTTAATCAAGCACGCTGTTTCCAATTACATAAATGTTCCTTAGAGTGTTTGTTTCATAGGTCATAAGGAAGGAAACCAACACATTATGACATTATTGGAGTAGTAAACAAACAGCCCAGCTGCTGCAGCACCCACAGCCCCGTTAACATCCGTTGCAAAACTGTGGCTGGCAAAGAATAATGCGCAGACCTCAAAACAACTGAGCCACAAACCTCTTGCAGTGAATAAATGTTTACGCACATAAACCCACCTATGAAACAGCAAAAACGATCAGCAGCTTCCCTGGATGAGGAGCGACCATTCCCACTAGTCTACTGTTCCCTCTGCCCGAGAACAGTTACTTGATCCCTCTAGGAGAGGTTCTCCTGCTGCGAACTCCCTCATTTCCCTCTGAACTCAAAGACAGAAATTGGAGTTGTAATTACAAGTTACAGCTTGTGTCCTCAAAATTAGGCACCTTACCTCCCAGTAAAGCCCAAAGAAGTGTGGAGTGGGCACCTGCCACTTCCACCAATCCTAATGGAGAAGAGCCACATCCACTGAGTATACAAACTGGTTAACATGAGTATGCATAAGTAAATGCATAAGTAACAAGTAAATGCATAGTAAGTAAATGCATAGTGGTCTAACATCAATGCATAAGCATCACAGATGATGCAGCCATGAATGCTGCAAATGGCTCTCACAGAGAGAGGAGGTACCAGAAGGCTTCTCCTTGCACGATTTGGAAGCCATCAGTGCTAACCTGAGTGCTGCCGGGCAAAGAAAGTACGTTTGGTCCTGCTCGAACGGATGGACTCCGCTAAGCTAGGACGATAAAGGAAAGGAGGTCCCATACTTACCTTCAGAGCCGTGGAAGGATGAGAAGAAACACTGAGCAGTCTCATGGAGGCTTCCATCTGCTGGGGTGAAAGGAAGAAGTTGGGAATAGCGACAGGATCAGATCTGAGCAGAAGGGTTAAGGAACAACCTGTGGCAGCGCGTGGTTGCGCAGAGCTCCACAGGAGCTGCCGATGTGGAACAGCCCTCGATGTGACAGCTGTTAATGGATCCCAGAAGGTGAATTCCGTTCATTTTAATTGATATTCTATTGTTCTGAACACTCGGTTCTCTCACCTGGCCTCACAGAGCATGGGACACTAACTTGCTCTACGATAATACCTCACATATTTTCAGTGCTTTGTCCTCCAAAAATTCCAACACAGCTTAGTGAAACTGAAAGCGAGATTTGGGATCTGTGCAAGAAACGTGGGAAAGTATTTTAAAAGCAAAATAATCTACAGGTTTCTTAATACAAAATAAACACAAGAGCTATAATACATGAAGGAAAACGACATGGGGAAAAATACAAGAAGACACATTTAAACTACCCAAAAATGAAATAACTCTCATGGATCACAGAATGCATTGGTTACAAATGGCAAGGAAGTTACCACTATATTGTGTGAAACACAACACAACGGGGTCTTCCAACACCTTCCCAGGTCACCAATTCTGGACTCATTTCCCAGGGAAGAGCTCCACATAGTGGATTTCTCTTTCCTGAGGCCAGTGAGATTCTAACTGAAAAGTAAGACATGCTCCTTGAATGTAATGTGCATTTAAGAAAGAGAAAAGAAGGATACAAAACCATTTTCGGTTTGACAGACTTTTCTGACTCTTCCGGTGGGTCTTCGCTACTGTCATCAGAAAAGCTTTCACTGTGTCCTTCCGAGCCCGCTTGGGCTGATACACTCTTAACACAGATCTCATCAGAACCAGTTTCTTCCTTGTCTTGACGATCCTCATTTACAACCTCACCGTCTTCCTCCTCCTTTTCTTCTGTGGTTTTTGGATTGCTCAAACCGACGTCTCCTGGAAATGCCAGCACCTCTCTGGAGGCTCTATGAACCTCCACATTTTGCTCTATACATTTAGTGTTAAATGCTTGATCCCAATCACAATTTCCATTTTCTAGAGGGCCACTGGCTGTTTGATGCACTTCTGACAAATGAGCAGGCTGAAACAGCTCCTTCCCAGTTGTTTCTGTGCCACTTTTCGAGCTCTGAAAGCCTTCTGTTACTGGCCAAGGACTGCCCTCGTCTGTGAGAAGGCTAACGCAGGGGCTAAGGGGGGTGGCCATGCTTTGGTTGTCACCTTGTAGCATGCTGGACAAGGTGCTGCTCCGTCTGCTGTTTCCTCTTTGGAACCAATCCATATCCCTGGAGTGCTGATCTTCAGGCCTCAAGTCCACGGGCTGCTGGGCAGCACCCTGCTCTACCTCAGACAGCACGCTGGACCAGGGGCTAGTTTTGTCCGTTACAGTTGTTACTTCATTAAGAGTTCGGGGTTCTATAACATCTTCTTCATATTCTTCTTCACTGTGTGGCTGTAGAGCAAAAGCACCTTCATCTTCCTGGATATCGTCCACTGGCGAATGATGCTCATCTCCAGGGACAGCTTGGTCTAGGAGTTCATGTAACATGTTTCTCTCAAACACGGATCTCCCAAGAGGGCACGGCCGCTGCGTATCACTGCAAACGCTGCGGGAGGCCAGCTCAGCTTGGCCTTGGCGTACTTCAGGTCTGGCTGCTTCGTCCTTCTGGGGGGGTGCACGTATAGACCCCAGCTTTCTGCTGCCATCTTGATGCACGTTAGAAGACTCTGTACTATTTTTAGTTATAGTCTGTAAGTCTGATTAATAGAAAACAGCATCAGTAAATGCATGGAGCGACAGTTCACCTTTTATCTCATTTATTTGGTCTTTCTGCAGAAAACCACACACGTAAGAATGGTTAGGAGTTAAACACGCACAGCTTTGTCAGACACTGCCGATGTGATTGCATTCTGCTCTCTCTACCACTGACAAGGCCAACAGAAGGACAGAAATGCTAAGGAAAAAAGGAAATGTTCAGCATGAAATGACTGGGAAATAACTAGAAATATCTACCTCAATGTAAAGAAAAAAAAACATTGGACAGTGAAAATATTCTGATATACAAAGTTCACCTAAAGCAAATGGAGAAACTACCTTTTGCTTGGCATGACTAAAAACGTTTTGGACAGTTCAGACCACATAGGAAGGAAAGTGGAATAATCTAAGACAGCAAAGATGGGTAATCTTACCAACTTTTCCTCGCATAACTTCCCCAGTTTCATATAGACACCCAGAAGACCTCATTCCTACTGATATTCTCCAGCTTTCAGTTCAATTTACCAACTTGAATCAAATTACAGACAATTGTTAATTAAATATTTGTAAACCAGAAATTCACTCAGGACTATTGCTCAGGTGTGGTGATAAAATTGTAAAGTCTGAAAACAAAGAGCTGGGAGAAAAGGTGATTGGATTAGGAACCTAAACATTCATAAAATCTGTGCAGTCCTGAAAATCTCTGGGGATTTTACAAATCCTTTAAAAAGCCACTATCACCTATTTTTATGTTCCTAGTTAGCAGATCCTACTAATTTCTTGCATTCTTTGAGAAATTAGTTCACTGGTATTGGGTTAAATGGCAAAATTAGTTACTCTGAGGCAAAAGTGCTGCTATAAGGTAATGGTGGAGGACATTTGGAAAAGGAGAAGGCAGAGTTTGAGACAGATGTAGAGGAGAGCATGTTAAGAAGCAGCAGAATCAATTAATAAAGATGAGGAGGGGAACAAAAAGAGCAAAATCTTGAAGAAAAAGAAAAAGAAAAAAAAAAGAGAAGATCAAGGTGGTAACAAGAATGTCAAATTCTGGCACAATAGAAATACGCCCTTCAACTCCATCTCTTGAAGCGCTGCTTCCCTGTAGGTCGCTGCAGGCAGAAACAGCACAGAATAACTTTTCAACTGGCAGTGCTCCGAGCCACAGTTTATTCTCTACTCTGATAAATTATTTTAAAAGCACCAGCATGAATTTGATTTCCTAATCATTTTGCTACTTCACAGCACCTCTCTGGTATGAGATCAGAGTGGCACAAACAATTAAGCTAACATTAAATTAACTGCAATCAGTGAGCTGGCTAGCGCTGAGGTGAAGAGTGGTTACAACAGAGCTGTTAGAAATGCCAGGCAGAGTGAAAAAACACATCTGAAAACAAAGTGTACAAAGAGATACTGTTTCCTTCCCTGTTGTCACACTCTATCCTTATTAAAGATGTCATTCTGTGTCCAACAGCACTAATGACAGGGAAAATTAATTGCATTGATGCCTCTGTAAGAGGAAATGTATTGAATGTGATAAACAGAAAAGAACCTGCTCACTAAGAGCTTTGTCTTACCCATCCTAAAAGAGTCTTGTTTTAGCATTTCATCATAGGGCACAAATTTCACCTGAAAACAGAGCTATGCCAATTCCTATTAGCAAAGAACCACAGATCCAGCTCAGTATCGTTCTGGGGATTATTTCCCCGCAAGAACCCTCTTTTTCTACTGAACAGACATTGATATTTAGGCTACCCTGAAAGCACCTGGACTCCCACCTAATCTTCCTTCTGAACGTTTCAGTTCAACGCTATCACCATGTTCAGGGATTTGAAAGGGTCTCTAAAGCATTCTGCCAGCAGACCAACACTTACTGATTCCCAGCACCAGGAAGTGGTCCCGATTACGTCAGAACTTTGAAGACACTTGCAGGCAGCTTCTGACAAAAAATTCCAAGCCAAGTGACAACTTACCATTGAGTAGGCTGCTGACCTGAGACACCAACTGACTCGATTTTTCCAAAAGATGGCATTCGTCGGGATCCACTTCTCCGCTCATCAAGCCCTGATGATCACTCTCCCACTCCTCAGGACTTGGTTTGGATGTGTTACCGCAACTGAAGTCAGGAAAAGACTTGGTCAGCTTCTGACTGAAGTATCTTTGAACCTCATCCAGCTCACTCAGGTTTTTTCTGTAGGCAACAGTAAGAAATTTGGTAAGAGGAAAAAAATAGCCTGTGGCAGACTGGTTCTATTTGTATCATTCTAGTCAACAGCATGCAAATATGAGATTAAAGGTTATTATTGAAAAATAGATCAGTAGGTAAGTGTTGAGATTGCTCTAAGTGAAAGGATAACACTTGAGAACATATGCCGAATTAGCTATGAAACTTAGGCTGGAAGTTAAAAAAAAAAAAAGAGCTAGTTTTAAACTTACTTAATCAAAGGAGTTGGATTTGAGATAACTTCCCAACAGAAGTCATAAAGCCAAGAATATTACTTGACTTTATGACTGAGCTTGATAAAAATTGAGGATTTCTACTTGCTTAAGATCTAAAGATTTTATGATATACTGCTTACAGTAGCAGGGGAAGGGATGGAATAACTCAGAAAGTCTCTTTCGGTCCTATATTCCTACAGATCATAAATAATACTCTTCTAAATTTCCTGATTTGAACCTAGAAACTAGTCAAGAGAAAAGTGCTTCTAGTAAGGAGAAAGGCATCCTGTTGGGAAGGGACATCCAGCCGTGCACCATGAAAATGCTTACAGGCTTGTTCTTGTGTCTGTGAAAACCAGCTCAGAGGACTGTTGGCTTAACAGTGTGTGTTGTGTTACAGATGGACAAAGATGGATAAGGCAAGGCATTCTACCCTGATTTTAAAACACTGCTGTTGCTGCTTCCCTTCGGTAACTTACAGCATTGCTAGAGCACCTCAGTCCTGATGCAGAGATCCCTGACTAGTCCCTGCTCCTCCAGTCTCATCTCATCCTCCTGTAAATCACACTGTCTCACTCATACTTCTTAATCAGCTATTGTATATTTTCATTTTTATTTCCCTTAAAATTGGATGCAAGAATTCTTCACATTCAAGTTCCGCTTTGAGAACCTAAGGCTTTGAATTACCTTGTTGGCTATAGCTCTGTTTTACCTGAGAGCAGTAAGAAGAGAAGCACGTGATGACAGTGACAATGAGTCCGTCTTTGCTGCTCGATGTGCGTTCCCTTCTGCTTGCTGTAAGGATTCGTGAAATCTGCGCACATTCTGCATATGCTCTTCGTGACGAGGCGTGTGTGTTCCAGGGGGACTAATTCTGCTTGAAAGAGGCCTACATGTAACAGCAGAAAACAGGCTGAGATCTCTAAATGGGAAAAGTCTGTCAACTAAGAGGGGAGCTGCCAAGCCAGCTGTTCAGACCACAGAATGGTGGCCCACAGTCCCTCTAAACGTCAAAGACACATACAGGAAAAGTATCATCTCCTGTGTATGCTGAATAAACAAACCATGAATTAAAATGCTCTCTTGCATGTTGCTAGTTAAATATATAAACATAGGTGCTTGCTTTAAGAGCCAGAAAGCAGGAGTTACGGCAGGATATCTGATGGTCCTAGTCCTGGAGCATGCAATACCACAGCATGTCACCAGCTGTGGACAAGAGTTAAGGCAAAAGGAAAGGGATACAGCAGCAATACTCTAGTCTAACTTACACTTATCAGCCTTATCAAAAATCAAACCAAATACAAATGCGACCCTTATTCTTACAAAGGCCTGGAAGAAGTACCTGCCAGTTCAAGCAATGGCATAGGGTAAATCCTAACGTAGAAGGGAAATGAAACAAATCAGGAAATATTAGTGAGATGAAAAAACACATCTGGTTTCTGTAGAAAGGAGCCCATCTCAAGATTGCTGTCTCCTGGGCCACCTTGTCACTGGTAAAGGGAATTTAGTATAATGTTTAAGCCCAAACCCAGGGAAAGACATTTGACAGGGTTTGATATTTTCTCAGTAGAGTCAATAGGCTTCAGATAAGTAGATTTCTGAGCCCTGAATATAATAAAAATGATTGATAGCCAGCAGACTTACAGCTCTTGAGTAGGAATGCTGACTTCCTTTGACAAGGTATTCGACATCAGCTTGGAAAAGCTTGTAGCATTACTGGGAAACTCTGAAAAGCCAGCCTTCACCTAGAATAAAGAGAAACACCACCCAAGAGTCTTCCACAGCAAGAAAACAGAGAAATCAAAGTAGCATCTTGCTGAGCTAACAAACAAAAACTTAAGTTTTCTAAGTTTTCAAAGGATTTTCCAGCACTGAGCCAAAGTACCATTTCACAACACTCTTATTTCAGTATCATTTGTTCATTCCCCCCTACACTACCACAGAACAAACTGATGGAAAACAGGGTACAGGGGCTCCCTTACATGGGTATATCACACCCCAGTGTAACTGGAAAGTCTACAGAATCAAAAAAAAAAAAGCCATGAGAAATGGAAAAATTTCCAGAAAAACAAGTTTCTGCCAAATTAGACATTTCCTAACTAATGAAAGGCTGAATTTACTGTATGCTTTCGGGCATCATCTGCCAAAGCAGCAAACAGACAGGCTCCCAGACATCCAAAACCCCAGAATATTCTCCTAACAATAAACACCCCCAAACATCCACAAAGGAACAACAGAGTGAAGCCACTGCAGATGTTCGTGATCTAGGTTTGAATGAGTGCTGTGACTAGTGTTGGCCTGCAGGTGCCATGGAAACATACAGCAGAATTTTTAAACAAGGAATTAAGTGTTTCTGATACATTTACACAGACTTTACACATTCCAGTACTGTGAATTTGCTATGTTTGCTCATTCCTTCAAAAACCCACAGAGTCAGCGCTGATTATCAGGAATCTAATCAGGTATGTGCAGGGTGGAAACCGAAGTACGTACTGAGGGACTTGGTGGCTGGGCCCGGATCCTTGCCTGCCTTTCTCCTTTAAGATAATTTACGTTTTGAAGAGGAGAAACTGCTACTTTGATCTGCCCTCGGCACTGTCCACTGAAGTCCGTAATATTGTACCACCCACACACGAGCTGGAAGCCAGAAAGAAGAGGAGAAAGGTCCACTGATGCAAATCCTATCACCCGCTCAGTCTCTGGGGAAGAAGAATATAAAGCACATATTAATTTAAACTGCAGGATTTTTTTATTTTTATTTTATTTTATTTTATTTAAATAAATTTATTTTATTTAAATAAATTTAAATTTCAGGAATGCTAAAAATCAGTCAGTCACTCAGCCCTTGAAATATGTCTAGACTTTACAGAGAAAGACATCTTACAAAACTGAAAAAACAGTTTCAAAGCTGACAGCTCTCATGAGGTAAAAACCAAGTAAAGAGCGGAACGTAAATGCGGAGGAAATAAAAAACAGAGTTGAAGACCACAGAAACGAGACTTAGATTTTGGTTGCTAACATGCTTCAAACGAAGAGACCTACAATGCCTGACTGAGAAGCAGGAAAAACTCTTTCAAGCAATTAAACCAGCTTCCTCCCGATGGATTTGCCAAAATAGCTGTCCCTGTTGCAGCTGCTGCTAACCTGAGCACCTGCCTTGGTAGGAATTCACAGCGGGGTGAGGGCCATGCTACAGGTTTAAGAAAGATCACGACGTTACATACCCGATGCGATATTGAATCAGAACTAGTTAAACAAGGGTTGTAACAAACGGAAAAATACTCAGCTTGAAAATGGACTAGAAATACAAGATAATCAAAGACTTGGGAAAAATGAACCTGGAGGCCAATCTAGGGACCTCAGCAAATGTATTCCACCTCCAGAATTGCATTTACACTTCAGAAATTCATGCTACCTCCCTATTCACTTTGCCAAGACTGTCCAAAAACGCTGATTTGTCATTACACTGTTGCATTTTTGGGCAACATTTTTGTCTTTTCTGTCTTGCAAATTCATCTGAAGTACAGAACAAACAATCCTATCCAAGAAAAGGGTATTATTTGGATTACCTTAGCAGTTACATTCAGTTAAAAATGTTCATGCAGAGACAATGAAAGACCAGGGCAGGGAGAGGGACTGGCAGGAGAATCCCTGTGTACGCACAGTACTTTTTATAATACAGAGAAAGGCTGAGTTACAGAGGAAGTTTATTTTTGAAGCAAGAATCAGAAACCTGGACTTTAATATGTAAAAAGAAAGAAAACCCCCCAGTTTTTGAAGATTATCTCCTAACAGTTTGACTGAAGAAGTAGGGCTGTCTTCCCAGTAAGAAACATGGATTTTTGTGCTTGCTTGATACCAGTTAAATATTGGAGGATCTGGGCTAGCAACAAAACAAGCAAACACCAGTTTGAACTACTAACAGCACCTTTTTTCATTTAACGATAAACATCAAGTTTAGCAAAAATGCTTACAAAAAGCTTTTATGATGTTAGGTTTGAAACCCAAGGCCTTCAGTTCCCCCCCGTGAATGCTGAGGAGCAATTTTAAAAATATATCCATGCCACTATAAATATATTTGATTACAACTGGCTGGCCACACTTCAACCCATTGCAGGGACAACAAACAGCATATGAAAGGCACAGTAAAGCATTTCCTTCACTAGGAAAATCCAGCCTCTAAAATACTGTAAAATTAAAAATGGAAAGAATACAAATGAACCAAACCTTGCCAGATGATTAATGAGGAAAAGGAGGATGCTAAAGGCAGGAAATCAATGGGTCTTTAGCATTTTTCTAGCACAAGGTAAAAAAATGTCATTACAACTCTACTCTCCAATTTACTTAACAGAATTTACTTTACTTGCATTAAATACAAGTCACCCAAGGAAAGGGATGCAGAAAAGACACTCCTTTCAATACTGCACTACAAACTTTACCTGCTTTGTGCCACACTTTGAAGACCAAGGTTTGCTGTGGATCCAGCAGAAGCTCTTTGGATAATCTGTTAGGAACAAAAATTGTAAGATTTTATGTGAAATAGAAGAAAGAGCAAGTACAGTAAAATGCTTCTGAAGTTTCCATGTAATTGTATCTATCCAGACAAATCAGTTTTTTTCCTGGACTGATGGAGGGGAGAAACACAACAAACCCTGAAATTATTGAGCCTTCAAAAGCATAACTATATTTATATGGTTCAAGCTTTTGCTTATTCAAGAAATATTTCCCTCTCCTCACTCTTGCTGTAAATTTAAAAGATAGGGCAATAAAAGCATGAAGAAATGGAAATACAGTTTATCTCATGACTCAATAATACAGTGACAGCAAAGCACGGGGGTTATGGGTGAAAGTTGCAATGTCTGAAGTTCATTTCTGGAAAAAAAAAACAAAAAGAAAATAACCCTGAAAACTGAAGTGTCATAGGCAGAACAGCTTTAAGTTGCTTGAAGCAATTCAGACATGACTATGAGCATAAGGAACTTCCGAAACAAAACTTTTAAACTGCAGCTATCAGAGTCTTTCAGTGGCTTAATCTTCATATTACAAATTCCCAAACTTAGACCTCTGGTCCCAAACCAGGGCATAATTTCTAAGCATGAAACAGAGTAAAACATACAGAAAAAGCCAATACATTGGAGCAAGTCTTACTTAACCTTCCCAAGAGTCCTTTAGCAATTAGCAGTCCCTTCCTCTAGATGGGGAAACTACAGATGAGTGGAAATAGGACTGACTCACTCAAAGTCTTAAGCCAAAATACCACGCAGTCAAGGTTCCATGCACGTCAGACTGCCCTTCCTCATGTTAGCTTTAAGACCAAGCCTCCTCAAACAACTCTGTGCCCGATACGAACGTGCGGTGACCGTAAAACATGGAAAAAGCTTTTTTAGCTGAGGGTACAGGGCCAGTAAGTAGAAAGACACTCCTAACTAGATATGTCCTAGCCTGGCTGTCAGATCCAAGGTGTGTCTGAGCGAGCTGGCATCACTCACCTCGCTTGTTGCTGAAAGTCCCAGACCGGTGAGTCTGTATTTTCTATTACCGAAGTGGTTATTGGAGCATCTACACCAGCAACAGCAAACGATACATAGCTACTGGGTGCCGTTACTTCACGTTCTGTCAAAGGACTCCCTAAAATTATACAGAATTATTTTGTTAATAATTAAAAAAAAAATAATCTAAAGGCAGTTCAGCAACTAAAAACAGATAATTATGAAGAAATCCACCATGTAGGAAATACTCCTTTTCATTGCCGGAGCTGAAAATACTGTATATTTACAATGGGAGCAAATATTACATGAACCTTTTACAGAGCAGAAACTGAAATATTCGAGGGAGAAATGGAAAAACTATTTGCCCAAGATCATCCGAGAAGTCAGAGGCAAAGCTGGGAATAAACCCCAGGTCCCTGGGACCCTATTCCAGCGCTCGGGCCCTCCCTGCTGGGTCACAGTTTGGCAATCCTAGCTGCAAACACAGAAAACACCAAACATAGTACAGCTAGATTATTGAGATGAAGTTCGCTTGTGTGGACAGAATATGAAAATATCACCCGGTATCGACGATACTCAAGGATTAAGAAACTTTTTTATATCCTCTATTAGTTCATCTCAAAAAGAGTGAAATAGAGAAACTTAACATCCCTGCAAGGAAGAACCTCATCTGTTACAAAGGTTTAAGTACAGAGAAAAAAGCAGCATATTCAATTTTATTTCAAATTTTTGCTATCTTCCTGCCCCGTTTTTCCCATTGCCCTTCATACCCACTGCAGACGTGAGAGTTTGTGTTATAAATCAATTGTCATAGTCCCCTGCGTTTTCCCGTGGTACATACTTTGAGCAGGGATTGAGCATGTGGAGGGTAAGATACCAGTCACTACTACTACTTTAAGTGCATGCAGAAAATTTGAGAGAAGAAAGTCTAGTTCTGATACCTTAACATTTTGACCAAAACATCAAAATTTGTATCAGAGTTAGGGAAGGAAAAATCTATTGTCTTCATGTCCTCGTCCAGAGACCTATACATGGGGCAGCAGGTAGGCTTCGCTGAAGTCGTTCTTAAGTAGCTTCAGGAAATAACACTTTTAATCCACGCACAAACTACAACTTTGTGATTGCCAAGCTAAGCAACTAGGATGGCACTCACTCTGCAATGCACCAGTGAAACCTTTACAAGAATCCCTGCATAAACATAGTTCAGGGCTAGAACCATAAGCATTTTCTCCCTCATTCATCCTGAAATAACCTGGGAAAAGGTTTGTGAGAAAGCAGATAATGAATTAACTACTCTGATTTGATTAGGTACGTTTACAAGCAGAGGCAGATAGTTTATCATCAGAGAAGCGCAAGGTCAAGCGATGGAGCTAGATGTTCCCCAGATGCTACTGGATTTTATGGATTACAGATTGTTGAATGAAAGCTGCAGAAATTATACAATCACCTGCACTGAATTACAGCCCAAAGAGAAGGGATGCTTAGGGGCTCCTCCCCTCCCTATGTGTCACTTCCTCCAGGTTTGGACCCTTTTAGTCATGTTCAATTTGCTGCAGTGTATCATGGCTTGTAAAGCTGTAGCAGCATTTTACTGCTTACAGAGCTGTTCAGATGGTGAATTTGTAGCTGGCAAAATCGGCTAGGAGAAACGGCCCTAGCCAAGGGGAAACACGATCAGACTTCACAAACAACTGTCATTCAGTTCTTACAAAACTGTTTCCTCCTTTCTGCTTTTCAAAGACTCAACTTGCGGCTTTGGATATTTCCAAGACTCTGCTGACCAGAATGATCAAAACTGATGAGTATGAATCTGATTTAACTAAAAATAATTCTCTTTTCTCCTTAAGTCTCTGTAAAAATATGACCAAATGTGACCGATTTATAGTAGCTTACTGAGTTGCTGCTCATTTATGCCTCGAGCATGAGGATTTGCTGGAGAACAAGATTTGTTTTACAGCATCCACAATGACTTCAGTTAAAACATGCCCCACAAAACTCTTTGCAGTTTGGCAAGACTGTAGCTGCGACAATTCAAACAGACATGCTCAGCGTGAGCTCAGCTTCAAGAAATGAGCAAGACCTGTCCAGACTAGCTATACTGGGTTTGCGTGGCCAGGCTTTGGCAGCGGGTGGCTTCTGTGAGAAGGTGCCGGCAGCTGCCCCCCTGCCCAGTGGAGCCAGTGCCACCGGCTCCCAGCCGGACCCGCCGCTGGCCAAAGCCAGGCCCAGCAGCGCCGGTGGC